>NC_134862.1:45463780-46085030 GCF_049852395.1 Peromyscus maniculatus bairdii | reverse complement strand
GCAATACAAACTCCCTTGTGTATGGTTGAGTCATTAAGTTAATACATATATATGAGCTCATTTGTTTCCTATAGTTTTTGATATTTTAGGATTACTCTTTTCCATTTTGGTTTAACAGGATTTGAAAAAAATACATACAAAAACAAAGTATATTCTGAAAAGTTGACTTTTTATTCTTGTCCCTTCTACTTTATTCTTTCACTTTCTATAGCTTGCTAAATACCTTTTATTTTATTTTATTTTTGCTTTTTCAAGACAGGGTCTCTCCGTATAGCTTTGCACCTTTCCTGGAACTCATTTGGTAGCCCAGGCTGACCTTGAACTCACAGAGATCCACCTGGCTCTGCCTCCCTAGTGCTGGGATTAAAGGCGTGCGCCGCCGCCCGGCTAAATACCTTTTAATACAATTAAACTTTTTGTCTCATTTTTAGTTTGCAAATAAGAATATTTATATGTGTACATAAATATGTATATACCCATCTTGCATATAAATAGCCGTATTTTCTCTCCATCCTTTTTCATTTAGCAGTGTGCTCTGGTTATCACAGCAGGGTATAGAATTACTTTTCATTCTTGTCCTGCATTCCGTTGGATGTTTCCACCACAGCTCCAGTCTTTTCTCCAGAAGTAGCTGAGCTTTTTGGCTACTGCAGAGCCGCAGTGTAAAGACCCAAAGCGAGCTTTTACAGCATGAGCACATGTTACTAATGTGCACCATCACTGTATGTAACAGTAAGAAACAAAGTCACCCTGGCAGTCAATCGGTTGACACTGACTGTAAGACAAACCCCAATTTCAGGCACTGAAGATGTGTTTCCTTAAGTTAACATTTTAAAATTTAAGACATTAGAATCTCTTCTGAGACCCATCAGAACCTGAGAAAAAGGCACAACCATGAAAGACGGGCTTTTCCTTGTTTTGGCCTCACCGCCAGCCCCTGGCACACACTCGGCACTTAATAAATATTTGCTGAATAAATCCTGAAGTTTGAAGTTTAGCAACCTTGCCTGAGGTTAGACAATCACTCCTGGCAGAGCCTGGATTTGAACCAGGAAGTCGTGACTCATGGCTCCTGCCCTCCCCACCACATTTTCAGAAGCATCTGCTGTAAATTCCCTCAACAATCCCATTACTGTTCTCAGGATCACTTGGATTTCCTCTTGTCTTAGCTACATTCTCACACAGGCCTCTTCCCCAACTCCCTCATTCCACAGAGAAGCTAGTCCCATGACCCCAGTGGGACACCATCACTCAAGCACCATCCCAGCTTAGTCACCCACAGCTCTTCCTATTCATGACACCTGCCCCCCCACCAGCACACACACACACACACACACACACCTGGCCACATAGAGATCTTCCTATGTTGTGTCTGTCCACTCCCCCACCCCCACCCCCTCACCCTCCATCCCCCTATCCTACCCCCCACCCCACCCAGCCCTGCCACACACACACCTGGCCACACTCAGTTCTTCTGCTGCAGGCCACAGGAAATGTCATGGAATCCAGCTACTATGACAAAAGCTACTACTTGGAAAGGTCAAGGACCTTTCCAGAGGTCAAGCCATGGCTTGAGAAGTCTTGGTGAGCCAGGGGGCGGTGGTGCACGCCTTTGATCCCAACACTTGGGAGACAGAGCCAGGCAGATCTCTGTGAGTTTGAGGCCAGCCTGGTCTACAGAGTGAGATCCAGGACAGGCACCAAAGCTACACAGAGAAACCCTGTCTCGGGGAAAAAAAAAAAAAAGAGAGAGAGAGAGAGAGAGAGGTGTCTTGGTGATATTTTTAGCTTTTGTATATATATTAGCCAGTTCCTGCAATGATTTTCTTGTTTGCTATGTGTGCTTCCAAGAACTCCTAAGTGTCTTTATCTAAAATACCTATCAAGCATTCAAGGCCAAACGGTCTCCGGAACTAAGGTAATATCCTTAAGGAAACAACACCTGTCTCCTAGGTCAGGCGGATAGCTTTATTTCTTGTGCAATTTAAGCTGGGACCCTCCTTTCTTATACAGCCTTAGTGGTATTTATACTAACAGTATAGACCTCTAATGTTTTACCTAACTACTTCTGGGAATGTAGATTGAGCACATAAATCCCCTCCTTGTTTTTTTTTTTTTTTTTTTTTTTTGTTTTTTGTTTTGATATAATAACCGATCATTAGCTCTCTATTGACCTCCTCCTTTACCATTCCCCTTTTGGGTTGTAAAAGAACGCCTCATGGTCACTGCCTGAAAGAAAATTCTTATCTGCCTTTATGACCCCGTAAGAATTCAAGCCTGGTGACCTCACTCTGCCAGAGGATTGCTATTGCTTGGGTTTATAACTGACTCTGATTTCAGAGGACTGAAACTGATAAGGAGGATTTTTGACTACAGAACTTGAGGATGAGATGGAAAATGAGGAAGAGCCAGATGGGGAAGACTAGTTGGGTAAGAACGAGATGAGAAGAACCTAGATGGGACAGAACTAAGATGAGAGAATTAAGATAGAACTTAGAGGGGACAGTAGATAAATGTAGAGAGAAATCAGACAAGAAAGGAGCTAAGCAAAAGAACAGAATAGAAGCTATTTAGAGAAAGAACCGAGAGGAATAAATCATTGGATTAAGAGCTCGGTGTATTTTGGATTCTTTTCCTGAAAATCAATCCCGCCGTTTGTAGCTTCTCTCCTGGGCCTCTGGGAAGAAGATTGTTAAGGCTGGTCCTAATAATTTTCGAGAGTCTTTCTATGTTGTGACACCCCCCACCCACCCACACAACCAGCCCGGACCCAACACAGTAATGAAAGACAGGCCCTTCTGCCTTCTACAGCTGATTCCTCCATAGCTCGGGATTCAGTCCCTTCTGCTTTTCCAGAGCCCTCGCTCTAGTGCCGACCACTTCTGCCCTGTACTCTCACACTGCCCCTCTCTTCAGGTAGAGTTAAGCTTGGCCTCCTCACATAAGAAGAACCCCAACCCACTGTGGTCTTTTCTGTCTTGTATAACTATTTAAATTTTAATTTGTCCTTGTATCAGAATTAAAAGGTGCAGAGCGCCCTCCTTGGCCCCGTCCTCGGCTGCCTTGTCCCCAGGCACTTTTACAAGTTCAGAAGTGGTTTTTAAAAAAGTCTTGCCGGGTGGTGGTGGCGCACGCCTTTAATCCCAGCACTTGGGAGGCAGAGCCAGGTGGATCTCTGTGAGATCGAGGCCAGCCTGGGCTACCAAGTGAGTTCCAGGAGAGGCGCAAAGCTACACAGAGAAACCCTGTCTCGAAAAACAAAAACAAAAACAAAAACAAACAAACAAACAAAAGTCTTCAAAAAGATTCTTCACTTACCCATTTGAATAGTGTTGGAATTGTTAAGACGATGGGTATTTATCCGGCTGGAGAGTTGACTCAGCAGGTAAGAGCACTTGCTGCTCTTCCCGAGGATCCCAGGACCCATGCTGGATGGCCCACAACTAACTGTAACTCTAGCTTCCCGGGACCCAACACCCCTTCTGACCTCTGCAGGCCTGTTTGCAGAGATGACACACACTCACATAGAAGCATATACAGGCGCATTTTAAAAATCTTCAAGGACTACAAATCTGATTGAGAGGGTGTATCCAGGGAGAAGAGGGAACCTGGGGGACCTCTGCACTCTAGCATTAGAGGCAAAAAACAAGAAGAATTGACAAAGGATTTGAGGACAGGTTTCACGGAACATGAAAAACCCAGAGATTATTTTCCCCATGAACCAAGGGAAGAAAGCACCAGAAGAGGAAAAGTGTCCCAGAGAGCGGAGTGAAAATCAGGCAGGCCAAAATCTGAGACATGGAAGCTTCCAGGGGTTGGGAGCCCAAGAGTCTCAGGGGAACCAGACCAAGGAGAAAACAGGAGGTCAAAGGTGAAGTTAGCTATTATGGACAAGTCAAGAAACTTTGTCAGTGCTCTTAACCACTGCGCCATCTCCCCAGCCCCCGAGATGCAGTCTTGAAGATGCACTATCTGCATCCTATTTTGGTGTCTGCATCAGTCTCTCACACACAGGCAGCGGCACTGACCTTCGGAAAAACAGCACATTTGATCTACAGAGCTAGGTAGCTCCTAATGGGTGCACGCAAAGGGAGGTTGGAGTTTGGGTGGCCTTTGCTTTTATTTTTCATCCTATGGTTCAAAAACTGTAGGCAAGTGTGGAACTATGAATGGGAGCTGGGTGGTATAACCAAAAGGTTTGAAAATACAGAAGACGTGAATGAATTTTCTTTTAAGCACAGGAACAAGACCACTCTGAGAAATCTCCTAAGAGCGCCACGTGTGCGAGGCCCTCACTGGAGATCTGTTGGGTAAGAGTGGCTGAGCAAGACTGGGCAACTCGAGCTCAGGCCTGAGTAAGCAGAGCAGCCAGGGCTGGAGCCTCGCCCGCCCCGAGAGTGCGCCAGGGAAGCTCGGCAGAGAGCAGTTGGCTTCCAGTGCTCGCAATGCAATAGTAACAGACATTTCCCCAGACTTCTAGCTGAGTAAATTGGGGGATGAGGACATCGATCCTGGGTTATAATTAGGAACAACGTCTAGTCTGCGGACAGACATTCTTTTTTCTTTATTTTTGCTCTAAAAGAATGCTTTTCATAATTCATAATTTAGTTTATTTAAGTGTGTGTGTGTGTGTGTGTGTGTGTGTGTGTGTGTGTACACGTGAGCACATGTGAGTGCCTGTGCCCGAGGAGAGTAGAGGGTCAGATACAGGCTGTTGTGAACCTCTTTCAATGTATTCTGGGAACCTACCTCAAGTCCTCTGTAAGAGTAGTACACACTCTCAATGGCTAAACCCTCTCTGCTGTCCTTAATTTGTTACTTTATTTTAAATTTGTGTGTGTGTGTGTGTGTGTGTGTGTGTGTGTGTGTGTGTGTGTGTGTGTGTGTTGGGGAGATGGTCTGTATATGTGTGAGGTGTCCTTGGTGGCTGGAAGAGGGCAGTGGATCCCCTGGACCTGGAGTTACAGGCAGTGAACTTCTCCCAGTGGGTACTTGGAACCGAACTCCCATCTTGTGGGAGAGCAGCCTGTGCTCTTAACTGCCACCTCTCTAGCGCCCCCCACAGACGTTCCTCATAAAGTCAGGAACTGATGGAGCAGGAGTTTTGGAGAAGGGGCACCAGAGGGTGGGAGCAGTGGTCAGAGTGGGATTTAGGAGGTCAAGTTAGAACGTCAGAGGTGTGCAGTGATGATTGGGACAAAGCCAATGTCCTGATATGAACATAGCCTTGGTAGTGTGAAGTGTTAGATTGGCATGGGAGGTGGGGCTCTGAGAGGTCAAGATGTCAGACAGAACATCTCCATGAATGTGGAAGGAGAAAGGAGGGAGGAAGGAGTGAGGAAGGATGAGTTAAGAGAAGGAAAGAGTGTCAGAGGGCCCGAGGACCACGTGCACTTTTCCTTAAGGCAAGCCTGAGTTTTAGACTCCTCAGTTTCGGAGGGGAGAGCATTTTCAAAAGAGAGAAGATGGCCACAAAGTACAAGAGAAGGGAAAGGCAGGGGGTTTCCATCAGGCCAGTCCTCGGAATGGTAGTTTGGTTGTGAACTCTGGGCACGTTCTACTATTAACCCAGGAGCACTCCAGTCTGAGCATTTACCCTCTGGAAGGTAAGAAAAAATCAAGTGCCCACAAGGGGCAGAGGAGCAGTTCTTAGCCTGTACCAGTCTCCATATGCATGGGAAACCCTTTCCCTGCCAAGAGTGCCTACAGAGTACACCAGAGTCTTAGCTAAGGGTTCTGACCCCCCAAAGTCAAATGCCACTTTAAAAAGTAAGATTGTGGGACCCAACAAGATGGCTCAGTGGGTAGTGTTGTCTGTACAGCCTGAGGACCTGAGTTCCACATCTGGAACCCACAGTGTGGCCGGCCGACATACACACACCTGCACTCGCCGCCCCCCCCCCAATAAATTCTTTTAAAAGATTATGTTTTTAATAAAGAAGAGATAAGAATCAACTAATAATCACTTAATCCCACAATGCTAATAATAACAATGATGATAAAATAGTAGTAATAATGGCCAACCTTCATTGGGTGCTTCCTAATCATCACATTTCACGACATCATGAAGAACCTGGTGAATAGTCTGTTTAAGTAAGACTGAGAAAATGGATGCTTTTGAGCTTTGCTAAACTAGAAGTATAATGGAGTATGTATCAACTGCTGTGGAATAATCCTTCTGTACACTGTGAATATGTATTACTCTCATTGGTTGATAAAGAAGATGACTGGTCAATAGCTGAACAGGATAAAGTTAGGTGGGAGAGCCAAAATGAGAATGATAGGAAGAAGAAGAGCAGAGTCTGGAGTTGGCATCCAGATGCAGTGGGAGCAGGAGATGAACGTGCTATGCTAATAAAGGTACCGCCATGTGGCAGAGCATAAATAAGGAATAGGGGTTAACTTAAAATGTAAGAGCTAGTTAGTAATAAGCCTGAGCTATTGGCTGAGCATTTGTAATTAATATAAGCCTCAGTGTGTTTGAGAGTGGCTGTGGGACAGGAAAACTCTGCCTACAATCAGCTGCTTAAAAGTATGCAGATATGGGCTGGAAATGCAGCTCAATAGTAGGGTGCTTTACCTAGCATGTGAGAAAGGGCTTTGGTTTGATCCTTAGCATTATTAAAATATGTTGTGTGAAGGACTGAGGACAATCTGTGGGAGTCAGCTCTTTCCTTCTACCATGTAGGTTCCAAGGATGGAACTCAGGTCAACAGGCATGGTGTGGTGTCTTTACATGATGAGCCATCTCGCTAGCCTTGGAGATGATTATTGCCACAAATAGAGGGATTGGAGGGATGTCTATTGCATTATTTGGAAGTAATGTTATTCTGAAAAGTTTAAATATTCCACAATAGGGAATTAAAGTGATCATTATACATCCACACAGAGGAATTCAACGGAAGCCATAACAATTGGTCATCATGTTAAGTGAAAATAAGTCAGGTCAAGAAGACAAATACTTCATGCTTTCTCTCTTATTGTACCCTAGATCTAAGAAAGAGAAATGACAAGAAAGTAGAAATGGGACTAATTGAGAAGAGATAAGACACCAGTGGAAGGTGGGACAAGAGAGGATAATGGGCGGTAAATAAATATTATACACATATATGAAAATGTCCTAACAGAACTACTCATTTACTTTTGTTTTTTGACAATTTCACACAAGTGTATAATGCATGCTGACTATCCTCTCACGCTCTCTTACAAAACTATTTATTTGGCTTTTGGAAACAGAGTCTTAGGCAGCCCAGCCTGGTCTTTAACCCCGATCTTCCTGACTTTGCCTTCTAATTACTGGGCTGCACCACTATGCCTGACTCATTATTTAAAAATTTTTTATTTTATTATTTTATTTTATGTGTTTGAGTGCTTGCCTGCATGCACATTTGTGCACCACATGCATCTTTGGTGACTGCAGAGAGAGAGCATGAGATCCCCTAGAACTGGAGTCACAGATGGTTGTGAGAGCCACCATGCAGGAACCATGGACCAAACTCAGGTCCTCTGCAAAAGCAGAAAGTGCTCTTAACCACTGAGCCATCTCTCCAGCCCCCCAGGCAATTATTTTTTGAGACAGAGTCTCATATCATTGGCTAGTCTCAAACTTGCTATATAAGGAAGGGTGAACTTGAACTACTCCTGTTCCTCCTGGCTCCACCCACTTCCTGATGGTTTTATAGGAATGCATCACCACACCAAGTCTGATGTGATGCTAAAGATCAAACTCAGGGTTTTGTGCATATTAGGCAAGCACTGTACCAGCTGAGCTACATCCTCATCCCTTCAGGCATTGTTAACAGTAGTTACACAGAATAGATGTCCATGAGAAGGATAGAATGGGAAGTCTAGAAATAAACTCATATTTACAGTCTACTGATTTTCCACAAGGGTGCCAAAACAGTTCAGTGGAGTAAATAATGGTCTTTTAAAAACACAGAGTACTGGGGTGACTGGGTATTCACCTGAAAAAGAAGGACACAATCCCTAATGTACAATTCAAAATGCGTCGCAAACTGTAAGGTAAGAGCTTAGAATTAGAACACTCCAAGAAGAAGAGAGGAGATTAATCGTCACTGTCTTGGGTTAGGCAAAACCTCCTCCAAGACAACATGGGAAGCTTGGAGCAACAGTAAAAACAGACAGAGCGGGCCGCAGCAAATCCGAGTCCCTTGTGCTGAGAATTCCACCACTGAGAAAGAGATGGTGACTCAGAGTGAGAGAGCGAATTTGCAATTCTTATTTATGGAAAGGGTTTGTACCCATAATATAAAAACCCAACAACAAAAAGAAAATATGACCTGAATTTTAAAAGTGCAAAGCATTTGAATAGACTTTTCTCCCTAGGAGACTTACAGACGGCTAATGAACACAGGGAAAAGCACATTTGAAATGAACACATTTCACTAGTCACAAGTGAAATGCAAATTAAAAAACCAAAATGAGATGCCGCTTCACCCGCACTGGGATACACTGTCTCCTCCTACACTCCCTCCCCATAGGTAATAACGAGTGTTGATAAGTTACAGACAACTAGAATTGCCATACATTGCTGAGTGTGGGGCAAAATGATGCAGCCATTTTTGTAAAATAATCTGGCAGTTTCTCAAACTAGTATGCAACATTACCATGAGACTCAGAAATTGTAGTCCTGGATTCCAGAAGACAGCTGGGTATGGCAGGACGTACCTATTATGCCAGCACCTGGGAAATGGAGGCTGAAGGACCAGAAGTTCAAGCCTTAGTTATATAGTAAGTTCGAGGCCAGCCTGACATGAGATTGTCAAAAGTCAAACAAAATAACTTGTATGTAAATATTTATAACAGCACTGTTTCATGACTCAGGAAGCAGCCACCAGCCAACATTCACAATAACAGAAAACCAGAATGTGAATAAGTCTTAAAAATCAGGAAGCTAAGTTAGAGAAATCTGCTCTTCACAATGAAATATTGTGTTCCTATTTATATGACATGCTTGGAGTAGGAAAACTGATAGAGAAAGAAAGTAGATTAGTGTTTGTTTAGGGCTAGGTAAGAAGGGGATATGTGCAAGGGGAAATGAGAAATGACTACAAATGGGTTTCTTTTGGGGTGATAACATGGTCTAAAATCAGATGCAATGGTTATACAACTCAGAAAAAGCATCGAAATATATTGAAACCGCACCTTTTATTTTTATCTATCTATCTATCTATCTATCTATCTATCTATCTATCTATCTATCTATCTATCTATCTATCTATGTTTTTTTCGAGACAGGGTTTCTCTGTGTAGTTTTGGTGACTGTCCTGGCTCTCACTCTGTAGACCAGGCTGGCCTTTATCCGCCTGGCTCTGCCCCCCAGTGCTGGGATTAAAGGCGTGCGCCACCGCCGCCCAGCTGAAACTGTGCCTTTTAAATACGTAGCTCACATCATGGGTCTCAATGATGTCAATAGTACAAATTTCTGAATAATGGGCTTGTAGTAGGTTTTCTTTTTCTCTTTATCCTTCACTTCTACAATCAAAATGTATCTCAAATTGCAGGAAAAAGAAACAAAGGCATTAATGTCAGTACTTACTCTTCACAAGATAATCTCTTACAGTTCCCTGTAAAGGTTCCTGGGTTTAGGGGCCTCTTTAGTTAAGTGGTCCTCCCTTCAGGAGCCTGCTACTGGGCCTGGAGAGATGGCTCAGCAGTTGAAAAGCACTGGCTGCTCTTCCAGAGGACTCCAGTTTGAGTCCCAGGACCCACAGTGTGGCATACAACAATCTGTAACTACAGCTCCGAGGGATCAGACACGGTCTCCTGGCCGTGGGCACTGTGCAAATGTGGTGGTGTGCAGACATGCATGCAGGCAAACTAGTCACACACATAAAATTAAATTAATTTTTTTAAAGAAAGAGCACACTGCATTCTCCTTCCCTTTTCCCAAGTCACTTCTCTCTACTGTAAAATCAAGGGAGCTTATTTTTTTTTTTCTTAAAATAATGAACCCGTGGGCGCTCTGTTTCTTCTTTGCTGTGGTGATTCACTCAGCTGAGTCTTTTCCGTTTCTGACTTTTCATTGTTGGCTGCATCATATCCTGCACTTTGCAAGTTTTTACTTGGATGCTAACACACTCAATGTCTTTCTCAAATGGAGTTTACTACTTCAATCCAGTTCAGTGTTTGTGTGCTAGCTCCTTTCCTTAACCTTGACAAATCAATCATCTGGTTATAATCCCCGGACAGTTATTTTTTACAATGAAACAATCAGTTCAGCTTGCAAAAATATATCTTTAATGTCAATGTGAGAGTATAATATGCTATAAAATCACAATGATTAAGATAGTTTATATACAGGGGCTGGAGAGATGGCTCAGTGGTTAAGAGCACCAGCTGTTCTTCCAGAGGACCCAGGTTTGATTCCTTGCACTCACATGGCGGCTCACAACCATCTGCAACTTTAGATCCTGTGCCTTCTTCTGGCTTCTGTGGGCACCAGGCAAGCAAATGGCACATAGACATAATGCAAGCAAAATACCCACATATATAATTTTTTTTTTGTTTTTTTTTTCGAGACAGGGTTTCTCTGTGTAGCTTTGGAGGCTGTCCTGGAACTCACTTTGGAGACCAGGCTGACCTCGAACTCACAGAAATCTGCCTGCCTCTGTCTCCCAAGTGCTGGGATTAAAGGCATGCACCACCACTGCCTGGCCAAAAAAAAAAAAAAAATTAAAGAAAAATATAAGATAGATTATATACAGTCAGAAAAAATTATATAGAGGCATACTAAATTAGAGATTTCTCTTTATTACAGGATACACACACACACACACACACACACACACACACACACATATATATATATATATCTGTGGTGGTTTGAATGAGAATGTTGCCCGTAGGCTCATATGTTTGCACACTTGGTCCCAGTTGGTAGAACTGTTTGAGAAGGATTAGGAGGCGTGGCCCCTTGTTGGAGGAAGTGTGCCACTGGGGGTGGACTTTGAGGTTTCAGAAATCCACACCATTACCAGCTGGATTGTATGTTTTCTCCCTCCACCCGCCACGTGCTTCTGTCTCAACATTAAGCTCTCAGTGACTGCCCCAGCACCAAGCCAGCCCGCCTGTTGCCATCCTCCCTACCATAACGGTCATGGGATTTAACCCCCTGAAACCACAAGCCCCAAGTAAACTCTTCCTTCTGTAAGTGTCTGAGGTCACAGTGTCTCTTCACAGCGACAGGAAAGTCACCAAGACAGTATGAGTTGATTACTTCGTTGCAGGTGGCTTGTTCAATCACTCTCAGATGACAACTGCATCTAGATCAGTGGTTCCCTATGGTGATATTTTATTTGTACTGAAATGTGATTTGTATGTTAATAAATAAAGTTGCCTGGGGGTCAGAGCTAACAGCAAGCCATAGCAGAAGCTGGGCAGTGGTGGTGCACGCCTTTAATCTCAGCTCTTGGGAGGCAGAGCCAGGAGGACCTCTGTGTGTTCAAGGATACAGCCAGCATGGAGACACACACCTTTAATCTCAATACCAACCATAGAAGACCTGGAGGTCTGTACAGACAGGCAGTGATGAGGCGGTCATGTGGTTGGGTTTAAAACCAATGAGAAAGCAGAATAGAAAGTCTATAAAAAAGACAAACAGACAGGAAGTAGGTCTCTTGCTGAGGAAGATAGCAGCGGCAGTGAAGGGTAAGGTTTTTAGCTCTTAGCTATTGCTCTGACCTCTTGGGCTTTCATCTTTGCATTGGCTCTGTGTTTCTTATTTAATAAGACGGTTACATATACAGTTCCCAATCTTCCTAATTCTGTCACCCTTTAATACAGTTCCTCATGCTGTGGTGACCCCCCAACCATCAAATTAGTTTTGTTGCTACTTCATAACTGTCATTTTGCTACTGTTATGATTCATAATGTAAATATCTGATATGCAGGCTATCTGATATGTGCCCCAGAGGGCTCACAACCCACAGGCTGAGAACCGCTGATCTCAGGTAATCACTATGCATTTACACATGCTCAGAAGATAGTAGGACTTAAATGGAGGCGCAGGCAACCCATGCACTTAATACTAAATATCAAAATATCTTAGACTCATACTAAAATTAGAACTGCGGAGGACACAGCCCACTAGAAACTGAGATAATCGATGGGAAAACACTCCAAAGAGATGGAGAGCATTAGAGATGCTCTGTCATCATCCCATAAAGCAGGAAGGCATGTTCTTAAAGACCATGAGCATAGCTCCCCCTCCAGAAAGTCTATAGCTAAGAGTTTTTGCTTGCTCTTGAAGTCAGTGTGAGTTCTGCAGAAGCCCCTGGGGAACGAGAGGAGGGAGCTGCCTTCAGTTTTACATCACTGGCTGATTTCATCTGAAACATGACCTGGGCTGAGAAAGGAAAGTTTAGAAAAATTAGCCACCTCTTAGGTCCATCTTTAAGTTTTCAACTGTGATCTGCCCCTGAGTTTCAAAGTGAAGAAGGGAGGCCTTATATGATGAAGCAGGCAGACCTATATCTGGGCTGTCAGAAGTGCCAGAAGCCATGTGATTCATCCCCTCCTTATTCACAAGGAATGTGTTTCAAGACCCACAGTGGATGCCCCACACCGCAGAGTACTGAACTTGTGTCTACCAGGTTTGCCCTATACACACACACCTGCAGTAAGGTGTAGACGAAAGTTTCTCGGTCCCACCCAGCCCCACCGTCCCACAGCTGCTTATAAAATAATCACTCAGAGGCTTATATTAATTACAAACTGTATGGCCTATAGATCCAGCTTATATTAGCTAGCTCTTTCAACTTAATTCAACCCATTCCTATTCATCTGTGTCTTGCCATGTGGCTTCGTGGCTTACCAGTTCTTTTACATTTCCTTCTTGGGTGGCTGGATCTCGTCTCCCCTCACTTTGACCTTCTCTGTCTCTCTTGGATTTCCTGCCTGGCTGTAAGCTTTCTTGCCATAGGCCAAAACAGCTTTATTTATTAGCCAACGGGAGGCACACATATTCACCACATACAGAAAGACATCCCACAGCAGTAAGGCTTAATTTTAAAATAGCATAGAATATTACAAAGGTTATGTAAACATCCTCCCCTCATAATTTGCCCAATTAAACTCATTGAGTCACCAGGGAAGGAAAAAGACAAGAAAATGAAGGCAACTAGTTGGGAAGAGGAGAGAATGAGAAGGACTAGGAAAGCGAGGAACAAGAGGGTATGGAGGGCACATATGATCAAAATATGTATTATATATGTATGAAAACATTAGGATGAAACCTGTTATTGTGTACAACTAATATATGCCACTAAATACATATATCAAAAGAAGCAAATAAATTTATTTTGTTCAAAATGAAAATAAGACAAGATGTATTTTGAACATAGAGATAATCTGAACATGATAGCACTTGTCTGTAATCCCTGCATGGGAGGTAGAAGCAGAAATATCAGGTGTTCGAGGTCATCCTCAGCTACTTAGGGCGTCTAAGACAAGCCCTACCTACCATAAGACCTTGTTTCAATAAACAAAAACAAAAATGTCCCTAGAATCATTTAAATTATGTGTCAGTCTGTGTGAGTATGTACATGTGAGAGCTGACACCGCATTGGTCAAGGTCTCAGCTCCTTCTGGAGCCGAGCGACGGGCGGGTATGAGCCACCTGACACGGATTCCAGGAACCAAACACAGGTCCTCTGCAAGAGCAAATGCTTGCTTTTGACCTCTAGGGCACATCTCCATGCCCCAGACAAACGTATCTTAATTCTTCACTGTACCATAGTTATATTTTTAGACTGTACCTGACTTCAGGGAACTCCAACCATGAAATCAAACAGGGCATGGCTGAATAATGGCCCATGTTCCCTTCCAGAGCTAAGAATATAACTGTACTCCCTTTGTTCTCTTGGAGAATATTTCTAAGCATAAGGCTATATATGTGGGGGGGTTACCCTTGTAGGGGTGCTCTTATGCTAAAATACAAGATACACAGTGGTTTTGCCCCTGGGTCAAAACATAATGGTTACTTTGGGAGACCAGTGATCCTCTGCGGCTTTATACAGCCCTTTGCAAAGACCGCCTGGCCTTTCCCCAAGTGCCTCACCTATTCTGACCAAGTCTTTGAGGGGGAATTTGAATTTAGATTTCTTTCTTTGCTTTTGGGTCATGAGCACCTTGGCAGGAACTGGCTCATTAAACTATTTGAATTACTTACCAGGATTTAACCATCTAGCTATCTACCAACACAAAGATAGAAATCTTCTTTTAAGTCAAGGCAACTGGTGGATCTTGAGGTAAAGAAAGTCACTCTCCGGCATTATTTGTGGATTCTCTTTCAACAGGGACATGACCACAGTGAGTTTCTGGTCCTCATTACTCTCTCTCTCTTAAACAAGCTTGCTCCTACACCCAGAATTAAATACTTTTATGATCTGGGTCATACTCAAGCTGGTACTGCAAGTCTGGCTAGCCTGTTTCTCTAGAAGGTTCTAGATAGGCGTTCCATTTTGATTATTCCTAAAGCAATATCTCAAGGGGGTGGGGTGAGGAAGCATTAAGATGACTTTGGATTTTGATTAGATTTTTATAAATCTTGAGTGTGTTACATTTCCTGAGTCAAAATTTACTCAGACTATGGTTTTTATGACTTCACCTCATTTGCTTTCTTTAATAGGAGAATGTCAAATTTTCTGTCTATATTTTTCTAAACTTACACTTTCTATGTTGCTACTAAAAATGTCCAGCATTTAGTTTACCTTTCTATTACTGTGACAATCAGTGGTTGACAGTAAGATGTGAAACAGAAACAATGTCTGCTTTCTCTCGGATGCAGAAATTGAATGCCGTCAATAATAATATTTGCTTGATCTCATATGTAGGTAGATTCCACAATTACTAGAAAGAGAAGGAGGAGAGGGAAGAGAAAGGAAGGAAGAAAAAGGGGTGTCCCTGATTAACTGAGAAAAATGCTAGAAAACCAACTTAACAAGTGGGAACCAAGATACAACTCTCTCTGTCCTGTACAAACTGCGGCAGCTAAAAAGTACCCCAGGCGCGATGGAGATAGAGCACCACTGTGCTGCTTGCTCTGATGACTTAATGGGTGTGAGCAGAGACCATCAGTAACCGCTAAAAGCCTCAGGTGAAAAGCTGAGTGAGAACTTGGCAGCTTCCCACTCAGCTCAGCAGGGCCTGACTCTGCCCACCCATCCATCACAGAACACAGAAAGAGCCAGCCGGGTAGCTGATGCTTCCAGGAATAGACGAAACAGGGAGCTTTTGTTTTGGTTCATTTTGTCTTTCTCCACGTGTTCTAACATGACTGAGAGTTTAGAGGACCAATGTAACAGGCTTTCTTTTAGGCCACCAACCAGCTCCCAAATCATGACACGGAAACTTCTCACTTCAGGCTAGCTTTTTTTCTTTAACTTAAATTAACCTGTTTCTCTTCATCTACACTTTGCCTGGGGGCTTTTGACCTTCCTTCCTTCCTTCCTTCCTTCCTTCCTTCCTTCCTTCCTTCCTTCCTCCCTCCCTCCCTCCCTCCCTCTCCCTTCCTTCCTTCCTTCCTTCCTTCCTTCCTTCCTTCCTTCCTTCCTTCCTTTCTTTCTTTCTTTCTTTCTTTCTTTCTTTCTTTCTTTCTTTCTTTCTTTCTTTCTTTCTTTCTTTCTTTCTTCCTGTATGTCCTACTTTCCTGCTTCTTGTGTCTGTATGGTTGGTGGCTGCCTGGCTTCGGGCTCAGGGCATATCCATCTCTTTCTCCCTCATTCTCTTTACATTCTCCTATTTATTCTCTCTGCCTTCCAGTCCTGCCTATTCCTCTCCTGCCTAGCTATTGGCCATTCAGCTTTTTATTAGACCAATCAGGTGCCTTAGGCAGGCAAGGTGAAACAGCAACACATGTTTACATAGTTAAACAAATGCAGCATAAACAAATGTAACACATCTTTACATCATTAACAAAGGCAGTAGAAACAAATGTAACACAACTTTACACAGTTAAAGTAATATTCCACAGTGTAAACAAATGTAACATGTCTTTACATAGTTAAATATTCTACAACAGACCAACAATTTTGTGCTTTATTTATTTATTTTGTGTGTGTGTGTCTGTGTGTGTGTGTGTGTGTGTGTGTGTGTCTACACACCACAGCAAACAGAGGAAACCTGCAGGAATCAGTTTTCTTTCTCTTGTTTTGAGGCAGAGTCTCTCGTATTGTTTCTGCCATGCTGTATACTTTTGGCTAGTTGGCCTGCAAGCTTCTGGGTGATTCTCCTATTTCCATCTCCCATCTCACTTGTATGAGGGCTAGGATTACACATCATGTCCATTTAAAAAAACAACCACCCGGGGCTTATGACCGTTCTCGCTGTGGACTTTTGATCATGTTTACAGTGCCTAATATGGATTCCCTCCTGTGGAGCAGGCCTCAATTCCAATCAGAAAATAGTTGTTTAATTCCACAGCAGAGTCGACACTATTTCACCAGTGTGCTCCTCTTACCTGAGTAAGCAGCAGTCATGTGGCACACATAGTCCATGGCTGAGTAAGACGTCTGATGACCATTCCCCCCAAGCAGCCTGCATAGCACCTTGTATCATGGTAAGGGCTACTGAGCTTCCAGCTCAGTTCCAGCTTGAATTCTTTATGTCCTAGTCGTGAAAGCATGTGGTTTCTTCAATGATAGGATCTCAGTACTGGTGGGCAGTCAAATGAGGTGAAAAAATTATATAATAAAGTAATGTTTGCACAAGGTCTAATTTCTTTATATACTTAAGTGAATTTGGTATTATTACATAGTAAG
This sequence comes from Peromyscus maniculatus bairdii, assembly GCF_049852395.1. NCBI lineage: Eukaryota > Metazoa > Chordata > Mammalia > Rodentia > Cricetidae > Peromyscus > Peromyscus maniculatus. The sequence continues at coordinate 46,068,249 of NC_134862.1, read as the reverse complement.
GAAAGTACAAAGTATGGTTGCTAGGCTGCACTTTCTGAGGTTGAAGCACTAATAAGATCACAGGCTTCAAAAACTAGTTTGGGTAGTCTTTCCTGGATCTCGCTCTGTAGACCAGGCTGGCCTCGAACTCACAGAGATCCACCTGCCTCTGCCTCCCGAGTGCTTGAGTAGTCATTCTCGGGCCAGTGGAATGGCTCAGCAGGTCAAGGCTGCATGGCAACTTGAGTTCAGTTCTTAAAACACATGTAAAATCAGGTGAGAGAACAGGTTTTACAAAGCTGTCCTCTGACCTCCACACACGCTGTGTCACATATGTGCCCCGCCCGACACATTTACATACACACTGCATATGTATACACGTTTCACATATACCGCTAACAATAATCCATTAAATTTGCAAAGCATTCTTTATGCTAGGTATCACTAAGTAACCAGTGACTGTCTTCGTTCCTTCTCTGTTGCTGTGATAAAATACTCTGGCCAAAAGCAACTTAGAGGCTTCCAAATCCCAATCACTGTCACTCTTTGGCATCTGGGTGACAATCAGTCTTCGAGGGTCATCAGGGAAGGAACGTTGAGGCGGGAACCTTGAAGGAGCAGTACTTGCTCAGCGTGCTCATTGGCTCATCCTTAGCGTGCCTTCTTACACAGCTTGAGCCCACTGTCCTAGGACGGTGCCATCCACAGTGCACGGGGCCCTCCCACAACACTCATCAATCAAGACAGTACTCCACAGAGGTGCCCTTGGACCAATCTGATGGAGATAATTCCTCAGTTGAGGCTCCCTCTTCCCAGGTCTCACAAACACACACACACACACACACACACACACACACACACACACACATTCTCACCAGGACAGTGACATCAAATGTTCTGCTGGGGGAGCTGGAGAGATGGCTCAGTGGTGAAGAGGGTTAAGAGTGCTTGAGGCTCTCGCAGAGGACCTAGGTTCAGTTCCTAGCATCTTGATTGATCTATATGGCGGCTTACAGTCATCTGTAACTCCAGTTCCTGGGAGATCCAATGCCCTTTTCGGGTCTCTGGAGGCATCAGGTGAGCGCACAGTACACAGACACACATGCAGGTAAACAGTAATTACACACAAAGTAAAAATAAACAAAACTTCAAAAAAAAATCTTTAATAAAGAATTCAACTTGCAGGAAGCAGGTTTACAAACGAGTCTAAACCGGCATCCGTCTATGTGTCTTTCTATTGGCTTCTTTTCTGAGCACAAACTCTCCTTCCGTGCAAACCCTAGATTCTCGTCCTGTGGTCCAGAGCGCAATAGCACTTTTTCTTACCACTTAGACGAAGTAAATAATTCAGAGTAACATAATCTCCAGTACAACACAGAATGAATTGAACTCCCTCCACATCCCTTTAGAAATAGCTTCCAAAGAACACATCAAGGGGCAATTTTGTTTGTTTGTCTTGTGACAGCATCTTGCTCTGTAGTCCAGACTGGCCAGAGATTCACTATGTAGCCCAGGTTAGCCTTGCACGCAGAGTAAGCTTCATGTCCCACCTTCCCAAGTTCTGGGCTTAGAGGTGTGAGCTACCATGCCCAGTTGACAAAGACTTTTTAAAAAAAATGTCCTAGTTTTTCCAATAATGTCAAAATAACAAAAAAACAATCATCTGTAGGTGGTGTTTTCTGTTTGGAAAAGTTCCATTTTTTTAGGCAAATGGCACAGTGGCTCTGGTGTTCCAAGATCTCCACAGCTTGGCGTTGTGTAAGAAGCAGAGTTCTGTTTTCTCAGGGATGGTGGTGGCACCAGAATGTCCTAGAAACAAGGACTTTCTCTGGTTTTGAAGACCAGCAGAAAAAAGAATTCCATTTCCTTGTGGGAGTAAATTGTAGAGCAAACCAGACTCACAAGAAATTTATCCAGTGTGTCTTCTTCCAGTCTTTGCTCTGAAATGCCTCTGTGTTCAGTGCACATGAAAGTGGCCGGTGACTGTCATTTGTGTGACTGTACATCACAGGTTCTGAGACATCCTTCCCTGCCTTTGAATGCTCAGTCTGCAGCCAGGCTTTACTTGGTTGCTATTTTTTCCACATTTGTTGGTTTTCTTTCTTTTTCATAAACACACACACACACACACACACACACACACACACACACACAAACACACACATCTTGCTCTGTATCCCAGGCTGTCCTCAAATGCTCCATCCTGCTGCCACAGCCTCCCAAGTGCTGGAGTGACGTCACAGGACAGCGCTGGGTTGATTTCCAGATTTTGATGTTCTTCAGTCTAAGTGAATTTACATTTCCGTTTGGTCTTCATCACATAAGGTGAGTTATTATTTCCAATAAGCTCCTTCTTCCCCTTCCCGTGCCCCTATTTCCTACACAGTGCTTCCTTTCCCACCTGACTGGTAAAGCTTTGTGTATGTAAAGCGTGCTGTCGGATTGCTGCCGAGTGGCATATGCCTTGTTTTCTGCGGCCATTCTTTCTCAGTCAGATTGCCCCATCAGTGACTGCTGTTTTCATCGGCTTACACACAAATGCTGTGGCTTGTGTTTTCTTAAAACGTAAAGCAATTAGCCAGGCAGCAGCACTCGGGAGGCAGAGGCGGGCAGATCTCTGTGGGTTCCAGGTCAGAGAGAAATCCTCCTTTTAAAAAACAAAAACAAGCCAGGAGGTGGAGGCGCATGCCTTGAATCTCAGCACTCAGGAGGCAGAGCCAGGCGGATCTCTGTGAGTTCGAGGCCAGCCTGGGCTACAGAGCTAGTCCGGGACAGGCTCCAAAGCTACAGAGAAACCCTGTCTCGGAAAACCAAAAAACAAACAAAAACAAAACAAAACAAAAACCCACAAAGCAATTAAAAGTATATATGATGTTGTCTTAGTTAAGATTTTTATTGCTGTGATGAAACACCATGATCAAAATGCAAGTTGAGGAGGAAAGGGTTTATTTGCTTTACACTCTCATTGTTCATCACTGAAGGAAGTCAGGACAGGAACTCAAAGAGGGCAGAAACCTGGAGGCAGGAGCTGATGCCGAAGCCATGGAGGGGAGCTACTTACTGGTTTGTTCCCTATGGCTTGCTCAGCCTGCTTTCTTATAGAACCCAGGACCACCAGCCCAGGGATGGCACCACCTACCATGGGCTGGGTCCTCTCCCATCATTCACTAAGAAAATGCCCTACAGGCTGGCCTACAGCCTGATCTTGTAGAGGCATTTCTCAACAGTGCCTCCCTCCTCTGAAGAATCTAGCTTGGGTCAAGTTGACATAAAACTAGCCAGGACAGTTGTTTACAGCAATAAGCAGATTTTCAAGTCCAGCACTTAGTTTGCGTGCAAATGTAATTATAGTCATTGTTCGTGAATTATATAATGAGTTTGTGTAGTGTGCTAAAGGCTACTTGGTGTTATTAAAATGCAAATGTTCATGTATTTTATCATGTTAAATAAAATAGTCTTAAAAATAAAGCAATTTGGGTTGGTGAGCTGGCTTGTCAAGCCTGGATAACCTGAGTTTGATCCACATAACCTACATGGTGGAAGGAGAGACCTGCTTTCTGCAAATTGTCCTCCACATGTGTGCTGTGACACACGCACACACATACACATTAAATATATATTCACTTTTAAAATAAAAAAAACAAAGTTCTTCTTTATGGTATTTTAACTCTTAACTCGGTGGTTATCAACTAGAGGCAGTTTTACCTCAACAGATCAAATGACATTTGGTAATATCGACAGTGTTTATTTGTTTTCTCATTTACTCATGAGACAGGGTCTCACTATGTGGCCCAGGATGGTTGGTCTTGAACTCAACAGTCCTCCTGCCTCAGCCTTCTGAGAGCTGGGATTATAGGCATGAGCTCCCGTGTTTGATCTGTAGTCATTTGGGGTTAATACAGCTAGAGAGGAAGCACTATTAGTTTCCCTTTCCAAGCCATAATAAGCATTTGAATTTCCTTCGGGCCACCTTCAAATTTACAGTATCCCATTTAGGCTTGACACTATGACTTGTACATGGTCTGACCGTTCCTGAGTCTGAGGGACAGGTCACTTCATAGTCCTCCAGGCTCTGATACTGATTAAGGAATGCTCAAAAGTGGCAGTGCTTGCTGAGGCTTCTAGACACGGAACTCGGGTCACATTCACGTGAGCACATCCTGAGTGCTACACACACGGAATGTCCGGGACCGAGGGCAAAACACGGGCGGGCACTGAGGGCTTAGGCTGGGGAAGGAAGGGCTGTCTCAGTTCGAGGCACGAAATGAACGCCTGTGGGAGGGGGGTTCCCAAGGCTCTGAGAACTCGCAAATTGTCAACATGGGCCACAGAAGAAAAGGGGCTGAGTAAGGCTTCCGAGCCTCCTTTGTGGCACTGTGGCCTCAGGACATGTATTTAAGAGGACTTTGGTGATTTCCTAAATTTTTTCCCAACGCTTGTTTACAAACCCCCGTTTGTCAATAATGTGGGGAGGTGACAGCTATTGGATGCCCAGGCTTGTGAGCAGAGGAAAAGGCGCAGCAGCAGCCCCAATCCCAGGCATCATTGCGGGTGGGGGTGGGGGTCTGAGGAAAAACTGCACTGGGCAGTGTCAGGAAGGGGAACAATCTAGGAAAATCCCTGAGATGTACGAAAAGAAATTGGGCGTCCAGAACGGGCTAAAAGCCCTGGTTGGGCAAAGTACCAGGGCCTCTGAGCTAATGATGAGTTCTGCTTTACACACAGCACCTCACTCATGAGAAAATTTAATGCATGGTCTTCTGATTTTGATTAGCATTTTGCTTCTAACTACTGCTCTTAAATTCAAATTACAGCTTTTTAGAGGATACAAAAAGAAAAAAGAAAAAGAAGAAGAAATATGCTGACGTTTGCATGAGATCAAATAACCATTCTGTTCTCAGACCATAGATCCTGCCATGGATTGGGTTTCAGTGCCAGCTCTGACATTTTCCATGCTTGGTGTCTGCATATAAACAATCACATCGGAGAGTTTGAGCAAACTCTTTTGGTTGGTTTGAGCTCTGTAAGGAATATGCAAAATGTTCCATGAGATTCTGGTTCCCAGTGTGTTTTGTATTTACATGGCTCATAAAGTCTTCTTTGCACATTACCCATTTAGAATGAAAATGGATCTGGCAAATAATTAATTTCAACTTTATGCAAGGGGAAGAGGGCAGTTCAGCATCCCACATTCCATCTGTTTCCGACTCCACTCCAAGTCCATCTGCCCAGCCATTCAGTAGACCTGAAGGATAAGAATCACAGCCCTGAAAGAATTGTTCATACTGTGGGGAGGACAGGAGCTGAGAGGGGGGTGCCAGAGTTCCCGTGTAAAGACATAAGAAATGGTGGCTGATGGCAGTGTTACTCTCTGGTACTGTAATAGTTGACCTGCCCTGCTGCAGAAGTTTCTCCGGTCTCACCTGGCCCCACAGTCCTGTAGCCGTTTATAAAATAATCATTCAGAGGCTTATATTAATTACCAATTGTATGGCCTATGGCTCAAGTTTCTTGCTAGCTAGTTCTTATAACTTAACCCATTCCTATTAATCTCTAAGTTGCCACACGGCCGTGGTGTTACCGGTCTGCTGGCATCTTGCTGCTCCTTGAGTAGCGGCTGGCGTCTCTCCTGACTCCACCCTTCTCTCTATATCTCTGCTCGGATTTCCCACCTGGCTGTAAGCTTTCTTGCCAGAGGCCAAAACAGCTTAATTTCTTATCCAATGGGAGCCACACATATTCACAGCACACAGAAAGACATCCCCCCAGCACTGCCCTAAGGTCCCTCTGAGGCCCGTGTGAGTGTACACATGCTCCCTGATCCCTAGCTGCTGGTGAAGAAGCAAACCGAGGCTTGAGGACTCCCCACTCTTTTTCCTTCCTTCCTTCCCCTCTCCCTTCTTCAGATCTATCTGCCGCTGGAAAGACCAGACTCCACCATCCTTCCCACCTATCAAGACCGCTGACATAGGCCGCCCCCAATGCATCAGAATGGGAGCGGCAGGTCAAACAGCCCACGCCGTTTAGGAAGGCATTGCTGGAAGAGACAGGCAGCATGTTTATAGCAAGCAAGTAAGAAACATCAGTAAGAACGCTAACGAGCCCTGAGCACAGCCCAAGAGACTTCGGAGAGAAACAACAGTGTAATGTTCAGACTAGTGTAGGGGCAGAAATAAACCAACAGCAAAAACACAGTGAAAGCTGGGCCGTGGTGGTGCAGGCCTTTAATCCCAGCACTCGGGAGGCAGAGGCAGGCGGATCTCTGTGAGTTCGAGGCCAGCCTGGGCTACCAAGTGAGTTCCAGGAAAGGCACAAAGCTACACAGAGAAACCCTGTCTCAAAAAACCAAAAAAAAAAAAAAAAAAAAAAAAAAAAAAAAAAAAAAAAACCACAGTGAAAAAGAAACCGTGACTCAAAGGGAAGGGGAAAGAGAATTTGGAGGATAGACCCTGGGTTGTGGATTCTGAAAGGAAAAAAAGGATCAGATAGAAGAGAGATGATAGGCTGGAAAAAATGTTTCTGTGTGGAAGAAGGGCTTATATCTACAATTCAGGGATAATGAATGATAAACACGTGAACCAAGCAAAATTCTTGAACGTCGAGATAAACAGAAAAATCTTACATTCAAAAAATAAATAAATAAAAGAGTGAACTACACAGAAATAGAGTCGGATAGACACATGACTGATCTTCAGCGCTGTGAGCTAAAGAATGTGGAGCAAAAGCCAGGCACGGTGGTACTCAGTGGTAGCCCGGGTTCTTAGACAGCTGAGGCAGGAGAACTATGATTTGAAACCACTCTGGCTGCGTAGAAGACCCTGTCTCAGAAACAATGAAAAGACGAAGAGTGAAAGGGAAGGAAAGAGGAGGGGACCGGAGTGAATTACGGATTTCTGAGAAGAAGCGATTAAAATCCTAGAATTCTATTCTAGGCCAGTTACTACTGAAAAGCTACTGTCCACCATATTTACCTATCAACTACAAGGGGAAGACATGTATAAACATTTACAGAATAGAGCATGTCTCAGGCAACCACCTGTAAGCGAAAGACTCAAACAACAAATTAATCTGAATACAATATACACACACAATTATTTATCATTGACTGCACAGCAAATCATATTTGAGTGACTCAAGGCAACAGTAAGCACTTGCCGTCTCAGGGTTTTCCCAAGTCCGGAGTGACTTAGCTATGAAATCCTGGTTTGAAGTGTCTCACAAAGACTGACTCATTATGAGGGCTGGCGCTCCAGTCACTGGAGGATCAAGGTGGTCGCTCACTGACTGAGACATTGTCTGTCTCTTGGTGGAAGGCCTCAGACCCTCCAGTGTGCTGTTCTAGGCCTGCTGGATGTCTTCCTGATAGAATGGCCAGTTTTGGCTACAGCCTGAGAAGAATGAGCCAACGTACTACATCACTCTGCTGACCTGAAGCTAGCTACTAAACACAACCCACATTTGGAATGTGGCAAGAGTTAGATTCTACCTCTGAAGGAGACGTATTGAAATATTTGTAAATTTATTTAAGGTCATCATATAGATAAGGCAAACTAATAGAAATGCAAGAAAAACTGGGGCACCAGGGATGCCTGTGCCACACACACATATGCTGTGGATATCGCTCTATATAAATAAAACACTGATGGCCAGTGACCAGACAAGAAGTATAGGCGGGACAAGGAGAGAGGAGAATTTGGGGAAACAGGAAGAAGGGGGGAGAGATACTGCAGCCACCGCCAGGACAAGCAACATGTAAAGACGCCGGTAAGCCACCAGCCACGTGACAAGGTATAGATTTATAAAAATGGGTTAATTTAAGATAAAAGAACAGTTAGCAAGAAGCCTGCCATGGCCATACAGTTTGTAAGTAATATAAGCGTCTGAGTGATTATTTTATATGTGGATTGTGGGACTGCGGGGCTTGGTGGAATCTGGAGAGAAGCCCTCCAGCTACATACACACATACATGCACACGCACGTGGCACACATACACACATGCAGGCATCATTCTGGGTGCAAGGATAAATTCTCACTCCTTATGCAAACAGGGCAAGGTTGTCTCCTCTTACTGGTAGAATTCAGCATAATATTTGAAAGTATAGTCAATGCCATAGGGTAAGAAGAACTAAAAAGCATGGATTGAAAAAAGGGAAACACAACAGTTTCTATTTATCAATGATAAAAATTTCCACATAAAAATCTCAGGAGTCTAGGGGGCTGGAGAGATGGCTCAGCGGTTAAGAGCACTGGCTGCTCTTCCAGAGGTCCTGAGTTCAATTCCCAGCAACCACATGGTGGCTCACAACCATCTGTAATGAGATCTGGTGCCCTCTTCTGGCCTGCAGTCACATATGCTGTATACATAATAAATAAATAAATCTAAAAAAAAAAAAAAATCTCAGGAGTCTACTACCATACAACAAAAGAAATCACCCTTAAACAAACTTCCTAGAACTAATAAGTGGCTTTAATAGGATCACATAATACAAAGTCACCCCAAAACTGATTACGCGTAGTATACTAATAATGAACAAATAAGTGGACAGAATTTAAAGTCCAGCACTGTTCACAATCACTCCAAAAACAAAGTGAGGCACACACTTAACAAAACTAAAAAACAAGTGAAGCACACACTTAACAAAACTCAAAAAAAGAGTGAGGCACACACTTAACAAAACTCACACATCATCTGTGCACTGATGATTATCCAAGTGAACCTAAATAAATGGGGGAACATACTGTGTTCATTGGCTGGAACACCAAACAAAATAAGAATGTCGTTTCTCCCAAATTAACCTTCAGATTTAGTTTAATTCCTATCAGAATGGTAAAATATTTTTGAGGCATGGGTTTATTTTAGTATTCTATTGAAAAGGGATCCATCCCAGAACAACAAAAATAATCTTCAGAAAGAGAATTAAGACAGAAGGAATCACAGTGCCTGGGAGAGCCTAATGTCCTTCGTGACAAAGGGCATGGTGTTGATGGGGGAGAGATGGGATGAGGACCCGCATATGGAGCCGTATACACGGGGGAGATGGGATGAGGACCCGTATATGGAGCCGTGCAGATACCCACAGGAGAGATGGGGTGAGGACCCAAATATGGAGCCGTGCAGATACCCACGGGAGAGATGGGATGAGGACCCGCATATGGAGCTGTGCAGATACACATGGGGAGAGATGGGATGAGGACCTGCATATGGAGCTGTATAAACGGGGGAGATGGGATGAGGACCCCCATATGGAACTGTGCAGATACACATGGGGAGAGATGGCATGAGGACCCGAATATGGAGCTGTGCAGATACCCACGGGAGAGATGGGATGAGGACCCGCAAATGGAGCCATACAAATACACACGGGGAGAGATGGAAAGGCGATTATGTGGAGAGAGCTCACCTCTCAACAGTGGTGCTGGAGCAAATGGACACAAGGAAAAGCGGGGGGGGGGGGGGGAAGAAACGACATAAATCATATACTTTGGGCAAAAATTATATCAGTTGATTGAAAAAATTAACTGTAAAATAAAAAACTTTTTGAAAAATTAGTGAGGAATCTTTAGAATATAGGACTAGACAGAGTTCTTACACTTAACATTGAGTGTAAGAACCACAAAAGGAAAAAAGTGAATCAATTGGATCTCATAAAAATTAAAAATTTATTCTGCCAAAGGCCATATGAAGAAGATAGAAAAATCAAATTCAGACTGAGAACAGAGGTTTCCAAATGCTTAAGCTGGCAAAGAATCAACATATAGACTATACAAAAGTCCTTTAAATTCAACAGTAAAAAAGCCAACTAATCCAGGTAGAGAGGAAGGGGAGACCCAAGTTCTGTTACGCAGGCTGTAGACAGTGAATGAGCAGGTGAAAAGATGTTCAGTGGCATCAGGTGAGTAGCTCCGATCTATAGTCCCAGCACTCTAGAGGCTGAGGCAGGAGGATTCCCATGAGTTTGAGGCCAGCCTGGGCTACGTCTGTGTAATAAGTTCCAACCTGGGTTACAGAGTATGACCTTGAGTAAAACAAATATAATTCAACACACTGGCAAAGATGTGAAGAAAATAGAACCTCCGCTGTTGCTGGGATGAGTGCAAAATAGTATAGCCACTCGGGAGGGCTTTCCTCTTCCTTACAAAACCAAACGTGCGGTTACCATACACTTGGCAGTTATATTCCTCAAGCCTTACCTTAGGGACTTGAAAACTTAACATGTTCACTCAAAAACCTGTAAGTGAATGTTTATGCCAGCTTTATTTCTCATGACCCAAACAACCTGAAGCCTGGGTACAGCTAAGATTGCCTCCAACGGGTGAATGGTGAAATAAACCATGCCATCACTGTGGAATACCCGGCAATAAAAACGAAGAATTGCAGCAACAACCTGAATTACCAGGGAGTTTTGCAGAGGGAAAAAGCCAATTCCCAAAGCTACATGTAGTTCCCTGTATTGGACACTTCTGAAGTGATACAATTTTAGAAGCAGAGGACAGTTTATTGGATGTTGAGACTAGGGCCAGGGGATCTGGAGTGAGAGTCACCAGAGAAGAGCATCATGGGGGCTCTTGTGGTGGTGAAAACACACATCCTCTCGATCATGGTAAACACATGGCCCCACACATGCAGCGTCCATGAAGCCAGGCATATGGGCACAAACTATAGATGTTCTGATGCTAGGGTTGTACTCAGGTTTTGTACAATGTTACTATTGTGACAAATGGGTAAAGCACATGGGATCTCTCCAACTCTGCATCCTTTTGAGAGGGCATCTCTTGTAGCCTAGCCCAGCCACAAACTCCCTATGTGGCTAACGATGACCCTGAACTTCTGATTCTTCAGCCTCCACCTCCTAAATGCTAAAATTACAGGCATGTACGGCCTCCACACTCAGCTTATGAAGTGCTGGGGATGGAAGCCGGGGCTTCAGTAGGCAAGCACTTTACCAACTGAGCCCCTCTCCTGCCCTCTCTGTACTGTGTGTGTGTGTGTGTGTGTGTGTGTGTGTGTGTGTGTGTGTGTGTGTGTGTGTCCGTCCTCACCCTCCCACTCGTTTGAGACAGGGTTCCTTGCTTACAGCTGTGTAGGCCAGGCTACTTGGCCCACATGCTTCTGGATTTTTCTGTTTCGGCCCTCTATCCTGCCACAGAACTACAGGGATTACAGATGCACAAGACTGTGTTCAGCTTTGCATGGATTCTGGAGATCTGAACTCAGGTCCTTACTCTTGCACAGCAAGAGGTTTACCCCCTGAGCAATCTTCCCAGCACTCTGTTTTATTTCTCATAACTACAGAGAAACTGGTATTTAACTCAATTTAAAATTCAATAAAAAACAATGGACCCTGATTTTTTTTCAGTATTTCAAAGGCAACAAAAAACACCATCTCTTATCTCTTAGGAAGGATGTGCTTCGCTCCTCACCTCCCAAATTTATTTTGTTGTCTGGAACAACCGATTTTTCATCTGAAAAAAATATCAGCAGAACCTATGTTATACTGTGGGGAATCACAAAATAAGAGAACCCCCCAAAATGGGCAGTGGGAGGTGCTGGAGAGATGGCTCATTTGGGTAAGAGCACTTGTTCTTTTCTTTTTTTTTTTTTTATTTGTTTGTTTTGGGTTTTTGTTTGTTTTCTTTTTTTTGAAACAGGATCTCATTGTGTAGCCCCGGCTGTCCTGGAACTCACTTTGTAGATCAGCCTGGCCTCGAACTCACAGAGATCCGCTTCTCTCTTCCTCCCAGGTGCTGGGGTTAGAGAAGAGTACCACCACACCCAGCTGCACTTGTTGCTATTACAGAGGACTGGGGTTCGGCTCCCAGAACCCACAAAGTGGCTCACCATTATCCAGAACTCTAGTTGCAGGAAATCTAGCCTTTTCTGATTTCTGTGTGCACCAGCCAGAGCTGTGTTGTACACAGGTACATGCACTTACACAAATACGATGAATAAATCTAAAAAAAAAATCCCTCCCAAAACATTACAGTACACGATAAGAACTCAAAGCAGAAGACCTCAACTCAGGTAGGAAACCCAGATGCTAGTTTTTATTTTATTTAAAGTTATATTTGACAACATCAAGATTTAAAACTTTTGAACAGCAAATTGTACTAAGTGTGAGTGAATTCGGCAAACAAAGAAGCAGAAAGCATTCATGGTGATTACACACACACTGAGATGGGCAGACAGACAGTGGAGCAAGCAGACAGTCTCGATACTTGCAGCAGGGAAGGACTAGCATCTACATACATAAACAACACCAGCCATGGAAAAGGAGCCATGGAAAAGGAGTGTACTGGGAAAATACACATTAAAATAATATACTACAATGTTTTGTCCATTAGACTATGGCCATTTCTGTTTGGAAATAGAAAAAAATAACCATTAAATTTTTTTTTGTTTCTTTAGATAGGAATCTCTTGCTATCTATTTACACCCACACACATGTCATCAACATGGTAACCCTTCTGGAAATCTGTTACCTAGAAAGAAAAGTCCCAGGATGTATATGTAATGCTATTTGGTACACTTTAGGCCCCAAAGGGACTCTGTCTCAGAAAACAAGATGGCTGGCTTCTGAGGAACAACATGTGAGGTTGTCTTCTGGCCTTCACATGAATACAAACACGTGTGCATATGTATCCACAAATACACATGCACCACATAAACATATGCCCACATGTGCATATGTGTGTGCGCACACACACACACACACACACCCCACAAGAATATTGTGTAAAATATAGTCTAGGTTTACAAATTAGCAGTAACTTTTAATCTATGTATTTGTCCATGGTTGTAAGTCTGGGGCAAACAAAACCGTGAATCAGATGGTACATACAAATTCTCTGCACGAGAAAGGGGTGGAGCAAGTGAAGCGGAGCAGAAGAAGAGGGAAGGGAAAGCAAATGACAGAGAAAGATAGGTCGATGACAGAGGTGATAACAGATGGGCAACAGATAAACAGACAGAACAAAATGAGCATGCTCTAGAATACAAGCATTAACTCTCGAGAGATACTGTGTGTGTATGTGTGTGTGTGTGTGCGTGCAAGTATGTGTATATATGCATGAGAGAAACAAAGACATAGAGAAAACATAAAGAGTTATTAGAGCCAGGTATGTTGGCTCTTGCCTGAAACCCCAACATTTGGGAGGCTGAGGTAGAAGAACTAACTGTAATGAGTTCGAAGCCAGCCAGGGCTTCAGAGTAAGTAAGACCCTATCCTAAACAACAACAAAACACACAATAAAAAATTTAAATCATTACAGATCCACATCTACAATTTTCAGAGGTGTTTTATGATGACTTGTCAAGGGAAGAACTAAGTTGGGCTGTATGGATTTGAACAGGAACACTTGTAAGAGTATTGGAGCTGGCATGTGGCACACAGTATAATCCCAGCACCCCAGCACTTGGCAAGCTGAGGCAGGAGCGTCACAAGTTTCAAACTGGGCAATAAGAGAGACCCAGTCAAGAAAAGAAGGCGGGAGGGGGGGTAGGGAGAGGGGAGAAGGGAAATACTAGAAAGTATTAGAAAGAGAAGAAAAATTGAGACCCAGTATGGAATCTCCAGAGGCCTGAACCTATACAAGGTATGATTATATGTCTATAATGACCAACAAGCCCATCTCCAATGCATCTGAATGTGTATTTGACCATTTGTTAGCAAACAGGGGCGCTGCCGTGGAAAGACACTGTAAGGCAGAATGAGGAGATGATCGTTGGCTTTGTCTTTTCCACACACTTGTGCCGTGATATTGCGTGTGTTAGTGGAAGCCTGGGCTACTTCCACAATGTCCTTAAAAGTCAAATGTGGAGCATTATAGTGTGGTGATATTGTGTTCCCCCAAATATTGTGCATCCTAATAAACTTATCTGGGGTAAGAGAACAGAACAGTCACTAGATACAGAGGCCAGAAAATGGTGGCATACACACCTTTAATCCTAGCCTTCTGGAGGCAGAGATCCATCCGGATCTCTGTGAGTTCAAAGCCACACTGGAAACAGCCAGGTGTGGTGACTCATGCATTTAATCCCAGGAAGTAATGGCAGAAAGCAGAAAGGTATATAAGGCGTGAGGACCAGAAACTGCCTGGTTAAGCTTTTAGTCTTTTGAGCAACAGTTCAGCTGAGATTCATTCTGGATGAGGACTCAGAGGCATCCAATATGAGAAAACAGGATCAACTGAGGAATTAGCAAGATGAGGAAGATGTGGCTTTTCCCGTTTCTCTGATCTTTCAGCGTTCACCCCAATAACTGGCATCAGGTTTGATTTTATTAATAAGTACCTTTTAAGATTCGTGCTACATTTTAGAGTACCACACAGATGTGCCCTCTAACCCGCATGGAGAGCACGTGGTACACACCAATTCTGAGGACAGCTTGTAGGCACTATGGGCTTAAAATGGATTTTAAGGGGCATAAGTTAGAAAAGAACATAGTATCCAAATTCGGGTGCCCAAACATATATTTAAACTTATCTTGGGAAAACATTATATAGTAACTGATAGGAGCCAGTGATCCCCAATGCAGAGTTCAAAGAAAGACTGACTCAGTGTGGCTGGAAAGATGCTGTTCACAACAGAGGCAAAACCACAGCCTTTCAGGCCTAAGAGCAAGACTCTACTCAGTGTCGGCAGCCAGAGGCAGGCAGCAAGCCAAAGCTGCATTCAAGATGCTCAGCAAAGGCCCATGGGAAAGCACCAGGGCCCCAGGCCGGCCGCAGAGATCTGCCAGCTCCCTTTACTGCCTCCTTCCCTTTTAGATGCCTGCAGCCTAGTCACAGGATGTAGAATGGGAGTTTGTTTTCTCAAAACTTGAGCTCAAAGCTGTGGACAGCACGTAACGATTGCCCCCACGCTCAGAAGAAAGCCGTAGAAACGGCCGTGGCGGCACAGAGCAAGTGAGCTTCATTGACCGGTGCTATCACCCATTTCCAGCTTCCGGAAGAGGCGATTCCGTAACAAGATTCTTGGTAGCCGAGGACTGTTGTGAGCAGGAAGCCTTATGTTTTCTATCACACCGAATCAAAGCTGGCCTCTTTTGGAAGGGGACCAAGTGACCCGATTTAGACACTGGCTCTAACTACAAGAGGGGAGGGCTGTTATCTTATTTTCCAGCTGGAAGCTAGATGCCCCGCTACCACAATGAAGCACATGAACATTTGGGGAGGGAAATGGTTTCAGGAAATGGGATCCTGTGGGATGAACTCAAAGCAAGGATGCGAGCTAGCCAGGGAGGAAGGCAAGGAGGCGAGTCTTCAGTGGGAGCAGCTGGCCTTTCTGTTCCGTCTCGGAGTGTCCCGTTTGATCGCCACAGACACGATGGCCAGCAACTAGAAGGGACTGCCTTGACATACTACACCCAAAGAGCCATCTGCAGGGGTGAGGAGAGTCACACAGACGTGGGTGACACATCTGAGGATGGCGAGGGAAAGATCATCTGGACAGCGCTAGGTTGAAATGGAAGGTGTTAAGCAAGACTTCACTTCCGCACAGGGTGAGGCAGAAGCCTGTGAATGCCTGCCAGGCACTGGCTACCCAAGGAAACTCCAGCTCCAACCCTTGCCTCTGACCGTCTCCACCACTGTCCCCAACCCTAAGGAAATAAAGAGCCGTGGCAGGGGTGGGGGTGGGGTGGGGTGGGGGTGGAGCAAGGACAGAGCAGACCTCTCATCCAGTGTTAGTTCCAAACCCACAGGTCTGGCCCGAGAGAGCTTCAATTAAATGTTAATTTAGATCTAGGAGAAAACCCTAAAATTGTTCTGAAAACTATGGATCTTGCTCAAAAGTAACTTAAGGAACAAGGAAGAGACATCTTATTTAGAGTATGCTGGATAAGAAATGGGAACTGGAACTGTTTCCTGCTTGCCCTCAGCCAGTATCAGCCCGTTCTACAGTGGAGCCATGTCCACAGCGTCCTTTGTCTTAACTGGTCCAAACTGTCCTCAACCACCTGGCCCTTAGAAACCCTTCAAGTTTATTTAATATTTTCCCCTCCATACCAAGCAAACATTACATGTGACTCCCAGTGTTGATGACATTTCCTCCCTTTGGAAAGCCCTGGTGGCCGCTCTCCTGGGCCCTGCTCTGTCCAAACCCCACCTCCTTCACAAAGCCTGCCTAGCTGGCCCAGATTCGCAAAAAAATCACTGCTTTCTCTGAGTTTCAGATTGCTGACTGGCAACAAAACAAATCATTCTGTCTCATCACCACCCTTCAATCACACAATCCAGCACTCATTAGAAAAATGTAGTCACTGCACTTGGCCTTTGGGGGTTACTCGGTATTCACCTTCACGACTCGGCCTGTCACTCACCATGAGCAACACGGTTATTAGTTTCCCCCCACTCTGCTCATGCTGTTCCCCATGGTGGATTCTGGGTAAATGTTTGTCGTGGGTGTTTATGTTGCTGATGATTCTGGCTTTGTCCTCATTTCCATACCAATGTCTCCCTTCCTGGGTGCCGCTGTCAGTGCTGATTGCCCATAAGTTGTCTTCTGGATGACCCGGAAATGAGCTGTGAGTCCACTGCTGTGCCAGTGTTCTGTGGACCAGGTTTCTAAAAGAAACCACTTTGTGCCACTTTCTCTATTTTTGAAAACGGGAACAACAGCGTGTTTTCCTCCACATAACCACTAATTATATTAGCAAAACTAAACAAGATGACGTTAATTGTATTTCTCTGTAAATCTGATTATGTATCATTAGCACTTTGCAGGATCATTTCTGGGGAGATACAGAAATAACTCATCTAAAAGGATACAGGCTTCTCAAAGGACATTCTCCTTTATCCTCTTTTCAATTTAGAAATGAAGATTTCAGTCCTGTAGGAATAGAATAGCTGGGCCCGAGAATCAATTGTGACTCATTTCAAGGATTTGGGCAACTTAAGGAAAACCTTACCTCGTAGCTTATTTTCTAAAGGTTAAAAAGTGATGACAACCTATTTTCCATTTCCTGATTCTCGGCTGGTCTCCAGGAGAAGTCCAGGGAGCCCTACTCAGCCTCAGATCGTTGAAGTTACAAGACAGACGCTTACTCTCTCAAGGAAAGCCAAGTGTCCTATTTCATCTGGAGATGAATATGTGTGGAAAAAGCGAAGGGCGGTGAGATCATCTGGTAGGTTTTACTCACCATGCAGATTCCCGAAATAACCCAGCCAAACAAGCCCAGAAGTTCAGTTACCTGCATCACCTGCCCGCATCTGACTCAGTTTGCCTACCCTGAAGATAAAGCAACCGTGCCCTCGCTTCCTCTCAGTTGTTTAAAAGTAGAGCATGATAACCAGAGTCCAACTGTTCCTCCAGAGGGGGCGGGGAAGTGTCGTGTTAAGAGACCAAGGGCTGGGCAGGTAGCTCAGTGGTCCGTGCTTACCTGGCTGTATGAGGCCCTAGGCTTCAGAGAGAGGGGAGAAGGAAAAGTGGGTGAGAGCAACAGAGACTGCAGAGTTGATTGTGCTCGCCCAAGATGGGCAAGACCTAGATTTGGTCCCCTAAACAAAACAGAGAGATAAAGGGTAGAAGAGACTGATGAAACATTTGAACTCTGGGGCTGTTGTGATGGTTCGGGGGTGGGGTGGGGGGTAAAGGGTTCAATCCCTGGAACCCCACAGAGGAGTGAAAGGAGAGAACCCACGCCACAAAGCTGGGCTCCGATCTCCATATACGCACCATGGCATGAATGACCTGTCACACGCCTCACAAAGTCATACACGATAGTAACAAATTACACAATAATAGTAATCTTTTTTGTTTGTGCTTTCTCCAGAGAGGGTTTCCCTGTATAGCCCTGGCTGTCCTAGAACTCACTCTGTAGACCCGACTGACCTCGAACTCAGAGACCGGCCTGCCTCTGCCTCCCAAGTGCTGGGATTAAAGGTGTGTGCCACCACCATCCAGCCCAGATTGCCTAAATTAAAGGCACGCTTGGCGAATTACTTATGTGTATTTGTATTATTTTTAATTATGTGTGTTTAGGGGTGTGTGTGTACGCGGGTTTGTGCACATGGTGGCAGGTGCCTGCAGCAGCCAGAGGTGTTGGATCTTCTAGCTCTGCAGTTACAGGTGGCTGTGAGCTGCCCTAGGAAAGTGCTGGAAATCAAATGGGATCCTCTGCACCAGCAGTACAGGCTTCTAACCACCTGGCCATCCCTCCAGCTTCTAAATAAATAAAAATTTAAAAAAGAATTTATAGTGTCTTTATAGTGACCAAAACCAATATTATCAGTACAAGTGATGAGAAAAAAAATGAATGTATTGTTCTTCCATGAGCATGGAATACTGTACTGGATATTGATTCTTCTTGTTTTTGAATATAATAATTATTACATTCACTGGGGACAGATACACCAGAGTGTTCAAAGGACACTGTTGCTCTCCACATGCTTTGGCATTGACAAATCAGGACAAGAGGTCCTGGATTTTCTAGCACACTGCCACTTCTGTTCTCTTCAGTTATGGTAACCTGCTAAGTCTATAACTAAACAGTATTTAACATTTGTACCTTCACAAACTCTTTTGCTTCATAAATTAATTCTTTTAATGAGAAGAAAAGTTTGTCCTGGTAAGCATTCTGATGTGAGATTTTTGAGAATATGGTCAAAATATTCAGTGAAAAGAAAACTGAGCGTTTCATGTCTTTGGAGCCTTCCTGCGTTGAGTTGGGTCTCCCTTAAGCCCCTGACACACTGCATGGCATAGCAGCATGGCCGTGATGTAGTCAGGTGGGGTTTTGACCAAGCGTGTGATTCTGGGCAGTCAACACTATCCACCACATTGGGCCCTGGTGATGTGTCCCGATGAGGACAACTGATGGGGTCTATTACAGAGGTTGATGGGAATCTAAATGGGAAGGTAAATCATCAGATGGATTACACATATTTCTAAGTATTTTAATCTATATTTGCTTACCCACCTTTGTAAAGCAACTCCTGCCTGTGTTTTGCTATCATATTTTCAGACACTTAAGGTGTGCTTTTCTTCCAGGCATTGCATCCCAAAGTCACCCCAAATTGGAAGAGCCCACATCAATGACAGAGGGACTGTAACCGAATGGTTCTGGTTCTTTTACTCCACCCTTGGGTCTACTGGGTCGACGTTAGCCGCTAACTGAAGAACCCATGGCAGGTGGAAACACGACGCACAGAAACTTGAAGCTGGGGGCTCCATTAGCCCCCCTCTTCATTGCTGTGGCGGAACGCCTGAGGAAATGACTTCAGGAGTCATGATCTCAGCCATGCTTGCCTGGCTCTGCTGTGGGCCTACGGCCAGGCAGAACGTAACGGCAGAGGGCTGGATGGCACAAAGGTGTTTACATCATGGCAGCCAGGAGGCAGAGAGACGTGGAGGAGGGAATCTGGAAGAAGACGTAGGCCCTGAGAACACATTTCCCGTGACCCAGGCAGGCCCCATGTTCCAATGAGTATGTTCAATTATAACTCCATCAGTAAGTAGATTAACCCATTGATTAGGTCAGAGCCGTCCTGATCTTATTGCCTCTCCATGACTGATTTACCAGTTGGAGACCAAGCCTTTCACACGTGAACCTTCCGGGGACACTTCACACCCAGAACAGAACAGGCAAGACCTTGCGCGTAGAAAAGAGACCATTGTAAAAGGGGTTCCGGACCTGTGCTGTGGGATGAACCGGGCAGGGATTCCTGTCAGTTCTGGGGTGCCAGAGCTAGGGTGAAGCAGCTGTATCTCCTATAAACCCTGCTGCTATAGAATTAGCAGGGCCCCAGGGGGCGGCGGTGCTGAGCAGGGCCCTTGGCTTGAAGAAAGGATGACTCGGTTTGGGGTGCAGCCAACACTGGAGAAGAAGTGAGTCCTCCAGATACCACCGTAACGAAGAGCCGTCAGCCTACAGAGCTTCTCCTCCAAGAAAATCTTTAGTTAAGTGTTGTTTTGTAATTCTTCTGGTTTTGTATACAGTGATACACCAGAGTTCTTTGTTTTATTTTTTAAATTGGCTCAGTTTGTTGCTTTGCTCATTAGAGACTAAGCGTCGGTGAGGTGTCATTACCCCGGAAGCACATCCACTGCACAGTCTTTTTAGATGCTCAGCTTTGGTATTTTTTTTTAAATTAATTTATTTTTATTTTATGTCACTGGTATTTTGCCATGGGTGTCAGGTCCTCTGAAACTGGAGTTACAGACAGTTGTAAGCTGCCATGTGGGTGCTGGGAATTGAACCCCGGTCCTCTGGAAGAGCAGTCAGTGTTCTTAACCGCTGAACCACCTCTCCAGCCCCTGCTTCTGCATTCTTTGTGATTGTGTTTAGCTGAACTGCTGGTTCACATTTACTGGCGTCTGCACATTGTTTTCAAGCATCAGGAACAGGCTTGTGATAATCTCAGAAAACGAGAAACCACTGAAGTTGTCGTGGAATCAGTAAGAAGGTTTAGGGCCCAGCTTTGGAATGGGTCAGCCACAGAGCAGCTACCAGAAGCTGGGAAGCAGAACCCAGAGGAGTGCCTCACTGAGACCCTCTAGTCCCACGGTTCTTACCCTTCCTAACGCTGAGACCCTTCAATACAGTCCCTCATGCTGTGGTGACCCTCTGACTATAAAATTATTAAGTTGCTCTTCATAGCTGTAATTTTGCTACTGTTATGAATTGTAGTGTAAATATCGGAGATGTCACCCCCACATGGGTCATGACCCACAGGTTGGGAACAACTGCTCTAGTTCCTTGGTGATGCTGGAGCGACATAAAATCTGTTTTTCAGTCTCACATTTGATCAAGTGTGCAGGAGTCTGGGCCCTCGGAAGGACAGACACTCATGACCCTAGTCAGTCTGTCGGGAGAGTTTAAGGAACAGGAATTGAATGTCAGTGCCAGGGTTGGACTGTTTAGCCACGTGCACAGGAAGGCAAAGGTGCTTGGTCGAGGCCCACGTGAGGCGGCTCAGCAGACAAAGGCATTTCCGGTCTAAGGAAGCAAGCCTGAAAACCCGAGTTCAGTCCCTGGACCTATGTGAAGAGTAAGGGGAAAACCAACTCCATGAAGCTCTGCTCAGGCCTCCACACATGTGTATAGCCTACATACCCCCGCCCTCCTGCATCACATTCACACACTAGTAATGAATTCATTAAGTTTAAAATAAAACTTTATTAAAAGTAGAAAAGAAGCCGGGCGGTGGTGGCGCAGGCCTTTAATCCCAGCACTCGGGAGGCAGAGGCAGGCGGATCTCTGTGAGTTCGAGGCCAGCCTGGTCTACAGAGTGAGTTCCAGGACAGGTGCCAAAGCTACACTGAGAAACCCTGTCTCGGAAAAAAAAAAGAAGGAGGAGAAGAAGAAGAAGAAGAAGAAGAAGAAGAAGAAGAAGAAGAAGAAGAAGAAGAAGAAGAAGAAGAAGAAGAAGAAGTTGGTCTGTAGAGAACAGGAGAAAAACATGTGGAGATGGAAAACGAGAAGCTTCTCTTAGCATGGTAACTAATTACTGACTTGTTAATTTGCCTCGCCAGGGTTAGGGGTCCATACAACTCCGTACAGAGGACTTATCTGGCACACATTGGGCTCAGGGTTCTATTCCTAGAATAACAAACAAGACCCAAGAGCAAATTTCCACGCCAAACTATCAGGGAAAATATCTCCCATTGTTTCTGATAAATGCTCTGAGTTTAATTGAAAAAATAATCACACATCACTTACTGAATTTTTTTAATGTTTATGTTAGAGTTCTTTTTCCTCTCTGCGCTCTGTAGAAGAAATACACTCCAAGTGAGACTGACCTAACACTTTAGAGAAGTCATCAGGCCCTTTACCCAGCTTTTACCAGTTTCTGCCAGTCAGTGCTGTCTGCCCACATGGCTGGTCTGCCCTCTGAAGCAGCTGGTTCAGGACGCTGCCCACTTCGTGAACTGTTCTTTGCTCAAATAAACTCTGCTCAGTTTAATTTCACTACACCCTTTTCTGTCTATCACCAAGGACTGTGCTTTCTTTGAAATGTCTTCGCTCGGCTTCTTGAGAGAATATGAGGGCGCCATAGAGAACACAGGCTCTGTTGCCAGCCGGTCGGACTTTAAATACGGACTCTAAAACTTACCGGCTATGGAACTCTTAGCATGATTATTTAAACTGTTCATTGCCTTCACAGTGGAAATAATATTTGTGCCCACCTCCGTATGGGGTGGGGGGGAGGGGGGCAGATAAATACACACAAAACACTTAAAGTAGCAGTGATTGGTATTAAGTCGTTATGTTTGCAGTTATCAATCTATTAAATGTTTGGATCATTTCCGAACTCCTGGTTTGGCCTTAGTTCTCTCTGCAGGCTCTGCTTGTTCCCAGTGCCCTGGTCTTTAGCATCAGCAGCTCTTTTACTGACGACTTACTCTCCACCCTCCCCCTGGGCAACTTTATCTTGGCCTCCAGATTGAATGACAATTTACCTGTTGACAGCTCCTTATGTTCCTCCTACATCTTGGCCTTTCCACATAAGCGCAGGAATCACAGTTTTAGCTGATTAGTAAATGTCTACATCTGGAAGTGTCACAGACACACACTCAAAACATAGAAGAGCAAATTAATTCCTCTCTTGCCTCCATCTTCCCACGTGTCCGTAGCCAACAAGGAACCATAGAAACAAGAGCAAGGTGTTCTCCACTGCTAACTGAATAGAAGAGGGTATTGTAATGCTAGCCAAGGTGGGCAGGTGTTGTTCACATTTATAGGTAGAAATAGTTATCCTTAGTAAACTGTCTTTAAGGTTTTGGAATCAGATAATTAGTTTTGACATATTTAGAGAAAAGGAATTCATATATATATATATATATATATATATATATATATATATATATATATATATATATATATATATATGCACCAGTCCAGAGAGTAGGGATCCTAACTCTCCTTTCTTCCCAATCATGAGAGCTAAAGCTCACTATGCCCTCTATATACAACAAAATCCAGAGAAGGACTTAGACAGCTGTAGAGGAGGGCAAAACTGTGCAGCTTACTGAACACAAGAAAGGATGTGGAAGCCCACAGAGGCTATCTAGTGAGACTTTGCTCAGGGTCAGAGAATCGGAGCTTGCTTTGCCCAGCAGGGCTGCATAAGGAGATGATTTGGCCAGGGGTGTGGTTCCCAGGTGTTTGGAAGGGTCTACACTTGTTGGTACTTTGTGCTTTGATCTTGCAAGGGGGAGGTCTTTTGCCTCTCCTCTTGGCATATTATAAAAGGTCCTTTTGAATAAAGCTCTGGGCTGCTGAGTATTGACCCAGGGCCCTCCTGTGTCTCTGTCTTTCTCTTTGTCATCTAGGTCTATCTTTCTACCTAATAATTCCTCGTTCCTCTCTCCTCCACCCAAGAACCCTTTGAAAGGTGGGAGCAGGTCACAGCTAGACTTCCATAAAAACTTTTTTTTAAAAGAAGTGGACATTCTGGAAAATGGAGGAATGGTCAGGATATAAGGAGGTGTTGTGTGACGTTATTCCTGTGATGTGAACAAACATCTACTCACCCCAGATAGGGAACAGATGATAGACCAAGGTAAGGGTACCACCAAAGTCCACGTGATGAACCAGTTAGTTTTATTGGTCTTACTTACAGGAATACCGGTGAGGGGTTCTTTACAGGACTCATGACAGCTGCACCACCAAAACCCACCCCATCATGGGTGACAGCTCATGAAAACTGGAACTTAGAGTGCATTGCACGGTCTGGAGGCAGCTCACCAGGCTGAAGAGTGTCCTTTCCAGGTACTTCAGTTGGTCTGAGCGTCTGTCTAGGCAGCTCAACTGGTCTCTCTTCTAGGTGGCTTAGAACGGGACTCTTTCAGGCAAATCACCTCGTGTCCTCAATTCTTACAGTTTATACACGCTCTGGGAAGGAGGGGATTAGTGAACCCAGTCAGTTTTAGGGACTTCCTGAAGCTATTTTGAGTTCTTTATGTTTGGCGTTAAAGGGGCTTCCTTGCAGGATAGAATGTTTCACCTCCCCTTAGAAGATCACACTGTTTCACCTTGTAAGCATCCGGTCTTAAACTACGCCCCCACCTCCTGTAAACATTCTGTGTCTTCAGCAGTCTTCCTCCAGTATGGACGGTTTTGATCTAGGAGGGAACTGCCACATAACAGGGAGGAAGATTAAAAGAGAGAGAATATATAGAGAAGAGAATAGATCAGCCCTCGGGAAAGACGAGACTACACCTGGTAGACCCAAATAGCAGCATTCCAAGCCCTTATTGCCTATAAAATGATGAAGAAAACCTGGGGGAGGGGGGACGGCACCACACCTGCTTTTCTATTTTCTGACCCTATGGTCTAGATTTATCCCTGGTGGATCTGTATAGAGACCCTTGTAAACTTCTTCAGACTCCAATTTTAACTCAGTCTTAATTTAAAAGTCGGTTTTCCAGACACTCTAGATGAAGGAGGGAATCATCACCCTTTCCCTCCCGCAGCCACCAGCATCCGCATAGTTTGCCACCAAGCCGCAATGCTGGAGCTGCAGGGATACCTACACGGGGCCCCACAACCTTTGGAGAAGCAGCATCCACGCCGTTTTGTAAAATTTGAACAGGCAAGCGTGTCTACAGAGTTACTTCCCCTATCTCCTCACTCCTACAAACTTGTAGAAGCTTCAAGCTACGTAAAAGCCGAGTCTGATGCCCCTTCTCAGCACTCTTTGAAAACATTTCTTCCGTGGATTACAGTAATGGTGAGGCAACAACATCTTCTGTAGAAAAACAGTAATGTAAACCCCTCCGATTTCTCTCTAAGAGGAGTGTTTGATATACACATCTTCTTGGAACCAAACCAAACTGAAACAAAACGAGGACAAATCTGCCTCCCCTAGGAGGTTAGAGGTGCTGGTTAAAAGTGCCACCTATCTCTTAAGGATGCTCGTCTTGCCCCACCTCCACCCAGTGGTCCAAGAAGTCTCAGCATTCTCCCTTAGACCTATGCTCCCTCCCTCTTCCTCCACAGCAGTCAGAGCCAACATCAGCGCTCTTCATCTTCCCGTTTCGCTGTATTGGCCTAAAAATTGACCTTGCTTTCCGGAAACAGTACCTCAGTCCCCCCTTTCCTCGGTGACCTCTGTTCCTAACCGTCTTGTGAGAAGACTTGGCCATGCTATTCCTTTGCTTCAACACACCAGTGCCTCCCATCATTCTCACAAAGTTGCTCTTCAGCTTACACCGGGAGTTCCCAGGAGAGGTGCACACAGGGGACATAAGATGATTACAGTTGGTCACGTGAATGGATTACTCCGTTCTAGAGTCATATTAATGTGTGTCATTAAATCCATGCTTCAAAACTGTGACTTCATGGATATTATCACTGACAATGAGGCTAAAGGAGGCAGCATGCTGCTAAGCCGCTTATATTGACACAGGAAAAAGGAATGTTTTCACTGTTCCTTACACAGAAACATTTGTCGCCACTCCTGGAGACAGTCATGACAGCTTATGAGAACTACAACATAGCCTTGTTCCAATGGTCTCTAACATTAAGAGGTAATAATGCCTGAGAACTGCCATTGCCTAATAATGAAAGCCTTTAATCCTCAAATTTGGATACAACTAAGAATCCCAAGAATGTTTGGGGGTGGGGTGGAGGGAAGAACCATTACAGCACATGGTGGTAACACTGTGACTCTTCACAGTCAAGAAAAGATTCAGTGCAGAGGGCGCTAACTCATCAGCAGAGCCAATGGCAGAGTGCTCTTCATTTGGGGAGGTGGGGAGCCCTAAGGGGTGTGTGTGTGTGTGTGTGTGTGTGTGTGTGTGTGTGTGTGTGTGTTGAAGAGGGAGATCAGGTTCCTGAAGCAGGCTCCCAAGGGGATGGACCAAAGGCAGAAAGAGATTACACAAGTAACCACACTTAAAAAAATACATCAACAAAACCTGAAGCAGACTAGAAGGCAAGGGTGGTACACGTCTGCAATCTCAACACTTGGGAGGTGGAAGCAGGAAGGAAAAGGGTTAGGAGTTCAAGGTCATCCTCCACTATATATTAAACTACAAGCCCGTGGCCAGCCTGAGTGCTGTGAGGCCAAACACGGGACAGGGGAGAAGGGGCACTAAAAAGAAACAAACAGTGAGCCGGCATGATTAGTTTAAGAACAGAAGGGGACAGAACAAAGACAAAGACGGTGAGGGAGACTGGAGCAATGGTACACTCAGGGAGAGCCTGCCCTACAAGCAGGGGGGCTGAGTTTGGACCCCGAGGACCCAGTAAAGAGCGGGACTTCACAGTACATCTGCAGCACCAGCGTGGGAGCTGGGATGGGACGGCATAGGCAGATTCCCCAAGTTCGTTTGCCAGACAGGTTTAGGGACAGACCCTGGCTCAGTTAGGGGGGGAAAAGGGGTGCATAGATTGAGGACAGACACCCAAAATTGACCTCAGGTCACCACACAGACACTATGTCCTCACACCTGCACATACATGTGCACAAAAGCACACTAACAAGTGTGCCTACCATACCAACACCACACAGAGACACACACAAACAAAATATTTGAAAGGCAATGAAGTAAATACTGTAAACTCAAAGAAATAAAAAAAGGAATAAAGATGAAAACTGCAAATTAACAGCAACAACAATAACAAAAAGATTTAAGACATAAATCAAAAAACAAAAAATATTAGCACTTCTGGCAAGGCCCATCAGAAAAATGCTGAGACGTAATGCTGGACATGAGAAAATAGACATAAACACAAATAAAATGAGAATAAGTTATGCAAAGGAGAGACAGGTCAGCAGTTAAGAGCGCATACTGCTCTTGTAGAGGACTCAAGTTCTGTTCTCAACTGAAACCTTGAGGGGCTCACACCTGCCTGTCACTCCAACACCAGGGAGTTCAGACATCCTTGGCCTCTGTGGGCACCTGCACTTGTGTGTAAATACCGCCCCGCCCCCCCCCCCACAATTAAAAATAAAGTAAATCCTAAAAAAAAAAAAAAATAAGGGAATGCTACTATGAGGTCTATTAATCTAAATAAAATATAGATGAAATGGATTTTTTTCTAGAAAAATACAGCCAATATAAACTGAATTAAGAGAAATAGAAAGCTTGATTGGATTTTCAGCCCTTAATAAATTAGTTTAAATGTTAAAATTCTTCCTACAAAAACACCATCAGACCAAGATGCTTTCATGGGAAACTTCAGCCAAACCTTCAGCAAGAAGATAATCCTATTTCCTATCATTTGTTCCAGGTAATAGAAGAAGATAGAATGCCTTCCAACATAATTTGTGAAACTAGTACAATGTTTATGCCATAATGAGACAAAGAAGCATATAAAGGAAGTTTAGAAGTAAACTCAGTTATAAACACACAAGCAAAAATGTTAATGCATTAACACTTCACACCCAAACTGATAATTAAGTTAAAACAAAACAAAACAAACTTTTCAGAATAGAAAGAAACTCCTTTAATCTGGAAAGGTCATCTTTCCAAACCCTATGCAAACAATATAACTAATTATGAATGGTTAGAATTACTGTCAAGAGCAATCCACAGAAGCCCATTATTCCAGTTTACAGTCATTCATGAGTGGACAGGAAGTTCAAGCCACAACAAGAAGATGAACGGAGAAAGGGAAGACAAAAGAGAGAGGGAAGGAAAAAAGAAAATGCTAGAAAGATAGAAATCTAACATTTCAGATGACCAATTCTTACAGAAAATCTATTAATAAATTATTCAAAAACTGAGCTGTATTTCTATAGGAATCAATAGTATCAAAATCCTTAAAATTTTTACGAGTAGATCTTGCAAGACATGCCAGAGAGCTTTTAGAAAATAAATATGAAAACACACACAATACATATACGTAATTAAAAATTAGGGAAAAAAAATCTCTGAAACTAGCTGGGTGGTGACATCCATGTTTAATTACAGCTCTTGGAAGGAGGAGGAAGAGGATCAGGAGTTTAGACCACTGTCAGCTACCTGGTGATATCGAATTCAAGGCCAGCTTGGGTGACCAGAGACCCCCCCCCAGATAAAAGGAAATAACGGTAAGAAATGAAAGACTAGAGAAATGTGGAGATGTATCTTGCTAATTAGAAAAGTCAGTATTGTAAAATTTTAATTATTCCCTGCATTAATCTCTGAATTCATAATTTGCCTAGAGAATTCTAGAATTTGCGTGAAAAGATGCTTTTGATGAAAATTAAAAATGTAGAGAAGCTGGGCTTGATGGTCTTACCTGTAGCCCCAACATTTAGAGAGCTAAGTATGAGGCTAGTTTGAGCTACATACACAGACCATATCAAAAACAACAACAACAAAAATCAAAGAATTTTCTGCCACATGGGACAACTTACTAGAAAGCCTTGGTAGTTACAACTAGTAATGAGGCAGGGAAAGAAAATCGGATCAATAGCACAACATAAAGGATTGTAAAATGGGACCATTCATACACTAAAGCTACACCTGTTGTGGAATAATCTTTTTGTATAATGTAAAGATATGTCTTTGTCAAGGCACCTTCTGATTGGTTTAATAAAGAGCTGAATGACCAATAGCTAGGCAGGAAGAGGTTAGGCGGGACTTCCGGGCAGAGGAGGAGATGAGTCTACAGACGCCAGAGAACACAGAGAGGAAACAGGAGGTGCAAGATGGAAGAGAGGTTAAAAAGCCACAAGGCAAAACATAGATGAATGTAAATGGGTTAATTTAAGGTATAAGAGCTAGTGGGACAAGCCCAAGCAATAGGCCGAGCTTTCATAATTAGTAATAAGTCTCCGTGTCATTCTTTTGTGAGTTGGAAGCCCAAAGAAAAATCCGTCTACATGCACCTGACACTGAGCAGAGCAGGAAAAGAAGAACTCTTCAATGCTTGGTGCCAGAAGAACTGATTAATCATAATCACACCGAAAAACTACATACCTGTTCACACAATCTGCAGAGGAAATGATGTCTGTAGAAGCGAGGTGATGCCGGAGAACAGCAAAAGCTACGAGCAGGAGACCCAGAAAGTAAAACACAAGCAGACGACTCACAAAGTGACTCAACACAAAATAAAAATTCCCAGATGCACTTGCAGTGGGAAATTTGTCGGTTATATGCAGACATCGTGTGATGATGCCAAGTCCCGGCGTGGCTGTGGACCAGGAAGAAGTTCATACACTGTTGGCAAGAACTTGAGTGGGATCAGTTGGGCTTGAGAGCGATTCAGCAACATGCCATTAGCCTGAAAACGGAACATATGCGTGTTCTTACCAACTCTTACACATATAAACAAATAGAATATTACATTTGCCACTGTTTACCACAGTGAAAACTTAGAAACCATCCAAGTATATACTAATAGTGAAGTGGGTAAATGAGGGCTGGCATGTCCTGCTCTGCAGCTATTTCCTCTGAACTGGCACATTCCCACTTGGAAGGAGGAATTAGGCCCGTAAGACGCAGGAAGCTAGAAACACTTATGAGGTATCCAAAGTTTAGAAAGTTGACAAGATCCCTTCCCAAGGTTAGGAAGGCAGTGAACTGCTCTGGGAGAGAGAAGAGACTCTTCAGTGAACTGCTTCCAAGCTGGGCAGGGCACCCCAGAAATACAGCTCTCCTAAGCTGTCACTCAGGCTGGGATGGGCTTTTGGATGATGCAACTGCCTTTAAGCCAAGCATGTTCCTGTAAATTGCCCCTCCACCGTGCTCCTGTAAGTAACCCTGACAAATGTATTAGTTCATCAATAAATGAATTCACTCCAGGCAGGAGTGAATGAGTGTTCACATTTCGCTAGACAAAGTCATGGGATTTATAAGAAGGAATTCTATACAACACTAAGATAAACAAAGTTGAGCTAAATGTATCAACAAAGGTAACTCTCAACATGGGTTGAAAGTGCTATGGTATTATTAATGTGCAATTTAAACATACATGTCAGTGTGTTTTATTATAGTCATCTGTTAGAAAACCATAAAATGATGAAAAGAAAAAAACCATCTGATATAAAATGGTGTTAGGCAGACGATGAACATAGTTAGCATGAAGATATGAATATAACTCTTGAGTAAGTCCTACACATGTGCCCATGAAAACGGGGCTGTGAGGGTGTAGCTTCGTGGTAGAGCACATATGTGTGAGACCCTTCTCTCACGCCTAAGGGGTGGAAGAGGCAAAGCAGTCAGGTGTGTGTGTGTGTGTGTGTGTGTGTGTGTGTGTGTGTGTGTGTGTGTCTAAGAATGGAATCTAGGGCTTCATTCACGCTAGGCAAGGGTTCTACACTTCCACATTGCAGTCCATCACTGAGGGAAGGAAGCCAGTGAAGGAGTTCAATCGGGAAGGCAGAGGCAAGAACTAAGGCAGAGACCACAGGGGATTGCTGCTTACTGGCTGGCTCCCCTGGCTGACAGAGTTACATTTCCTATACAAACCAACACCATCTGCTCAGGGCTGACACAGCCCACAGTGGGCTAGTCCCTTCTCTATCAATCAGTACTGTCTCAGCTAGGGGGTCTATTGCTGAGATAAAACACCATGACCAAAAAACAAGTTGAGGAGAAAAGGGTCTATTGGCTTACACTTCCACATTGTAGTCCATTATTGAAGGAAGTCAGGACAGGAACTCAAATAGAGCAGGAACCAAGGCAGGAGCTGATGCAGAGGCCATGGAGGGGTGCTGCTTGCTGTAGGTTTGCTCAGCTGCTTTCTTAGAGAATCGGAACCACCAGCCTGGTGGTCTCTTATGGCTCTAGTTTATGTCAAGTTGAGACAAAACTAGCCAGTACAAGCACAGTGCTCCAAGATACACGCACAGACCAGTCTGATGGAGGCAATTCCTCAATTGAGACATATGACATGTCTCTGGTATGTGTCAAGTTGACAAAGACTAACCAGCTCACCAGCCCCAAATATTTAGATTTTTACCTTATATTATTATTTTCTGTAGAGTTGAAATATTTTTGTATAAGAACATTCTAAATATGCTAAAAAAAAATCCTGCCAAATCTGTAACATCCAATAGTTCCATGAATGTCAATATATAATGGCATGCTATATGGCTTTGGAAATATTTTGAACATAGACTATCTTGTGAAATATTGATTGAATAACATTTTCTACTTAAATCGCCAGAAACGAAGACCATATTTAAAGCTAAGCAGAGCCTTCTGAGATTGCTTTGCGAGGGTGGAAGTGTGAAGCCAGCAGTGTTTGGGGGAAATCAGGGGATGAGGAGGAAAGGGTGAAGTGGGCTGAAGGAATAGCGCGGAGCAGAGCAGACGCTTGCTGGGACCAGGTGCAGACAGGAGCCGAAGGGAAGAGGAAGTGGCTCTGTGTGCAGACGTACAAGGAAGGACTCCACAGTGAAGGGCCGGACAATCCTTTATACGATGATAACAAACACGATTAAAAGGCAGACCCCCAGGCCGAGTGTGACTTAACTCACGGCCAGAGACTTTTACAGTTTCTATCATCTTCAGTGTTCTTATTTCAGAATGAGGAAGCTGAGTCTGAGTTAAGTCCGTTTACCTATGGCGAAGTGTAGACCGAAAGTCAAATTCACGTCCTCGGGGCACCTCAGAGCAATTCATTTGTCCACTCCACAGCATCCTCTCATATCACCTGAATCACCACATGCTAAGTGGGTGTGGGTGTGAGAGGGAACCATAAGACACCCAGCCAAGACAGAAAACTGCACTTTTTCTTTTCCTTGTGCATGGTTTGTGTGTGTGTGTGTGTGTGTGTGTGTGTGTGTGTGTGTGTGTATGTGATGTGTGTGTATGTATGTGTGTGTGTGTGTCTGTATTTGTGTATGTGTATGTGAATGTGGTGTGTGTGTGTGTGTGTGTGTGTGTGTATAGGTGTGGACAGCCACGTGTCTCAGTATGTGTATGAAGATCAGAGGACAGCTTTGGAGACCGTCCTCACCTTCCATCTTGTTTGATACCAGGTCTTTTTCACTTTTGCACAGTTCAAGTGAGCTTTTGGCAATTCTCCTGACTGCCTCTCAGAAGGGCACATTGCACCATCCAGCTTTTATGTGGGTTTGGGGATCCGAGCTCAGGTCTTTGTTCAGCAAGCTTTTTACCTCCCAAGACATCTCGCCTGTCCTCTTTAAGTTTCTGAAGAAACAGGGCTCTTTTCTCAGAAGTCATTTAGTAGACAGTTGGCAACCAAAACGGGGAGTTGAAAATGAAAGATGTGGAAAACTGTATACTAATCTATTTTTCACAATCAGTTTGGTGCTGGGCCGTATACACCTAAGCCCACACTGTTTCACTGAGGCACACACACAGCCAGCCATGCACACTAATCTACTATTGAGACATTTTGATTGGTTTTTAACCATCCCATTACCATTCCATGATTTCCTTTGTCCCCCTTTTGATAGAGTGAATTCTAGCAAATGCTAACAGTAATGGTTTTTAATGTTTGGTTTTTCTTCTTCGGCAATGGTATATGCCTGAAGATAGAATACAAAGTTAAAACAAAACCCAAATTGGTTATACGATACAGGGAGCTTGAAGTTTCTTAGTTTTACTACACTGTAAACACAAATGTTCCCTGATGAACCATGCTGCTCCGACCAGTGTTTGATTCCTAAACAGTCCAGGCATCAGAAGACACCAGGTACCTTTTTATGTTTCTTTCAGTGACCCCGAGTTCTTCTGACAAAGTTCACTAACAGCCCCACAGTAGTTTCGTTGGGAACAGTCTGGAGCACGAAGTGGCCGAGGGGACCCATGAATGCCGCTTTGTTTGGGCAGAGCCCTGCTGCAGTGAGGGCACAGACCAGCCCAACACTTGCCATTTAAGCCTCCCTCTGTGGCGCTTTATAACTCGGCTGGAATGCCTAATTCATCACACAGCTCAGTGGCAAGGATTACCTTTTACATTCTGAAAACGGTCATACCAAGGGAAACAAATCAGACACGAGCTTCGTTTTCTTATTTGTGCTCCCACACTTTTTTGGGGGGGGGGCGGAGGAATAAAATTAATGAAGTGTTTTTAATGAGACATTTGATTTAAAATCATACCCTGGGCCAGGCCTCGTTACATAATATAGTTTTGCTTCTATTGGAATCTAGTAAGACCTGACATTTGACTGGGAAAAGTGAGGTAACTTGTTTTCAGACACTTTTTTTTTCCAAAGAAAAAGTACCTCGAATCCTATTAACACAATTGAAAAAGAAATATCTTGTGGTCTTTAAAAATAAAGGAGTCACTTAATGTTCTAAGCTACAATAAATACATTTAAAAAAAATAAATAAAACAGTGCGGACCCCTGTTTTTTAATTCCATAAAACCATAACTAACTACCGAAGTGCTGAAGGTCTCAGGATGAAGGGCCTCGGAGGTCATTTGGCCCACCCTTCCATGGGCAGAATTATTCCTGGCATTGTTTTCTCGAGGATTTTCTCCAGGTCCACGGAATGTCTGAGAAACACAATTCAGTGCTTTGAATTATGATTGTTTTTGCAGCATTTTATCAGCTAGAACAATACAGAGTATAAATGTTTTTTCTAAATTGAATGCTGCTTTTAACTTTCATTAAGAGATTTTAAAATGATGACATGGTGTGTGTGTGTGTGTGTGTGTGTGTGTGTGTGTGCGTGTATGTGTGTGTGTGTGTTACATGCATGTGAGCGTGTGGACACATGTACTCATGCACACCAGTTTGAACGCCAGAAGACATGAGGTGCCTTCTATTGCTTGTTTTAACTAGGCTGACTGGCCAGTGAGATGCCAGGACCCTCCTGCCCTCCTGCTCCACAAAACTGGGGATATAAGCACACATAGCCGTTCACAGTCTCTTATGTGTATACTGGGAATTTAAAGTCAGGTCATTATGTCTGCACAAGTGTTCTTGCTCACTGTCTTAGGCTTTCTATTGCTGTGAAGAGACTCCATGACCACGGCTACTCTTATAAAGGAAAACTTTTAATTGGGTGGCTTACAGTTAAGAGGTTTAGTTCATTATTGGCATGGTGGGAAGCAAGGCAGCATGCATGTAGACATGGTGCTGGAGTTGAGAGTCCTTACATCTTGATCCAAAGGCAACAGGAAGTGAACTGTCTCACTGGGCGTGGCTTGAGTGTATATGAGCCCTCAAAGCCCACCTCCACAGTGACACACTTCCTCCAACGAGACCACATTTCTTTATAGGGCTACTACCTTTGGGGGCCGTTTTCTTTCAAACTGCCACACTCACTGAGTCATCTCCTCAGCCTTGATATTCCTTTTTATGCCTGGGTGTTTTGTATATGTGTATATGTGTATATGTGTATATGTGTATATGTGTATATGTGTATATGTGTATATCTCCTGGTACTGGGAACAGAATCCAGGTCTTGAGCTTGAACAAGGTCGCCATCACTGAGTTAACCCCTTGACACTCCTTTAAAACAACAACAACAAATGTTGCAATGTTTAATTCATATCAGGTGTTTGTACAGTGCATCACTTAAAGGCTAAGCATTGGCTGAAACTTTTACAATTAGTTCTGTTTCATTTTTAGTTTAGGGGATCAAACCCAGAACTTGACACATGCTAGACAAACATTCTGTCACTGATCTGTGCCTCTAGCCCACAATTAGTTTTTATATTTCAGAAGAGATAGCTGTGTGGAGAGTCAATAAGGTCCCACTGTAACACGCTCTCCTAGGAGAGTTTATGGCTTTATCGCATATAATTAGGCCATAAAAAATGATATGGAACCCATTAAAAATAACTTGAAGTGTCAAGTGCAAAATGGTTCATTGACTGAAATGAATTGCCTCAAGATAGACTACACACTATAGCTGGTGGCTCCTAGTGAGTGAGTGAGTGCTGAGATATCGACCAAAAAATAAAATAAAAGGTAAAAAAAATGATTAAAACCCTGTATTTGTGGATCACAGAAACGTTAATCAAAGATTTTACATTGACTACCAACAGATCATCTAGAAAAGCATCAGGAGCTGTGGGACAAGCTCTTTTCCCTTTAAAAAGTGGATTTAACACAGGAAGATGGGGCGGGGAGGAGGATGTCTGTCGTAGAAACACATCATAGAATTGGGCTCAGAAGGGGTGCATGTGAATGCTAAGCAAATATCCTACCACGGGGGCAGGTGGGGGTGGGGAGCAGGAGGAGGGATGAGAGGGGGACCTGCGGTTGGTATGTAAAATGAATTTAAAAAAAATATCCTACCACTGAGTTATACTCCCAAGTCCTACCTATACAACTCTATTGCTACTGGATGAAGCAAAGAAAACAAAAGCTGGGTGAAAGAGAGGGAGAGAGAGACAGAGAGAAACAGGGTAAGGCCAGGGAGAGAGAGGAATGAGATCAGAAAGAGGGGGAGAGGGCAGAGTAGTCACATAAAAGGGGCACCTGCAGCCTGGTGGTGGTGGTGGTGGCGGCGGCGGCGGCGGCGACGGCGGCGGCGGCGGCGGCGGCACACGCCTTTAATCCCAGCACTCGGGAGGCAGAGGCCGGCGGATCTCTGTGAGTTTGAGGACAGCCTGGACTACAGAGTGAGTTCCAGGAAAAGTGCAAGGCTACACAGAGAAACCCTGTCTTGGGAAAAAGGTGGGGGGGCACCTGCAGGGTTATTAACAGGAGAGCTCAAACCAGTGCTTGGGTACCATCTCCAGAAAGTCTTTTCCGACCCTGTCCTCTAGCTTACTGCTGTAGCCTCTTCATCAGCCATCTATGGCTGCATAACAAATTAACCCGAGCGATCACAGTTTTTGTGCCTCAAGAGTCCAGGAACAGATTAGCTAAACCACGGGAACCCAGGAGGCTATAGGCTAAGCTGCTGCCCGCTGAAGACCCGACAGAGACAAACAGCTCTGCTGTCAGTGACTCATCACATGACTGTTGGTGGGCAGCCTCAGTTCTTCACCTGCTGAGTACCTTCCAACACGAAAGCCGGATTCCCCCTAGGAGAGACTGCTTCAAGAGAGATCAAGGAAGCTAAAATGCCTGGTACAGCTCTGTCTCCAGTGACTAGGTCACATTGTCCCTAATGCCAAGAAAAAAAGACTCAGTCTCTACCTTTTTTGTTTCAAGACAGAGTTTCTCTGTGTAGCTTTGCACCTTTCCTGAAACTCACTCTGTAGCCCAGGCTTGCCTCAAACTCACAGAGATCTGCCTGGCTCTGCCTCCTGAATGCTGGGATTAAAGAAAGGCATGCGCCACCACCTCCCGGCTTCAGCCTCTACCTTATAAAGAAGTCTCAAAGTACTTGTGGTCCTGTTTCAACCTGTCACATCCCTTACTCATCCTGCGCTGGTCAAAATGTTCTGCCTTCTGTTCTCTTGTGTGATAAAGTAGCAAATTGAATTTATAGCATAGCGTTTAACCTAGCAACCTTTTATACAATTCATAATGAAAATTGTTAGCAGAAACAGTTTGCATAAAAGCAGACAAGCAAGCATGGCTTAAGCAGCACACAGCAAACATTGTCCTAGATGAAAGAACCATTTTGCCCTAGAGAACCACACCTTTTAAAAAAAAATAGAGAGCTATAAAAATGTAACTCAGGAAAACTAAACTTGTTTAAAAAAAATGGCTACAAAGCAAAACATGTAATAGCAGAAACTCTTGTGAAAATTTGATGTGAACAAAACAACTGTATGATAGAAGTCACCGGCCAGAGATGGCTCAGGGGTTAAGAGTGCTTACTGCTCTAGAGGAGTACTGGACTTCAGTTCCTAGCACCCACCTCAATCTGCTCACAGCTTCCTGTAACTCCAGCCTAGAGGCCTCTGACACCACTGGCTTCCATGGCCCCAGACACAGGCATAATTAAAAGCAATAAACTCTTAAAAACAAACAAACAAATCTCTCTTGTTCACCCGGAAAAGTATTAATAGCGATGTGTATAGTCTTAGTAAATCAGCAAAAGAAGTAACAAAAATGGGGGATTATAATTGCAGAATAGAGAAAAATGATCAATTTAACGATACTTTGAAAACAACATCTCCACAATCAACTTTGTTAGAACAGTTCTGATTACAATCTTGGATTAGTTATCTGGAGCAAAACTGCTTGAGATTAGAACCCAGGTATCTAAGCGTCTCTGGAAGCAAAATATTTGCAACAGTACACTTCTTTATTTATTACGAATGTATTCATAAGCTTTAGGATAGAAGGGCTGTAGAGGAAAGGCTTTTTAAGGTTGACAGAAATTGTTAAAGAACAGATTGACAAGCCGGGCGGTGGTGACGCATGCCTTTAATCCCAGCACTTGGGAGGCAGAGCCAGGTGGATCTCTGTGAGTTCGAGGCCAGCCTGGACTACCAAGTGAGTTCCAGGAAAAGGCACAAAGCTACACAGAGAACCCCTGTCTCGAAAAACAAAAAAACAAAACAAAACCAAAAAAAAAAAAAAAAAAAAAAAGAACAGATTGACAAGGAGGCTAGGGATGTAGCTCAGTGATAAAATGCTTGCCTAGCATGCATGGAGCCCCATGATCTACCCCCAGCACGATAAACAAAAGGAGAAATTGTTTTTTTAAATGAATGAATTTGACTACAGAAAGATGAATACAACCCAAAATGATGTAACCAATATTTAAAAGGGGAAGAAACTGGGTGTGGTTCCTCATATGAGTAATCCCAGCTCTTAGGAGGCTAAGGCAGAAGAGTTGCCAATACTATGAGGTCAGCCTGGGCTATTGTGAGTTCCAGAATAGCCTGGGGTACAGAGAAAGATCTTGTTTCAGGAAAAAAAAAAAAAAGACAAAGGCCAGAGAGACGGCTCTGTTGTTAAGAGTGCTCACTGCTCTTGCAGGGGAGCCAGATTCGGTTTCTAGCGGCTTACAACAGCCTGTAACTCCAGTTCCAGAAGACTGGATGCCCTCTTCTGGGCCTTGTGGGCTCCTGCATCCACTCACACATACATATTAAAAAAAAAAATCTTTAATAAAACCGAAGACAAGAGGGTAGAAGGAGGGAGGGGGGGGGTCTATGGATAGCATGAGGAGTGAGTAGAAAATTTCTTAATAAAGAAAAATAAAATAAAAAACTAAAATTAAATTAAATTAAAAAAAATAAAACCCAAGACAGAAAGAGAGAAAAAAAGAAAGAAAGGAAATAAATGGAAAAAATTGGAAAGTAACTAGATTTGGTCGACAGAGTTGAAATTTATATATAATATATAAATAAATATACAATGAAATAATTATGTATAATTAACTTGGTACTTAATTATAATTTATCTTTCACAAATCAATATGAAAAGATGAACACTAATTGAAAAATTAATGACCATTCTAATTGAAAAATAAGAAATTGATTTTATGAGGAAAAGGCAAATAAAATTATGAAGAAATCTTTAATTAAGTAGTTAGAAACTAAAAAATAAAATAAAAAATATATATTCTTACACATTACTATTGTGCATGAAGCTGATACAACCACTTTTCTTCCTCCCTTCCTTCCTTCCTTCCTTTCTTTCTTTTTTCTTTTGAGACAGGCTTTCTCTGTGGAGCCCTGCCTATTCTGATACTTGTCCTGTAGACCAGGTTGGCCTTGAACTCAGAGATTCAACTGTCTCAGCCTCCCAAGTGCTGGTATTAAGGGCGTGAACTACCATGTCCCGCTATTTTATAAAGCTAAAGAAAGGAATGACAGTAATTTCTATTCATAAATTTATCCACATCTGAGAATAATAAGTAAAGTAGGCACAGATGTAAGAGATGACTGTGTAAGGGTAGTCCTCATACCACACTACCCATAAAAATAAAATTGGAGAAATATCAAAATAATTTTTTTATGTTTTTTTCTTTTGTTTTTTGAGACAGGATAGTTTGACTAAAACATGGTTATAGTAAAAACAACACATTTACACAATAAAATTCTATTATGCATTAAATTGATGCTTCAGATAGATGTTTACTCTTATCAAAAGCTATTACCCTTTTTTTTTTCCTTCGAGACAGGGTTCCTCTGTGTAGTCCTGACTGTCCTGGAACTCACTCTGTAGATCAGGCTGGCCTCGAACTCACTGAGATCCACCTGCCGCTGCCTCCTGAGTGCTGGGATTAAAGGCATTCGCCACCATTGCCTGGCTATTATTATCTTTTCTTATGTGAAATTAAGTATATGGTATGACAGCATCTCTACCATAACTAGAAGGCTGTGTTCTAGATTTTTTTTCTTTCAGCAATTTATACAGAAGTCCTCTAAGTTGTACACACACACACACACACACACACACACACACACACACACACACACACACACACTTACTGGGCAATACTTCAATACAGGTTGTAGTTCTTGAGCATCCACATCTCTGCTCCTGTTCTGGGTCCTTGCTTACCCCTACAGAATTAACCAAAACAGCTATGTGGCTCCTACAAAGTAAACAGTAAATCTCATTTTAAGCAAAATAAAAGGTTACACGATGCACAGGAAGAAGACCTGCCCGGGTGAGCGTCCATCTGTGCCAGTGAGGTGTTCACACACAAGGCTTGCTAGAGGAGAGAGATGACTGCACTTTGCACACATCCAAGCAATTCTGAGATTTTTCACTTTTATTTATGAATGAAGAAAATGTTCTCAGTTTTATTTACAAGTGGTATTTATTATTCTGAATGTGTTCGTTTTATTTAACCTTTAACAAATGTTTCACAATACCAGAAGAAATCTGCTTAAGCCGATTTAAAATGGATTAACAAAAGCACTTTCGGGATTTTCTTCTATTTTAAAGGAACCTCCTTAGTCTGGAAACAGGAAAGGGTCACCTCTGCACATCTTTAAACACACACACACACACACACACACACACACACACACACACACACACCCCGTTTTTTGTTGCCTTTCTTTTCTTGCCAATTTCAGCTTGTATTTTGAGCAGCCTAAAAGTGTAGTATTTCTCAAAGTTATCTAAAGCAAAGTATTTCTCAAAGTTATCTAATTTCTCCGAGTTACCTAAGTTCCATAAAGAGTATCATTTCAGACGGCAGACACTTTTGTCTTTTCAAATTCTCAGCGTTTTTCCTCTTCCAGTCTTTCCCAGACATTAAACAGGAAGTTACGTTTCTCTGATCTAGAAAATTAGGAGGAAGAGAACAGACGACGAATGGAAGTTAGGAGAAGGAAGGCTAATGTTTTGTTTCTGTTGATTCAAAAATCCTCCTGGCGTCCTGGCTTAAAGAGCAAACATCACAAAGAAGTTTAGTGTCGTTTTCCAGCTGGAAGGACAAAATGAACATTTCTGCTGATGGTTCAAAATCTATTTTAAAAGAGGACCACAAACACTTAAGCGTAGCTCTTCACTTTTGCTTTAAAGTTAAAAAAAGTTTTGTTTGTATTTTTAGACACTTTTATAAAAGAAGAAAAACTTAGCCCAGGTGCTATGACTTGGTTCAGCAGTCACATGCTAGAAACCATAACTAACCATTTCCATAGCAAACACGAAACATACATAATTGATTTTCGCTGTGTAATCCTGAAGGCAGCAGGGACCACTTTCATTTGTAACTAATAAGAAGTTAAGTCTCTTGGTTCATTTGCCAGAGCAATGGCCTCCAGATTTTGAGATTTCACAGAGCAATCAGGTGTTTTGAAAGAATGAATGAAGGAGGGGCTGTGATGATTTATTATATTACCCCCCCCCCCGTGCCCCACAATCCCCCCCCGCCCCCCCGTGGGCATCCCACACACAGGGAAATACGGTGGGCAGATGCAGCGGCAGGCTGGCAGGTGACCCACTCCACACGGGCGTGGCAGCAGCAACCCAGACGCTTCATCCGTGTGGAAATGGGAAATGGTTTATTATAATAGAGAGATAAAGAGAAGATAGGAAAGAAGAGAAAGAGAGAGAAGGGGGTGTCGAGGGGTGCAAACCTCGTGGGGGTGGAGGGAAAGAAGAGGAAAGAGGAAGAGGTGGAGTTTTTCCTTAAAAAGAGACTTACCTCAGGGCACAGGGTGGCGCCAAGGGGCGGGATCAGAATATTAGCAGGGCCCTCATCAATCTTTTCATTTTATGAAATGAGGACCACTGCAGTTCAGCCATTATCTACTGTTGTTTCATGAGAAATGGATATTTTAATGAGTCACTCATTTTTAACTCCCACGTAAGCTGGCTAAGTTTTTATTGTATGGAAATGTAAACAAACATGGGGGCAGTCTTTATGGAGCTGTGTAATTTTCAAGAGCTCCCTGAGCCTTGTAAGTTTTACTTGTTGATTTGTTTTATTTATTGGTAGTTTTGTTTGTTTGTTTGTTTTTCGAGACAGGTTTTCTCCGTGTTGTTTTGGTGCCTGTCCTGGATCTCGCTCTGTAGACCAGGCTGGCCTGGAACTCACAGAGATCCGCCTGGCTCTGCATCCCGAGTGCTGGGATTAAAGGCGTGCGCCACCACCGCCCCGCTATTGGTAGTGCCTTGAGACTTAGGAACCTCCTTCTCCTCTTAAGAAGGGAATGCTTCAATTAAGAAGAGAGAGCTACACAACACTTGTATGTTCTACTTCATGATCCTAGAATGCATGTTAACATATCTTTTGTTGTTGAGCTTTGATTTCATCTACACCTTCATTTATCCAACAAATAACTCTTATGACTTATTAGATATTAGGCATCGATGGAGAGCTTCGAGTAGACTAAGATCACCTCTGTCTTTGAGAAGAGGTGTGTAAGTGTGCATATGGCGATGCACATGGAGTGCACACCGTAAGAGAACGTTGGTGACAAAGGCCGAGGGCAGGTTAGAGGACCCACCATGGAAGAGCTGGCACTGAAGTTGAATATGGAAAGACGAAAGGATTTCAGTAGCTCACGGACTCTCCAAGGGCATCATTGAAATCAATCCAAGCAGCATGCCCTGGGATAGTTAAATAGCTCCAAAGTCCTGAGAATAGTTTGGCTTTCCATGTACAGATGAGTACTGAAGAAACACAAGGCAAAGACAAGCCGTTTTGTAGAGGGCCTGGAAGTCAAGGCACACATTCAGATCTTGGTAAGTAACAGGGCAAGGACAGTCCTAGGACTAGAAATCAGGAGCAGAAGTTGGGGCATCAGTGGTACTGTTCTCAGAGGACCTTGAGGAATTCTTATTCCGCCTGAGCCTTCATCAACCATCTATAAAACAAGGCTAATAGCCACACTACATGCTAGTTTATGAACTCACTGAAGCTTGCTGACTTTGAGTATTTTTGACTCTTCACACTTCAGGTTTAGGAAAATTCGTGGGCTAGCCTCTGCATTCAAAAGAGAGGAAGCAAGTGTGAAATTTTCAGGAATGCAAAAGAGTAGGAAGAAGTGAGAGATTGTTCTTTTAAGATGTATTCTCTCTCCCTCTGTGTGCAAGAGTGTTTGTGTGTGTGTGTGTGTGTGTGTGTGTGTGTGTACATATGAATGTGTGCACATGTGTGCATGGAGACCGGAAGAGCATCAGATCCCATAGGGGTGCTGAGGACTGAACTCCTGTCCTCTGCAAGAGCAACAGGAGCTCTTAACCACAGAGCCATTCTCTCCAGCTCTGAAGTGAGAGACATTTGAAATGCTTAGATGGAGCGACATGAGAGAGAGGGAGACAGGAGGACAGATGTCACATTTTAAATGAACAACTTATCATTAGCAGAATTTAGAGGCCAAGTGAGGGGGTGATTGTATTTTATTTTTAAAATCTTGTTGAATTTGAAGTTCTAGGGCTATTGTTGGATAAACACGTGCAGCATCTTTAAAAAGTCAAGACAGGGTTCAGGAGCTGAGAAGCACACACAAAACTGTCTGTGTAGGAAGAATGGACCATAGAGGTCATTGTGAAATACTGTGGGGTGGCATACACCTATAACCCCAGCAATGGGAGGTGGCACAGGACTGAGAGTTCAAGGCCAGCCTGGGCTATACCAAGAGACCCTGTTTCAAAATCCCACTACCCTAAAAGAGGTCACTGTGATGCCCAGGGAGTGAGAAAAAAGAAGGCAAACAAGATCCAGTCTTGAGCAACTCCTCGACTGAGCCGGAGAGCAAATGAAGAGGGTCAGAAGGGTGCCACAGAGGGAACTGAAAAGTGGGAGAACCAGGTGCTGACTGGAAGCCACAGAACCTGCCAAGAGACAGCCTTCTGAACAAAGGGGCCCTCATAAGGACTGCATGCCAAAGAGGCCGAAGGAGCGAGAGCACCAAGAGTCGCAACAAGGTATCGAGTGATGGCTTTGTGAGAACAGTCTGTAGTGTGACAAGAGCAAGAGATACATTTCCCAGATGGAGGGAAGTGTCAACTCACAGAGACGGTTAGTTATTTGGGGTACAGATGCAAATGAAGCAAAATGAAATAAAAGAAACCAAAAAAAGCCAGGCAGCCAAGGTGCATGCCTTTAATCCCAGCACTCGGGAGGCAGAGGCAGATGAATCTCAGTGAGTTCCAGGACAGCCAGAACTGTTACACAGAGAAACCCTGTCTCGAAAAACAAAAAAGCAACCAAAAAAAAAAAAAAAAAAAAAAAAAGAATTGGTCCCCTCTTCTTTAATACTTTGTGTACCCATGAGTTGTCTAGGCTGTTCCACATAGTGTTTGTTCTGAAGTGCTGGAGGTCAAATCTTGAGCCTCTTACAGGCTAGGAGAGTGTATTACCACTGAGCTACATCTTCAGCTAAC
This sequence comes from Peromyscus maniculatus bairdii, assembly GCF_049852395.1. Lineage (NCBI taxonomy): Eukaryota > Metazoa > Chordata > Mammalia > Rodentia > Cricetidae > Peromyscus > Peromyscus maniculatus. The sequence continues at coordinate 46,024,758 of NC_134862.1, read as the reverse complement.
TAAAAATATGTCTATGTATACACACATAGAAGGTGCCGTCAGCCTAAGGTTGTTCCATATTTCCCTCCTTTATTCACCCATCTGATGCTTTGGCGATCTCTCAGTATGCTGCAGTGGGCCCTTATGTATTACATTTCTTACCCGATCAGTTCTCTACCAGTGGGCATTTTGGCTTGTATGGTTTTTTTGTTTTGTTTTTATTTGTTTGTTTGTTTGGTTTTTCAAGACAAGGTTTCTCTGTGTAGTTTTGGTGTCTGTCCTGGATATCGCTCTGTAGACCAGGCTGGCCTCGAACTCACAGAGATCTGCCTGGCTCTGCCTCCGGAGTGCTGGAATTAAAGTCGTGTGCCGCCACCACCACCTGGGAGCTTGTACCTTTTAAGTTGATTTAAAAAAAAAAAAAAAGAAAAGAAAAGAAAAGAAAAGAAAGAAAGAAAGAAAGAAAGAAAGAAAGAAAGAAAGAAAGAAAGAAAAAATCTTCCCAGCTGACTAGAAGCTGCTCTAGAATTCTAACCCCTGTTGACTTCTACAGGCTCTGCTGATGTGTTGACTAAACACCGCGGGGCTTCTGTATTTAATCAACAATAGTTGCATCCATCCCCCCACTCTCCAGAGTTCTTCCCTTTTGCATTTGATCTCTAGCTTTGCTGGAAGATCCTGTTTCCTCTCTATAACTTCCCTTGAACTTTCCGCACAATAAAGCTCGGTAGAAGTACAAAAGTAACTGAGGATTTAAAGGCTGAGTACCAGGCACTCACATGACCGATTTGACCTTCATTTGTAGTCTGGAAAGATACATAGACGCCATCTCCATGGTAACTGTTGACAGAGGAGGTACCTTAGATGCTGCCTGGGCCCACCTACTTTGATAGCAGTAGAAGTCTGAGAGCAAAGCACCTCTGACAATCGCACAGCACAAATACAGACCTGGGGTCTTACCTCTGAACACGCTGACCTGCCTTCAGTGGTGTTTAAAAATGATGACAGCTTTACGTATTACTGGGGACTCAGGAAAGGTGGTTTACCTAAGGAATAAATAAAGGAACAGTATGTTCTAGGACCCAAGAAAATCCCAGTGCTGGACCTGGGAACCTGGGGCCAGGTTTCTCCATTCTGTGCGGACACTGACTCATGGTGTGGTTCTGGGAAGTTATGTGGCCTCTGTGTGTTTCTGTCATTCCAGGCACACACTTGACATCATACCACACTAGAACTGTTGTCAGGACTGATGAGGTAATTCTTGTAAAAGCTTGTTAGTTCTTCAGATCACAGCCACAGCTGTATCTAAAAATAATACATGGTACAGATACCTGTCTCACACTGGCTTATTAGAGGCGGCTACATATCTAACCAAAGGCCATTGTTATTGTTATTGTCATTGATTAGTTAAGAATTCCCTCACATTCCTCTACCTGGTTAATGTGTGTGTGTGTGTGTGTGTGTGTGTGTGTGTGTGTGTGTGTGTGTGTGTGTGTGTCTGTGTGTCTGTGTGTGTACGCTCATGGTAGAACCCAGGGCCCTGTGAATATTGAATGATCTACCCTTGAGCTGTATCTCCAATCCCTATTCTTAACCTAGATGATTCCGTTTTCTTATTACAGTCTAGCTCCTAAGTTTCAACAACTTAACATCTTCTAATTACTTAAGCCTTCTGCTCAGTGGTTTTATCCACCTAATGAGGATAATAGGGCTGTGATGAGATTCAGTAAGTTAATATATGTAGAACACAGCCTGGTGCACAGAAGGCGTCCAGTGAGTGCTAGCTGCTATCACAGTAACTGAATGGATAGGCTAACACACACATACACCATTTAAAATAATATCAACTCTCTCCCCCTCCTTCCTGCCCCTCCCCTCTCCCTTTCTTTTGAAGAGAAGGGTCTTCTGTGGCCTGGGCTGATCTCAAGCTCACTACCAATCCCAGGATAACCTTGAACTCCTGATCTTCCTATCTCGACTTCCCAAGAGCTGAGATTCCTGGTGTGCACCAATGCTGGAGGTCAAATCCAGGGTGTCTTATATGCTAGGCAAGCCCTTTGTCTTCTGTGGGGGAAATAACAAGGCTTTTAACCTCTGGTGGCGCAGACAGTGTAAACAAACGGGGCTTTTTAGATCATACGGGCTCTGTGTGTCCATGTTTACTCATTAAGAATTTGATGTTACTGACTCCTCCCCCTTGCTCTCTCTCTCTCTCTCTCTCTCTCTCTCTCTCTCTCTCTCTCTCTCTCTCTCTCCTTCCTTGTTTTTGAGACAGGGTCTCATGTAGCTCAGGCTGGCCTTGAACTTATATGGTCTAGGATGGCATTGAACCTCTGATCCTCCTGTCTTAATCTCCTATACGCAGTGCTGGAATTACAGGCCCATGCCACCATGCCCCGCTTAGGAAGCTGCTTCTTCAGCTGTCTGGTTCAACACCGAATCCTCAGCACTTGGGAGCCCCATCAATACTGGCTGATGAGTGAATGAATAAACATAAATCTATTGAAAGGCTTGAGCAGAGGATGACCATAAGGAAAGAAGTCTGCTTGACATTTCAGGATTCCCAGGAAACCGGAAGGGAACAAGATAAAGAAGGAAGTGGTATATGCATGGGAATAAGAGCCCCTGATACTGAGACCCCAGACCTGAAGAACTAAAAGGCAGAAGGAAGCTCTGCAGCTGGACGAGCAGGCCCGAAGAAGCACCAAGCTTTGTCAGTTGTCTTCAGAAGGCAGAGGCGAGCCTTTCTTCTGGACAGTGATAGTCCACAGAGATAGCCAGCTTTCAAAAGGACCATTCTGAAGGTGTCACAAAGAACACCCTATTAGAGTGTCTGCCACCCTGAAAATGAATCCTCCTTCTTTGTACTCAGGGTGTTTCCCTGTTAATGGCAGCCTCCCTCTGTGACCCTGAGTCGTTTCACAGCCTCCCTGAAAGTAAAGGCTGTTCCTTGTTCGAGAGCTTCCCTCCAGCCTCATTCCTAAACACACTCCTTCTCAATCGGGGTCAGAGGAATACTATCCTCACTAAAGCGTCGCTGTTGAATCAAGGGACAAGTCAGAGCACCTAACTGTCTTTGTCTTCTTCTCTTCCTCGTGTAGTTTATTTCGGTTGAAACAGTTTGCAGTGAGATTCAACATTCTTTCATTGCGAACTCTGTCTGAGCACAGGGCTGTGCTAGACCATGGGCCACACAAAGGTGACTAGGTCTGGTTGCTTGCTGGCTTTGAGAATCTTCTATTTGCTAGGAGATTCCTATAATAACAGAAGTTGTATCTGAGGAACACTTTCTAACTTTTTTTTAGGTTATAGATTTCTCTTAACTTGATATATAGTTGAAATTGAATTTAAGAACATTAGCTATAACAAGTCTCTAAGACACCTTCTAAGTACCCCCACCCACATGTTTTTGCTGTGCCTTTTTATCTTATAACATGTACCATTTTTACACTATGTGCTGCTTATCTGTATATGTGCCAGTCACTATCCAGAGAGGGAGCAGGAGCCCAGAAAAATGAGGAGTAGAGACAGAAGCCCTGGGCTTGAATTTGAAGCTAGACCCTGATACAAAGGGACCCAGAAATCTTAGTCGTACCACTAGATCTCCGTGATCCTCAGTCCTACATCTAGAACGGGAAGATAATTAGTGTCCATTTCACCAGATAGACAGGGAAACTAGTTATCATGTGAATGTGCATGGACCACTAGTATTTATATGTTAATATGTTAATTTTACAAAGGACCCTGCCTATGAGAAAAACTATTCATATTAATTGAATTACAGAAAAAGTATACCAATCTCCCAATGGCATATTGTTATTAGTGGCATCCCCCGCCCCCTTCGAATTGTTAGCAGGGGCTTATCTGCAATGCCTTATTGGGCTCAGGGAGGAGTGTTTCTAGGGATTAAGCAGAATCAAAAGGGAGGGGTTTGCCAATGGAGATAGTAGGGTCCAAAGCTGCTCCCCTCATGTGTCATATGTCTCCCCTCTTAATGGCTGATAATAATGGGGAGGCCCTAGTTGTACAACGTAAGGTAATTTTGGGTTCAAACTGTGAGTGTGCCTTTGCTATCTCTGCAATTTAAGATGCTTTTCTGAGTCTTCGTTCTCTCATCTGTAAAACGAAAACAACACAGGATTATAGAATTAATATACCAGGTGCTAAAATACGATGTGAGGAATTAACAAGCTAACCAAACTCAGTGTTAACTACACTAACAGTCACCCTTTAACAGAGCAGCTCGCTACTGTGAGGGTGAACACAATATAGGTGCCAGAGATAGACGATGTTATCTGTGTGACTGACAGTGATTGGCATGCAATGTGATGGGAGTTATGATATAAAGGGATATACACTGCTCTGGAAACAGTCCGGGAGGCACCTATATGACAGCTCTGCTTGGGAAGTTGGCAGTTACTATCAGGAAGGCTTTCTGGTGCGAGTGGCTATTGTGGAGGGGCTGAAAGTCACAAGGACAGAGACCACAGTGACTGGACCGGTGCCCAGGTCTGAGAAATCTCCACCGGGGAATCGAGAGCGTTCTGACAAAACAAATCCATAGAAATCTACGAAAAATCATAAAACTGTGGGGTTTTTGTTTGTGAAACGATTTCTGCTTCTTTCTGTGAGGAAACAGAAGGCGCCGAAAAACTGTCCCCTCAGTTAGAAAACTTCGGTGGGGAGTATCAAGTTAAAAAAGTCTTGATATGAAAATAATACAGGTTTGGAGACTATAACCCTGACCTTCAACCCTGGTTAAACCCCGCGGGTGCCTTAACTCACAGCATCCCTCCCCGAGTTCGTGGTCAACCAGCTGTCACACCGATCTCTCTCGGGGTTACGGCAAGGACTCAACGGGTGGGCAAGGCAAGTTCGCAGCAAAACGCGTGGGACATAAGCAGCATTTGGAATAGATATCAGTTCTCTTGGCTGATACGCGTGTAGCTGGAGGGGAAAGCCTCTCTCCTCCCTTTCTCTCCTGCCCTCCTCCAGCAGTGTCAGCGGGCAGGAGCCCAGAGCCGTGGGGACTCCAGCGGGCACTCGCGTTGATTAATGGGTAGGGGCGCGGAGCCCGGCGCGGGCGGCGGCGAGGCTGGGCATGCTCAGTGCGCGCGGCGGCGCGAGGCCGCGGCGGGGGCGGGGCCGGGCGCGCCAGGCGCATGCCCAGTCTCCCCATCTGCTCTTTCCATCCAGTGCCGCAGCCGGAAAACCGCAGCGGCGGCGGCGGCGGCGGCGGCGGCTGAAGGGGAGCGACGCGGCCGGCATCGGGAGGGGTAGCGGAAAATACGAGGACCAGCCCGATAAGGCAGGAGCCGAGGGCCCGTGATTTGCGGCCTCCTCCAGGCCGCTGCCTCGGGGCCGTGAGCTCCGCCGAGGAGGCGGGCGGCGGCGCCGGGAGCGCCGGGGAAGCGCCGGGCCGCGGGCGGCTCGCGCGCTCGCTGCAGCGATTCTGACGTTTTCGGCGGCGGCGGCGGCGGCGGCGGCGGCGGGTCCCGCGGCCCGAGGGGCGGCCGGGAGTGAGGCGGGGCGTGCGCGCTCCGCCATGGCCGGGACACTGTCCGCGACGTGATCGTCCAGGCTGCCCCCGCCCGAGCATTCCGGGCCCTCGCAGCCGCCACCCTCCTCCGAGCTCGCCCGTGTGACTAAACGGAGACAAAGGGGAGGCGGCGGGGCAGACCCGGGGCCGGAGGAGCGAGCGCGGCCCGGCGCCGCCTCACGTCTATGCCCGGGGCCGCGGCGACTCCCGCGGGCGGCGGCGGGCTCGCGACGACGACCGCAGCTGAGCTTTTTCCGCGCCCGGAGCCCGGGAGGGCCGCGACCGGCGCGGACGATCTGAACTGCCCTTTCCGTCACACCATGTGAAGGCTGTCGGTCCCGCCATCCCGACCAGCCGCCGTGAAAGATGGGGGATGCTGCAGACCCGCGGGAGATGAAAAGGACGTTCATTGTTCCAGCCATCAAACCCTTTGACCACTATGACTTCTCCAGGGCCAAAATCGCCTGCAATCTGGCCTGGCTGGTGGCCAAAGCCTTTGGGACAGGTAAGTGGTGTCTTCCCTTCCTCTTCCTCCCGATGGTGTCCACATCCCGGTTTTTGTTCCTGATTCCAACCCCCTCTCCCCCCTCCCCCATGTATGTCTTCCGGTACAGGTTCAGGGAGATGATGGGAGACTAGCACTGGGAGAAAGAAAGAAGACAGGTTTGGTCCTAAATGAGGTGCCCTTGACTGATCGCGGGAGGGATTGACCAGATATCCCTATTATTGGATAGCGTGTGTGTGTGTGTGCGTGTGTCTAAATTCAACGAGCAAATTGTCGTGTTTTCCCAAAATGGCTTTAATTGGTGGTGTTTTCCTCGTTGTGCTGCATACATTTTCCTCGCAGTCATAATTGTGATTACCCTACCGAGAAATCTGAGTTTCTTTATTGCTGGAAGAAGGTGGATGGTCCGTGGTACTATATTGATTTTGACATTTGTAATGGTGGCTGCCGTTCATGCTCTATGGGGATGAAAGGTGGTCTCTGTTGAAGTGCAGTGTTAATTTTTGTCATTCTTGATTCCTCTATCAGTCTTCCCTATCCATGTCAAATCCTCGTTAAGCCACCCATTAAAACCACTTTTAGTTTTCTGACTCTATGGTGCTGTTTTCACTTAATATCATCGAGGCATATTCCTTTTTCCAAATGTATTTTGACATCATAAAACCAGATAAACAAAATCTCCCTGCTTTGAGGCTTTCTTTTTGATGTAGAAGTGTGTTTTTTTTGGGGGGGGGAGTGGAGGGGGGAATGTGCTGTTGACACAGAAATCCTGTAGCACAGTGGCAATTAAACACTCCCTCCATAACCCAGCCTTTGCAGAATAACAGGAAAGGGGCCTCCTGCTGTAATTCCTTAGCTCTTGCTTTAGGAGCTCATGTAGTGGAATGCTTTAAAAAAAAAAATTAGAGAAGTTCCTTTGAGCTTGCAAAATGTTCTCTGGATGTTTTGTGGAGAATGACTGGTTTCCAGTTTTAGGACTGTAAAAATATGTGGCTAAATGGTTCAATCCAGTGTTCTTGTTTAACCTTATACACAGGCAAGTGTTTTCAGGACTTGCACATCTAGGTTAAAGAGTAGATGAATTCCCTCCCGTTTAGAAAAGTATTCGAGTTAGTTTAGAAGGAATTTTTCTGTTTATGTCTTATCAGAAGCACAGATAATACGTTTGAAAAATTTGATAGAAGGAATGGGGAGCAGTATTCTAATTTCTGTTTGGAGAACAAATGAGGCTCTTTACGTATTTAGAAACCGGGGAAATTGACATGGTTTCCCGTGTGGAAGCTAGAAGACAGAGGACCGGGGCATTTTTGCCGTCTGAACTGAGAGGGTGCTTCCAGTACAAAAGTGGACGTTTTGCTGTTCACTCTTGCAGAGGCTTCTGGGCAGAAATGTCCTACTTTCTGGATGTATGTCAGGCCGGTCACTGGCTTCGGGAGTACTAGAACACACTTGAGAAGAAAGGAAGTCAAGGAATATACTATCAGTGGATCTGACTTCTGCCCGGCGCTCTGCCGTGCTTGGCATTGTTTTACACTGGAGTTCACAACTGATGTCAGTGTGCTCCGCGTTTAAGCAGGAGGAAGCCAGGGCAGCAATTGGCATGGATAAAAAGGTCTAAGTAAGACCTTAAGAGAGTAACTTACAAATTGATACATTCTTTAAAGTGTGTGTGTGTGTGTGTGTTTTCTGAGATATCTCATCGGTTTCACTGTGTATGTTCAGCTGGCCTGGTCTTGATATGGAGTCCAAACTGGCATCTGTCTCAGTGCTAGGGTTAGAGACGTGTGCCAGCATGTTCCATTTTTTGCTTTTCGTTATTGACAGTCTTTTTCTTTTGCTTTTATTTCATGTGCATTGGTGTTTTGCCTGCATGTATGTCTGTGTGAGGGTGTTGGATGCTGTGGAACTGGACTTACAGACAGTTGTGAGATGTGGGTCCTGGGAATTGAACCCCAGTCCTCAGAAAGAGCAGCCAGTGCTCTTAACCACTGAGCCATCTCTCCAGCTCTTATTGACAATCTTTAAAACATAAACTTATAAATAGAAAAAAGGTAAGGTTTCTTTGATACATTTTTACTTGCCATAAACACACAAAAAGGTTAATAAACAAATATTTCAAAGCTAATAATTGTATTCACTTATTCATAATGTTAACCTAGCTTTTTAGGATAATGTAAAGATTTGTTGTTGTTGTTGTTGTTGTTAGAAATGTTCAAAGTTTTAGAAATAATTTGTTGAATTATATTTACATATTACCCATTAGAGGACAGCTTGCTGGAATTGGTTCTCTCTTTTTACCATGTGGGTTCCAGGGCTAGAACTCAAATTGTCAGACTTGGCAGCAAGGGCTTTTATCAATTGAGCAATCTTACTGGTCCCTTTCTAACTTTTGATACACAAAATATCAGTTTTAGAACTGGATGTTGGAAAAGCAATTCAAAATGGTTAATGTGGAATTGATTGTAGGCAAAGAATAAATTAATTGAATTGTAAAACCAATAAGACACTAGCATTATGATACCTAGAAAGCAGATAGGTATTTGTGTGAATAATATTCTTGTCCTGAACAATATCCCAAAGGCCCCATCTTGTAGAGAGTGTGTATATTCATTAGTTTTTGGTTTTTGAAAGACAGTGTCTCATGTAGTCTAGAGTGGCCTTGAATTCACCATTTAACCAAGAATGACATTGAACCCTGATCCTGCTGCCTCGGTTTCTAGGGGCATGCTGGGGATAACGGATCCCAGTCTTAATACTTTTATTTTCTCAAAGAATGCAGCTATGGTTTTGTTTAAAGAAAGAATAAGTTTGTATAGATGAATTTACAGCCACAATAGGTATTCTGGTCACAAAAGAGGAGGCCTTAAATGATTTGTACTTTTGATTCTTCCAGCTGATAGGAGTAGAATCTCTTGGAATGAATCCCACTCTCTCTCTGTCCTTCCCACACTCGTGTGTGTGTGTGTGTGTGTGTGTGTGTGTGTGTGTGTGTGTGTGTGTTGTGTGACAGGGTCTTACTATATAGCCCTGGCTGGCCTGGAACTCACTATGTAGACCAGACTAGCCTGGAACTCAAAGAAGTTCTTGGTCTCTGCCTTCTAAGTGCTAGGATTGAAGGAATGTACCACTATGCCTGGTGTGTGTGTGTGTGTGTGTGTGTGTGTGTGTGTGTGTGTGTGTGTGTGTGTGTGTGTACACAGTCACCTGTGTGCGTGGGCCTGTGAAGGCCATAGGCAGAATTGCTCTCCCCTTTTTGAGACCAGGTTTCTCATTGAACCTGAGCTCACCAATCTGGTTAGATTGGCTGGCTGGCAAGCCCCAGAGATCTTTTTTCTCCCTTCTCGGTGCTGGGATTATAGGTGATGCTCCCGCCAACCCTGACTTTCTGTGTGGGTTCCCACTCAGGCCCTCCTGCTTGTGCAGCAAGCACGGTTACTTAAAGACAGCGCCATCCTCCCAACACCCCACCCCACCCCGTTGTCCTCATGTCATCCAGTTAGTGGTGTAACATCTTTGCTGTTGAAGTGTACCTTGTTACATTTGTGCCCCAGCAGATAGTGTTCAAATCCTTTAGTAGTCCGGACTCCCTTTACAAGGACTGTTAGAGCAGCCAGGAGGGGAAGAAGAGAGTCAGCAGAGAGGCCGTTTGGGACATTATTGTAAGAGCCAGGCTGGGCGAGGGTGATGAGGGCTGAAGGTGGGGCGGCTGTGTTCATGGGGCAGTTACTGGGTGTCGTCCCCTCACACCTAGTATCTCATTTTAATCCTCCTGGTGGCCTGAAGAGGTGGGAACTGTTACTCATCCCAGTGTTACTGATGGGTTTAGGAGTTTATCCAAAGGCATCGAACCAATGGAACTAGGCTCAAAACCAGGGAAGTCTGACTTAGTGTGCGCTTTTAATAGTCAAGACCTATTTTACACGGGCCAAAGGAATGGAAAAGAAGCAAGTGACAGAATTGTTGCAGAAATGTCATCCTTAGTCTTTCTAAAGGACTGAATTTGGGATCCATGGGTGATTTTGAAGAGTAGAAATGAGGGTAAGGCCACCTGAGGATTTAGAGGAATGAAACTTGGAGTCTTCGTGACTGGGAAGGTAAACTGTGACGCCACTTTACAGAGGAGCAGCAGGTGTATACGTCCAAATATGTTGTCTGAGACATCCAGGAAAGTTGGTAGTTACAAATAAGGCTGAGTCTCGAGTTAATAATTTGGTATTCTGTGGCTGGTAACAGTTCACCTGAAGTTGTAAGTAGATGCGATTGTAGAGGACAGTTCAGAAGAGGGGGAATGTGAAGAAAAAGGAGGCAGAATCGGAGCAATCAGAGCTAAGAATTGCATTGTAAGTGGGCCAGTGGGATGGCTCCGCCCGAGTCTGATCCCCGGGACCTACATGGTAAAGGAGATAGCTGACTGACAAGCTGTTCTCTGACCGCCACACATACACCACGACACAAACCTCCCGTCCTCCCCCAGACATAAAGAAATGAGTAAATGTTGATTAGTTTTTAGAAGAAAGGAGGATAGCACTGGAGCCCTGGGAGGGAAGGTGCTGGACAGACAGTGGTTTAAGCAGAGAGCAAAGTCTCTCTGCAGTGGGGACAGTGACATTCCCAGGGAGGCTGGTAAGGATGGCAGAGCGGCTAGAGGCTGGTCTGGAGAGCGCACATGTGGCTCAGCGGTCGGTCGGGAGCAAGGTCTGTGTAGTAGAGGAGGCTGTTTTCAACAAGAGCCTGGAAACTAGGGTTTGTGTGCAGGCCGAGGAGGGAGGCCGTCCAGGGGGTGGTAGTGAAGCCACAGGGTTAGCGAGGTTTATGTAGTGAAGTTGGGAAAACTAGCTTGAAAGGTAAGTTAGTGCACAGTACTTACGACTGGGTTTTGTTATTGTTAGTAGATAAATTATCCTAAACACACTGAATTAAAATAAAAACTGTTATTTTATTATAACATGCACAGAACAACTCTATTGAGCAGATATGTTATTTTTTCCCCTAAGTCTCTAAATCAGGGTTTCCCAACTGCAGATCTATTGATCAGGTAATTCTTCATTCTAGGGGCTGTTCTGTACATTATAGAATTTCATCAGCATCCTTAGTTCTTTTCCAAATGCCGATAGCATTTTCTATCCCTGCTGGAAACTTGTAACACAGTGCCAGATTAAAAGAGTATTTGTATATCAGAATGGAAACAATATCCAGATTGAAAGCAAGAAGTTAGGAAATGTAGTTTTCCTTTTTAAAGAAATAGGCATAGAGGGGCTAATTAAATTATCTTTGACCATCCAGCTAAACATAGTGAAGTTTTTCCTTCTTGCCTGGGACCCTGACCTACTCAGTTTATATTCTGGGCAAGGTGGCATCCTTGGAAATCTTTTTCAGAAGCTCTTATGAAGTACACTTTAAAAAGGCTGAAAAGTTTTAAAAAAAATGGCTGAAAGGTATCCTTCATGTTACATACGTGTTACATACATGTTACCATAAAGAAAAACAAAACCTGGAAATAGCATAGGGAATGGATTCGAGTCGGACTAAAGTTATGATGGGGACTCCATTGGAAGTTAAAGGTGGTAAATGTAGACACCTGTGACAAGGTTGGAAGCGGATAGGAGAGTTTCATTTGTAATTAATGGGAAGCCCAACTCAAATTGACTAACAATAAAGAGGATTTATTGGTTTGAAAACTCCAAGAGTCCTGAGTTTCCGGGTGCTCTTTTTCCCGTGAGCCCTTTAGCTGTGCCCTTCATCACGGGTGGGCTTCCTTCACTAGTGGTCCTGGTACAGAGTAGCTATGGGCAGTCCAGACGCCATCCAGAAACACGGTTCAGAGCCCTTTCCTGATTAGTACACGCAAGTTCTGCAGTCTTTTCTTGCTGTTCTCTTTTTCTTAAACAAAACTTTTTGATGATACCTCTCATCCCTGTATAGTAACAGGAAAGTTTTGTGGCCTCATTACCGCTACAGTCGTGAACTTGTGGCCAGTCTTGATCCATCTGTAAATACTTCCACTCCCACCAATTATTTCAGGCAAATCTGAAACTGCTCTATCTGTCCAACGGCAAATTAAAATCTACCCATGTCACCGTCACCACAAGTCCCACCCCAAGGCATAGGGACTAGCATTTCCGATTGTTTCATACATTCCTTTTCTTTTTCTAGTAATTGACTTGTCCCTGTCGGATCTGCAAAAGGGCCATTCGTTCTAAGTTTTCTGTCTTTGTTTTTCCAATAGGTAGACTCCCTCTCTGTCTCATTTGTCTTTCTTGCGACTTGCTTGTTGGAGAAAGCAGACTGTTCAATACAACTTCTTGGGTTTCAGCTGTACCACTCCTGGGAACAAACCCAAAGGACTCTCTGTCCTCCACAGAGACACTTGCACATCCGTGTTATATTATCCATGTGTATTAACATTGTGATAGCAGGGAAGCGGAACCCTCTTAGTGCTCATCAGCAGATGGGCGGATAATGAAATGTGGTGCATGGACACAACGGAATGTTATTCAGCTGTAAAGGAAAATGAATCACAAAATTGGTAAAGAAAACAATGGATGAATCTGGAAAGTATAATATTAAGTGTGGTCACCTAGACTCAGAAAACCAAAATCTCATGTTCTCCTGAATGTCCAGATCCTGCCTATAGGTATACATGTATATATGTAAATAGCTGTGAAGTCTAAAAGTCTGGAAAGGAGTCCAAGAGGAGGGCCATAGGTGGTGAGGAAAGACAGAGGGGAGGCCATGGGACATGACGGATGAAGAGAGTCGTGTGGGGAGGCTCCAGTGCGGAACAGGGAAGGTGGGGTAAGGCACCACAGGACACACTTCGTTCAAAAATGTCATAATGGTGTTGGACACATTACATGCTGATAAAAAGAAACCTTGGGTTTGTTGTTTTGAGACAGGGTCTTATGTGGCCCACTCTGGCCTTGCACATTTGCGAAAGATGACCTTTAGCTCCTGATCCTCTTGCCCCTATCTCCCAGATAGTTTTGTAGGAATGTGCCACTATACTTGGCTTAATGAAAATTTTTATTCTTTAGAGCTCCAGAATTGTTTAACAAGTTTCTTTTTTCTCCTGTGTCTCTAAGTTGATAATTTGATATAGAGAATAGATTACATTCAAATAAAAAAAATATGTGTTGTATATGTGGGTTTTGTTTTAACCAGGTGGCACTTCATATCTGACTATCATTCTGTCATGATGTCTTCTTTTGCTCATTGGAATGCCCCTTTAAAAAAAAACTTGTGCTGCGGTGCGTGGTGGCGCACGCCCTTAATCCCAGCACTTGAGAAGCAGAGGCAGGTGGATCTCTGAGAGTTCAAGGCCAGCCTGGTCTACAGAGTGAGTTCCAGGACAGCCAAGGCTACACAGAGAAACCCTGTTTTGGAAAAGAAAGAAAGTTCTCTGTATCATTTAGTTGCCCTGAGTGCTTTGTGGGAAATGATCCTGATACAGTAATAACCTCTAAGCACATACCAGGTAGCCTGCCCCAGCAGTCTTAGACTAGAAAGTAGACAAAATAACTTGAAATGCTCACCCTTTTAAATCAATATACAGGGAGAAGCAAGAGGAAAAAGATAAGTTAATATAATTAGGATAAGGGGGAAGCAGGAAGAGCCCTATTTCAAATTCTGCGGTAGAAAATACCTTTATGTCCATCCTTTCTGCCACTTTAGTTTTTCCTGCTCTTGGTATGATCATCAGGGCCAGAGTTGAAATTCCAGCAAGGAGCCCCTTAGGAAACACAGCCATTGTCTGTCAGAGACATTGGAGGAATGAGCATGCCTGCCACAGTTGATGCTTACCAGGAAGCCTGATGAATAGTCATGGATTTTGTGTTCCTTGGGTAGCAAACATAGGCCAAAATAGGGATCATTGTTGGGTGGCTGGATTAAGGACTCATAAATATTAATTTTTATAGACCCTTTGTCTCTATATTTACTGTATCATAAATATTTAGTACCGTATATGTATATATATTTGTAGCATGAATATTTAGTATCTAGGTGCTTCATGAATATTAGGATATCTTTATTTTTTCCATTCCTTATGTTTGTTATACATATACTACTAATACTTCAATACATCCTGTTAAGTCTCTGCTTGCTAAACTTTTCCTTACTTTAAATATCTCAACACAGTTATGCTTCATAAACTACAAACTCACTTATCTTTATAATAGAATTGAATAGTCTTAAAAGTAAAGGCCATTGAGATATAGGGACAGCAGCATAAATGGTACATTCTTTCCTTTTGTTAAAGGGAACTTGGACCAAGCTGTGACTCACTGGCCCCTGGGAATCCAAAGGGTGTAAAGAATAGGAAGAAAGAGCATGGCAACACGGTGACCAGAATGTGCAAGTCTCTGCTGTCGATGAGAACTTGGTTTCTGGAAGCTGAGTGGGGCTGGCAGAGACAGGGTCACTTTTTTCTTACAGGCCAGAGGAAGGATTTTAATCCTCAGAGAAGGAAAAATAATTGAAAACCCTTGGGATGGATGGGCTCTGTGCCATGATTGAATTTGCTTATGCAAAATAAGCAGAGTTTGACTAGAGAGAATGACTTCATTTTAAATTTGATTTTAATTAATTAAAAGTGTGTGTGTATTTGCGCGTGCAGATGCACAGGTGCTTTCACAGAGGTGAGCATTAAGTGTCTTCCTCTATTGCTCTTTTCTTTTTTTTTTTTTTTAAAGACAGGCTCTCTCAGAACCTGGGGCTCACCACTTTGACTATGCTTGCTTGGCATCAAAGCCCCCACGATGCTCCTGTCCCCTTCCTCCCAGCACGGGGGTTCTCGGTGTGTGCTGCCACACCCATCTTTTCACATGGGTGCTGGGGGTCTGAACTCAGGCTCCTCTGCTCGCACAGCAGACATTCACCCACCCACCGAGCTATTGTCCCAGCCCCAAGTAGGGTATGCTTTGGAGCGAGAACAAAAATGAATGTGGGGAGATAAAACTAGCAGTAAATGGAGTAATTGAGATGAAAATGCTGATTACATGGACCAAAGAGACGCAAGTTGACATGGTAAGGGGAAGATTTGGACTGGGTTTGGAATGTTTTGAGGGCTGAGAGAGGGCAATAGTAGTAATGATCACTCCCTGGTTTCTGTCTTGTACAACTAGATGACCACTGTAGTTCACTGGTGTATGGAACTCTAGAAGATGTTCAGGTTCGGCAGGAAATATTGGTAGTCAGCATTTTGAGGTCTTAGACTTTTCCCTTTACCTAGATTTATCAACTTAACATACTGTCCAGTTTATCATTCTAGTCTCCCTTCCCCTTCCTCTACACAAATACATATATACATTATATATGTGTGTGTGCACTTATATAAGTAAGTACAAATATATGTGATTTTTTTTATTTGACTGTGCACTGGGGACATTGTACCCCCCTAATACCCGAGATGTTTTAATGTATTTCTTTAAATGTAAGTTAATTCGCTTAGATAATCCCCATAAAAAAAATCAGAAAATTAACTGTGATATATTTTCTAATCCACAGCCCATGTCCAATTTTGTTTCAATGCTAATTGTTTCTATTTTATTTCTCATTGCAAAATCAAATCCAAGATCATGCATCATATGTAGTGTGTTTAAATTCACTTTGAAACTTTAATAGTTTGTGGTCTGTCGTGACAGCAGTGTTCTGAAAGCCCAAGCACTGAGCTGCAGGCTGAGCTGTGCATCAAGCTTTCCCTTGCCTCTGTATTAGTCCTTGTCAAACTCCCTTTACGCTGCGTGCCTGGTAAAAGCAGCCGGTTTCCTCCGGCAGTTGCCTGCCTCACCTCCTTCCATGGGGTCCTCTTCAGTGCTCCGGAATGCTGGGCCCTCCTTAGCAGATGTCTCCCTCCACCTTGGGTCTGAGTGACTAGAATGGTGATGAGATCCTGGCATGGGTTCTGGCTCTGCCCCAGAATAGGAGTGCCTAGACTGGAGAACCAGGGCACGGAGCTCTTCCCTCGGTTCAGTTGATAGAAACTTGGGAACTAGAGACCGTGTCCCCAGCCTCTGGTAATGTCTGCTTTCCCTCTTCCATCTGTGGCCTTTCTTTCTCACTTGCTTTCTTCTCTTAAGATCACCACCACCAGAGCCACCACCTGGGTTTTGGCCAGCAGATGTGCCCTGCTGCCTCTTTGCACAGTGCCATCTCTGCATTCCACAGGGCCCTTGGCAAGGTGTGCCAGCACCTAAAGACAAGGCAAATAGCCCAAACGATGTTCAAAGAGAAGTGTCCTTCCCCACTGTGTTCCTCCCAAGGTCGGAGTGACTGGACATCCTCTTGGACAGTGATGCCATGAAGGGCTGGGGTTGGGGAGAGAAGTAAGTGGTAACTCTTCTTTCCCGTCAGCCCCCAGTGTGTGGGCCTTCAATGTTAATTTTTTTTAAATAAAATGCACTTTTATCTTAGAAGAAAAATGGGTCAGTTATTTATGGAATGTCTCTGAACTTGGATTTGTCTAATATTGTAGTGATTGAAGTTAATACAAATCTGGCAGAACTACCACAAAAGATACTTATTCTCTGAATCAGATCACATGACCCTTGGTGTTTGTTTCAGTGTCAGGGATGTTTACTGTGATCATCTGCCAAAGTTTACTCCACTATAAATGAGTTCGTTACATTTAAAGAAAAGATTTATTTTTATTTTATATGCATGAATGTTTTGCCTGCATGTATGTCCACACACCATGTGTGTGCTTGGTACCAGAAGAGGTCAGAAGAATGTATTGGATCTCTGGGAAGTGGAATTACAGATGGTTTGAGCTACTGTGTGAGTGCTGGGAATTCAACTGAGGTCTTCTGCAGAAACAGCACTTTTTTTCCCCCCTGAGACAGGGTTTCTCTGTGTAGTTTTGATGCCTGTCCTGGATCTCGCTCTGTAGACCAGGCTGGCCTCGAACTCACAGAGATCCACCTGGCTCTACCTCCCGGGAGCTAGGATTAAAGGCTTGCACCACCACCGCCCAGCAACAGCACATTCTTTTAACCACAGTCATTTCTCCAGCCCCACTTTTTAGTTAATAATTTATGGGGATTTGATTCTGTAAACTTGTACCTACTATTTTAGCATCCAGTAATGATTTTGCCTGGATCTGTTTTAACTTGGTTATTGCTATCATTTCTCCTCATTTATTAGTTGGTACTCTACTATAAGGAAGAGCTTTTTCTTTCTTATGTATTTACTTATTGGGACAGAATCATTAGTTCCTCTTTCATTTAATGAATTATAATCCTTTATTGTTATGCATTGGTATAATCAAATTGCCCAGGTTTGGCCAGGAGGATTCCCTTCCATCCGCATCCTGTGTTCTCTAGACATAGTTGGATCGCTGCTTACAGCATTTCCTTCCTCTCTGGGGTTCACACACACACACACATATATATGCACATGTGTGTGGGAAGAGAGATGTTCTATGCTATCCTGTACTTTATCCGTACCAGGTTTTGATGGGAAGAATGCTAGAAACTGAGGTACAGCTTAACCTCTAGGTTCATTGCTTGTGGAATGTTAATTTAGCAGACAGCTAGCACACAGAACATAAAGCTACATGTATTTTTTTTATTTTTCTCTGTGTATAATATGTTTTAAATACACTGTGTACTGACATTTACCATTTTATACAACACCAAAGTGCCTTCTAGTCCTCATTATATTGTAATCCCTTGGTCATTGAGAAACCCAACTCCTGTGAGTATAGGTTTGTTTTTTTTTTTTTTTTTTTGTTTTTGTTTTTTGGTTTTTCGAGACAGGGTTTCTCTGTGTAGTTTCGGTGCCTGTCCTGGATCTCGCTTTGGAGACCAGGCTGGCCTCGAACTCACAGAGATCCGCCTGCCTCTGCCTCCCGAGTGCTGAGATTAAAGGCGTGCGCCACCACCACCCGGCGAGTATAGGTTTCTTTGCGGCATTCAAGTGAATTAAGTAGGTGGGTGCTTCCGTAATGATCTGGAACATAGAACTGGCCTCAGGGTGGTGGAAGGAGTGAGGTGGGACCTTCAGTTCGAGAATGCCATGCAGTACATGCACAGCACCCAGCACATTGCTTGCTAGTGGAGCTCAGAGAAGGGAGGACTTCTTATTGATACCTCTGTGTTTAGGGGCTGTGCTTTATTTTAGTAACCAGTCGAGAGCCTGCTCCAGGTCATAGTTCTGTGCACCAGTGACACAGGACAGAGTTAGGAGGGCAGAAAGAAAGATGCGAAGTTAGGGAATAATTACAAGTGCTGCAACTCCAACTTTTGGGAGTCGGTTCTTAACATCCGCCTTGTTGATGCAGAGCACGCTGTTGTTTCTACTGTACTCGGCTAGCTGGCTTGTGAACTGACCTGTCTTAGAAGTGCTGGGGTTACAGTTCAGACTCAGGCTGTCAGGCGTGGCAGCCAGCCATTTGCTCACTGAAGCGCTTTCCAGCCCCCTTAACATTCTGATAGACAAAACCATCTTTGATTGTAGCTTTCTTAGATTACTGGTACTATGAGTTTCTTTTCCTGCTAGTGATTGCTCTTTATGTTTTTCAGTTAATTGAAAGCTCAGAGTTTGGCTTACCTTTAGTTGGAGGTTTTTAAAATTTGTATGTTAGTAATTATTTCAGAAACTTTTCTTTTTTAGGTCTGATAAATAAGGCATTCCCCTCCTACCTGCTGCCCATCGTTGTTTTAAGAAACCCGTTCCGCCGGGCGGTGGTGGCGCACGCCTTTAATCCCAGCACTCGGGAGGCAGAGCCAGGCGGATCTCTGTGAGTTCGAGGCCAGCCTGGGCTACCAAGTGAGCTCCAGGAAAGGCGCAAAGCTACACAGAGAAACCCTGTCTCGAAAAACCAAAAAAAAAAAAAAAAAAAAAAAAGAAACCCGTTCCACTTGCAGGACTGTGGGTAAAACTGGCAGCTAACCCCTTCTAGACTTTGACCTGAGCCGTACTGTCGCTACGGCTTCTCTGCGTACCTCCAGCATCTCCAGTGCTTGTGAATTTCGAAGCTGAAATCTAGTCAGGTTGATAGTAACACGATGGAGACACGTCCTGTTAAAGACCTGGCACACAAGAAAAACTTGTCTCAGATCCTTTGCAGTCCCACGGTGGTATTTCACTCAGCCATTCTGTAATTACGAAGTTTTTGCTTTTTGTTCTGGAGTTGAGAAAAGAATGAAACATTTTACCTGTTTTTGCCTGTTTCTTTTCTAATATGCTGTTTAAGCTCATTTTTTCAAGAAACATACAGTTCCAAATAATTTTGAAAAATAATCTATAAAGCATTATAATCTGTTTGAATGTCCTTGAGGGTTTGTTTCAGGTGCTTGTGTTGGGTGTGGGGGCTCACACTTGTCACCCCAGCCTTAGGACACTGGGACAGAAGAACGGCTACAGCAGGGTGCTCAGGATAGTTTGTCTTTCTTTCTTTTTAAGATACCCCCTGTTAAGTCTGTCCCCTGACAGCTTCTACAAGTATATAGTCACTCTGATATGTCACCTCCCATGCTCTTTGAACCCCCACCCTCCTTCCGGGGAGTCCCTTTGCTGCCCATTCTTCTTGTTTGGTGGCTTGATGAGTCTAATCAGGACCGTCTGTGCGGCCAGGGGTTTAGAGCTCTTTTTTGGCACCTGGTGGCCTAGCTCAGTGGTATACAGGACTAGACAACATCTGTTCTTCTCCCAGAATCTACGAGTAGCCAAGAGTTTAGTAAGGAGGGCAGGGCCATGAGATACATGATGTATTGATAACAGGCTCATTGCAGGCTGTTCCAGCCGCTGTGAGGACATGATTATATTGGCTGTGCTGTGCCCAGAAGATAGCTTTCACACCAGCTCTTACACCTCTTCACCCCCACCCACCCACCCCAGCCCCACCCCTCCCCCTTCCCCCCCAGTCTCCCCACCCTACCCTCCCGAGACAGGGTTTCTTTGTGTGGTTTTTGGAGCCTGTCCTGGATCTAGCTCTGTAGACCAGGCTGGCCTCGAACTCACAGAGATCCTCCTGGCTCTGCCTCCTGAGTGCTGGGATTAAAGGCATGCGCTACCACCCGGCTCACCCCTTCTTCTGTAATGTTTTTCAACCCTTAAGCAGTGTTTCTCAACCTGTGGGTCACAACCCCTTTGGGGGATCAAAAGGGTCACCTGAGACCATCAGAAAATAGATATTTACATTACAGTTCATAACAGCAGCAAAATTACAGTTATGAAGTAGCAATGAAAATGATGTTATGGTTGGGGCATGAGGAACTGTATTAAAGCCTCGCAGCATTAGGAAGGCTGAGAACCACTGCCTTAGAGGAGGGTATGAATGACTTCAGGGCTGAACCAATTCAACCATCACCACTTGAGCAGCCACATGCTCTGTGTTTATTGCTGTTCATTGTAAAGAGAAACTTCTCTGATTAAGGCTGAAGGCAGCCTGTGATGTAAAAAAATATTTATGAAAACAACTTGGTATCATGACAACTTTCTCATTCTTTAGGGGTTGAAAAATACTTTTTGGGGGGTTCAAGACAGAGTTTCTTTGTGTACCCCTATCTGTCCTGGAACTCACTCTGTAGACCAGGCTGGCCTTGAAATCAGAGATCCTCCTGCCTCTGCCTCCTGAATTCTGGGATTAAAGGTGTGGGCCACTGTAGTATAATATTATTTTACGGTGTGTTACTTTTGTTTATGCTGCATTTGTTTAACTCTGTGAAGTTGTATTGCTGTGCCTGTCTAAAACACCTGATGATCTAATAAATTGCTGAACAGCCAATGGGGAGGCAGGAGAAAGGATAGGTGGGGCTGGCAGGCAGAGTGTGTATGTAGAAGGAGAAATCTAGGAGGAGGAGGAAGAGGAGGAGGAGGAGGAGGTGGAGGAAATGGAGGAATGAAGAGATCTAGCAGCCAGAGAAGGAGGAGGACTCCAGGGGCCAGCTACACCCAGCTTCCCAGCACACCATGGAGTAAGTGTAAGATTCACAGAAGTAAGAGAACGGGAAAAGCCCAGAGGCAAAAGGTAGTCATGATAATTTAAAGTAAAAAGCTGACCAGAAACTAAGCCAACCTAAGTCCGGGCATTCATAATTAAGAATAAGCCTCCTGATTTATTTGGGAGCTGAGTGGCGGGCCCCCCAAAAGAACAGAAACAAACACCAATAAGCCACCACTGCCTGGTAAAAAAAAATATTTTTTAAGCATATTTGAAGTAATCTTTTGTTTGTAGACAGGGTTTCTCCGTGTAGCCCCTGATTGTCTTGGCTGTCCTGGAACTCACTTTGTTAGGCCAGGCTGGCCTTGAACTTAGACATGCCCCTGCCTCTGCCTCCCAAGTGCTGGGTTCAGAGGTGTGCACCACCACACTTGCCTGTCTAACTGCTTTCTCTTCTCCTTGTACCATCGTTGTTTTCAAAGTAGACCTTTCATCTAAAGTTTACGGTATGCTTTAATAAAATGGAAATAGCCCCTAGGCCTTCCACCTTGTGATTTTGGAATATCAAAGCTATTTTTTACTGTATTACCTGCTTAGAGCTAGATTTCTGTATTTATAGCTGTGTGTCTTGGGACTAGGTAACTGTTCGTAAGTTTTTTATATCAAACACATATAAAAAGATGGTTAGGATTCATGTTTAGAGCAATGCCTGACAGACAATGTTCTAAGTATTTACTTCTCTTATTTACCTGTGTATTGCCTTAATTGTCTTTTTCACCAAGATACTGTAAAGCTGTGTGACTATGTATAAAGGGATGTGAAGTGTTTATTTAAGTAAATGTTATGTGGATGTATCAATTTGTATGTGTGCTGGCTTGTTTTATGTCAGCTTGACCAAGCTAGAGTAATTTGGGAAGCAGGAACCTCAGCTGAGAAAAGCCCCCCACCAGGTTGGCCTGTGGGCAAGTCCGTGATGCATTTTCTTGATTGATAATTGATGTAGGAAGGCCCAGCTCACTGTGGTGCCCTAGGTGCTATAAGAATGCAAGCTGGAGCCGTGTGTGGTGGCACACACTGGTAGGATTTGCTGAAGGAGGCGGAGGCAGGAGGATCACGAGTTCGAGGCCAGCCTGGAAAAAAAAAAGATGGCAAACTGGAGAGATGACTCAGAGGTTAAGAGCACTGGCTACTCATCCAGAGGACATGAGTTTAATTACCAGTACCCACGTGGTGGCTCACAACCATCTGTAATGGGATCCAGTGCCACCTTCTGACATGTAGTAGGCATACGTGCAGGCAGAGCACTGTATACATAATCAATAAATCTTAAAACAAAATGCACTCTGATACAAGCCAGCCATGAAGAACAGGCTGGTTAGTAAGCAGCACTCCTCTATGGTTGTGGCATCTAGGTTCCTACATCTAGGTCCCTGTCCTGACCCCTTCGGTGATGGGCCATGATAGCCTATGATGTGGAACTATAGACTGAAATAAACCCTCTCCTCCCCAAGCTGCTTTTGCTCATGGTGTTCAATCACAGCAGTGGAACCCCTAACTAAGACAGGAAGGTAGATAAACTTAAAATCCTAGTAATGAGTATTCACTTTTTTTTTTTTTTTGCACTGCTAGTGTTTAAATGTCAAGATTACCTATATTCATCATTTACTGCTATTATGGGAAATAAAATATCTGCTGAGACATTTCATATTAATTATCTTTTCCTTTGTTTTGGTCTTTAGAGACAGGGTTTCTCTGTGTTGCCCTGGCTGTCCTGGAACTCACTCTGTAGACCAGGCTGGCCTCGAACTCAGAGATCTGCTTGCCTCTGCCTCCCAAGTGCTGGGATTAAAGGCATGTGACACCACTGCCCAGCTAATAATTATTTTAATAAACCCTACTTAGACATTTTATAATAATTATCTTAGTGTAGGTTTTCTTTAATGGGTTTTCTGTTAATAGCTTCTGGTTAGGTACTATGATACTAAAATATAGTACCAGCACTCAAGTCTGAAGTTAATGCCAACCCCTATGTTAAATTTAAATTTGGCTCACTTTTAGGTAGATTAGGCAGCTAGGAGGAAGGAAAGTGTTTTCAATTATTAAACATGGATGATATTTTTAGATATCTTCAAAATCCCGAATTTGTAGACTTGCTCTGACCTCTTTCTGAGTCCTGTATTTCCTGCTGCTCACTGGGTATTTCTGTTTGGACATTCTTGCTGTTGTTTCAAACTCAGTATGTCTAACTGAGCTTACCAGGGTAACCCTCTCTTCCAGAATTAGTGCAGCCCCTGCTTTTCGTTTTTCTATAATACTAGCACCCTCTCTGTATTCGTTACTTTTCTGTGGCAGTGATAAACATGACCAAAAGCAACCTGTGGAAGGGTTTATTTTGGATTATGTTTCCCGATGGGTAGGAACTGCTCATGGCAAGAGCCAGTGTCAGGTGAGGCAGCAGGAACAGGGAGCTGAGAGCTCAAATCTTGAATCCCAAGGACAAAGCAGAGAGAGCAATCTGGAAGTAGGAGAGGCTTTTTCTCTCTCAAAGCCCATCCATCCCAGTGACAACTTCCTCCAGCTTGGCTGGCTGGTCCTCCTAAACCTCCCCAAGGGTGCCACCAACTGGATCCAAGTGTTCAGATATCTTAGTTATGGAGGAGGACATTCCCAATCAAACCACTACTCTACTTATAACTCAGGTTTGATCATCTTCGCTTTTTATCTTGACCTCGGCTCTATGCCTGGGTACCTTCTGATTGTCTTTAGCAATCTCCTGTTTTTACTGGCTTCAAATTTGCCTGCCTGCCTGCCTTCCTTCTCTCTTCCCTCTTCTCTTTCTTTCTTTTTTTTCTCTCTCTCCCTTCCTCCCCCTTCTCTCTCTTCCCCCCTTCTCTCTCTCTCCTTCCTTCCTTCCTTCCTTCCTTCCTTCCTTCCTTCCTTCCTTCCTTCCTTCCTTCCTTCCTTCCTTCCTTCCTTCCTTCCTTCATTCCTTCCCTTTCTTATGTGCATTGGTGTTTTGCCATGGGTCCCTGGAACTGGAGTTACAGATAGTTTTGTTTGTTTGTTTGTTTTAACACATCTTAAAATAATATTCTACAATATTTCCCCCTTTTTGTCTAAATAAAAATGTAAGATTTTAACTTGAACAAAGCAAAACTACATACAACAAAAACAGTTATCAAGTAAGAATTACACTTACAATATTCAGTCCATTTGTGTTTAGCAAATTCAGAGAAAATACTCCATTATCTATCTTATCTTAGTGATTCCAAAGTTTTATACCTAATTTACTTTCTATCATAACTAAGGAAAACTAAAACTCTAATTATTTAGTCTTTAACTCCATCAAAGACCCAGAAGGATGTAATTACCTATCAACAGACATCTTGCTGCCTGCACAGTCACCCAAAGTTCATCTGCAATGTTGGGGTATCCGTATTCATCCTACAGGCCTAGAGTATCTGGCAAACTTTTCAGTGAAGCAGGAAACTTGAAGGACTGTCTTGCCTTATATTGACAAAGTTTGTCTGTCACTTTCCTCTGTTTCCTGCAGAATGACAGACAGTTGTGAACTGCCACTTGGGTGCTGGGAATTGAACCCGGGTCCTCTAGAAGAGCAGTCAGTACTCTTAACCACTGAGCCATCTCTCCAGCCCCACAGTTGTTGTTGGTTTTTTGTTGTTGTTGTTGTTGTTTGTTTTTTTCCAAAGGGCGGTGGTGGTTTCGAGACAGGTTTCTCTGTGTAGCCCTGGCTGCCCTGGAACTAGCTTTATAGACCACGCTGGCCTTGAACTGAACAGAGATCTGCCTGCCTCTGCTTCTCATATGGTAGGACTAAAGTCGTACATCACCACTGCCTGTGTCAAATTTTATTTTCTTACCCATGTAAAATAATAATTCATCTATATGATTTCTATAGTCGTCAGTATTGAATGAAAGATTTTAAACAGAAGGTCTTATCTAAATAGTTGGAACTTCCCCTCAGTAACTTTAGCAGCCTAAGCGAAAGAGACAAAGCCTGGGGAGGGAAGGGGGGGCGCTGGGGGGCTTAAGGAAGAAGGACCAAGTAAGTTAGGCCGTCTCAGTTCTCCCACTTGGTAGCTGTAAAACTTGGGGCATTGGATTTCTCCTGTTAGGTGGCACAGACAGAGGTCTTCAACAGTGGGTGCATTTCCTGACTGACTGCTTGTGTAGCTAGTCACTGACAGGGTTAGGAACCTACTTGAGACACTGCATGTGGGCATGCCTTTATCGTCACCGCACTCTGAAGGCTTGTCTCCTGGTTGGCTTCTGGTGTGTGTCTCAGAACCATGTCTTCTATAAAGGGAATTTGTATCTTCCCTGTTATGCCCAGGTTCCCTCCCCTCTCACCCCACCCCCCCAAAAAAAGAAAAAAGAAAAAAAAAAATCATCTTGCCGGTTCAAGGGTATTAATATTTTTAGAAATAATCTCAAGTTCTGTGATGTGAATGGTAATTATTAAATGATATGTGTGTTTTTTTAATAGAAGTCTTATAAAAATATTTTCCCCTTAATCTTTATAGAAAACGTGCCAGAGGAACTTCAAGAACCGTTTTACACAGATCAGTATGACCAGGAGCACATCAAACCACCTGTTGTTAATCTGCTTCTGTCAGCCGAGCTGTACTGTCGTGCTGGGAGTCTCATCCTCAAGAGCGACGCAGCGAAGCCCCTCCTGGGCCATGATGCTGTCATCCAGGCATTAGCACAGAAAGGCCTTTATGTCACTGACCAGGAAAAATTGGTGACTGAACGAGATCTCCACAAGAAACCCATACAGATGGTAAGTCTTTGTATAGGTAGGATCCTTTCAAGTTCGAAGTGCACTGTTTGTGTAAACTAGAAGGGAAGCGTTTGGAAATTTAATGACCTCTACACCAGATGGCTTTAAAAGCCATCTTGTTCTTGTGAAATTTGTTTCTAAGTGAAGGAAGATTTTGACAAACTATTTTGGAATATTTGGAGCCTTTTAATGTCTGGAAGAAACAATTATGTAAATTCCCAACTATTTTAAAGTAATTTTTCTTTAACTAAATGTTCTTGTTTTAGACAGTAGCTATAAGAGATGGAAAATGGATCCTTGACTTTTTATAAGACAAAAATTGGGATTTGTGTATTTTCCTGTAAGGGGAGGGGGTGGGCTGTAGCTCAGTGATAAGATTGGCATATGAAAGACCTTGCCTGGGTTTGATTCCCAGCACCATATAAAGATAATATGTAAGGGGATGAAGAAAATAACTCAACGCATATGAATATTCAAGTGCTTTGTTCAAGCATGAGAAACCAGAGTTTGGATCCCAGCAGCCACGTTGAAGGCCAGGCATAGTTCTCTGCAGGCCTGTGACTCTATCACTTAGGGGGCAGAGACGGGACGATTGATGGGGCTGGCTGGGCTGCTAGCCTGGCCAAAACAATGGGAGAGACCCTGCCTCAAAGGTGGAGGCTGATAGAGATGGACAGTTGACACCCTTCTTTGGCTTCCATGTTTATATACCTATGCACACACAAAAATAATATTTAAAAATGTGGGGGGAAAATCATAAATATAAGCATTTATATGCTTCAGTCATGGTAAATTCTTATGCATTAGATATTTTAGTTAGCCATTAACTCATAGAAAATACATGTAGAAGGATTCTAAGTGGATTTAATATGTAGGAACTCATAGTCTATAGACATAAATCCAAATATTTTTAAGCTCACTGTATGCTTTCTGAAAATATAGGTATCATGAAGATTATTACTAAAAAGCAAGTCTTTTGAGATGGCTCAGTGAGTAAGAGCACTTGTCATACCCTTGTGAGGACCTGAGTTCAAATCCCCAGCACTAACATCAAACAAGCCAGGTGTAGTCATAGATACAGAAAGATCACTGGTGTTCACTTGTCACCATCCTTGCTCCACAGTCAGTGGTGGACTTGGAAAGAAGAAGGTGGAGAATGATCGAGCAGAATACCCAGCATATCCTTTGGCCTCTGTCTATGCACACCGGATGTGCACACCCACACCCAACATACACAGAGCATGCTAAAAATTAAAGAGTGATTTGGCATGCTTAAATTATTTTTCATGAGAATTGTAGTCTTGGGATAAAGGACTATTATGTAGAAGGGTGTATTATAAACCTCAAGAAGAGTGACCAAATCACCAAGTCTAATACTAAAGTGGAAGTGATGGTATACTCTGCTTCCTGCTATCTTTCTTTAAAAAACTCACTTTAATACTTGTAAGGAATTGAGAATAATCTCTCAAGAGTATTTAGTTAAAAATTTATAATAAATTATTAAGGATAACCTAGAATATTGATCTTTATCCACATATGAGATTTTTCAATTTTCATTGATGGCTCCAGATTCACATATGGTCACCCTCTCTGACTTGTGTACATGTGTACATATCATATGTAAACCATTCACTAGCACTAGGGACAATTGCATTCTGTTTCTGAACATGCCGCATTCAGCTCTTCAGGATTTACTTAGTTGGATTCAGATGGCAGCTACATCCACTTCTAAGTAATTGGAGGTTTCAAGGCCCGGTTAGATAGTTAGGCTGCAGCACACTGTTGACTCTGAAGCAGCATTTGCTTAGTAGCTGCTCTTTGAGACACAGGTTAGGTATGTGTAGGTAACCCAGATGTCCTTGACATAGGTTATCCGTCTTCAGTCTTCTTAAGTTTTCTAGTGCAGTTAGTCTGTGTGCAGATACAGTGTGAAGGTACTTGGAGGACTGAGTTAGAAATAGTGTGGTAGACAGCTACTCAGGTTTCTTTCAGCCTAAAGAGCTTGCTGACACATTTGAATGTTTAATATTTGAAGACTAATTTAAATAACACATTGTGCCCTTCTTTTTCTAGCTCTGATTTGTAATTGTTGGCTGTTAAAACTTCAGACTAGACTACATCAACTTAACCCTTTGTAGTGTCACATTGACTGACCTGTATTTTAATTGAATTGTACTTTGAATTTTTGTCAGAATTCAAAGTTTTTAGTTGCAACTTTTTTATTGTTGCACTTGTAACATTATATTACTCTTTTTTGTTTGTTTTTGTTTTTATTTATTTTTCCCTATTATCAGATTGATATAGTACAAATTCTTATCCTAATATTGAAATGTTTCATTGAGGCTTGCCCAGTAATTGAGTAAAACCAAAACTTATTCTAAGCCACAGTCATCCTAGGGTCCCCCCCTGCTATATAGTCTCCCTGGTTCTGTGGGTTGCAGTCTGATTATTCGTTGCTTTATATCTAGAATCCACTTATGAGAGAGTACATACCATGTCTGTTCTTCTGGGTTTGGGTAACCTCACTCAGGATGATATTTTCTAGTTCCAATATTTGCCTGCAAATTTCTTGATGTCATTGTTTTTCTCTACTGAGTAGTACTCCATTGTGTATATGTACCACATTTTCTTAATCCATTCTTCAGTTGACAGGCATCTAGGTTGTTTCCAGGTTCTGGCTATTACAAATAGTGCTGCTATGAACATAGTTGAGCATGTATCTTTGTGGTATGATTGAGCATTCCTTGGGTATATGCCCAAGAGGTCTTGAGGTAGATCGATTCCCAATTTTCTGAGAAACCACCATACTGACTTCCACAGTGGTTGTACAAGCTTGCATTCCCACCAACAGTAGAGGAGTGTTCCCTTTGCTCCGCATTCTCTCTAACATTGACGGTCATTAGTGTTTTTGATCATAGCCATTCTGACAGGTGTAAGGTGGTATCTCAGAGTCATTTTGATTTGCATTTCTCTGATGATTAAGGATGTTGAGCTATTACTCTTTTAAAAGCCCATGTGAGAACATTTTACTAGTAACATTTTTTAAGAAACTTTTTGAATGTAAAATAAGAGTTAATTTGAATTACCAGTTGCTTCTTTGTCTTGCTTTTGTTTTTTTTTTTTTTTTTTTTTTGTTTTTTGTTTTTTGTTTTTCGAGACAGGGTTTCTCTGCGTAGCTTTGCGCCTTTCCTGGAGCTCACTTGGTAGCCCAGGCTGGCCTCGAACTCACGGAGATCCGCCTGGCTCTGCCTCCCGAGTGCTGGGATTAAAGGCGTGCGCCACCACCGCCCGGCCTTTGTCTTGCTTTTTAAGAGGTATCATCTAAAATAATGTTATATAGTGAATGTATTGATACTGCTTTGCAGTTCTGAATAAGTTTAGTGGTTTTAGTATATTTTATTTCTGTGTGCATGCCTCACAGTTTTGGAGTCAGAGTGAATATAATAGTAGCAGAAATATCATCTTGACTTTTTAAGACATAATATTCTTCCTGATTCTTTTTTTAAAATGTGCTTTATTTTACGTATGTGAGTGTTTTGTCCACGTGCATGTGTGTGCACCATATTCATGCCTGGTGCCTATAGAGACCAGAATAGGGCACTGGGTCTCCTGGAACTGGAATAACAGGTGCCTTTAGCCTCCATGCAGATTCTGGGAACCCTGGTCCTCTGCAAGAGTAGCACATGTTCTTAGCAGATGAGCCAGCTCTTCAGCTCCTTATCAAAGTCTAAGACAGTGGAATATTTAATATTTAGAGAACTAATTTAAATGATATGTTTCCCCCTTTTTGCCTCCGCCTTCTAATTGTTGGTTGTTAGAACTTCACACTAGACTATATCCAGTTTCCCCTGCAATTGTATATTTTGTGAGAGTTTTTTTTTGACAAAATGTTTTTAGTTTCTTCTGGGAAATGGGGTTAAAATGGGGTGTGAGGGATAAATGGAACTTTCCTTGTTATTTGATATATTTCTGTATCAGTAACATTAGTATATAATTACATATACTATTTTAAAACTTACAGAGAGGAAATTTAAGTTCAAGTAGAAGTGATCGTAGTCTGAAGTGGTTTCACAATCAGCCTTGATTCTGCATCAGTAGATTCAGCCAAGCTGGAATTGAAGCTACTTAAGGAAACAAAACAAAAACTGTCCGTAATGAACAGCTTTTCCCTTGTTATTCTCTCAACAATATGTTTTAACAGCTATGACATAGTGTTAACGCTATGTTGGTTGTTTTTGCTCTTTGGCGGGGGGGGGGGGGGGGGGGGGGGGGGGGGGGGGGGGGGGGGGGGGGCTACCACCCAACTCCCAAATAAACCACACACAGAGGCTTATTCTTAATCATAAACGCCCAGCCCTAACTTAGCTTGTTTCTTGCCAGCTTTTCTTAACTTTAAATTATCCCATCTACCTTTTGCCTCTTTTTACTTTTACCTTTCTCTTTTTTCTGTGTATCTTACTTTCACTCTTACTCCGTGGCTGGCTGTGTGGCTGTGTGTCTGGGTGGCCCCTAGCATTCTCCTCTCCTTGTTCTCTTGCTCTTTCTTCTCTCACTCCCTGATCTCTCCTTCCATTTATTCTCTCTGCCTGCCAGCCCCACCTATCCTTTCTCCTACCTTGCCATTGGCCGTTCAGTTCTTTATTAGACCATCAGGTATTTTAGACAGGCACAGTAACACAGCTTCACAGAGTTAAACAAATGCAGCAGAAAAGAACGCAACACATCTTTGCATCATTAAACAAACGTTCCACAGCACAAACAAATGTAACAATCTTAAACATCTAATATCCCACAACAGGGTAGTACAAGTGGTGTGGAGGGAGGACATCGTACATCAGCACTCCATAGATGAGACTTGAGATCCCCAGATTTTAGTGTCCCCAGGGCGTCCTAGACAACTGCCAGGACATCAAGGAGTGACTATAGTTCCCTGTTTAAAAGCAAACATTTTTGAGGATTGAAGAGAATAAATAGTTATTAATACTGAATTTTTGACTAGTAGTTAACCTGAGGAATAGTTTCATATATGAAAATCACAGATGAACATTTCTCAACTAGAAGTATATTCTAGGCAAAATCTTATCAAAATTTCCAAATAAATACTGGTATCTAAGATGACACGAAAATGGACCCAGATGCTAAGTAAGATAGATTGAGAATACAGAAAGAGTTTTGATTGTTCTTTAGTGAAATACAATTTCATGGGAATTGTATTAATATCAGTTGGGCTGGAGTGCTGCTCAGTGTCATAAAATTTCAAATGCATGAAACTCATTGCCAGTTTAGAAATCAGACAGCAGTAAAGTTAGAATGTCCCCAAAGCTGTGTGGGAGCTCTGAATATAGACTGTGTGGATCTCTAGTCAGAGCGGCCTGTGTGTTCATGCTTGTTCCCTTTTGGCCTAGAGTGTGACTGTGTGCCCTGCAGCTTTGAGCTTGTAGGATTCTTCCTGCTCCTGCCTTCCAAGTGCAGTCACAGCACCACACCCAGTCCAGGGGCTTCTAGTTCTTCAATGTGGTTTTTATGAGTGATTTCTGTGACCAAGAATGTATGGGAAAGGTTTATCTAATCTGGAGTTGTATGTTATGCAGATGATACCACAAAGGCTCAACAATGTGAAGGGATTTGCCTAAGGGATCACTGCTCTGTAGGGAAGCCAGTTAGAACCTGGGCAGAGCTTGGCCTTCTAAAGCATGCCTTGGCTGTCCTAGAATTCGCTGTGTAGATCAGGCTGCCCTTGAACTCACAGAGATCCACCTGCCTCTGCTTCTGAGTGCTGGGATTAAAGATATGCTCTATCACACCTGACTAGTTTTGCGAATCATATTTACCCAGCTGTCATCTGGAGTAGAGACTGAGAGATCAAACTCTTGGTTGTGAATTAATTTTACAGCCACATTTGTGCATGTAGGAAAAAAATTGACATCCATTAAACTCTAAAAAAAAGTACATATGTATTAGATTATATGAAATGAGATTGTTTTTAGATATAGTTTGCATGATAAGGTTTATTGTTTCATTATTATGTAAATCAAAGTATTTAATTTTTTTCATTTTATTATGTTCTGAAGCCTGGGTCTCATCCTGGGCCGGCCTCCAACTCCCTGTGTAGTTCCCTTGAATTTTTGTTCCTCCTGCATATAGTTCCCAAGTGCTGGAATCACAGATGTAGATGGGTACCACCACACCTGGGTTACCAGTGGTGGGCATCGAATCTTCCTGCACGTTAGGCAAGCATTCTCCCAACTGAGCTACATTCCCAGCCCCCAGATTTTATATTGAAATCCTTTATTCTAATGAATTAAAAAATAAATAGCTTATTCTGTTTACTTAATTGTAATTCAGGTGGGATGATATGTCACTGGATAAGTAAGGAATCAAATGTTCTCTTCTGAATTGCCAATATTGTTATAATGGAAGCTTTATTTATTTACTTGTTAATATTTAGTTAGAGTTTTTGGTGAGAGGGTGGGCAGAGTCTTACTACATAGCCCAAACGGATCTTAAACTGGCCTGGTCTTAAACTCGTAGCAATCCTCCTGCCTCAACCTTTTGAATTCTGGAATTACAGTTGTATATCACTGCCTGGCTATGGAATATATATGCACACATATATACAAATATATGTATATATATTCTATAGTATATATAATTAAAGCTCAATAGTTGTGGTTCCTCTGTGCTACTGTACTATGCTGCTTTATTATACCACTTGTTGTATAGTTGAAGTTGTAGCTAAAACACAGACAGTAGAAATATCTTTTTACCCTCAAAAAAGGTATTTCTGTATGTAAAGAAGTGTTATTTTTATCATGTTTTGTGCTCTGCATTCACTGACCACCGAGAGGACATCTTCACCTGAATTAAGAGCTTAAGAATTTAGTGAAGAAAACACTGCCAAGCCCCTCAGTCAGAAGGCAGGACATGTGTGCTCGGAACTGTCAGCTTGAGCAGTGGATACTCACCACGAGGTGGATAGGATGACCTGTGTTGGTCCTAGGAAAAGCAGCGTAGGACGGGTTGACTAACAGGATGGGGTGAACGTGGTAACTGAACTGACAGAATTGTCTGACCCAACTTTGTCATACTGTGAGGTGTGTTTGTATTACAAATGAAAATGTGACTGCGTGAAAGTATAAACATGGCTCAAGGTCAGATAGAAGAAGCAGAAGCTGAAACTAAGATCTTTAACTTTTTTTCTGAGTGACAAGATCATGGAATAAATGGTCATAGTATTCTCCGTATTCTGCCTGGTTCTCTTGTTTTGTTACTGTGTGTGTACTTTCTCCTCTTTCTCCTCTGTAACGCTTCCTAGAGTACTCTGTGAGTGGCTTTAAGTCCAGTTAGAGTATTACAGTCCTGTTCTTAGATCTGCCTGGCTTTCCTATACGTGCTTCTTTGTGCTCAGACTGCCTGGTAGCTGTGTGTGTGTGTGTGTGTGTGTGTGTGTGTGTGTGTGTGTGTGTGTGTGTGTGTGTGTGTGTGTGTGTTTACTGTGTACCATGCAGTGTGCTTATACTTCACACACCCGAGCTCATAGAACCTGGACTGTGTCCCTCTGAAGATACAGGCTTTGAGCAGGTAATGACAGATCACAGGCGAGGACAGGACTGTGGTGAAGGCAGGATTCTGACCACCGCTGCCTTAATGATAAATTCTTAATAACTAAGTTGTATTTTAATCTTTGCTGAGATGATAATAGGAAGTGGGGAGGACTAGATGGGGAGCGCTCCTGGAACACTGTGTCCTTTGCTCTTTCTACTGTCTTGTCCTGCTCTTCTTTCCTGCTCTGCCTCTCCTCTTCTCCCACTTGGCAGCTATTCTTAAGATTTCCACGATGCCACCAACTTACTCATAGAGTTTGGGGGGAACTTCTCTGTGTTAAAAATTCCACTTTAGAGAAATGAGTATTACAATAGTAGGTGAAGTGAGGAGACCTTACTTTCTTGTCAGGGTTTTATAAAAATGCTTTTCAAATGTATGAGCAGATAGGTAGCTAGTCTTTCTCTGTCCTGCCAGCCAGCTCCCAAATCACGACACAAAGACTTATTATTAATTATGAAAGCTTGGCCGATAGCTTAGTCTTGTTTTTAGCTAGCTCTTATCACTTAAATTAACCCATTTCTATTAATGTGTGCTACCCCAGGCTTGTTTACCTCATCTACATACTGTCCACTCTCCCTTCCTGCTTCCTCCAAGTCTCCTCCCGTCTCTTCTTCCCAGCGTCCTCAGTGCCTGGAAATCCTGCCTAGCTATTGGTCGTTCAGCTTTTTATTAAACAAATCACAGTGACATACAGCATAATCAGATATCTCCCAACACAGACATTTTATTTTTACACTTTTTAAAAAGATCTATCTATCTATCTATCTATCTATCTATCTATCTATCTATCTATCTATCTATCTATCTATCTATCTATTATGTATACAGTGTTCTGTCTCCATGTACCCCTGCCTGCCCGAAGAGGGCACCAGATCTCATTACAGATGGTTATGAGCCACCATGTGGTTGCTGGGAATTGAACTCAGGACCTCTGGAAAAACAGCCAGTGCTCTTAACCTCTGAGCCATCTCCCCAGCCCAAAACTTTTTTATTTCTTTATGTTTTTATTTTTCTATGTATAGGTATGTGTTTGTGTGCATTTGTATGCACCATGTGGTTACAGTAGCCCATGGAAGAAGAAGGTATTAGGTTCCTTGACACGAGAATTCCAGATGGTTGTGAGTGGCCACGTGAGTGCTGGGAACCAAACTCAGGCCCTCTGCACAGCAGTCGGTGCTCTTAGCCCTGAGTCATCTCTCCAGCCCCCATGGCTGTTTGTAATCAGAGTCCTTCTCCTTGTAGGTAGTGCTCGATCTGAGCTGTCTGTCTCCCACTCCTTGTGTACCTAATTTGAATTCTTTTATTTCTAGGTAGCATATTGCATATGCCTCTTTTTACGTTATTGGGGCTGGAGAGATACTCCAATTGATAAAGTGCTTGCTACATATGTTTTAAGGGTATAGAGATACTAAACCGAGTCCTACTCTTCGGCCAAGTTTTTTTGTTGTTGTTGTTTTATCATCATCATCATCATCATCATCATCATCATCATCATTATTGTGTGTATGTATGTGTATAACAGAAGGAGGTGGGGGATGTGAGAATGAATGCTTCCGGAGGTCAAAGGATAACTGGAGTTGCTTTTCCTACCTTTATGTAGGTTCTGGGAATCAAACTAAGTAGTCAAGTTTGTGTGGCAAGCACTTTACCTACTGAACCATCTTGGCGGTCCTTAAGCCAAGTTTTAAAAGGTGTGAAGGAATTTACTGGATAGGGAAATGAAAGGTGTGATGTTGATTATGTATGTGGGGATATAAGGCAATGTTTAGTTGTAGCTTTAACATAAGGTGCACATTGGGAGATGACAGGAAATGATGCCTCGGAATAGATGGAAACAGGGCCATCTGTGACAAATGTGGTCGTCTTCTACAAGGGAGGAGAATTACACAGACTAGGGCTTAAACCCCACAGAGAGGGTCTAATCAGATTTGTGGTGCAGAAAGTCACTTTGGTAGTGCTGTGCCACTTGGGAGATTAAAATTGCTGGGGCCTGAACTGCAGAAGGGACTGGGGAGCTGGAGAGCTGGTCTGGGAGGGGGACAGAGGTAGTGGTTTCTTACGGTCTGTGAGATGGAGGTGGACTTTTCACTTCTCAGAGTTGAGAGATGAAGAAGAGAGATTACAAACAGGACTAGGGAAAAAATCAGCCAGTACATCACACCTCTAACTAGTTAATTGGTAGTTAATTAGAAGTTAGGGGCAAAGAGCCCCTTAGTTTTACCCATTCTGGACCCTCTCAGGGTTGAGATATTCTTCATTTTTAACTTCTGTTCTCCCTGCCCTGTGTGTCTGTGTGTCTCCCTGTATGTCTGTGCCCCTTTGGCCTCATGTGGAGGCCAGAAGTCACCTTTCTATTTGAAGATGGGGGTCACTGAACCTACACTAGCTGGCCAGCAGGTCCCCAGGACTTGGCCTGTTTCCGCTCTCCTGGGGCTGAGATTACAGATCCTTGTTACGGTGCCCAACTTTTTACTTTTAAAAATCATTATTTTATTATTTTATGTGCATGAGTGTTTTTCCTGCATGTGTATCTGTGCTTTTTCTACGTGTGTATCTGTGCACCACATGCATGTCTGTTGCCAGAGAGGCCAGAAGAAGGAGTTGCATCCCCTTCTTTTTTTTTTTTGGTTTTTCGAGACAGGATTTCTCTGTGTAGCTTTGGTGCCTTTCCTGGAACTCATTAGCCCAGGCTGGCCTCGAACTCACAGAGATCTGCCTGGCTCTGCCTCGCAAGTGCTGGGATTAAAGTCCTGCGCCACCACCGCCCGGCCCCCTCTTAACTTGAAAAAAATTGTTAGAAAAGGTAAGATGTCTAATGGATTTCAGCTTATTCCTACAGAATGAAGCCAAAGTGAAGTTCCTCAAGAAAAAAATGATCTTCTACAGTTGTTCCACCTAGCCAAGGTCAACTCCAAATTGCTTTTATATAGATTCACTTTTGTGAAGACAGGGTCTGTGGATCATGATTATTGCCATATTCTCAGTGCCTGGCCATTGATTTTGACTTATGCAAAATCAATGAACATTTGATATATTAGTGAGTTTTTAAGAGTTAAATGCATTTTGCAAGATCACATCTTTTAAAAAAAATAAAGAGGATGCAGTATTGCTGTACTTTGCTAGACTTGGACTCAGAGCTCAAAGGTTCCTCTTCTTTGCTGAGTTCTAAGATTATAGCTCCTGCCTTGCTGTGAAGAGATACCATCCATGACCAGAACAACCTTTTGTTGTTGTTTGGTTGGTTATTTTTTTGTTTTGTTTTGTTTTTTGACACAGTTTCTTTGTATAGTTCTGGATGTCCTGGAACTAGATCTGTAGACCAGGCTGGACTTTAGCCAGGGCAACTCTTATAAAGGAAAACATTTAATTGGGCCTGGCTTACAGTTCAGAGGTTTAGTCCATTACCGTCATGGCAGGAAGCATGGCAGCACATAGCTAGACATGGTGCTGGAGAAGGAGCTGAGAGTTATACATCTGGATCCACAGGCAGCAGGAAGAGACAGAGAGCCACTGGGCCTGGCTTGAGCTGAAACCTCCAAGCCCACCCCTATGACACATTTCCTCCAACAAAGCTACACCTAGTCAACCATGTCACTTGTCCTAATCCTTTCAAATAATGCTGTTTTCTTTCAGCCCACCACAGCTCCCTATTGTTATTACACTGCTCATCGTCTCTGTGGTTTATGAAATCCGGATATGGCTAGTGCTAGAGGTATATCATGACCTTTTTTGTCCTCTTTTTCACACAAAGCTCTTGGAAGACAAACCTGACTGACTGCACACGAGACAATTAGGGGACAGCCACGATGGCATCGCAGTGTCGTTATCAGTATTTATCAGAAGCTGGCTTCTCTTCTGGTCAAGCTAATGCTGGCAGCCACATTTCCATGCACAGCCAGCTGGAGGAAGCTAGCTGACAAACTTCCTTTCAGGGTTTTTTGAGGGTTCACTGAAGCCTTTGCCGGTGGTTATTTTTATATAATAAAATATATTTCAGTGTTCTTTGGTAACTTGTTTTAGCTTTTGAGGTTTGAGGCACATTTTTTGGCTTAGAAGCAAGTATTCTTGGAAAACTTTCAAATTTGGACAACTATAAAACACAAACATGTAGAAATACAACATGTGTGATGGCTTAAACTCCATTAGGCACATCATCTTGACAGGGAGAGAACATGGCCATCATCTTACATTGTGGGCATCGGAGCAGCAGTTAACTGAGCAGTGCTGGACAAGCCTCTGTGTGTAAGCCGTCATAAAATAGACTTGCCCAGCTCACTGGGGGTAGGACATGGAAGATACACTCTCTCCACTTAAGCCCTGACTTGTAGAATGGAATCTACTTTCATGAGCTTTTAATAAAGCCCCTGTTTCATGGTCTTTTTTTTTTTTTTTTTTTGGTTTTTTTTTTTTTGGTTTTTTTTTTTTTGTTTTTTCGAGACAGGGTTTCTCTGTGTAGCTTTGCGCCTTTCCTGGAACTCACTTGGTAGACCAGGCTGGCCTCGAACTCACAGAGATCCGCCTGCCTCTGCCTCCCGAGTGCTGGGATTAAAGGCGTGCGCCACCACCGCCCGGCAACCCTGTTTCATGGTCTTGATGATTAATTTTTCCTGTTTACATGTCCGATTGGCTCACTGGAAACTCCATTAATTCCTTAAAGCATTAATTGATAACATTTGCTAGGGAAACTTATTACATGATTAAAATTAAGTCTAAAGAGTGTCATTATATTTGTATTTATTATGTAATAAGCTTCTGTCATAACTGCAAACATACAACCAAACAGTGATTGTAAACCTATAAAAATCTACAAAAACCTAGAGAAATTTTTAGATTACTTTGAGGTATACATTTCATTTGACACTTTATGGTAAGAAATCAAGTGTTCAAATTTGAAAATTTGTTCTAAATTGACACTAGTACCTGTACATATTTATGGGGCAAGTATGCCATTTCAATATATAAATGTGACGCATCATGACAGGCTTAGGATAATTGCATACGTGTTGCTCCAGACATTCATCATTCCTTTATATTAGGAAATTATCTTCCCCCTTACTAGCTTTTTTCCCCATTTTTTTTGTGGTGTGTGTGTGTGTTCATATCTGTGTGTGGGTAGGTGTGTACAAGAGGATGCATGTGCACGTAGAGGCCTCAAGTGGCTGTTGAGAATTGATACTCTTTTTTTTTTTTTTTTTTTTTTTTTGGTTTTTCGAGACAGGGTTTCTCTGTGTAGCGTTGCGCCTTTCCTGGAACTCACTTGGTAGCCCAGGCTGGCCTCGAACTCACAGAGATCCGCCTGCCTCCGCCTCCCGAGTGCTGGGATTAAAGGCGTGCGCCACCAACGCCCGCGAGAATTGATACTCTTGCACTCTCTTGAGTAAAGCAGATCTCAGCTAAACCTGGAGCTCCCGGATATGGCCGGTCTTGCTAGACTGCTTGCTGTGGGGATCCCTTGCCCCACTTCCCAAGGCTGGAATTACAGGCATGACTCTATACTCATCGGTCATTTTTGTGGGTTCTTGTTATCCAAATTCCATGAAGAATTTAACC
Source organism: Peromyscus maniculatus bairdii (assembly GCF_049852395.1). Classification (NCBI taxonomy): domain Eukaryota; kingdom Metazoa; phylum Chordata; class Mammalia; order Rodentia; family Cricetidae; genus Peromyscus; species Peromyscus maniculatus. The sequence goes on along the minus strand of NC_134862.1, from coordinate 45,985,895 downwards.
ATCCCCAGCCCTCTACTAGCTGTTTTGAAATATTTAGTTAATTGTCAATCAGTTATCCTACTATGCTATAAAACATGAGTTTTTCTTGTCTTCTATATGAACACTATCTATACCCAATAGACCTCTCCGTCTCCCCATCCCCATATTCTTCCTAGTCTCTGATAGTCATTCTTATGTGCTACACTTTCTTATTTTTGTTTTTCGGAGAGACAAGGTCTCGGGCCCAGGCTAGTACTAACTTGTATCATTTTATCCCGAGTCTTGCAATCTGTAATGCAAAGTGTTCAACTTTGTCTGTCAAAGTTATATTCCAGTTTCTTTACATTTCCATATTCACTTCAGAATCAGCTTTTCACATGGGACATAGCTAGTCCTCCACCTTTATACTAAAGAAAAACCAAAAAAGAATAATGAGATCTGTAGGATTTTTGAAGATGTTTTTTCTTTTTGTAGTTTGCCAAGAAGTTCATGTATGCTGAATTGTAAATAGGTGTTGTTTCTTTCAAGTATTTTTTTTGTTAAGATAATCACATAGCCTTCCTCATTTATCTTGTTAATATGTGACTGTTTTTCAAATATTAAGAAGCTTAGAAGTTACCTCTGATGGTCCTGATATATTAGTCCTGCCTCCATACACATGTGTGTGCGCACACACGCACACACACACATATGAATGATTTCATTCCTCTCATTCATTCATTTAGTATGAACGTGTCTGTATGAGAGAGAGGTTTCAGTGTCCCTCTGTGGGTCTGCAGTGACAGTTGTAGTTAGCAGATGTGTGTGAGCTCTCTCAACCTCATCACTCTCTCCCTCCCTCCTTCATTTCCTTCCCTCGTTTTCTTTCATTAGGGCTTGACAGAACTGGCTCCATTATGATTCTAACAACTCTCACCTTTCCTTCTCTTGGTGAAGATTTTCTCTGAAAGCATCACTGCTCAATCATCCTACAGTTAAGTTTTGATTGAGCACTGGTGCTGAGATGGTCTAGTATGGCCCCACATTCAGGGGAAGCAATTGGTGAGTAGACACCAGGGTCAAAGCTCCCTTTAATCATGTTAAGAAGCAAGAGGGTTTAAAAGTTGTAGTTTTCACCGGGTGGCGTTGGCACATGCCTTTAATCCCAGCACTTGGGAGGCAGAGCCAGGTGGATCTCTGTGAGTTCGAGGCCAGCCTGGTCTACAGAGCAAGATCTAGGACAGGCACCAAAACTACTCAGAGAAACCCTGTCTTCAAAAACCAAAAAAAAAAAAAAAAAAAAAATAATAATAATAATAATAATAATAACAACAATAATTGCAGTTTTCAGACTAGGTTTGCCTGGAGTTCACTGTCAAGGGCAATGGTTTTCCTTTTCCATAGACATTCACTATAACCCCCAAGGGCTGGGCCAGCATTGTTTTGTTAGGAGTTTTACTTCTGCAAAACTTTGACAGGGAACAAGAACAAACTTTTAAAAGAAACTAATGTTTGGGGGAAAAACAGACTAGTAAGAGCATAAGAAAGTAACTTACATAATGGCTTTGGGTCATGAATTTGGACATAAGAACAATTAGGTGATCCCTGGTCCTTCTGTTTCGCCTGTCTTGTTTTTATGCAGCTGGGTTTCAGTTCCCTAGAGAAATTTATTCAGTTGTAGTATGTAGCCAGAAGTTTTCTCCGGTCCTGTGGAATCTCTCCCACCTGTGTCCCATGGCCGCTTGGTCCCAAATAAACACACAGAGGCTTGTATTATTTTTAAACTATGGCCATGGCAGGCTTCTTGCTAGCTAGCTCTTATATCTTAAATTAACCCATTTCTATAAGTATATACTTTGCCACATGACTTGTGACTTACTGGTACTTTATATCTTGCTTCTCCTGGTGGTGCCTAGCAGCGTCTCCTGCTCTGTTTTTCTCCTCCTCTCTCTCTAGTTAGACTGTCCCGCCTAACCTTATTCTGACTCACCATTGGCCAAACAGCTTTATTTATCAGCCAATCAGAGCAACACATATTCACATCATATAGAACCATGTCACCCATCGGTAGTATGCAGTATTAATTGGGATACAGATATTTTCTAATTTAGTCAATATGTAGTCTAGAACAATTTTATCTTCTAGTACCCATGCCTGTGTGGAATTTGGAATGTTTTAAATGGAGAGTGAGTGACCATCTGTACAGTTTAAACAAATGATTACATTAAGGATGTTGCTAAAGTTACCTGGTGGACTAAAGGATTCCTTGAGTTGAGTTCTGGATAGCTGCTCACATTAGCTCCTGAATGTTAAGCAGGTCTTCATGAATATCTTACATTATCCTTCCCAAGAATTTGATTGTAAAAATACATTCAGCCAGAAAAGCCATGGATGACCAAAGGAGTGGTTTTGATGAAATTCTGCTAAGAGCCTGGTAATGGACAAAACTATTATTTTCATAGCGTACACTTTGAGATACCAGGACATTTTCATGTAGTCTTTCACACATCCACATTAATGAACATGTTATCACGTGTGTTTCCATAGATAACATGGGGTTTTCACCTGTAAACCGTCCAAGGTAGTTCTAGATCAGAAAAGCCTGACTCACACCCAGAAGTGTATGGACAGCACATTGGAGTTACATTATTGAATTAAAAAGAGGACACAAGGGATTAGGGGAGGGGAGGCTGGATCAGGGAGGAGGTGGAGGTAAATATCAAAATACATTGTATGAAATTCTGAAAGAAGTAATAACAGTGTTTATTTTAAAGAAGACATTGCAGAACTTTAACCCCGAGGAAGCTAGCTAAGATTGTCGGACAGTTTTAAAGCACTTTATCCAAGCAGCTTTGTAGATCTTTGGGGGGGAAAAACATAGTTGTGAAATGTTTGGGCATTACATGGCCCCTAGAGGCTCATGTGTTATAAACTTGATCCCCAAGTTGACACTGCTGAGAGGTGTTTCTAGGTCACTGGAGCATGTCCTTCAAAGGGCTGGCACAGCTCCGGTGACCTCCTCTTCTCCTTGACTCTCCTGCCATGAGGGGCAGGCAGTTTTGTTTTGTCACGACTCCTGCCTGATGGCTGCCAGTGCCACAGGCCAGTAGGTGGTCTAGAGCCGCCAGAGTAAGCCTTTGTCCTTAGAATCTGTTTATTGTCCTGGGTGTTCTTTATAGTAATGGTAAACTAACCCAAAGTCATTCACTTAATCAGGCACAAACCTGTAAACCTAGCATTCAAGAGGCAGAGGATCCTAAGTGCCAGGCCAGCCTAGGGTACAAGCAAGACCGGTCTCACAAAACAAAACAAAAAAGACTTGAAAAACAAATAAATTCAAGGGAAATTTTTCTTACGGTTTTCAAGATTGAAAAACAAATAAAACCTAGTAAAGATAACACAAAACACAAGAACTTACCCCAGCAAACCATAAATGGTTGTTTTCCTAGGCTAGTTGCCAAAGGTGAAGACAAACAAACCTTTTTCAGAATGTTAGCTTCTCTGTGGGAAACACATAGCCAGGTAGACAACCTGGGTTTCCCACCTGATAGAAAGGCACTTGAGTTTAATTCAACACTGGAGTCTGGACTGGAGTCCAGGGTTACAAACACACATCATACTATAAAAGTAAGCAAAAACAAAAGACCCAGGATAGCTAAAAGAATCCTATATGATAAAGCAACCTTTGGAGGCATCACCATCCCTGACCTCAAACTCTACTATAGAGCTATAGTAATAAAAACAGCTTGTTACTGGTATAAAAACTGACATACGGACCAATGGAATCGAATTGAAGACCCTGACATTAATCCATGCACATATGAACACCTGGTTTTTGACAAAGAAGCCAAAACTATACAATGGGAAAAAAGTATCTTCAACAAACGGTGCTGGCATAACTGGATGTCAATATGTAAAAGATTACAAATAGATCCATATCTGTCACCATGCACAAAACTCAAGTCCAAGTGGATCAAAGACCTGAACATAAATCCAGTTACACTAAACTTAATAGAAAAGAAAGTAGGAAGCACTCTTGAACGCATTGGCACCGGAGACCATTTCCTAAATAAAACACCAACAGCACAGACCCTGAACACAACAATTAATAAATGGGACCTGAAACTGAGAAGCTTTTGCAGGGCAAAAGACACAGTCAATAAGACAAGAAGACAGCCAACAGAATGGGAAAAGACCTTCACCAACCCCACATCTGACAGAGGATTGATCTCCATAGTATATAAAGAACTCAAGAAACTAGACATCAAAATACTGAACAGTCCAATTAAAAAATGGGCTAAAGAGCTAAACAGAGAATTTACAAAACAAGAAACACAAATGGCTGAAGGACATTTAAAGAAATGCTCAACATCCTTAATCATCAGAGAAATGCAAATCAAAACGACTCTGAGATACCACCTTACACCTGTCAGAATGGCTACGCTCAAAAACACCAATGACAGTCAATGTTGGAGAGGATGTGGAGCAAAGGGAACACTCCTCCACTGTTGGTGGGAATGTAAACTTGTACAGCCACTGTGGAAATCAGTATGGCGGTTTCTCAGAAAATTAGGAATCGAACTACCTCAAGACTCAGCCATCCCACTCTTGGGCATATACCCAAGGAATGCTGATTCATACCATAAAGATACGTGCTCAGCTATGTTCATAGCAGCACTATTTGTAATAGCCAGAACCTGGAAACAACCTAGATGCCCGTCAACGGAAGAATGGATGAAAAAAATGTGGTACATATACACAATGGAGTACTACTCAGCAGAGAAAACAATGAAAGCATGAAATTTGCAGGCAAATGGATGGAACTAGAAAAAATCATCCTGAGTGAGGTAACCCAAACCCAGAAAGACAGTCATGGTATGTACTCACTCATAAGTGGATTCTAGATATAAAATAAAGAACAATTAGACCACAACCCATAGAACCATGGAGGCTATATATATAGCATGGAGGTCCCTAGGATGACTGTGGCTTATAATAAATTTTGGTTTTACTCAATTATTGAAAAAAAAAAAATAGCCAAACGAATGGAAACACATGAACCATGAACCAAAGGCTGAGAGGCCCCCAACTGGATCAGGCCCTCTGAATAGGTGAGACAGTTGATTGGCTTGATCTGTTTGGAAGGCATCCAGGCAGTGGGACCGGGTCCTGTGCTCATTGCATGAGTTGGCTGTTTGAAACCTGGGGCTTATGCAGGGACGCTTGGCTCAGTCTGGAAGGAGGGGACTGGACCTCCCTGGACTGAGTCTACCAGGTTGATCTCAGTCCTCGGGGGAGGCTTTGCCCTGGAGGAGGTGGGAATGGGGGGTGGGCTGGGGGTAAGGGGAGGGGGTGGGAGGGGGGAGAACAGGGCAACCTATGGCTGATATGTAGAACTGAATGGTATTGTAAAATAAAATAAAAGGAAAAAAATGCAAAAAAAAAAAAAGGTTGTTGAGCTCAGGAACATATGACCGTAGAAACAGAGTACAATTAAAATCTAACAAATTTAGAAAAGCTTACAAGAGTTGATAAAACCTTGAGACAGAGAGACGCACCACACTGGGTAAGAAACTAAAACAGTGGAAACAAAAAGTACCTTATAGTTAAGAGAAGCAGAGAAGCAGGATGCAGAATTAAGAAACAAAATCTTGTGAGATTTGAGCTAAGTATTTTGTGGGGTTTTTGTTTTTGTTTACTTTCGTTTTATTCTTTATGTCTTTCATATCATGTCTTTCCATCCATCTTTCCTCCCCAAGAATGAAACAAAATAAAATTTAAGAGAAAAGAGGGGGGGGGGGAGGGAGAAAGGGGAAAAAAAATCTCAGTCATAGAAGCTACAGTGTAACACAGTGAGTGAGTTTTGCAATAAACCCCTTTATTCATACATTTTTACAAGCCGGTGTTTATTGCAAAGAATCATTGGTCTAGTTCAAGGCCCCTGGTCCCTGCTACACCATCGACTCTGGGCCCTCACTGGGACTCTTCCTGGACATCCTGTTGATGCCCTGTGTTGTGGAGCCCTGGGTCGGCAGGACCAACCCCAACCCCCACCCCCATGCCAACAGATCACAGATGGGGTAGATGTTGGGGTGGGCCAACATAGAACACTGGCTCTGGGCCTGTTAGTTACAGGGTTGGCCAGCCCACCAGCCCTCCCCTGTCTTCACTACCAGGGTGAACTCTCCAGCATGGCCCTGACTAGTGTCCCATCCCGTCCCTCTTCCCCCCCTCCCCGCCCCTTGCATCATGAGCAAGAGGCAAGGCCGGTTCTCCCATTTTGAGTCCTCAGTTTTTGAGTCCTCGGGGTTGGTTCTCCCCCACCTACATCTTCAGGGCCAGCTCTACTGGGTTGCCCAGGCTAGATGTAGGGGCAGCTCTCTCAAGTGTTGTAGTTGGTGAGGGGCAGGGACAGCTCCCCCATTCTTATGACCTCAGGGCCAGTTCTCCCACCTGCCTCAGGCTTTGGGGGTGGGGTGGGGTGAGGTGGGTGGGGTATTTCTCCCCCAGTCCATACCACCACAAGATAGATACATCAGTTTTTTAAGGTAACCTTTGAACCAAATTAGATTCTTCCTTTGTACCAGTATAGTAATGCTCAGTGTTTGGAAAAAGCTATAGTAATTTCCTCTAAGTGTACCTGTGATCCTATTCTGAAAATGGGCTGGAGCATTGGCAGGACCCAAAGGCACCTCTCTATGCTGAGAAGAGGCTGCCTGCCAGGAACAGTGACAGTGGAGACCCCCAGCCTACTCACCTTCTCCCAAGAAAGGACCCGTAAGTCTCACAGCTGAATCTCCTGGCCTTCATCCCATGGTTTTCTGTAAAGTTTAAGACCCCCTAGTTTGGCCCAGCTCTGAATGTATCCTCTCCTTTGTGGTCTCAGGTCCTGATCTCGTGGGAGGGAAGGAAGGAAGGAAGCTAAGGTGGTGGGTTGTGGGCCTGAGTGTCTGGAAACATTCTGTGGCCAGCCTGCTACAAACCTGTTCCAGCCTTCTGTGACCTCCTGAGACAGGGGCTTGCTGTGTAGTGCAAGATGGCTTGGAACGAACTCACAGTGGAGCCTCAGGCTGGCCTTACGGTGACCTCCTCCTGCCTCAGCCTCCCAAGGACTGGTTTTAAGTGTGTGCCCTCTGCGCAGCTTAAACCTTTGTTTTTGCTCTGTATCTCCTCCTTCCTCTTCTGGAACAATGCAGTCATCTCCTAAGGGACAGAGTTTTCTCCCATGTAAAATTTCTCTTTAATGGTTCCTTTTTAAAACTTTCTTAATCAAAATATACTCACAACTTTGGGTCACTCTTTTCTTTTTAAAAGTACTTTGGTATATGACAGAATTTCTTTAAAATATCTTATACCCTTAGAATTCCCATTAGAAACTCTTCTTAATTTAGTTGTTTACATTATAATACATGTATTAGTTAGAATTTAAGTCAGGAACCGCACTTTCTACTGAAGGAAACCATATTGAATTGCTTCCTGAGTCATTGAGCACGTCTTTTGTAGCTCACATAAGCCTGCACTTCCTCGGAGAGCAGTTTGCAGTGTCGGTCAGGACATCTGATTTGTAGACCCCAAGCTCGTCTGCTCTGCGGTCCTAGAAGCCGAGCACATTTGGCAAGTGTGCTCCTAAGTACTCTTTGTCACTGAGCTGTCAGTGTTTTACTTATTTAGAAATGATTCAAATGTCTTATGAGTCACCCTAATAACATACCATGAGAAAGACTTAATTTTTAAAGGGTACATTTATTTGGGAGTGACTGCTCTTGTAATCAGGTCTGAGATCCTCTCTCCTTCACAATCTACTGGCATCCATCCATCCATCCATCCTGCCAAAGGAAAACAATGGTGTCATCTCAAATAAGGGGTGTTTATTCTGAGCCAAATGTGAATGACTTAAGACCTAAGAACAGGGGCTGGAGAGATGGCTCAATGGTTAAGAACACTGGCTGTTCTTCCAGAGGACCTGGGTTCAATTCCCAGCACCCACATGGCAGCTCGCAACTGTCTGTAACTCCAGTTCCTGGGGATCTGACACCTTCACACCAATGCATATAAAATAAAGTTAAAAAAATGTAAGAACATAGATTCAGGTTGCCATAAATACCTGTTTCTATTATGGAAACAGTTTCATGAAATTTATTTCTATAAAACAAAAAAAGTCATAGATCATAGCTTCTACCATGTATAGTAATTAGACAGGTTATAGCATCTTGTATAATATTAGAGGGACCAGCCTTAATATTATACATCCCAGGGGCTCAGGAGAGAGAACTTTTGTCAGGAGAGGACTTTTGTCAGGAAATAGAATCTCAGCACACTGAGCTCTATAGTTCTCTTGCTTTAATTCCTCTGGCATAACATCCACATATACACAGCTTCAGTTCTGTTCTCGTGCCTAGCTCCTTTCTTGCCTAATTTCTCTCTACACTACTACTATCTTAATTCTCTCATCTTAATTCTGCCTCATCTAGGTCCTTTTCAGCTTGTTCTTACCCAGCTAGTACTTCCCAATCTGGCTCTTCCTCGTCTTCCATCTCATTCCTCTAGTACTCTCTTCCAGCCCTTTAATCTAGTTCTTCCCCATCTCAGTTTGTTCCTCACAAGTTCTTATCCATCTAGTTCTTCCATACTCTTTTCCCTTCTCCGTCCTCTATGTGCCCTGGAAGTCCCAGTATAAAAAGGGAGGGTCCGAGCTAAATTGTGTAAAGCTATTACTTAACACCCACCTCTCCTAGGCGGTGTCTCCTTGTGGAATTTACCTTAAGTCAGGAGACTTGCATGTGGGCTGCTATCACTGTTAGTCATTGAAAGTTGGGCGCCCCCTGGGCAGGGTCTCCTGTTAGTCCTTGAAAGTGGCTAAGGGAGATATGTGATTCCAGAGAAAGCCTTTCCTGAGGCTGTCCTCCAAATACCTAGAACGTGTATGTCCAGAGAGTGATCAGTCCACACTGTTAGCCCTTCTTAGGGGAAAGTCAATTGGGAAAACTATGAAGGCACACATGATTTTCATAACAGAATACAGCTGATATATAACAAGCCAAATAACACCAAAAACTCCTTGGGATTTGGCTTCCTCTGGAGGAATTCCCTGATCCTCCAGGTAGTGACTTTGCTATAACCAGCTGAGTTCTTATGATATATTCCTGAGGCCTGCAGCAATAGCAAAATGGGGAAACTCTTTATTAAAGGTTCTAGATGTTATCAAAGTACATTCTTAGCTTTTGAGTTGTTAGAAGCTAGTAGTCTGTTAGAATACATCCCAAAAGGTGCCATGTATAGCTACAAGGTTGTTTTGTCCAACAAAGAGATAGGCAGCAAATGGTTAGAAAAGGAACAGTGGCAGTCCAAAATAATTTGAGTCCAGATATGCAGCGTTCTAACTCTTCACAATTACACATTGCTTATCACAGTCAGCCTTGTAGAGTCTTCAACAGGAGTGTGGCTTTTTTTCCCTGAGAACTTCAGTTTGCTATTCATTTTTTAGTTTTTATTTGCTGAGGACACTTATGTGGAGGTTCAGAAGAGAATGACCCCCATAGGCTCATGTTTAGATGCTTTGTCCCCGGCTACTGGAACTCTTGGGGAAGAATTTGGAGATGTGTCCTTGTTGGTGGAGGTGTATCACTGGGGGTAGGCTTTGCAGTTTCAAAAGCCCACTCAGCCCCAGTCTCACTCTCTTTTTTCCTACCTGTTGGTAGGATGTAAGCTCTCAGCTACTGCTCCAGTGCCATGCCTGCCTGTCTCCTACCACACTCCCCTCCATGATGGTCATGGACTCACCCTCTGAAAGCAAGCCCCCAGTTAAATGCTTTCTGTTAGAAGTTGCCTTGGACCTCCATACCAAATTTTTATAGTGGCTGGACTAGTTTACATTCCTGCCAACATGGTATCAAGAGCCCCCTCCCTTCCATACACACCTCTGCAGTCTTGCTGGTGTTTGTCGGGTTTTGATGTTAGTTATTCTGACTGGAGTGAGGTGGACTCGCACTGCACCTTTGATTTGTATTTCCCTAATGGCTAAAGATGTTGGACACATTATCATGTAGTTATGTGCCATTCATACTTACTAATTTTAAAAGTGACAGTTCATTAGCCTATTTGTTGAGTGTTGTTGGTTGTTTTTGCTCTTTTATTCATTTGGGGGACCTGCCACCCACCTCCCAAATAAATCACACATGGAGGCTTATGCTTAATTATAAATGCCTGGCCTTAGTTTGGCTTGTTTCTAGCCAGCTTTCCTTAACTTTAAATTATTCCATCTACTACCTTTTGCCTCTGGGCTTTTCCCACTCTCTTACTTCTGTAAATCTTACGCTTACTCTGTGGCTTGCTGTGTAGCTGGATGGATGGATGGCCCCTGAAGTCCTCCTCCTACTCTGGCTACTTCTTCTCTTCCTTCTAGATTTCTCCCTTTATGTATTCTCTCTGCCTGCCAGCCCCACCTATCCTTTCTCCTGCCTCCCTATTGGCCGTTCAGCTCTTTATTAGACCATCAGGTGTTTTAGACAGGCACAGTAACACAGCTTCACAGAGTTAAACAAATGCAACATAAACAAAAGTAACACACCTTAAAATAATATTCTACAACAGTTGAGATGCTTGCTATATTCTGGCCGTTGATTTGTCTGTCTCCTGACTGTCTTCAAAGACGTCCCATTTCATGTGTTCTCTTCACTCTGGTAATTGTTTCTGTTGCTATGCAGAAGCTTTTTAATTGGATACACCCCTGTCTATGACCTGCTTTTATTTCCTAAGGTTTTGGAGTGATATTCTGAAAGCCATTGCGTATGTCTGGATCTTGAAGTGTTTCAGGTCAACACTGGGGTCTTTGTATTTTCAGTTGATCTAGTTTCAGTCTTCCGCATGTGCACATTTAATTTTGCCAGCAGCAGCCCTTGTTTAAAAGGCTGTCTTTTCTTCACCTTTCAGCATCATTATCAAGAATCAGGTGCTGGACGTGTGTGAGCTTGCTTCTGGGCTTTGTGTGGTACTCTGCTGGTAGATGGCTGTTTCTGTGTTATTACCAAGGCTCTGTAGTGTCATCTGGTCAGGTATTGTGATCTTGTAGTATTGCTCTCTATTGCTCATGATTGCTTTGATTATTCTGGGTCTTTTGTATTTTTGCTGTGAGTTTTAGAACTTTTCCTATTCTTATGAAGAGTGCCTTTAAGATTTGAAGAGAATTACATTGCCTATGAAGATTGCTTTTGCTATTCTCAGTATTAATTCTGCCAGTGAGCATATGTCTTCTGCTTTCTAGTGTCTTCCATACTCTTTCTTCATAGGTTTTGGTTTTGGTTCTGTTGTAGGGGTATTTGATACCTTTGGTTGGGGGGGGGCTGTTTTTGAGGTTATTGTGAATTGGGTTGTTCTTCTGACTTCTGTTTCACTGACTTCATTATTGTAGAGAGGAAAGCTACCGGTGTTTGTATGGTGTTTTTTATGTGCTGTTCCATTGCTGACTGTGTTTATCAGACCTGAGAACCGCCTGATGGAGTCTTTAGCATAGGACCATACACCATCTGCATACAGGGATATTTGACTTCTTCCTTTCCTAAGTACCCGCTTTTTTTTTTTTTTTTTTTTCTTGACACACTGCTTTAACTATGCTTTCAATTACTGTGTTGCAAAAGAATTCTAAGAGTGGATGTTTTGTTCCTTCTTTATTTTAGAGAATATGCTTTCAGGTTTTCCTCATTCATTATAATGTTGCTGTCAGTTTATCATCCATAACCTTTATTATGTGGAAGTATGATCCTTCTTAGTTTCATTGTTGTCATAAAGAGCTGTTGAATTTTGTCACAGGCTTTTTTGCATCTATTGAACTGATTGTTATTTCTGTTCCTGAGTATTTGTGTGCTGTTTATTGGTTTGCAGATGTTGAACCATTGCACTCCTCATTAAAGAAACCAGCTGATCATGGCATATGATCTTCTAAATATGTGTTCTAACACTGTCTTAGTAGGGTTTCTATTGCTGTAAAGAGACCCCAGGAACACAGTAACTCTAATAAAGGAAAACATTTAATTGGGGCTGGCTTACAGTTCGGAGGTTTAGTCCATTATCATGATGGGAAGCATGATGGCTGGTGAACAGGCAGACATGGTGCTGGAGAGGTAGCTGAGAGTTCTACATCTGGATGTGCAGGCAGCAGGAAGAGAGAGTGACACTGGACTTGACTTGAGCATCTGAAACCTCAAAGCCCACCCCCAGTGACACACTTCCTCCAATTTGGCCACACCTACTCCAACAAGGCCACACCTCCTAATATTGCCACACGCTATTGGCCTATGGGAGCCATTTTCATTCTTACCACCAGACTATTCTTTATTATTATTATTATTATTATTATTATTATTATTATTATTATTATTATTATTTTAGAGACGGTTTCTCTGTGTAGTTTTGGTGCCTGTCCTGGATCTCGCTCTATAGACCAGGCTGGCCTCGAACTCACAGAGATCTGCCTGGTTCTGCCTCCCGAGTGCTGTGATTAAAGGCGTGCACCACCACCGCCCGGCCAGACTATTCTTGATATGCATTGTGTTACTTGTTTTTCAGTCCTGGAGATTGAATCCAGGGCCTCACTTATACTAAGCAAGTAAGTGTTCTACTACTGAACTACATACAATCCCTTGGCTTTTTGAGACAAGATTCCATGTAGCTCAGTCTAGCTTTGAACTTGCATTGCTCTTGATATCTGTGTGTTGAGATTTACAGGTGTGTGCCACTCTGCTCAGCACGTCCTCTTATTTTTGGTGTACAAACGGTTACACTGCTGCCACTGCCTGATTTTGCAGTTTAGGTTATTGATGCCCAACAGCGTGAGGAATTTGCCGGCGGTCACTTAATTAATCGAAGGTTTAAGACCAGAAATTTTATGATCTTTTGATGATATTTAGAAATGATGTTTTAAACTATTTCCTCTTTAACAATATACTATATTAATTTGGCTACTGATACGCAGTTTCTTTATATGTCTGTCCAGAATGGATGGCCACGTTAAACATTTTTCACTTACTATTTGAGGTTAAATATATTCCAAATGGCAAACCTATGTGACATGTGAAGTATTAATTACTAATTTGGGATTAATTCTTTAAAAACATTCTGATGTGTCTATGCTGGTATGTGCCATTTCAGTAGAATGACTCAAGTATTTCCTGTTTATAATTAAGTCTTTTTTCCTCCTCTGTCCTTCTGTATGGGGCTGAGGCCAGTGTTTGTGTTAGGAGTTTTTCTCTTAGTTGTGTATCTGACTCTGTTGCAGGAATTATAAAAGCCATATAGCCATTGAGTTTCTTTTGTTGAGGCGAATCTACTTCTTCCAACACTTAGAAACTTTCATTTCTGCTTTTCAGAAGGTATGTGTTGTGTGTGTATATGGTGAAAGTGAGTGTGTGGGTGTATGTACCCATGAGTGCATGTCTGGAATCCAGAGCAGGACGCACTCTACCTTATTCCCCAGAGACATGGTCTTTCATGGAACTGGAAGCCAGCTGTTCCAGACAGGACCTGCCTGTCTCCAGCCTCCCAATGGTGGGGTTCTGGGTGTGCGGTCATGGCTAGCGTTTGATGTGGGTGCTGTGGTCTCAAATCCAGGCCCCTCTGCTTGCACAGCAAGCGCCCTTGCCCACTGAGCTGTCTCCAGCCCCAGAGCTCATTTCCTTCATATGTCTACCCTTCATTTCTCACATATACTGTGAGATAACAAAAATACACTCCTGGTGATACAGGTAGAGAGCCTCCTGGTGGCCTTTGGATGATACGCCAGACTTCACCAAAGCCAAGTCCTTGGAGCCCAACAGCCATTCCTTTTTATTACAATGTGTGTGGAGCTCTCCTGGGTTTGGTTTGGTTTTTTCATAACCAGTATTTTTGCGCTTGCTCCTAAATACCATATTTCACTCTGCCACCTAGTGGCCTCAATAGGCACTGTTGCTTCTATTGTAGTACAGGGAATCAGTGTTGGCATTAAGTCTGCAAGAATGACGTGATTGTTTGTGTTCTGCCTACTTTTCCTGGTTGCTATGTAACCATGAATCAGTTATAATTTTTCTTCTGTGAAATAGATATAATAGTGCTTAACTCAAAGCTTGTATATTAAACGAGTTCTCTCCCGATCCTGAAAACATTACGTCCTAAAGACTTTGCAGAGTGGGAGTACTAGGTGCAGTTAACAGCAAGAAGCTGAACAGCACCTGGCATCAAACAGGGCTAGCTGTTGTTATCCAGTTGATATGACTGTGTTTAGACAGGAAATTACATTCGCCTTTGGCCTTGAGTTTTCTTAATGTTGACCTTTTCTAGGTCTGTTATGAATATACTTTGTGTTATATATGATTCTTACCTTACTTCTATCTCCTAAAGTGAAAGCATGAAAAAATATTGAAACATAAGAATTCTTGTGAGTACCACATAAGAGTAGCTGTATAAGCACAATAATAGAGTCTTTTTCGTTTCTTCTGTCAGGAATTGAGCTGTTTTAAAACTACTTTAGTAATTTACTTACTGTTTACTATCCCAACTCTTGAAGTAAACTGTAGGTTTAATGTTTGCCTTTGCATGTTATATAGAACAAGGCACTTTCAAGTTTAACTTGTATTCATTGCTTTTTATTTCCTATTTCATATATGTGACATATTAATATAGAGGACATTGTTGTATTTTTTACTAGGTTTTTTTGTTTTGTTTTATTTTGTTTTTTGAGACAGGGTTCTCTGTGTAGCTTTGGTGCCTGTCCTGGAACTAGCGCTGTAGACCAGGCTGGCCTCGAACTCACAGAGATCTGCCTGGCCCTGCTTCCCAAGTGCTGGGATTAAAGGTGTGTGCCACCACCGCCTGGCTACTAGTTTTATTATATACATATTTCACATACTGTAAAGTAGCCAAATCTATCCTAAATCACTCATTTATATTTCCCTTTTGATGTAAAATACTAAAATGATTTCTTTTTTAAAGAGTGTGTGTGTGTGTGTGTCCCCTCCCCTTCTTCTCCCCCCTCCCCGCCCTCCCCCCCCCTTCCAGAAGGCAGAAGAGGGTGTTGGATCCTTTGGAGCTGGAGTTACAGACAGTTGTGAGCCCCTGACATGGGTGCTGGGAACCAAACTCAGATCTTCTGCAGTAGCAGCAAGAGCTCTTAATGACTGAGCCATCTCTCCAGGCCCAGTCATTTTAATGTCTATAACCCTTTCCTGTCGTATCTGTAGGACAAAAAAACCAAGAGAAATCATAGGATATATGAATTGTCTAGTGGTTCCTGAAATGTTTCCCACATTGTTGTCCATATGGGTTATGGTTTTAATGCTCAACTAAGAAATTTCATCCATGATACCTTGTCTGGGGACAAGAAAAAGGGCAGTCCTATGCTTTCTGGAGCAGAATTTCTTAAACTCTTTTGACTTGAGATCCTTTTCACCTGAGAATTTTTTTTATGAGCCTAAGTTTATAAACTAGGTATGCAAATCAAATATTTACCAATAACAAATCCCAAATTTATTTTAAAGCTATTCTTACATATAAATGTTTACCATTTACTAAGAGGAAGGTGAGTCTGCACACTAAGAAGATGGATGTTTATTTATTTCTACATAAAGACTAATCTTGGTTGAACATTTGATACTATAGGACTAGAGCATCCTCAGTTTTTTAGAGTTGGTTAATATTTGAGCAGGAGTGTGTGTATTTCATGCATGCATGCATGCATGCATGCTTGTGTGTGCACATGTACATGTGGTCCAGAGGTCAGCATTATGTGTCTTCCTCTGTTGCTGTCTACTGTTTTTGTTTTTCCTTGATACAGGGTCTCACTGAACCTGGAGCTTGCTGATTAAGTAGAGACTGTCAGGCTTCACAGCAAGTGACTTTCTTAAAAAGGTCTCATTGTTGCACAGAATGGTCTTAAATTCCTAGACTCAAGCAGTCCTCCTGTCTTAGCTTCAAATAGCTGGAATTATAGACATGTGCCACTGTGACCAGTGAAATGTAAATAAATAAAGTAGTTGGCACACTGTCTGACATATAAATGACAGTCATCATGGGTTTTGTTACTTCGAACATGAAGCTTTCTATTTCACACAAAGCATTGATTTTCTCTTAATACTATGAAATGTTCTAGAGGTTGAGTTCCCACCTAATACAGTCGTTCACTCCCTCAACCTCAAGCACAAAGCCTGCTCTTCAGTTTATCGTAGCCCATAGCTAGCTTATTCTACTTCCTGTATCCCTCCTCCCAGTGATGTAGTGTGTAAGAAGGTAACAGTCTTGCCCTCAAGAAACAGGTTTGTACGCAGATGACTGTTTAGGAGTAAGAGAAGTCAGTAGTTTTCATCCTTGATTGCTCTTTAGCATTATCATTGAAGCTGTTAAGAGATACCTGTGCTCATTCTGACTCAATGAAGTCAGAACATAGTACAGGCATATCTACAGTCTGTAAGAATCTGTGCTCAGTTTAGAGGATGAATGGGGCATCTGATTGGAAAGGGCAAAGGAAAAGTTTACAGTGAGAGTCCCATTCAAACCCGTGTCAGTCGGCATGAAAGGAAGAACTCCAGGCACGGAAGCTTGAAAAGGAATGGCAGACGTAAGGACCAGCAGGCAGTTTCGGGTTGCTGTGTTTGAGGGTGCAGAGGGAGTAGTAAGGCTAGAGTGAGAGGTACAAGTCAGATAATAAGAAAGCTTTGTCTCTGTAAGGAGTTTCTGTGTGGAAGTGCTCCTGAAGATACTTAAATGTCTACTCACTCCAGATAGCGAACCAACAGCAGACCAAAGTAAGGACACCACCAAAGTCCAACCTAGTAAACCGATGTGTTTTATTGGGGTTACTTACAGGAGCAGAAATGACTGTGAAATGGTTGCATTACCAAAGTGCACCCTGGCATGGGTGACAGTTCACAAAGGGGACACCTGGAACACACTGCACAGCCCACAGGCAGCTCAGCAGGTTGGAGGGGGTCCTTCCAGGCAGCTCAGCTGGTCTGAGTCTCTTCTAGGCAGCTCAGCTTATCTAAAAGTGTCTGCAGCAATCCTTGCAGCTTAATATGGCCTGGGGAATAGAGCAGCCTAGTAAATCTGGCTAGTTTCAGGGACTTCCTGAAGCTGTTGAGTTGTTTACTTCCCCAAGCTTCACCTCTCCTTAGAACATCCTGTTGCTTTATCCTCCTTTTAACATCCCCTGTCTTAAGGAGCTTCCCACCAAGACGGAAGGTTTTAGTCTCCAAGGAAACAACAGTGCAGGTTTTATTATGTTAAAAAAAATATGGATTTTTTTTGTAGGCATGATAAGATGCAAACTCTGATTTGGAAAAATCGAGTCTCTATTTTATAACATCTTCAAACTTCAAATGGATTTAATGGAGAAAATAAAGAAGACAGTATTTCTATATTAGGTTGGAGAAGACCATAGTAGACATTGTGTTAACTCCAGAGCCATAAAGGAAAGCACCCAGACTGGCAGATTTTACCAAGAAAAGCTAGGAAAAAGTGTTTGCTATCTAGACAACAGAGGACTAAGAATGTGCCCAGTATATGTTGAGCTCTTTACAAGTCAGTGAGAAAGATAATGTCCCAGTGAAGAAATAGGCAAAGGGTATTAATGGGCAGTTTCTGAAGAAGAAATGCAAGTAGATGGTAACCACGTGAAAGCATGCCCAGCAATAATCAGATAATTGCAGAGTCAGACAAATGTGACAATTTTAACCTTTCATATAGATGAAAAAAGTAAATATAAACAATGTAGAAATTGGCATACTAATAACATTCTTGGTGGGATGTAAGATTGGCATAACTTTCCTGGTTATCAAAGCTTAAACTGTAGTTACTTTTTGGACCCAGTAGCCACACAGGAAGTAATTATCCCCTAGAGAACAGTATTACAGCACTATTTGTAATGCTAGAGATGGTAGACAATGTGAACATTATACTTAACTGGTGTGTGTTGATTTTTTGTAAGAGTACAACTGAACGCACTACTGGAAGCAGAAGTGGAAGAGGGAGGGGCCCATTAATACACTTGTATAATAGTTGGTATTTTTAACTACCATGTAAGACATTCATATATTACCAAAAAACAATACAAAACGAAACAAAAACCCTGAGGAAATACTGGAAGTCCTGTGCCATAGGAGTTAGATGAGGAAGAATTTGGAGGCAAGAAAAATCAGTTACATATTCTTTTGTTGTTTATTCAGAAGTGAAACTTTGTAATCTCAATTGAAGGTGTGCCAGTCTTAATGAAGAGCACAGAGGGATATTTTTAAAGTTGGAATTATAAAGTTATACTGTGGGTTTGAAAAACGAGGGAAGATCACCAACAGTGATTCTGTAATCTGTCAACTGCATTGCAAATGCTACATGAGTGATTATAATGTTAAAAGGAGGGGGAGGAAAAGAGGCTTGAGTAGATAAAGAGCATCTTAACATAAGTCTTCAGTAGTAATTGAAGAATAAAATTAGTCTGGTATCACCTCAGCTTAGCATGCTTTGTTCTTTCTTAACACCAGTCTGTATTCTGGCTTTACTACCATTTTTTAAGAAAATGCTAATGTTTTACAATAAGGCAATTTCTAAGTATAATTTTGAAACTGTTTGTGCTTTTCTATTTTCAGAGTGCACATTTGGCCATGATTGATACTCTAATGATGGCTTATACCGTAGAGATGGTCAGCATAGAAAAAGTCATTGCATGTGCTCAACAGTATTCAGCTTTCTTTCAAGCTACAGATCTGCCCTATGATATTGAGGACGCTGTCATGTACTGGATAAATAAGGTAGGCTTCTGCTCATTTGGAATGGGTCTACTAGCAGGAAAACTAAAGTCTCTACTACTCATTGCTCCTGTATGGCTTTTTGTTTTAAATCAAAGTGCAGGCTAAAGTTGTACGATTTACTTAAAGCATTTTATTTTAAAAAGTGTAAGTTGAGCACAGTGGCTCAGATCTGTAATCTCAGTATCTGTGCGCTAAAGCTGGAAGATTTGAGTTCAAGGCCAGACTGGGCTATAGTGAGACCTAGTCTTAAAACAAGTGAAGGCGCAAAGCTACACAGAAACCCTGTCTCGAAAAACCAAAAGAAAAGAAAAGAAAACAAGTGTTGAAATGATGGAACATTTTTATATATTTGACAGTGTCTACAATTGTACTTATACTTAATGATTACTTATGGTTCCTCCAGCGTGTACCAGATGATTACAAAACCGAGAGCGCTCAGAATAAGGAACCACATAACGAGCAGTGAAATATTTTCAGATGATGTAATTCTTCCACATTTTTAATTGTAAGCGTCTTAGGTTTGTTTAACCAAATTGTATAAAATCATATTGATCATGGATTCATTTTCTTGGAGATTTTTTGTTTGTGCTTTGAACATGATTAAATTCTTGATTTATTATTCTCCTTGTCATTTGAGTAGTTAATTCTTCTTGACCCACATTCATGCATTCAGTTTGGAGACAAGGTCTCACTTGTAGGCCTCACTGACTTGAAGCTTGTAGAGATCCTCTTGCCTCTGTCTCTGGGATTACAGGCTTGTGCCACCACATCCAGATGGACCGACTTTCATTTGCAGTTGTCATTACAGAGAAAAGTAAACCAGGTTTGTGGGGCAGGCAGTGAACAAATGTGGAAGTTACCTCTTGAGGTGTTGTTCCTTAAATGCTTGCATGAAGCTAGTCATAAGCTAAATTGGCCTGGAGAAATGGCTCAGTAAGAAAGCCCTTGCTGTATTAGCATCAAGTCCAGAGTTCGGATCTCTTGATCGTACAGAAAGCTGGCAGCCCACGGATGGAGATGCTCTGAGGTCAGGAGTGCAATGGCTGTGTCGTGTCCAGAAGACAGCAGATCACAGCACTCCTCTCCCTCCTCCAGCTCTCATTTCCATGGTGTCCCCTGAGCCTTTGTCGCATTTAGGCATGAGCACTCAACAGCCACTTACTAACTCTCTGACCAGTTATGAGTCTCTGCTTCACCTGCTACCCACTGCAAGAAGAAGCATCTCTGGCCAAGATCTGTGGGAATAAACACAAGTCTTTAGAAGGCAGTTTGACATGTGATGGTCTTGCCCCCTGCTAGACTGTGTGTGCCATAGTATGATCTGCCAGGCCAGTATGCCCACCAGTACAGTAGTGGCATGACACTTATGGGGCTAACAAAACCACTCTCAGGTTGGATTTGAGGCCTGCTCACAGGAGGGATTTGTGCCTGAGACTGTAAACCTAGTCAGACACCTATGGCTGGGGTGGCTAGGGGCTTAAGGAAGCAACTGTTATTTTAGTAAATGCTCATGTGGAAGGAGAGAATTAACTCCAGCAAGTTGTCCTCTGACCACCACATGGAAGCCATAGCATGTACATGGCTAACGATACTGAACACCTTTGAAAATGTTTACTAGCCATTTGTATGTTTTCTTTTGAGAACTCTGTTCAGTTCATAGCCATCTCTCTCCAGCCCCCTCTGTACGACTTAATGTGATCCTATCCTTCCCAGGATGCCTTTCACATGCATCTACTCTGGTAGTGTCAGATTTCTCTTCGATTCTTCAAGCCAGTTAAATTACTTTTCTGTTTAATTCTATTCACTCTTTCCTGTGTCAATTGTTGGGAGGCCACATGTCCTGATTTATTTCTGTTGCTGTGATAAAATACCCTGACTTTGTGGGGTCATCATTGTGGGGAAGTCAAGACAGGGACTTCAAATAGTTAGTCACATCATACTCAAGAGCACAGAGAAATCAATACATGCTGCTTGCTTACTTGTGTACAATTCAGTGTCTCTACTCTTACACATTTCATCAAACACACACACACACACACACACACACACACACACACACACACACACACACACACCAATACCAACCACTTTCCCACCATCCCACCTCCTTGCTCCTGCCAGTGGTCCACCAACAAGTAGGCTATATCTTCCCATATCAGTTAGCTTAAAACAGTCTCCCATTGACATGTCCACAGGCCAACCCACGGTCACTCATTGAGACCCTTCCCAGCTGATTATAGACTGTGTCGAGTTGTCAGTTAAAATGAACACCATATCAACACGAATACAGTCCATTGTGTTCATTTTCTTCCTGAGTCCTGTCCTTCCACTTGCCTTTGCAGGATTTTTACGTGTCTACACATGCATGCATAAGTGTTTGTATTTGGCGCTGTGGGTTGAACACAGGGCCTCACACACGCTGTCTCGTGCACTGTTATTATTGAACTGTACATGTACTCCAGCCTTGCTTTTTATGTTTCGTACAGAATTTATAATTGTTATCTCAGATGGGCTCTGTGTGTTGAATGCCTAGAAGTACAATACATGTTACAAGTATAATAAGCTCTTACTAGAACTAGAACTTTCCAGTTTCTGGTATACAGTAGGTGCTCAATACATACTGTGTTACTTTATGGAAGTGATGTTAGAGTTTCAAATAAAGTTCCTTGGACATACTATTTTCTAGTTGTAAAAATGACATCTTATTTGTATGTTACTTGTATTTGATATTGGGGATCTAACCATGTCATTTTGTTGCTGTATTTTAATGCAAATTCACATTGATTTTTCTGTTTTAAGGTCAATGAACACTTGAAAGACATAATGGAACAAGAACAAAAATCTAAAGAGCATCACACAGCTGAAGCTCCCGGAGGTCAAAAGGTACACACTGCAGTGTGAAGTGTGATTATGGTGGTGGAGTCGTGAGCTTTAGAGATGCCAGCATTACTCTAGGAAATGCAAAATAAATAATCACTAAAAACTGATTTATACTGAGATTAGAAACTTACTGAATTTAGGTTTGAAAGAATAAAAAACGATAATCTGTAGGACACCTTTAGATGGCAAAATTATTAACCCTTTGATTCCTAGTCACTTCAGCTACATTGCTATTTGCCTTATGTTTCTGTTTATTGGAGAGACTTTTTTTCCCCTTCAGAAAGACTATTCCTTTCTACAGTTGGTCTACTAATATCTAAGAATCTAATCTTACAATCTTTTTACTTTAATAATACGGATTAATTTTAAGTACAATATGTGATTCTGAATCTGTGAAATAAAATTATTTGTTGCTAAAATAGCCTTAGTATCCTAAAATGTGATTCTGTATGGGGAGAGCCAAGAAGAGGAGATGGCGCTGGTCTTGGCTGTTGGAATCTCTGTAGCTGTAACTGAAGTGTTGATTGTCTTAGAACACGTGAGAACTGTGAATGGAGGGCCGCACTCCCAGAAGCCCACTGTAACTTGCTAACTGGATGATTCTGATAGACTTTTTCTTCACCTCCTGCTTTATCTTTTCTTCCTCCGCTGCTTCCTCTGAAGTCTCCTTCCAAATGGTTTTGGAAACTGGTTCCAGTAAGTTCTCCTCACTACTTCAGTTTTCTCTCCAGAATTGTAGTGGTATTGGTGGTATTGTTTATAGCTTGCTGGTATCATGCAAATATGTTTGTCATTGTGTAGAGAGATTAGGTTTTAATATACTTTCATCATATAAAATGGAAAATAGTGGGTCCAGCCAGTTTTAAGGACAGTTTAAAGACTAGACACCTTTGCTCTTCTCAACATTCATAGACCATTATTACTAATTACTAATGCCAGTGGGTAAAACAACCTGCAGATACAAAATCTTGCTAGTATTAAGAGTTTTCATAAAAGTGAATTTGAATAATCACATGTGTAAGTTGTCTGCCTGTTTGAATTAGTTTTGGCAGAATTGTTTTCTTTTTACCCTAACTGAAGCTAACACCTCACTATCTGGTGAAAGATCAAAAGCTTATCTGTGCCCTCACCAGTATTGCACCTAAACTGTGAATCTCTGATTTCACATGATGATTGATGTTTCAGGATTAAGTATGGGCAGTTAAAACAGAAAACAAACAAACAAACCAAAGACTCCTGTAGCTCATGGACTGTGGATAACTTATCTGGGACTTGTACAAACCTCATTGCTTAGTGGATTTTACAGGATACAGTCTTTAGGAGAATGCTTTAGCCTGCCACCCATTGTCTGAACCACAGACATTCATTGTTAGTGGGAGTGCACGCGCACACACTCACACACACACACACACACACACACACACACACACACACACACTCCTTATTCACGGATGCTAAGTGACAGAGGGACTAGAATAAGTGAAACCAGTTTTGCTGGTGATGCTAAGTTGGTTCAGTCCAGCCCTCCTGCCAGATAGTTGGAGACAAGAAGGCAGGTGTATGCATCAGTGCTCACTGCCTGGAAAGCAAGCTCACCTCTGGGTGGGTTTCTTTCTTCTTCTTCTCCTCCTCCTCCTCTCCTCCCTCTCTCTCCTAAGTTATCTCCCAGCAATAAAATGAAGTTTGCTTAGGGATGAGATAAAAGTCAGTGATCAAACAGTCCTAGGTAGGCTATGCAAGATGTCTCACAACTGTTAACACCGGCATTCAGAAGCTGAGGCCAGAGGATTGAGATGTCAAGGCCATCTCCCCCAAAAAAAGGAAAGGAAAGGAAAAGTAGAATCTGTGTGAAAGATTTGTACATGTAAACAATTATTTTCTGAATATAGGTTATGTGTGAGTTAGGGATATATTACCTGTCTTGCACTCCTGCCAATTTTTTTTCAAGAGGAAAACATGTTCCATGATTCTTGTCAAATAAATGTTCTTGTCAAATAAATATTCTTTTCTTCATTGGTGCATATGTTTTCTGGAGGATGTCTTTAAAAGAATCTAATTACACCTTCATGTGTTAAGTGTTTTGTTCAATAAATTTGAAATTTTCTGTTTTTAGTCTCACAAGCATTTTTCTTCACAATTGTATTTTAACTTATAAATTGCAGAGGTGACAGTTTAGACAGAATTGGAAGAAAAACATTTAAATTACTCTTTTATAAAAATGATACCGCCAGGCAGTGGTGGCACCTGCCTTTAATCCCAGCACTTGGGAGGCAGAGGCAAGAAGATCTCTGTGAGTTTGAGGCCAGCCTGGGCTACCAAGTGAGTTCCAAGAAAGGTGCACAGAAACCCTGTCTCAAAAAAACCGAAGGAAAAAAAAAAAAAAAAAAAGGATACCTACAGCTGGCTCAGTGGTTAAGAGCACTTGCTACTTTTGCAGAGGAACCATGTTCAGTTCCCTGAACCCACACAGTGGCTCACAACCCTCTGTAACGCAAGTTCCAGGGAATCTGACCCTCTTCTGGTTTCCACAGATACCAGGCACACATATAGTCTACATATTTACATGCAGGCAAAACACCCATATGCACAAAATAAATCTTTTTAAAAGTGACTACTAAATATCAATAGCCTATGTAATCATACAGTTTGCCAATAAAAGGCTTTCTGCACCATCAGTAAGTCATAAGCGTGATTTTTCTTGCCTGTGGGGAGCTACTAGCTAATAACAACTAGCCTGCACTGATTGCTTCTTTGTGCCCAGTAGTGAACAGAGCACTGTGTGTTCGTCGTCTTTTTAAATCCCCCAGTTATATTAGGTTATGATTTGAAAGTAGTATTGTTGCTGTCAGTTTAACCTTGGTGAGTAGTTGGTATTTCTCGTTTCTCCTGATTCATATTTTCTTAATATTATTAAGAACTAGAGTCTACAATTCTGTGGGGTTTTGTTTGTTTGTTCTCTCAGCATTGCTTAGTATTGATTCAGATCTCTTTGTGTTGTAGGCTCGTTACAGGAAGGAACAAACGTTACTTAAGCAACTGCCATGCATTCCATTGGTAGAAAATTTGCTGAAGGATGGTACAGACGGCTGTGCATTAGCTGCCCTTATTCATTTCTACTGCCCTGGTGTTGTCCGATTGGAGGGTAGGTGTTCCAGGGATCGGTTTCTAAACTCTGCATAGATGGCAAAGAAAGTGGAGAACTTGTTGTCTAGTGGCTATCACTTACAAACACGTTTGCTAAGCAGATTTTACATAACTGTGTATTTGTACTGTCGGTAGTTATGAAGTGTTCCTAATTAACCCAAAGTCATCCCCTTTTCTGTTTGAAGATATTTGTTTGAAAGAAACTATGTCTTTGGCCGATAGCCTGTATAATCTACAGCTGATTCAGGAATTTTGCCAAGAATACTTAAACCATTGCTGCCATTTCAGCTTGGAAGATATGCTTTATGCTGCTTCATCCATAAAGGTAAATTAAATCATTCTCTGTTTTCCTTTTGATAAAGTTTAAAAACCATGGCAACAAGCTGGGGTGTATCTCAGTGGTGCAGTAGTCCCCATCATGCACAAGGGTCCAGGTTGCGTCTCCTCAAGTCTAGCAATAGAAAAGGTGGGAGCAGGAAAATCAGGAGTTCAAGGACAGGTTAAGCTTTGTAATGAGTCTGAGGCCAGCGGAGATAGAGCCTTTCTGCAAAAATAAATGTATGTAAATAAAAGCTTACAAATTCACTTTATCAGTAAAGAACTTGGGGGGAGGGTTGATTTTTTTTTTTCTTCCTATTTAAGCATCCATTGCTAACTACAAGTCTTTTACATTGTAAAGACAAACACAAACTCTTGTATAAAATTGACCTGTTGTCTTGGTGTGGGCAGAGTATGAACCCACATTTTATGAACCATTAAATGGTTTTTGATCATAGGTTAAAAAGGAGGAGATTCTTCCTTTCAAAGCTGAGTGTGAGTGTATGCCAGTGATCCTAGTATTCTGAAAATTGATGGGGAAGCATGAGTTGGATTCATGCCCGGGGACATAATGAGACCTGTCAAAGAAACAGCAAACAAACAGTGACGAGAAATTCTTTCTCGTGAAGAATTTTTAGAGAGCCACATGAAACACTTGTGTGTGTGTGTGTGTGTGTGTGTGTGTGTGTGTGTGTGTGTGTGTGTGCATATTTGTGTTGCGATGTGTGTGTATGTGGAGTTAAGAGAAGGGTTGCCGCACCTAGCTTTTATGTAGATGCTGGGGATCCAGCCTTGGGTCCACATTGCTCCACTGAGCCATCTTTAGCCTCTGGTAGATTTTTAAATCAGATGTCAAATGCTCTTTTTTGCTCAGGGTTACTCTGGCTCTTCAGGGTTTGGGGGCTCCCACATGAATTTTAGGACTGTTTTTTTCTAGTGCTGTAGCGTGTCATTGGAACTTTGATGAGGATTACATTGACTCTGTAGATCACTTCAGGAAGTTGGCCATTGTAACAATATTAATTTTGTCACTCCATGTGCTTCTTTAGTTTCCAAGCTTTAGGAATAAGTGACTTTATAATACGTTTAGTTAATTAGAAGTTTGGCTTAGAGGTAACCATTTTCTGTCGGGCTTAATCAGAGTTCCAGGGCTAATCCTGCTCGGAAGTACTAAATAGCTCCTCTCTGCATATGCTAGCACCTTACACTTGGAATTCTTATTCTCTAGTCTCTCCTCTTTCTCCTTTGTCCATTTCAGGATCTTCAAAGGGCAGAAGATAGAGCCAATGATAAAAAGCATTTCCAAATGAGGCCCTAGTCCCAGTGACTCAAATGGTAGCCACTCCCTACTCTGACACATCCAAAGAGAAACCTTGATTAATCAATTTTGAAGGTTTACCTACACCATTATTGCCTTTATGTCTTACTAATGACTTTGCCAGCAGTTTCTATAAAATATAAGTGCTACTTTATAATATGAAGTGAAAATTTGTCATATGCCTAAGATGTATATTTGTTTAAAAATTGCTATAGATTACGTTTGGTAGTGTTCCTTCCTGTCCTTTTGGAGAATAAAATAGAATGTAGACTTTCAATAAACCATATAATCCTGATATTTAGATCATTTTGAGCATGATCCAAATATAAAAACATTTCCTTAAGTCAAGCTTATTTAAGTAAGTAATTGTCAACAGAAAGTCTTTGTTCATGTTATGCATTCTTTGCTTAATTATCACAACTACAAGTTTGAATTTAGCTTACTATCTTAAGGCTCTAAACTCTAGGGAAATTGCTTGGTCCATATTGCTGGGCACCTCATTTCCACTTTAACTTTTAATAGTGGGTGTTGAGGAATGTATGGGAAATGAATTTCTGTTGTAGAAATATAAATTGGCTGCTTTGGAGGATTATTGGACATTGCCTGGGCAAGTTCCTGTACTAGATCCTGAGCACACCCAAAAAGCATTGAAGGGTCAGGCTGTGCCTAGTTGGAGCCTAACTCCCTTGCAGTGTACTAGATAGCCTATTTTCTAAAGGGACCGTGGCCGTTGAGAGGCCCATAAAGACTGCCTCTGATGTTGAAAAGTTAGGAATGATGCATTTTAGTAGGGGCATAAATTTAAATGTCTTATAATATCATTGGCCTGTGTAAAGGAAGGTAGTTGAGAGCTTTGTTGCTTTTGCTGAAACAGAAAGCTCCCTAAGACATCGTTAAGTGAGGGTAAAGTCAACAAAAAGACTATAACTGTGTGCGTGAGTGTGTGTGTGTGTGTGTCTGTGCATGCATATTTTAAACCTTTCTCCTCTCTTTTTCCTTCAGGGCTAGGGATCAAACTCAGGATCGCTGACCCATTATTCCCTAAACAATGCAGTGTAATAACTATTTACATATTGTAATAAGTACTAGTAAGTAATGTAGAGGTGGTTTTAGCTGTCATGTGGGGCTAGAGAGATGACTCAGCTGGTAAAGGTTCATACTACAGCCTGACACCTTGAGTTTGATCTTCAGGACTCACATTGTGGAGGGAGAAAGCCAACTCCCCCCGTGGAGGGGTGCACATAGATTCTATGCATATACTACACAATCATAGGGAAGGGGCTTAAACATCCGTAAGTCTTGGGTGTCTGTATACACATGCACATACACTGCAATTGGGGTCCTAGAACCAATTGCAGATAGGTGCTAAGGCACACTTTTATATATTTAAGATAACTATAAAACGTAAGTAATTTCTTCTGAGTGTGGTGCTGGATATGGGAGAAGGTGTTAAGGTTTACTAGACTTCTCCAGTCTATATATTCTGTGTTGTTTACACTGTTTAAATATGTAGATGTGTCGACCTTCTTGACTAACGGAAGTGGAGGTTGGAGATGGCTCAGAGGTTAAGAGCAAGTACTGCTTGCTCTTGCAGAGGGCCTGAGTCCAGTTCCTAGTACCCGTGTTAAGTGACTCGCAGCTGCCTGTAACTTCTCCGACACAGTCTTCTGCTTTCCACAGGCATCTGTGCTCACGTGCATGACCCCACATGCAGACACATGCTACATGTATTTAAGAAGTAGGGCAGGTGTGGTGATGCACATCTTTAACCCCAGCACTCAGGAAGTAAAGACAGGCTGATCTCAGGGAGTTACAGGCCAGCCTGGTCTACATAGTGAGTTACAGGCCAGCCAGGGCTACAGAGTGAGATTCTGACTCAAAGTAAATTGGGGAAAGATGATTTTAAATTAATGTTGTACCATTTCTGGAATATGACCAATTGTCATTTAATTATAATTTTATAATGAAATAATCTCAGTTACCAGGGAAATTATTTCTTCCTGTTCTGCCATCTTGTGGCCAATTTTTGCCATTATCTTATCAGGACAACTCTTAATCAGGTCCTTAAAATACATATCCTTTTCTATCAGCAGATAACTACTGCACATTTTACGGGTGTTTTTTCAAAAGATGAAGTCGGCTCTAGTTAACTGTACTAGTAGGCTAGACCCGAGCAGCAGTACTTACAAGTTTACCCTTTGGCTTTAGAAGGTCTACCGTAAAGACCAACGCAGAGTGTGGGTTACGGTGATCTCAGTGTGCCCGTGGGGCTGCTGCTGCTGTAACGGGTGTCTGAGTAAAGCATTGAGGAAGCAGTTCCTGGTACTCCGTTTCAGAGGCTTGGCTCCATGGGCAGTGAAGCCTTCTTCACTGGGAACGGGAAGCAGAGAGAACGCCTGCGCGAGCTGGTTCCTCTTCCTCCTCTATTCCTGCTGGGCTGCCAGCCCCTCGGATGGTGCTGTCCACATTCTAGATTGTTCTCCACTAGATTAGTTGTCCTTGGAGATGGGCTCCCAGACTGAACCAACAGTGGGCTTTCCTCCTCCTCCTCCTCCTCCTCCTCCTCCTCCTCCTCCTCCTCCTCCTCCTCCTCCTCCTCCTCCTCCTCCTCGGCACTCGTGAGTTCAGTCTGGGTAACAGTGACGATTAGCCATCAGGCCAGAGATGCCCTTGTCAGTGTTGGCTGTGTGCTGACTTCCGTTTGCTGCTGCTGTTGTTGTTGTTGTTGTTATGGATCAGTTTATATATTTCTTCAATAAATATTTATTCTGTGCTGGGAGCTCTTTTAGACTGTAAATATAGAGTGAAGAGCATAGGCCCTGCCTTTCTAGGCCTTGTAGTCTGACATGGGATTACAAACCTTGGAGAAAGTGATGTTTGATAAAGCTGGTTAATTTTTTTTAAATGGTCAATCTTTTGTTTTCCTTTTATTGAAAATAGATTTTTTTCCCCAGACAATCTATCCTGATTACAGTTTCCTCTCCCTCTGCTCCTCCTAGCTCATCCCCACCTCCCCCACATTTCCCCTCCCATCCAGAGCTACCCTCTTTCTGTCGCTCATTAGAAAGCGAACAGGCTTCTATGGAATGATAATAAAATAAAATAAAACACATGGGAATTGGACAGGACTATCAAACAGAAGGAAAAGAGCCTAAGAGAAGGCATAAGAAACAGAGACCCACTCATTCACACACTCAGGAATTCCATAAAAATTCTAAACATACACACACATAGAGAGGACCTATAGATTAAAAAGAGGATGGATGGGAAAAAAATTTATACACACACACACACACACACACACACACACACACACACACACACACACACACACACACAAGTTTTAAAAAGGAAGAGCCCTGACACAACATTATGAGACAGGGAACTTCCAAAGGTACCGTTGAGTCATCTACGGCTGAGCATGCAGCCTACCTTAAGAATAGTTTGTTTTCCCAATGAGACTCCCTTGGAGGAAACTACATTTTCATCTGCAAGTGGTTATCATACAAGATAGAGCTTCTGGCTTAGGGATGGGAGAATGTGCTCACTTTTCTGAACTCTGGGACCCCAACTGGTACAGACCAGTGCAGGCCCTGTGCATCCTACCTCAGGCCGTGTGAGCTCATGTGTGTGTCAGTCATGCTGATGTGGAGGGCTTTGTTTGGTGTCCTCTATCCCCTCTGGTTCTTATGTTCTCTCCACCTCTTCTTCTCTGGGCTTCTCTTAGGGAGGGGTTTGATGGAGACACTTCCTTTAGGGCTGAGTGTTCTAAGGTTTCTTGCTCTCTGCTTAATGCCTGGCTGTGGATCTCTGGAATAAAAATGCCACCATTAAGAATAAACTGGAATAAGATCACTTTATAGAGAGGATCACTGTTTCAGTTTTGGCCTTTGAGATTTATAAAGGCAAATGCTCTATAGGCCATTATATATGTATAATCTATATAATATAAAATATAGTCAGTGTACTTAGGATTCATTCAGTAGTGGGTGGTCATAGGCATTAGCAGTATTTCAGAGGAGAAAGATCAGGAACCCTGTAGTTCTGAGAAGTCAAGTGAAGTCCATGGTGACCTGAGCCAGTGGAGTTCTGGAGAGTGGCAGCTCAGCATGGGACTAGAGTGGTTCAGGCACTAGGAAGCAAAGAAGTACAGGATTAGTCTGAGCCTGGCTTTTTTGTTTTGATTTGGTTTTGGTTTTTCAAGATGGGGTTTCTTTGTGTAACAGCCCTGGCTGTTCTGGAACTCACTTTGTAGACTAGGCTGGCCTCAAACTCACAAGAGATCCCCCTGTCTCTGCTTCCCAAGTGCTGGGACTAAAGGCATGTGCCACCACCGCCTGGCCTGATCTTGTTCTTAAGGAATATTTCATTAGATGGTGCGGAGAAATAGGACATGATGATTAGTGAGAGAAGGTCTTGTCTTTCAGTGGAAGAGAGTTGAGAAGATAAGTAATAGATATAATTAGAAATGCAAAGCTGTGAGAAGGCAAGGTGCGGTCCAAGCCACAATGTAAGCGATTGAATCTTTCTCATTTTTAAAAGAAAGTTCAGGTTTTAATAGCTTCAAGTGATAGCTATTTGTGTATAAGCATTTGGATAGCCTGGAAAATTACAGTGAAAACAAATACTGAGAGCAAAGTAGAAAAACTAGCAAATGTGTCTTCTGCTCTGGGTCAACCCTCCACAAGGCCTCTCGTCTCACACTTCTCCAGTCCACTGAGATGTTCGGGGAAAGGGTCAGAGACTTCTTTCGTCACCTGTTTCTCCCAGTCGTCTTCATTTTATTAAGTGGCAGTAACAGTTGCTCAAAACAGAGACCTTGGAGGCATCCTTGATTCTTTGGCTTTCTGGAGCTCTAAGGTGGCAGGTGACTATGTGAACATTACCAGCTTAAATGTGACAAAAATCTAGGTGATGAAATCCAAGGAAGTATGTTTATGTTTGGATAAAAAGAAGTATGTTTTGTGCCTTGAGGATCGTTCAAAATTAGCAGATAAGCAGAAGGCAAGATATCAGAAAATACCCCATATTTCCATAATGAGGAAAACAGGTTTTGTATAGTGGTACTTTTAGAAATATATTCAACACTAAAATTGAAATTATTCTTCATATGTGTTTTAACATAGAAGCCTTATTCTAGTATAAGGGGACACATCTGTAATCCCACTGCTCGGGTTTCAAGACTCTGTCTCAAAAGACAAAGACAAAATGAAAACCCAACCATACATACGAATGTATATAAGTAGTTAGATGTTATATGTATAATTCATAGAAGTATGCTTTTGAGAACTCCTTTAAGCCATTGAAAGAATTATTTGGGTTTTCAAGTAAAGTATAAATAAGAAAAGATTGCTAGCCTTAATGTTTTCAAAATTAGAAGGTGCATTAAATGATATTAAATTATATTTCTAGATTATTTTAGTCATAATATATAGTTTGATATTACTTAGCATGTGGATTACTATTGAATTTAGCATTATCAAATGTGGATACAATATTTAAATTATATATTTAATTACTTTTCAAAATTTTTTCTTACTTTTTTTGTTTGTTTGTTTTTAGAGACAGGGTTTCTCTGTGTAGTTTTGGTACCTGTCCTGGATCTCGCTTTGTAGACCAGGCTGGCCTCGAACTCACAGAGATCTACCTGGCTCTGCCTCCCAAGTGCTGGGATTAAAGGCATGTGCCACTGCTGCCCAGCATACCTTTTTTTTTTTTTTTTTTTAATGGTAAATACTCTTTTATGCTTTTTGTTTGTATTTCCACTGGAAGAAAAGGACATTTGTTACCTCACAGTTCTACGTAGCTAGAGATAGTGATGCCTGGGAGAGTTGCTCTGACCTATAAACAAAAGATCAGAGATCTGAATGTGCATTTACAGGCGCTAAACTTTGTACTCCAGGTTTAATAAAGGATCCTCGTGAGTGTTCTGAATAGTGAATGGGTAGAATTCAGATCTGCATTTGAGAGGATAAAGGACACCTGTTGATGGCTATGGCCGGGTTTACCTAGGGCTTCCTTTAATTTTCTTAACTCTCTTGTATAGAGTAATTATTTGGTGTTCATGGCAGAACTCTTCTGGTGGTTTGAAGTTGTGAAGCCGTCGTTTGTACAGCCGCGTGTCGTCCGTCCACAAGGAGGTGATCAATCTTCTTCATTTTAATGTAGAAAATGAGGAGTTTATGTATCTCATCTGGTTATTCGTTTAGATAGAAGCTTGTTACCATTTTAGATCTCAGCTATTATCCTTGATAAGAGTCTAAATGTTTTAATAGTTATGTCACCAAATTATCTGCAAGAAACAGAAAAAATAGTTCCTGTATTGGACGTCCTATGTATGGATCATTTAGTGTTCGCTGGTGCTGTATACTTCTTATATCTTTTGTTCCTATCTGTAGTTTTTACTACCTGTTAGATTCCTCATTTTTAACATGATGTTACCCAAACTCCACTCACATTAGGACCTTAACCTACAATTTGATTTTTGTTAAACCATGAAACACTTTGTGGATATAGTTTTTAAACTAGTAGCCTTTGTTATTACAGTGTAATTATGATAAAATTAATAAGAAATAAGAGGGCTGTTGTAAAGTTCCTTAGGAATAAAGACTATGAATTGCTGGCAAAGACTGGGAACACAGCTGAGTGGTGGAGTACTTGCCTAGCTTGCATACAGCCCTGGATTTAAACTCTTTTATCGCCAGAAAGTAAAAAAAAAAAAAAGAATTCCTCCTAGATTTTTTTTCTCTATATCAGTGCCGTATTTAGCACAGTAAAACTGGCTTTCATTTTAAAATCAAACACATATTCCTACAAGGGAAAAATGATTGTAAATTTAGCATTTCTTTTAAGCTTAGAACTTTGTACCAGCAAAAATTAGGGGGCCAGTTTTTCTGATAACAGTGCTACTGTACCCAGTACAAAATGTGATTTTTCTGTTTCCCAGCTACTTAGCAGCTTTCCTTGGCTCAAATTTCCTTTTTCTGATCACTGCAGTTAACCTCTACCTTCCCAGAGATACAAAGGAGGGAAAAAAAGATTAGGAGCCAAGAGGGGTGTGGGTATGCCACCAACAGAGAGATGTGTCATTCTGGTGGATATACTCTCACTTTATAAAAGTGCTGCCCTCAGGCCACTCTGTGCACCGGGAGATCATTGCATTTGATCTCTCCCGGTATCTCAAAACCACTTCCAGCAGATTCTGAACACTGAGCAGTAGATAATAAATAGTACCTTAAAAGAAGTTGAGATCCTTAAGGCTCTTCATGAAGGTCGCTCCTCTTTAAGAACTGCCATAGCCAGTATGTATATAGTATTTTGCAGTCAGTGTGACTTTTTACTTGCATTTTTTTGTGATTTCGTCTGAGAAGCCCAGTACTCAATAATAACAAAGCTTTTGCTCAAACATCCATCAAAACCAAGTTGTTTCCCTAGAATTACTTACATGTAAGCTAGATATAGTGGGGTTTTTAATACAGTAAAAAATCTGACCATCCTTAATTAATTAACAAATTACCAGCTATTTCATAAAAAACAAAACTGAAACTAACCTGGTGTGTCCAAAATTTTATGAAAATTTTCACAAGATTAAAAGCTCAGGTTTATCTTTATTTTGAATACCTGCATTTATTTTATGGTACCTCGCCCCATGAACCTTTTGTGAATTTTTAAAAGCCGGATTATATCAAGAAATTATTTTGACTTAGAAATTATTTAAGGGTACATTTATGTTAGAAGGAGTTATTTAAAGAGAACCAGGACAGTTCTGGAGTCCTAAGCTTGATCCCCAGCACAGAAAGGGGATGATTACTGTAAAAGTAATGATGGAAATAGAAAGTGAAACTTAAATAATTACTTAGGGCTCAGAGTATCTGAAATAGTGTTAGAAATAAGTTGAACATACAATTTTGAAGTTTTATCGTTTATTCTAGCTGAACCTGCGAAAGATGTGCCATCAGCCCCTGTCTTAAATGCTGCCAAAAGAAACATCGTGGATAGTTCATCGAGTTCTGACTTCACCTCAAGGTAGAGTCCATAATGACTTCACCATTTCCTGGTTAATTACTAATGAAATCAAATAATATTTTGACATTAAAAAGGGTATTTTAATTTTGTAGTTGGATTTATAAATTAAGTTCCAATTAGCTTATACTACTAAAGCTTACTTTAATTTAAAAGTAATTGAAATTTATATTGAAATGAGTGTTTCATAAATAGGTTTTTAGTGAACCACACTGAAAAGTGGGAGACAATAGTCTAAGTTCTAAATAAGAAACCTAAAATTAAACTTTTGCTGCATTATTCCTATAATTGAGAATTATTTAATAGTATAAATGAAAAAATGATCTGATAGGTGACTCTTAGGCATCAGGGAACTTTTAAGATGATATCTAAATTTTACATTTTAGCTCTGTTTATTATGTGTGTGAGCACATGTGGAGGTCAGGTGACAGTGTGTAGGCGTCACTTCGCTCCTTCCTTCGGTGACTCCTCCTTCCTGGGAGCAACTAGGTCATCAGCCTGGACACAAACACCTTGACCGGCTGAGCTCTCTTGCTAGCCCGGATTTTTTAATTTCCTACTATTAAAAAGAAAATCTTGGAAACAGCTCTTCCCCGCTTATATAGTTAATTTTGTTGCTGTGATAAAACACCATTACCAAAAGCAATTTAAGAAGAGTTTATTTTGGCTGTGGTTCTGGGAGGGGAGTCCGGAACTGGGGAGGCATGGCAGCAGGCAGCCAGAGCAAGAAGCTAGGAGCTCTCTCAACTTCAACTGCACACGGAGTAGAAGGAGTAAACCAGAGGTGGGAAGGCGTCAAGCCCCCAAGCCCACTCCAGTGACGCACTTCCTGCAGAAGGCTGCCCTCCTGAAGGTTGCACAGCCCCCCCCCCCCCAGACAGCAGCTGGGGCCAGTATTCAAATGTCTGGGTCAGGGGGCTTCTTTTCTTCACTCACATCACCTCCCACACCACCGTTTTACTTTCTAGTTATTGAGAGGTAGCAATTACATAGCTCTGATACTGAACTTTATTGACTGCGTTAGTCTTTGACATAGGCGCTGAATTGAAAGTAAAGAGTCTCCTAATTAATATCAGGATAGTCCTGACTACTGACCCAAGTATATGATAAAGTCTTTATCAGTTTAAAACGTTTATTTATTTAGTTGGTTTTTCAAGACAGGATTGCTCTGTGTAACCCTCCCTGTCCTGGAACTGGCTCTGTAGACCAGTCTGGTCTTGAACTCAAGGATCCTCTGCCTCCGCCTCCTGAGTGCTGGGATTAAAAGCGTGCCCCACCACTTCTAGCAGTCAAATTCCAGCTGTTAAAAAAAAAATTTAAGCAGAATCTATAAGTAGCCTCCCTCCCTCCCTCCCTCCCTCCCTCCCTCCCTCCCTCCCTCCCTCCTCCCCTCTCCTTCCTTCCTTCTGTCTTTTTTTTTTTGGACAGGGTCTCATTATATAGCTCTGGCTGGCCAGGGACTCTTTGTCAACCAGGATACCATTAACTCACAGAGGTGCACTACCCCTGACTCCTGTGTGCTGAGATTAATGGTGTGCACCACTACACCCAGCCTTAGCTTTCATTTGTATTTATTGCAGCTTGAAATTTATATTAATTTTAGACTCCCCAATCTATTTTTTCTTTTGTTTAAAGTTACTATGCTTTATGGGTTTTTTTGGAAAATCAAGGATATCTATTAAAACTACATTTTAAAAAGGTATGAGCAAAAACTTCAATGTACTCTTTTTATTAATTCTTGGCCTAATTACATAAAAATAAAATCTTATTCTGAAGCTGTCACTCACTCTCATGTACAAAGTTTTTGTCAGGAACAGTCAGAGTTTGACTGAACTTAAGTTCCCATTTCCTCCGTATTTCCTCCCTTCATGTACTTCCTGGTGCCTGTAATGCGCTTCTTCAAAACTAAAGAAGTTTCCTCTCTTTAGCCTCCAGTTTACTGCTATGGATCTTCTTGCTACTTCCTGAGGTTTCTATCTGTACCTAGCTCACAACTCAGTGCAGAGGATTAAGTTATAAAGTACTACTGATCTAGTGTGGGAACATTGCTCAGTTATAGAACGCTTGCTGAGTGTGTCCAAGGCCTTGGGTTTGATCTCCAGCATCCAAGGAAAGGAAGAAAGGGGCGGGTGTGCGGGTGGGTGTGCGGGTAGCTGATCTAGGAACTGCTATTCATTTTTCTCTAAGGCTAGCTTTCTAAATATAATTTCCTTGGTGCTTTTCTGATTGACTACATTAGTTTCCTTGAAAATTTAGAAGATGCTCAGTATTCTAGGTCACCATTCCCATACTCTGTCTCCTTCCATTCAAGTTAATGGTGAAGCTTTAAGAGTTGATTATTCAGTCATGATTAGGACAAGGATCTGAATGAACAGTCAGTCAGTCCCCTGTGTCTCTGACCCTGGGAAAATGTAGCTTGGGTTTTATGGAGACTCTATTTTTTTCTTTTCTAGTAGAACCCTAAGAACCCAGGTAGATTCTAAATCCCTTGAGGAGTTACTGTCTCTTGTCATCCTAGGTTCCTAGGCCCTCTGACTTCTGTAAGTCTCCACATGACCCTTCATAGAACTTTTGTTTGTTTGTTTGTTATTTATTTATTTTTATTTAATTTTTTTTTTTGTTTTTCAAGACAGGGTTTCTCTGTGTAGTTTTAGTACCTGTCCTGGATCTTGCTTTGTAGACTAGGCTGGCCTTGAACTCACGGAGGTCTGCCTGGCTCTATCTCCCTAGTGCTAGATTAAAGGCGTGCACCACCACCGCCCGGCCCCTTCATGGAACTTTTTAATGACTTATTTATTTTTACTTTATGTGCATTGGCATTTTGCCTACATGTGTGTCTGTGTGAAGTTTTTGAATCCTCTGGAATGGGAGTTACATACAGTTGTGAGCTGCCATGTGGGTGCTAGGAATTGAACCATGGTCCTCTGGAAGAACAGGCAGTGCTCTTAACCACGGAGCCATCTCTCCCAACCCCCCTTCATAGAACTTTTAAGGAAGGATTTGATCATTTTTCCTCTCCCTGGGAATAATGTGGTCACACCTACAGGTGTTACTACATCTAAAATAAAGGTCTTCTGAGTAAATGAAGGCGGTCACAGCAACAGACAGGCCCAGCAGCTGCCCCACTTCCCTGGCTCCTGGTTGGTTCAGGAGTGCACACCACCAAACTCCTCTCTGTGCATTTGAAAATGAGACAGTGAGCAAGCTTTTACATCATGTAGCCATCGTTTGGGGAAGAAGAAAAGGACGAACAGATTGTGATAACCAGTTTCCTAGTATTCGGGATTACCCTCTCTGTGGTGGAGCTAAGAAAGACTGTCAGCTGGGGAACCTAGTTCCGAAGGAGGAGTTCACAGACTTGCTTGGAGCTGTCTCTTTATTGACAGTCCTAACAGATGACATAAAGAAGCAGCGGACAAGCTGCACACTAGGGAGAAAGACTCCCAGACCCCAGATAGCACTTGGTTTGCACAGGCAGGTCTTCAGTACTGTTGCACTCCAGAGAGAGCTCATTGACTAGGCTTTCAGTAAGTCACAAAAGCACAGCATTGATACTGACCCGAGTCTGTACCGGCTTGTTCGAGTCTCAGTTTATACGAGCTGAAAGATGGTGTGATTGAGTGAGCTGAAGCTTCTGCCTCTTATCCCTGATTCCCATCCACTGGGGCTAGGATGTATATATAACTTCACTTGATGCCAGGGAACATGGCAGCTGAAAACTCGGGGGGGGGGGGGGGGAACCAAGCGAGTATCGTGGTGGGGCCACTTATCACTCTCACGTGAGAAGAAAACGGGTCAGTTCCCTTGTTCTTAGTAAAACAGGGCAGAGTTGGGTAAGACTAACAGGAAAGCCTTGTGTCTTCAGGTCATCTAGAGACAGGCTGTGCAGAGAGGCTCATCAGGGTCTTAGAAGGTTTTAGAGATTTACATTTCCCTAAAATACTGCAGATTAATGAGTTTCATTTAACTTGGTTTTTTTAATTTTTTATTTTTTTAATAAAAGCATGTGTGTGTAAAGAGAGAGAATTGATTACATATATTATGCAGTGTGTTGGGAAGGAGTTCTATTTACAGTCTCATCATTTGCCTTTTAGATATGCACGTCCCCAAGCTCATTCTTCAGCCTCAGGTAATGTATTGGAAAAGGCCTATGAGGAAAATGCTATTTTAAGTAGGCTAACTAGAAAATAAGTGAGAATAAGTATAAACATCTAGTCTTTTTCTGAAAAGTGTGTGTTAGTACGTGACAGGTAGTCTGTAGCTCCATGCCCGGTTTTCCCTCCCTTTTTTGTGGTATTGGGGATTAGACAAAAGACCTCGAGTGTCATGTGCTAGGCAAGGGCAGTACCCATGAGCTACCCCCCTGGTCCATGCCCTTGCCTTTGTTTTGGAGACAAGATCGCATATAGCTCTGACTGGCCTCACACTCCTTGTGTGGCCAAAGATGACCGTGAACTTCTGATGTTCCTGCCTCAATCTCTGTGTGCACTGTGGATACAGGTGTGTACCACTGTGCCCAATTAATAGAGGTGTGCCACCGTGCCCTGTTTTTATTTTTCCTGATGTGTCTTTGTGTTACCCAAACTAGTCTTGAACTACTAACTCTCCTGCCGTAAGCTCCCAAGTGCTAGTATTGCTGCCGGGAGCCTCTTCCTGGGATATGTGTGTATGTGTTTGCATGGTTTGTATCAAAATCAAATTCTTGACATGTATATAGTTAATTGGTCAGGAGAGGTAGTTTACTGGGGATTAACCCCAGAGCCTCTCAAGCTAGTCAGTTGTTGGCTGTAAACTACACACTCCTCCTCTAAACTTTAAAAAAAAAAATTGCTTTGCTGTGTTGATGCTGCCGAGGTCCCACTTTTTAGTGCCTTATAAATGAACTCTCAAATATGTCAAGTGTGTGCTTTCAATGGGTTTTCTGTTTTTGCATTTGAAGGAGGAATTAGAAGGTCTTCGTCTATGTCTTATGTTGACGGCTTCATAGGAACATGGCCTAAGGAGAAAAGGTAAGCCAGGTTACTAGTACAGTCACGTCACCAGAAGATGTCAGCTTTACCTCCCTCTGCTTTGTCCTCGTTGTCTTTAGCCGTGTGGTCAAATCAAGATTTGAATTAGGACCTAACTGTGAAAAGGGCAGCATAGGCTATGATAGAGGTCCAAGAGGCTGAATTAAAAGGTGATGAAATAGTCCCTCTTAACCTTGAGGTCAATAAGATGGTGAAAAATGGAGGAAGGGATATACTTTCAAATAATTGTTCAATGGTATTTTTAAAATCATGTTCCCTGAAATTTCTTAAACATTTCGTCTTTACCTCCTTTTTAGAACATCAGTGCATGGTGTTTCATTTGATATTTCTTTCGATAAAGAAGACAATGTGCAGAGTTCCACTCCAAACCGAGGAATCATCCGCTCTGTTAGTAACGAAGGGCTTACTCTCAACAACAGCCGTGCATCCAAACACATCAGGAAAAATTTGTCCTTCAAGCCCGTGAATGGAGAAGAAGAAGAAGGCATTGAAGAAGAACATCATGTAGATCCTTGTGGTGACCTCCAATCTTACATGCCACTTAACACAAATGAACTAAATTCTAACAAGAATACTCACTACAGGCTTCCCAACGGGGCTTTACAAAACAGAGTTCTTCTGGATGAGTTTGGCAATCAGATCGAGACCCCAAGCATTGAAGAAGCATTACAGATCATTCACGACACTGAGAAATCTCCTCATACACCTCGGCCAGATCAGATCGCTAACGGCTTCTTTCTTCATAGTCAGGATCTGAGTATTCTCAATTCAAATGTCAAGCTGAATCAATCCAGTCCTGACAACGTGACTGATACAAAAGGTGCCTTGAGTCCCATAACAGACACTACGGAAGTCGACACTGGGATTCATGTCCCTTCAGAGGACATTCCAGAAACAATGGACGAAGACTCTTCCTTGAGGGATTACACTGTTAGCTTAGACTCTGACATGGATGATGCGTCTAAGTTTCTTCAGGACTATGACGGAAGAGCCAGCAACCCCAGGGAAGCCCTGAGTCCTTGCCCAAGTACCATCAGCACCAGGTCTCAGCCAGGGAGCAGTGCTTCCTCCAGCTCTGGAGTGAAAATGACCAGCTTTGCTGAGCAGAAGTTCCGGAAGCTCAATCACACTGATGGGAAGAGCAGTGGGAGCAGTTCTCAGAAAACTACACCAGAAGGCTCGGAGCTTAACATTCCTCATGTGGTCTCTTGGGCACAGATTCCAGAAGAAACGGGCCTTGCCCAAGGGCGGGACACTACCCAGCTGTTGGCTTCTGAAATGGTCCACCTTAGGATGAAACTAGAAGAGAAGAGACGCGCCATAGAAGCCCAGAAAAAGAAAATGGAGGCTGCTTTTACTAAGCAGAGGCAGAAAATGGGAAGGACAGCCTTCCTAACTGTGGTGAAAAAGAAAGGGGGCGGGACTTCCCCTCTTCGAGAGGAAGCTGCGGGTGCAGAGGACGAGAAAATCTATACTGACCGAGCAAAAGAAAGGGAACCACACAAAATGGATGGACAGAGGAGCAAGTCTCTAGCAGACATAAAAGAGAGCATGGAGACTCCTCAGGGCAAATGGCTGAAGTCTCCAACCACGCCTGTTGATCCCGAGAGGCAGTGGAACCTGGCAAGCCCTTCAGAAGAGACTTTAAACGAAGGGGAAATTTTAGAGTATACAAAGTCCATTGAAAAACTAAACTCATCCCTGCATTTTCTACAACAAGAAATGCAACGCCTGTCCCTTCAGCAGGAGATGTTAATGCAGATGAGAGAGCAGCAGTCGTGGGTGATTTCACCTCCACAGCCCTCTCCGCAGAAGCAGATTCGCGATTTTAAACCTAGACAGGCAGGCCTGTCGTCAGCGGCTGCTCCGTTCTCATCTGACTCCCCACGCCCCACCCATCCGTCGCCACAGTCTTCCAACAGGAAGAGCTCATCCTTTTCTGTTAAAAATCAAAGGACTCCAAGGCCAAATGAATTAAAAATAACTCCTTTGAACAGAACCCTGACACCACCTCGGTCTGTGGATAGTCTTCCTCGATTAAGGAGATTTTCACCCAGTCAGGTTCCCATTCAGACACGGTCATTTGTATGTTTTGGTGATGATGGGGAGCCTCAATTAAAAGATCCCAAACCAAAAGAGGAGACTAAAAAGGAGTCGTCAGAGTGCAAAGGGACATTGGAACCTTGTGACCATAATCCTGGGGAAAAGGGGATTAAACCTCTTGAATCATCAGTTTCTGAAGTCTTGTCACAGCCCATCACAGAGACTGTGTGTGTGACACCAAATGAGGACCAGTTGAGTCAACCCACAGATCCACCTCCTAAACCTGTTTTCCCACCCACTGCTCCTAAAAATGTCAATCTGATTGAAGTTTCTCTGTCAGATTTGAAACCCCCTGAAAAGGCTGATGTATCTGTTGAAAAATATGATGGAGAGAGTGATAAAGAGCAATTCGAAGATGACCAGAAAGTATGCTGTGGATTCTTTTTTAAGGTAATACTAATCCACAGTTTTGAGCATCCTCTTAGGATGAGTGCCTGTATGTTTTCTAAGATGATCTATGTACTTCTTCAGGAACAATCTCTTTCATTACAAGTCAGCCATTATTCCTGAAATGTGTCTAGGCAAACCCTGCCTTGTTCTATACAAGTACTGAGGCACACTGCAACCATATTCCAGTGTGGACTCCAGAGCTGCAGTCCTCTACCACAGTCATGGCATGTGTGCATTTCAGTTATGTTATATGGTTCCCTACCTCCCCTTTCCACTTTTATCAAAGCCCTGAATTTATCAAAGAATTCAGCTATTCCCAATTGGTAAAAATACTCATATTGCATTGTATATAAATGTATGTTAACATTTTAACGTTTTTTTATCATAATATTTTTTGAGTTTTACAAACTTATCAGATATGGACCATACAAAGTGAAACATTTTTAAAAACATGTAGTAGTTTGATATTATCATTAGGGTATAGGTCTCTTTTTCTGGGAACCAAAGCCAAAGCCTTGCATGCTGGCCAGAGCTTTGCCTCTGCCTATAATATCCACCTCTGAAAAAACTCTTTAAAGACAGTTTGAAGAAAGATGTATACATGATCTGTTGGCCATGGTGTTACCTACTTACAGTCTGCATTGTAGACCATAGTTTATTTTTCTATAACTGGAAATGTATGTTTCAGATTTGTTGTTAAGGCACTAAAACGGGTGATCTCTAATGTTGTATCTGTACGGATTAGGAATATAAATCTTAATCTTACTACTGCTGTTAGAGAACAATAGTTAAATAGTACTTCAGCCAAATAAATGACAGCCTAGACAGTATTGCTTCTTGATAGTAAAGATCCTAGAATTTATAGGTGAAACCTTAATCAGCTTTTCCTCCTCAATTATCCATTTTCTTCACCTTCATATTTTTCTAAATTACCACATGTCAGAAATGTGTGCTGTTCATACTTCTTTCTTGTAATCCAGGGACTGTCAGCTCTGACCCTCTAAAGCTGTACAGGGCAGATGTAGTTAGGAAAGCGTACCCAGCAGCACGGCTTAAGAATTGAGGATTGAGAGGAAGTGCTCAGTAGTGATGGGAAGAGACGGCAAATTAAAGCCATTGAGGTGGCAGTGATTGCTAGTTTTCCTGCTGACTATTAGTGCTGTGATTATTTTAAATTTGATCTCAGGATGCTTGTCCCTTAGGCCTCTCAGCATTTAGAAATTTGGATACAAGCCACGTTTTGTCTCTTAATCATGTAAAACTACCTTGTTTGTTTGTTTGTTTTTTAATAGATTGCTCCTGTAGATAGTATCACAGCCGAGTTTAATGTGCAGGGTTAGAGGCTTTTGCACAGAAAGGAAAATGGGGCAGGGGATCTTCAGTGTAAAGTAGGTGTCCATCCGTACCTTCACTTCATGTCTTCACTGCCCCGGAGGTCATCTCTTTGACATGGGTATCATTTCTTACCTGGGTCCCTAGTCTCTACTCCTGCCGTCCTGTTCTTCGCTGCTCCTGTCTCCAAGAGCCAGGCTCCACCAGAAACTCCTTACTAATATCTAAATGTGGTACTGGAGAGTGAACCTGTGTCCTCAGGCATTCTGGGAAAACATTTATAAAGGTCAAACCTCAGGACAACTCAGGGACAGGGCAGTATAACCATACCTACTTGTCTAGACTCTTCCTCATAGTTCCTAAACCAGAGGTTCTCAACCTGTGGGTCATGACCCCCACAGGGGTCACATATCAGATATCCTGTCTATCAGATATATACATTATGATTTATAGCTAGCAAAATCACAGTAGTGAAGTAGCAATGAAATAATGTCATAGTTGGGGTCACCCCCAACATGGAGAACTGTATTAAAGGGTCGCAGCATTGGGTGGGTTGAGACCCACCGCTCTAGACTGTCCTTTAACTCTGTTTCCTCCTAAGACTTTACATGCCTCATCGATGAGTTAGCCGTGTCCACCTGTGTCTCTGGTAGTCTGCATACACTGATAATGCACTTGTAATCCAGTTTTCAGCTATCTTGTTTTTCTTTTCTTTTTCACGTAGACTGTGAGTACCCAGGTGGACTGGTTCTTTTTATCCAGAGCATAGTGTAGTGTGTATGCTTTGTTAGATACAGAAAGGCATGATTGAGCTGATGGATCCAGTGCTGTCTTATGGCTTTGTCCATTCATCACGAAATCTATCTCTGGACTCCCAGGCAAAGCAAGAGGCAAAAGTGCCTCTTCCCTGTGTGATTTAATACCCGTCTGCCCAGCACCGCCACGAAAGACATAAGTATCCTCAAGGAATCATTAAGACAGTGGACCAGTACTGCAACTTGTTACTTGCAGATTGTAAAGCACTGCACCGTAGAAGCCTTCTGAGGACTGAGAGTGCCCTTGTGGATCAGGAAGTCCAGGACGGTTACAGATCGTGACTGTCAGCACCTCAGCTGAAAAACAAACTAAACTAGAAACAAGTCCCTCCAACACTTACGTGACATGACATTTGGTGGCTAGTTTTGGATTGCTTTTTATCAGATTTTTATTA
Source organism: Peromyscus maniculatus bairdii (assembly GCF_049852395.1). Lineage (NCBI taxonomy): Eukaryota > Metazoa > Chordata > Mammalia > Rodentia > Cricetidae > Peromyscus > Peromyscus maniculatus. The sequence goes on along the minus strand of NC_134862.1, from coordinate 45,941,423 downwards.
TAATTTAAATGTGATTTTTAAAAATGGGCGCCAAACTCTCCTATAGGTTATTAGAATCAAAGCCAGTTGTTTGGGGGCCAGTGAAGTGATTCAGTGGGGAAGGACACTTGTTGTCAAGGCTGACAATCTGAGTTGGATCCCGGGACCCAAATTATGGAGCAAAAGAACCATCTTTTGCTAGTTGTCCTCTGACTTCCATGCGTGTGCCATGGCGTGAATGTGGTATTACACAGACACACATAAATGTAGGCTTTTAAACAGTTGTTTTCAGGCCTCGAGATGGTCCATCAGGTAAGGGGAAAGGCTGTTAACACCAAGCCTGACAACCTGAGTTCAGTCCCTGGGACCCACATGGTGAAGGAGAGAAAAGACTCGTTCAAGTTATCCACCAACCACCCACCTCCACATGTGCAGTGCAGTATGCATGTCCGCACTCGCACGCACGCACACACGCACGCACACTAAAACATAATAAAAAACAAACAAAAAACAAAACTTGTTTCCTTTTTTTTCCCTTTTGATGGCCATTAAGTGTAATGAATTTTTACATTTTTTTGTATCATGTCCACATTTGGTAAAGTTGTAATTAGTTCAGATTTTCAGGTATGAGTAACCACAAGAGTGGCTATGTTAGAAAATGAAAATATTGGAATCTAAAAATGTTTACTCTTTTTCAATAACATTTGTTCTTAGGATGATCAAAAGGCAGAAAATGATATGGCAATGAAACGGGCAGCTTTGCTGGAGAAACGGCTAAGGAGGGAGAAAGAAACTCAGCTTCGGAAGCAGCAGCTGGAAGCGGAAATGGAGCATAAGAAAGAGGAGACAAGGCAAGGATGCTGCTGCCGGTTCTGAGTCTCGGGGTCCACACACGGGGCTTCTTAGCTCTGCAGGGGTGCCCAACGGGTAGTTTCTCAGCTACGTGTTATTTTAGAAGTTCAGAGTATTCATTTGCTTGTCAGAGTAAAGTCCTCCATGAACATTAACTTTGAAGATCAATGTTAATGTTTAAAAAACATTAAAATAACTTCACTGAGAAATACACGCTCACACACCGTGCACGCACAAAGAAAAATGACCAAAATTTAAAATTTTCTCAAGTGCATTTTAAGCCAACTGTGTCTGTCCCCAAGGTTCTGAACTCTAGTCATTTCCATCTTCTCCCATCCAACGTGTAACTCTGTCTAGTGTCGTTTGTATTTGGTCTACAAAGTAATCAGTTCAGCCATTTGGTTTCCTAGGCGTAAAACTGAGGAGGAGCGTCAGAAGAAAGAAGATGAGCGCGCGCGCAGAGAGTTCATTCGTCAGGAGTACATGAGGCGGAAACAGCTGAAGCTAATGGAAGACATGGATACCGTCCTCAAGCCTCGTCCTCAGGTGGCCAAACCGAAGAAACAGCGGCCCAAATCCATTCACAGAGATCACATTGAATCCCCCAAAACACCAGTCAAAGGCCCTCCAGGTACCACCCGTTACTACAGGAGGTCTGTTCATAAGCACCAGCTTGGCTTGTTGTGCTAACCTGACAAGGCCTTGGGCATACTAAATTGGATACACAGTTTGAGTGATGCATGGTCTTATTTGGAAAACCAAAATAAGCAAAGGAAATTTTTATTTAATCTAGGTGCTTATATGTGCATGCATATATTTAGTAGATCAAATGTGAATGCTAAACGTATAATTTAAATACTAATTTACTAGAGAAGTCTGTCTACAGGTGTAACATCCTTGAATTATCAGTTACCATTTCTGTATCTTTTGTCCCCCACTCTTATGACAAGGTCTCCTATAGCCCACGCTATCCTCAAACTCACTACATAGCCAAGGATGACCTTGAACTTCTGATCCTCCTACCTCTGCCTTATAAGTGCTGGGATTGCAGGCATGTACCAGCACCCCTCTAATGCAGTGTTGGGAGTTGAATTCAGGGCTTTGTTCTTGATGGGCAAGCACTCTACCAACTACACCACATCCCCTAATGCATTAACTACTGTTTAAAAACTTATGAATTTAGGATAAATGTTATGTGCATAATATGTATAAGAAATGTAGCTGTATTTTTTAATCACTGTTCTGGAGTTTAGGGTGTAGGATTGAATCCAGGACATCGCACATGAGATCCAAGAACTCTCATTGACTGTAGCCCTAGTCATTGTTATCTGGACAATAATAATGTCAGGTCAAGATTTTAAAAGTCCCCTCCCCCTTAAGACAGAAATAGTCAGAAGTCCAAAATTATAATTTCTTGGAGTTGAGAAAATAGATCTTTTAAATTCAACATGCATACTTTTTAAGCCATTTTATTTAAAGTAGCACCATGGAAAATTTCAGACAGGTCCTACAGTTGGAGCTGAGGATAAAGGTAGAGGCCTTACCTAATACGCTTGAGGTTCTAGGTTTTATCCTGAGCACTCAAAACTAATTCTGAGGGAAATCACCTAAAATGGACCATGCTAGGCAGTGAAGCTTGCTTGTATGCTTGCTTGTTAGCCCAAGCTGGCCTCCAGCTAGCAATTGGAGTCTTCCCAAGTCTCAGGCTATCGGAATGAGCCTGGTTTGCTAAAATTCTTTGACATATAATATTGGCTGATGTGACTGAAGAGATGGCTGGGACTCTCGAGATGGCTCAGTGGTTAAGAGCACTTGCTGCTCTTGCAGAGGATTAGGGTTCAGTTCCCAGCACCCATGTAATGATTCACAGCCATCCATAACTCCAGCCCCAGGGGGTCCAGCACCCTCTTCTAGCATCAGTGGCACTAGGCGTACAGGCAGGACACACACAGATGTGCAGGCAGGACACACAGATGTGCAGGCAAATATTCATATACATGGAAAATAAAAATAAGTCCAAACTAAAACACATTGGGAGAAATTTTAAGTTAATTTTCACATAGAAATTAGATATTACAAAATACATGTTTCTTTCTTGAAAAAAACCTAGTCACAGTATCAGGTCTCCTGTTACCACCTTACTTTTGGAACACAAGTTAGTTTTATTATAGCCTAAAACTTACCTCTTAGTTTAAGTCGTGACTATATGCATGCACCATATTATGTGCTTGGATTCAGAGTACAAAGAAAAGAAGTTAGAAAAGCCCGTTCTCGTTGCTGGTGTTATCTAATGAACAGACTCTTTTCTAGTTTCTTCTTTTACATTTACAATTTTGTTTTTGTTCAGGATCACGAATTTATCGTGTTTTTTCAGTCTCTAGCCTCTCTCTGGCATCGCTGAACACAGGTGATAACGAGAGCCTTCACTCAGGCAAGAGGACGCCAAGGTAAGCCCAGCGCTTCTGAATGTTTTTCACAGAAAAGAAGGTGATACTTGCAATTATATAAAAATTAGAGTTATTTTATATTTTGTAGATGAAACATCACAAATTTTTAGTTTTGCTGTGGTGGCATACACCTTTAATCTTAGCACTTGGGAGGCAGAGGCAGATTTCTGTGAGTTCGAGGCCAGCCTGGTCTATAGAGTTAGTTCTAGGACAGCCAAGGCTACACAGAGAAACCCTGTTTTGGGGTGGGGCGGGGGACTTTGTATTATAATGATATGAAATGTAGCCACTAAGATGGCTCAGTGGGTAAAGGAACTTGCAGCCACACCTGACACCTGAGTTCATTCTCTGAGACCCACGTAACGGAAGGAGGGAAGTGACTCCAGCAAGTTGTCCTCTGACCTTCTGCATGACATGGCATGAGTACACGCCCGTACATGAGCACACACAATAAGTAAATAACTAATTACAGTGATTATAATAAATGATCAATTTACTTTGCAGTCTCTTAGAATTTGAATTAACATTAATACTTTTATAAGCTGTAAATACTAATAGTAATTTAATATGACTATGATTAAATAATAGAAAGAGAAAAATAAAATCTGTCTTCCCATTGAAGACAGTGACATTAGAATAATCCCCAAAGCAACTTGCTTACTTGAATTTCACATTTTGGAGCCTTTGTATCTAACACACTGATATAAAGTCTCTTACACTCTTTCTCTATCATACAGACTAGATAGAATCAGTATCACCTTGAACTAGAAGACCCACATCTTCTGTGGGACAATCATTGTACACTGTAAATATGTATTGCTCTCATTGTTAATAAAAGTTGATTGGCCGATAGCTGGGCAGGAAGAGATTGGGCGAGACAGCCTCACACAGGGAGAATGCTGGGTAGAGAAAGGGTGGAGTCAGAGGAGTCGCCAGCCAAACGCAGAACGGGTCAGACACACAAAATGGAATAGAGGCAAAAGTCCTGAGCCTTGGGGCAGCACATAGATTAATAGAAATGGGTTAAGTTGTAAGAGCTACTTTGTAATAAGCTGAGCTATGGACTGAGCATCTATAATTAATATTATAATTATAAATTTGTGCCTCTTTGTGGTTATTTTGGAACCAGTGGACAGGAAAATTCCGCCTACACAGATCAACAAAGCATGCTTCTCTGGCTCTCAGACTTGTCATTGGCTTGCCATTCTATTGTGCAGGCTGCCAGTTTTCATATGGAAAAGTTCATTCCAACAGTAGAATGTGCCATAAAGAAGACACAGTATTAGCACTATCTCAGTTTTAAAGCTCTACGTTGTTGTGCTTGATACTATCAAATTCATGCTCAGAAACCCAAGCGTTCTGTCTCTGAGACATAAAACATGAGTCATTCGTTGTTTAGGTCAGAGTCTGTAGAAGGCTTCTTATCTCCAAGTCGCTGTGGCAGTAGAAATGGTGAGAAAGACTGGGAAAATGCATCAACAACTTCTTCGGTGGCTTCTGGAACAGAATACACAGGTCAGTGTGGACACTTTGGGGGAGTGCTTTGATTTGACGCACTAATGAGAACAGTGTAGGGTGCAGTGAAGGAGGAGCTGCTGGTTCACCTGGTGGTGTAAACACAGTGTCTGTCACAGTAAGGAAAGCGGTCACTCTGAGTGCCAGCCCCTCAGTGATACAACCCACTGAAGGAGGCAGTGTTCACCCCTGCAATATAAGGTAGGTTTCTAAGCAAAACTAAAGATGCCACTTAGACACCATCTGCCTTAATATTACTGGCCATTTCTTGGTGGTAATCTAGGTTCAAAGAAACCTTAGAGAAGTTTTACCAACAAAATATTGTTCCTCATAAATATTTGAAGGAAATTCTATCCCTAAGGACTCCCCAACTCCCCCTAACATTGGAGCTTCAGTTATAACCAGGTAACTTAATGAGACGGTCTCAAAATAAAAAATATAGATTGGGGATACATCTAACAGTGTTTGCCTGACTTGTATGAGGGTCTGAGGTCAATCCCTAGCACCACCAAAATAATAGTGATAAGAATAGTGTTCAGCGGCTGGAGAGATGGCTCAGTAGTTAAGAGCCATCTCTGACTGTTCTTCCAGAGGTCCTGAGTTCAATTCCCAGCAACCACATGGTGGCTCACAACCATCTATATGAGATCTGATGCCCTCTTCTGGGCAGGGATACATGCAGACAGAACACTGTATACATAATCAATAAAATAAATCTTTTAAAAAAAACAATAGTGGGGGCTGGAGAGATGGCTCAGTGGATAAGGGCACTTGCTGCTCTTCCAGAGGACCCAGGTTCAATTCCCAGCACCCACATGGCAGCTCACAACTGTCTGGTAACTCCAGTGATCTGACACCCTCATATAGACATATATGCAATGAGCATGAAATAAAAATAAATAAATTTTATATATATATATATATATATATATATATATATATATATATATATATATAGAGAGAGAGAGAGAGAGAGAGAGAATAGTGTTCAGGAACCTAGAGGTCAGAAGAATGCAGTAGATCTGGGAGGGTGTCTGTCCTCAGCACCCTGTTCCCTCCGGGTTCTCTTCCAGCCTCTGTGGGTGGCATGATCGAATCAAATCAAAGAATAGAAAGTGAGGATACATCTAAAGACATGAGGCAGTAGAGAGAAGGAGGGGAAGGTGGCAACACGTTGAGAGAGAATATGGGACAACAAAGAAGGAAACGGTGTGTGTGCAAGAGCAGAAGACGGTCCCGTGTGCTTGTGAGTTTGCGGGATTGGAAGCCTTACTGTACCTAAGTAGCCAGGGACAGGCTAGAGACTGTATCTACTTTCTGGCTCCCCCTTCTCCTCTTAATTCTGTAGCTGTGGTACAACCTCCTGTTTATGTGTGAGTGTCTTGTCTGCGTGTGTCTGTTCCCCCTTGCATACCTGGGGTCTGCATCAGGAAGACATCAGATCCTCTGGAACTAGAGTTAGAGATGGTTGTGTAGACGCTGTGTGGGTGCTAGGAATCACACCCAGATACTCTGGATAAGCAAGCAGCCCGTGTTCTTGACCACTGAGCCATCTCTCCAGCCCATCTGACAGCCTCTAGTGTGAGATTGGAGAGTATTTCCCTGTTACTCTGTCTGCCTCTGTTTGTAAAGTTGAGCAGTCTGAACACCCTGAAAAAGATGATTTTCTTTGTTTTTGTTTGTGTGTATATGCAGAGCCAGAAGACTTGGGGGGGGGGCTTTTGGATTTTTGAACAGTCTTAATGAGTACCTCAGGTTAGCCTTGAACTCAGATATCCACCCACCCTGTTTCCTGAGAGCTGGGATTAAAGACATATGCTACTACACCCAGCTGTGTGTGTTTTGGCCTGGGGTTTCTTTAATTTGCCTGTGTCCACCTCACTAGCCCTTTTTTTTAATGTGGTTCTGGGGCACTGAACTCACATCAACCCTTGTTCTTGCAAGACAAGCACTTACTGCCTGAGCTATTGCCCAAGAGTATCTTTTCTTGCCTTCCTGCATACTAAAGCTAATATGGTAGCTTATACCAGTAACCCCAGCACTTGTGAGGCTGAGGGAAGAGGATGGCCTTAAGTTTGAGGCCACCCTGGACTGCATAGTTTTTTCCAGGCCAGCCTGGGCTTACAGAGTGAGACACTGTCTCAAGAGAACAAAACTAAACTAAAATGACTCTTGGACCCTTTAAGCTCAGCAGTCAGTAATCTATCCAGCCTGGAAAGATGGAGGAAACTGTAACATTACAAGCAATATCTTACTCCCGACATTGCCTTCATGGGACAGCATCACAAAGCCACAACCCCCAAATGTGGACTGGTGTGAATACAACCATGTTGCAGCTGGAGTGTAGCCCCTAAAAAGGCCATAAGAGCTGGACGTGGTGGCACACACCTTTAATTCCAGCACTTGGAAGCAGAGGCAGGCGGATCTCTCTTGAGTTCGAGGCCAGCCTGGTCTACAGAGGGAATTACAGGACAGCCAGGGCTACATAGTGAGACCCTGTCTCAAGAAAAGAAAGGAAAGTCCTTCAAGTCCAGGGTTTGATTTTCTCTTGCAGTGTCGTAAGTACAGGGGCCTTCACATCATGGAAAACTGGTAGTGTGGGAAATGTCATTCCTGTAACGGTTGTAAATGTTTACTACAGGACCAAAGCTCTACAAGGAACCCAGTGCAAAATCCAATAAGCACATAATCCAGAACGCATTAGCTCACTGCTGTTTGGCTGGGAAAGTAAATGAAGGTCAGAAGAAAAAAATATTAGAGGTAAGCACGTTTTCATGAACATTACGTTTAGTAGCATTCAGGACTTGAGAGCCTTCTGGATCAATGCAAGGGAAGGTCCTCTGGAGGGCTCCTGGCATTTCAGCAGCGTGAGAAGGGTCTGTAGAGATGTGTTAGTGTGAGCTGCAGCTACTCCACTCTCAGGTTTAGTTCACGAGTAAGCAGACGTGAACATTTTTGGTAGAATACAGTGGTAAAGTGCCTGCTTAGCACGTGTAAATGATCCCTAGTACTGCCAAAAATACTAACATAAATTTTGATTTTCAAGTATATCATAACTTTTAACCAAGAAATATTAACTGTTATATAAACATTCAATAAAATCTTATGGCTTTATTGTTATCTTGTTTTTGTTTTCTATTCTAAAGGAAATGGAGAAGTCAGATGCCAACAATTTCCTAATCTTGTTCCGGGATTCAGGCTGCCAGTTCAGGTCTTTGTATACTTACTGCCCAGAAACTGAAGAAATCAATAAACTGACTGGGATAGGCCCTAAATCTATCACTAAAAAGATGATTGAGGGGCTTTACAAGTACAATTCTGACAGGAAACAGTTTAGCCACATACCTGCTAAAACTTTGTCTGCTAGTGTGGATGCGATTACCATTCATAGTCACTTGTGGCAAACCAAAAGACCAGTTACACCCAAAAAACTCTTACCTACTAAAGCATAGGAGGCGGGAAGTGCTTGCTTCAGAACCTTTGTGGTAAATTTGTACTTCATCTTTCCTGCCTATAGAAAATCTTTCTAATTGCCAACAAGATTTTTATCAATTAAAACTGGACCTTACCTCTGTTGTCGTGAACAACTGGAATATAAACAGTGTTTTGGAGTGCAGAAGATTCTTCTAGGTGATAAGGGCAGTGATGAAGGAAATGTCTGGAGTCACAGACAGAGGTTTGTATGTTACCAGGGTCGCCTGCCTGGTGTTAGAGACCTTGAAGAACTGAATTCTCATGGACACAGTGGGACATAGGCTTGAAATGTGGCTAGAAGACAAATTATGTGTTGTATTTTTTTTTAACCCTATACAATGCGTGCACATCTTCAGATGGTTTTGTTGTTGTTGTTGTTACTTTCCTCTCTCCTGGGGTTTGTTCTAAGCTGCCTTTGTGTTTTGTTTCATGTGGAGATCATGAAAATAGAAAGTTCACATTGAGAAGTAACTTGCACCTTTCTTATGATGTTATGAGAAACACTAGTGTTAGGTTTTACAGTAGCCCTCATGGTTTAATGGTGTTACAGCATTTGCAAAAATCATTCTAAGTATTTACATTCTGTATTTATTATTCACACAAGTATTAACATTTCTCTGTTAAGTAAGGAGGTGTAAGAAGCTGCTGGTGGGTTCCCTGCAGACCACACAAGCTTACCCAGAGTATCTTGTAAGAAGCTGCTGATTAAATCAGTGCCGTTTTTACACCACTTCTGGCCAACTCAGAATCATTTAGATTGTGCTTTTAACAACAACAACAAAAACACTTTCTATTTCTTTTCAAGTCACTTTATAAGCTGGCCGAAGTGAGGAGTAACACTTGAGCGTCTGTCTCCTTTCAGTATGGAAATGTAAGGCTTCTGGGCAGTTCTCAGGAGGCCTTTCTATTTATAACCAATAGAGAACTGACATTTAGAGTTTTTAAACATGTACAAAGGGCTACATTTTGATTTAAAAGTAGCTTCATGTTATTTTAGTTATACTGGGTTTTCCTTCTTTTTAATCCCTTTCCAGTGGAACAGCTTAGGTTAAGGACACACTTGAAATCTCCTCTGTACTATCTTTGTTCTTTAGCAAGTATCCCAGAGGGTTAGTTGGGGAAAACTTCATTCTCAGGAAAAGACTTGAATGACTGATGATGTGACCTGTTGTGTTTCAGTGTTGTGACAGCTGTGTACACTGGGGGGTGGGGGAGAGACATATTGTTTATAAATGAGAGAGTAGTTTGTTTCCTTCATGGGATGTAGAGATGAAAATATGTACATTTCTCTATTGAGTTGTTTAGAGAGAGAACTCATGTCTCATGTGATGTATTTACTTATTTAAAAAGCAGAATGGAGTGGGATGTCCCTGAGCTGTACTTTACTATTATTATAAGGCCTTTAGGTATCAGTGCATCTGGGTTTGCAACATTTTCTCAAATGCTGTCAATATTTTACTGTAATTTATGTTCTTATATTTATGTATATTTGTTAAAACTGTAAAAAAAAATTTCATGGATTTTTTTTCCAAAACCTGTGCAAAATGTATGTGTAGCTCAAACTATTTGTGATCTACCGCTCGCATGTAAGAGACCAGGATATGTAACGCTTATATTTTAAATGTATACATATTATGTATATATGATATTAAAAATGGGGGATTTCACATTTGACCTTTCAGACACCAATTTTTATCACAATTAGAAGGAAGTGGTCAAACAAATATATCCTTAGAATAAGACTAGTTTAAAAATTATGAACAAACCTAATCAAAACAGGTGAATAATAGACAAAGGAATTTAATAAGCATTTTATATTACTAAACCCGGTCTTTTCCCTATGAAAGCAGTCTTCTTGCTGTCCTCTGAGTAATGAATAAAGGAAAGTTAGATGCAAGACAATGGAAGAGCTAATGAACACTAACTACACCTGTCTCTGTATAGCCAGCAGCTGAACTGAATGTCTAGTGTCTAAAGGTAGGGTGTGAATATTGCCACGAAGCTCATTGCTCTCAGTATATTTTACTTTATTAATGCAAGAGGAATACAGATATATTTCTTTAGACTGCAGATTTTTTTATTATGGTGCAGCTTTTTAAATTATGTTTTAAAATTATACAAATGAAAATATGCCATTCCATAAAGTTTGGAGATTTCCGTCAACCTTACTGAAACACCACAAGCGTTGTCGTCGTCGTTGGAGGTCAGATCACCATGATAATTAGTCAGTTTAAATTGCCAAATCCTTGTCATGGTAAGCAGTGTGGCCTGTCAACTTCTGCTGCTTTACACAACTTCTGAAGTTTTTAATTCCTCTGTTTCTCAGTTTGATTTTTGGAGGACTGTTGCCGTTTTTATTTGGCTGTTTAAAGCCAAAGTCCCCTTCCTCGCCGTGACTTCATGGACACTGTTGGGCAATGTGCAGCGTGTGGTATGCTTCCTGTCCACTCCTGAGCACTGCAGAGGACACGTGCCGTCAGTGCTGTTGGACTTGCTAGTTCCTGGTGCAGTGTAGTGCCCCTTTCATTTGAATAAAAGCATGGCACCAAATGGCTCGGATTCTTCAATCAGATGTGTGAGTGGTCTGGTCTTCTGTGATAAAATTATTTGGACTCAGGAGACTGCACTATGGAGTTTTCCTGTCTCTCAGCTTATGTTTAAATTTAACGATTTGAATATTTACTTATAAGACGTAATTTTTAATATATTAAACATTGTTTGAATACCTCTCTAGGTGATGTTAGGAAGTTTTTAAGTTTCTATGCTTTACCCAGATAGGATGTGTGGTTCATGTATGTTTATGTCCCTCATACATTACTTCACACCCTCTCTAGTGAGGTGATCAATATGCAGTATGAATACCCGAGTCTGTAGGGTGACTGGTGAGCTGGACAGCCGGACCCAGGAGCTGCTTCTTGATCCCTCTCTAGCTTTCACTTGGATTGTGCTCATTTTACTTACTCAGATGAGGGCAGGAAAAAATCGGATAACCGAAAAAAAAACCTCCATGCAGAGTTATGTGCCTGAAGAATGCTCAGGCATTGGCATGAGCTCCACCTCTTTGAAGATATTCATTCCTCAGAATGTAACTACACTTCCACAATATTCTCCAATAGTTTAATTTTCTAGAATAAAAATATTTGATCCTAAAGGTTGAGTGTATCAGAGAAATATACATAAACCATGGTGCTTTCCCCTCACCTGGCTAATAAGTGGGTGAACTTTGATGGGAAAAAGGAAAATACTCCATAGTGAACAGGAACACACTTTATTATTATGTATACAGTGTTCTGCCTTCGTGGTTGTGGGCCACCATGTAGTTACTGGAATTGAACTCAGGACCTCTGGAAAAGCAGTCAGTGATCTGAACCTCTGAGCCATCTCTCCAGCCCCAGGGACACACATCTTTATTTCTAGCCTCTACACAGAGATAATGAAGAGTAAAATCTAATGAATCAAACAGCTGCAAACCTATGACTTAGGAACCAGGAATTGGAAAAAAAAGACTCTGAAACGAGTGAGGCGCCATCATCCCATAGCAACAGTGCTACTTCAAAACCTGTGCCTTCAGAATGACAGGTTTTCTTATAGAAATCAGATGTGTGGGGTTTGTGTCATTTCATGGAGGATGGGGAAATACACATGTCAGAGTTGTTTCTCAAATAGGAAAATCTAGACTTTGAATCACTTCCTGTTTGCATCTTGGGGCACGTAGGCTTCCTAAAAGCACCTCAGTGTCCCAGTGTCGGATGCTAAGACACCAAAACTTAGTGTCACTGTAGGACATAAGCTACTTTTATCTACAGGTGCCTTATGTTTGCCTTGAAAAAATATAGGAGGGACTGGAGAAATGGCTGCTCTTCCAGAGGACCCAGAATTCAGTTCCTGGCACCACGTGGCAGCTCACCACTGTATGTGATCCCAGTTACAGGGGATCCGATGTTTCCTGGTCTCGACACCAAAAGCACCTGCCAGTTGATAAAGGAGCTGATGAACTGAAGAGACTGTTCTCAAAAAAGAGTGGTCAGTAAGTGCGCCTAGTTTAACATCCTTATCCAGGAAACTGCAAATCAAAACAGATTCCATCTCATGCTAATCAGAACGGCTGTCATTGTGAGGCAAATTGCAGCAAGTGCTAGGCTAACACCTTCAAAGTCTCTTACTCCTTCCCTCCCTGCTAACAGAAGAAACCTTCATCTCCGGCAGCCAGCAAACCCAGTATGGTCCTCGTCCTCACTGCCACCGAGGGGTGGCCAGGCCCTTACGGCTCATGCTTAGCCCTGTAGAACCTTCAAAAGGTCTCCCTCCGTGATGTTTTCCTAACGCCAGTTTCATCATGTCCCCACTGGTCAAAACCTTGTCTTTGTCAACAACGGGCTCACCCAGCTCCCCTTTCAGAGGGAAATATTTGTAGTCACAGCAAGACAGAAAACTAAGACATTCCAAGCTATCACAAGACTGGGATGTGGGGGTCGAATCATAAGGACTTCTCTGTTCATGTTATTGTTCAGCATTGTGTTTTGGACTACATGAGAACTGGAGAGCTGAGGCAGTCATCTCAAGTGCTTGGAACCACAGAGAATTTTCGTTTGTCCACACACATCTTCAGAAACCCTTAAGTTTGCTTTGGCCTTGACACAAGGCAGGATGCCACAGTCTACTTTATATCGGTCGAGGTTACTGGTACAGGATGGCTTATCTTCTCTAATACATGTTCCCTGCTCGAGAGGAAGCCTTTGGAGTCCTTGTGTGTCTGTTAACTTCCCTGACACAGCCTTGCCCAGAAGCAGGAAGGGGCTGTTCACAAAGTCAGCCCAAATTGAAAGTGACTTTAGGATTGGTTTCTCTGAAAGGCAGAATCAGCACTGGGGAGGGGACGCTGCCCTCCCACCGACTAATGAGGCTCTGCCTCAAGCAGCTAGAGGTTTGCATCATTCCCACTAACCTGGGAAGTAAGGGCAGGGGGGCAGAAGTAGCTCCGAAGCTTCTGAGGGTGGAGGAGTAATTACTATCAATAAGAAAATGTTACTTCCTTCCCAAACAAATTCGGGGGAGGGGGCATTTTTATATAAAGGGACTTCCCTGCTGCTTTTCTTGAAATTTTCTGGTGAGTTTCTTTAAGAAATCAAACAAACCACCTTACATTGCAGGAAGACAGTGTCACGTTCCTTGAAGGCTACCTTCCTCCCAAGTCTCCAGCTCTGCCCCTGCTCTTCTCCCCCATGTCCTCCAAGGGCCACTGAAGAGATTCGGGGTAGGTCTAGCCCTGGGACAGCCGCACAGCTGCGGGCCACAAGGCTCTCACTTTGACTCCTCCTCTAGGCCAAAGCCCCGTGTTCATGTCTGACTCAGTGTCCGTTCCCAGCTCCCCCACATTTAGTACCTGAAAGTTTCTAAGATCACTGAACGTCTGCGATGTTTAGTATGTGATGGGCTCCTTGCCTGTGTGTGCCAGCCATCTCAGGTGGTAAGGCATCAGGGTAGGACCAGAATGGCCACCATCTATCCCCTGTGCCCCTTGATAACACACTCACACCTACGAAGGACCTACCCTACTAATAGTGAGTAAAGGATTCCTCGCTCACAGTTCAAGATGCATCAATGGTCTAGAAACAAGATAGGGCTTTGCTTTGTTTTTACTCACCCTTGAGATTCAAATTCTAACTTCCTCGTCAACTGCCCAACTTGGTGGAGTGCAAGCTGTGGGTTTTTTTTTTTTTTAATGATTTATTTTTATTTTATACGCATTAGCGTTTTGCCTGCCTGCATGTCTGTGTGAGGGTGTCAGATCCCCTGGAACTGGAACTACAGACAGTTGTGAGCTGCCATGTGGGTGCTGGGAATTGAACCCTGGTTGGAAGAGCAGCCAGTGCTCTTAACCACTGAGCCATCTCTCCAGCCCCGAAAGCTGTGTTTCAATTCTACCAATTTCTCTTTATCATCCAGTGTGTGGCCCTGAGGGATTCACCAGAGTGACACCAGGTACCATGAACTGTGGTGGTCAAGTCTTGAAGATTCCTGGATGAGGTGTCTTGTAGATTCTTAGTACATTTAACCAGCTGCTGTGTACAAGAAGAATACTCTCCTGGAGACCAGGACAGCTGGAGATGAGTATGCCTGGTGAGAAAACCACCAAGCAGTATAGCAGACTCCATGGCTCTCCATCACCTGTAACTCCAGTTCCAGGGAGTCCAACGCTTCCTGGCCTCCATGGGCACCAGGCACACGTCATGTGATGCATATACTTAAGGGTGCTCCCACATGCCCATAGTAAGTCTTTAACAATAATGGCCATAGAGCTCAGTGTTCACACGTCATGTCTTAACTTTTATTGTTGCTCTGACAAGCTGACAGCAGCTTAGGGGAGAGAGGATTTGTTTCCGCCTTGCTGTTCAAGAGGGTGCAGCCCAGCCCAGCCCAAGAGAGTGTGATGGAATCCGCAGAGGTAGGAGTAGGGGTGGCCTGTATGCCTCAAGGTCCTCCGCTACAGCCCTACATCCATCCACCAGCTAAATTCTAGGTCCAGAAGGTTCCGCAGCTTTCCAAGACAATGCCACTAGCTGGAGACCCAAGTATTGATATACATGTGCCCGTGGGAGACGTTTCGCATTCAAACCATAACACATAAAGAGGAAGTAACCTTCTAAACTGAAAATGGTAACAGCAACAAGTCTGACTGAAACTATAAGATTAAAAACTTTTTTAAATAGCTGAGAAAAATATGGAAAACTATCTGAATCAAATGATCATGATTTATCTTAAAAATAAATAGTTTATGGAAATTAGCAGTAAATAATAATGATTATACTACATAAGGAAGGACATGATTATCTGAATATCACAAACCATAGCAAAAGCACCAAAACCACCGAAATGTCTGGATTTAAGTGCTTAAACAATTAAGCACTGGACAATGATGTCACAAACCTTTAACCTCAGTACTCTGGAGGTAGAGGGAGATGGATCTCTGAGTTCAAGGCCAGCCTGGTATGTGGGGTGAGTTCCCAGACAGCCAGGGATACACAGAGAAATCCAGTCTTGAAAAGCAAAAAAAATTAAATGAAAAAAATAAGCAACATAAAAAAAATGTGGGCTTTTGTGACCCAGAGAACAGCAAATGATAAACCAGGTACAATGGAAAATATGGCTGAACAGTTGGAAGTACGTGGAGAATAGATAACATACAATGTTTTCTAAAATCTAAGAATAATGGGAGTATGTGGACACTATTTTTGGAAACATCCTTCCCTGAATGAGAAAAATTCACCAGCCTGTTAAGTATGATTGTGTCAAAGAGCCAAATCTGGGGTGACTTTCATGAAACTTTATAACGAAAACAGCAAGTACAATTTCCAAAAAATGTTCTTGAAGATCATGATAAAATTTTTACAGAAAAGAAAAAAAAATGAGTGGTGGGAAAAGTTGAAACTTTAAATACAGCCTCTGTAGGGGGAGGGGAGAAAACAAAAACAACTGAGATGAAACGTTGTACACGCTATTCTCCCTTCATCCCAAAGACAATCCAGGACCCTGGACAGGGCAGGAGGACCACAGCCTAGTCAACCCAGTGGCTAGTCCCACAGTCCGGAGAGGGGAGGCCTGTGAGCGATGGTGTCAGAGAAGGCTCCAGGGGTCGGATGGAAGAAGGGCCACCTGCTCCTGCTTAGCCTCTCTCCCTAGTCAGAGAATGGGCAGCACCCTCGGCTGGGAAAGATGGGTGTTTCAGTTGGCCGTGACGACTCCTCCTGGGGGTGGGGGGCGGCAAAGAGACAGTAGTTGGCCACATCTCACAAAACAGCCTGGGTACCACAAGCATCCAGGGCAGCGTCTAGCCTTTGCTGCTTTCTCTTATCTGGACAAGCTGGAAAAAAGCCACTGTGCTTGGGCCCCAGCAGAGAAAATCCACTGTGCTTGGGCCCCAGCAGAGAAAATCCACCCTATGTGCTCAACCAGACTTCCCTTGGGTATGAGACCACAGCTAGGACCAAGACCACAGCCAGGAAGCACTAATCTGTGTTCTTTAGTAAACAACCTACTTCTACTTCCCCTCCGCACCCGGCTCGGCTCTGCTCCCCCCCCCAGCTCCCCTCTCCTCCCCCACCCCCATCTCCCACCCCCTGGCTCCCCCCCTCTGGGCAGCTGCCCCCCTAGTCTGCCTTCTACCCTGGTGGTGTCTTCACAGTCCATCTCTAGCTTTCAAGATCACTCATGCTCTTTGAGCCCTAGACTGAGATGTGCCAAGTGCAAGTGGGAAACGTTCTTCAGCACTGGACCTGGCCTCTGTCTAGGCTCTATCCCACTGGTCTTCTAGGGAAGGAGGCCGTAGCCCCTGTGGCCAACCAGGAGGTAGGCACAGCTCACCAGCACCATGTGGCTAGAGGGCCTTTTGGAGAAAGCTCATGCCTAGAAACTGGGGAGCCCACCAAGAGATTAGGCAGGCTTACTCCCTGGCCTCTTGAGTACCTTTTCCCAGCTTGCAACTGGTATGAGAAATATTCTTTTTAAAAACTGTTAAGCTTATTAAGTGCATGTGTGTATGTGTGTGGGCGTGTATGTGTATGGCACACGTGTGATCAAAAGACCATTTGCAGAAGTAGGTTCTTTCCTTTTACTATGTGAGCTAGGGGATTGAACTCGGCTCCTCAGGCTTGGTGGCAAGCGCCTTTACCTACTGAGTCCTCTCATCAGCCCAAGGAAAAAAATTCTTGGCAGGAACAACGAGATACGTACCCCAAGCTCTGCATGTTTGACTTAATGGTTAGGTTTTACAGGATAGAGGCAGGCCCTTTCCTTTACAGAAAAGCAGACTCACTACCCACCCACCCCCAGCTTAAAACCCTTACTCTGTGAGAACTGGATTTGGACAGAATGCAAAGACATTTATTCCTCTCTCCCATCTTCCTGCTCCCTGTTGGGTAGCTGCAGTTATCAAAGGAGACCCAACCCAGGGGTATCCTATGGCCCAGTCTGCCCAGAACAGTACTGTTGATTGCCATGCTTCTTCTGCTCTCAGTGTGTCTTGGTTTGGATCATAACATTTCATCAGCCTACTTCCAATCAATGTCAAGCTGGGCACACACACACACACACACACACACACACAGCTGCCCTTCTGTGCTCTGGTCCTTTCATTAGAGAGACATCTTCCACGGTGTTCCTCAGACGAGAAATCCCAGGCCTACCTCTAATCCTTTCTGTGTGGAGACCTGGACTAATCTCCATACATCCTCTCCGTTCTGTCCCTACTGCTGATAACTATGTCGGGAGCTGGGATAGCTCAGGGGCAGAGCACTTGCCTGAGGAGGGTGAGACCTTGCCTCCTGCAAAATAAAACCATAATCATCTATTTCAGTCACAAATACGGCAGCCTCCTGGGGAGTCCTGCCAGGGCTTTTCCAAATCAGACTTACATCCAAAGGATCAGGCACGGTGACCCTGCCAGCTACGTCTGCTGTCCATTCAACCATCCACCTACACTCCTCCCCTAGGCTCCCGCAGCCTGCCCGTATCTTCTTAGGCGTCTCACTGTACTTGCTTGTTTTGTTTTTGTTTTTCAAGACAGGGTTTCTCTGTGTAGGTTTGGAGCCTGTCCTGGATCTCGCTCTGTAGCCCAGGCTGGCCTCCAACTCACAGAGATCTGCCTGGCTCTGCCTCCTGAGTGCTGGGATTAAAGGCGTGCGCCACCACCACCCAGCTGGCTCATCCTCTCTGTTCTGCCATCTTTTTTGACCTTTATCCTCTTCCTAGACCCGACTTCAAGCGTTGCCCTTCCACAGCTGTTTCTCACCAACAGCATGGCCCTTGCTTCTAAGCTCTACGTGGACTTTGTTTTAAACATGGACTACAGCTTGACTGATGACTTGTTGGCTATCACACACATGGCCTGTGTCTCCCACCACCACCACCCCCAAAATGATGGATCTGAGGTCAAGATGCATTTCTTGCAATGCAAAAAACAATGCCCGCTATGTGGAGAGGTCACTGTTAATGGAATGAGAGCAGATAAAACTGACAGTCCCCCGGAATTTCCCACACCAGGTTGCTCAATGCATCAGTCATTCATTGTTGGTGACAACAGAGTGACTCTGGGAAGGCATTGTTAGCAGCAGTTCCAACGCAGCCCATCAAGGGATATGTGTTAAGAATTTGTGTGTAGCTCCTTAAGGAGAAAGCATGTTTTCCCTCACCCACCCTTGTCTCTCCTCTTACAGTCCACGCAAGCCCAGACATTCTGCACACCCTTATCCATGAACCCTCTGCTTCCCCTCCCTTCACAGGGGGTCTCGGAGCTCCTATCTCATGATTTAGAGTAACAAATCTGTTGTTTTGTTAGGGGCCATTTTGTGTCATCCTTTGTATAGAGGTTATGACCCTGTTTGACTTACCCCGGCAAGGTTTTGAAGGATGGGGAAGGAGGAGGGTTAACCCAGGGCCCTGATCCTTTCCAGTAGGGCACTCCCTCCAACTACGACTTCCCACTCTAGCTTTAAACATGGCTTCATGAGGACTGGACTAGACCAGAAATGCCTCTCCAGGTGGCACATCTAATCCTTCCTCCCAGGAGGCTAATTGGTCCAAGAGCTCCGGGGACAATTCTTGATCAGGAACTGTGGGAGGCTCCCTCAACCTCCAGATCCCCTTGTGTGTGCTGCATGGCAGAGCAAATTAGAGACAGGAGTGAGGCATGGTCCTCCTTTAGAAATCTGTCTCCTCCCCCTCTAAACACAAGCAAACAAAAGCAACTCCTGATGAGAATCGAAAACAGTTTAGGGCTCTAGGGCACACCTGCTGCCCCTTGCACCCCATATCAGATACCCGCCGGCCAAGAAAATAGGCCAAGCACCCAGAAATATTGTGCTATCAACTTCGAGTGGCCACAGGTCTCCCAGCCCCTAAGGATATCTCCTTACAATAACCAGTCGTGAAGCCCCCTTTTGGGCCAGCCCCAACTTGGAAGCCACCATTTCCACCACAGATACCTGCCCCTCCCGGCCCACACTCTTCTCCCCCTCCACCTTCCTGCTCACCCCTTCGCCGCGGCCTGGGGTGGCAGGAAGGGAGGTGCTGGGCACCGGCCGTGAAAAGCAAACCCCCTCCTGCTCAGAGAGAGCGGCACTGCGCCAGGGAGGACGCAGGTCCAGTGACCCTGGCCATGCAGTCCACCGAGGCCTGGAGTCACAGCTGGAGCACGCCGTCCTGGGACTATTCGGGCTCTGGCTCCCTGGACCAAATGGAGCTTTGCCCGGCCTGGGACCTGCCCTACGCTCACGCCATCATCCCTGCGCTCTACCTGGCGGCCTTCACCGTGGGCCTGCCGGGCAACGCCTTCGTGATGTGGCTGCTGAGCGGACGGCGCGGACCGCGGCGGCTGGTGGACACCTTCGTGCTGCACCTTGCGGCCGCCGACCTGGGCTTCGTGCTCACACTGCCACTGTGGGCGGCGGCGGAGGCCCGGGGCGGCCTGTGGCCCTTCGGCGACGGCCTGTGCAAAGTCAGCACCTTCGCGCTGGCGGCCACGCGCTGCGCGGGCGCGCTGCTGCTGGCGGGCATGAGCGTGGACCGCTACCTGGCCGTGGGCCGGCCGCTGAGCGCGCGGCCGCTGCGGAGCCCGCGCTGTGTGCGAGCCGCGTGCTGCGGCGCCTGGGCGGTGGCGGTCCTGGCCGGGCTCCCCGCCTTGCTCTACCGCGGACTGCAGCCGAGCCCGGACGGCCCGGGCAGCCAGTGCGCCGAGGAGCCGTCGGATGCACTCCAGGGCCTCGGCCTGCTGCTGCTGCTGCTGACCTTCGCGCTGCCGCTGGCTGTCACCCTGGTCTGCTACTGCCGCGTGTCGCGCCGCCTGCCGCGCGTGGGGAGGGCCCGGAGCAATTCGCTGCGCATCATCTTCGCCGTGGAGAGCGTCTTCGTGGGTTCCTGGCTGCCCTTCGGCGTCCTGCGAGCCATCTTCCACCTGGCGCGCCTCCGGGCTTTGCCTCTGCCCTGCGCGCTGCTGCTGGCGCTGCGCTGGGGTCTGGCGGTCGCCACCTGCCTGGCTTTCGTCAACAGCTGTGCGAACCCGGTCATCTACCTCCTGCTGGACCGCTCGTTCCGCGCCCGGGCCCGGTTCGGGGTGTGCACGCGCGCCGGGCGCCAGGTACGAAGGATCAGCTCGGCGTCCTCGCTCTCCAGGGACGACAGCTCGGTGTTCTGGGGCCGGTCCCCAAAGGCGAACTCTGCCTCGGCCTCGTAGCCTCCCGTTGGCGGCGCAGGTGGAGCGGCCGCGGAGCTCCAAAGAGAGGAGCCACACGGAGGACGATCGTGCTCCCAAGATGCGCCCGGAGGACTGCCCATCGGTTTTCTCGGAGCTGGCTAAGACTGGCTGTTCTCGCAGACTGATAGACGTGGGAAGGGTGGGGAGTTTCCTTAATTTTCCCCAGGGCAAGAAAGGCTGTAGACACCCACCTGGTTTACCCAGTCGATGTGAGGGAAGTGAGTTTTCCTCTCTGCTTCATTTGGTGTAGCTCAGCTCAAACATCCAACGCAGACTCTCAACGGCCCTTCTTGCCCCAGACCGTTCTTGCCCCTGCAAAGCCTTTGCCATCCGAGAAATTTCTCCTCCACATCAGCCCTCTACTAATGCCACCTCAGAAATGTTCTGTAGAACGAGAGGGGCGACAGCCCTTTCTCTGGCCATCTTTGTAGCTTCAGTGACTGAATCCTTTCACATCCCCAGTTGGGATATTCATTTTCAAAGGCTCACCAAAGACATGGGAACCACCTCCAGTCTGAGCTGCCCAACTTGATCCTTCCCACCTGTTCCTTCAGAGTGCCAACCTGGCTGTGGTGACCCTTCTCCCCTCTGGGGAAGCTGTTCTGACCTTCCTTCTTAGTGCTGGGAGCTGACATTTCAGCAGGCATTCCGATTCCCCATCACGCAGCCAGGGACCCCGGGTTCTTCTGTGAGTTCACATCTCAATAATAATAATAATAATAAACCGCTGGTTAGCCCTCGTTAGAGCTGCGTCTTGACTTGAACAGCAGGAGTGAAATGGGGTGTCAGAAGTGCGTCCCCATCAGACACAACTCAACTCAGAAGTTGAGGCACCTCAGGGTGGTGGTTTGTGTGATGCTGGGATGGGACAAGAGGACCAGCTGCACCTGTGTGGTACTCTCGGGAGGGCAGAGAATTACTTATTCTTTTAAAGGGCATCTCACATCTTGAAGGTTGCAAGATGAAAAAGAAAAAAAAAAAAAAAAGAGGAAGATGCACAGCATCTGCCTGCCAGGTGTCATTTCAAAGAAGAGATGTGTAATTTTGAGTTTTAAATGTGGTCCAGGCTTTCCCCCATGCTCTGGGAGCCCTTCCAGTACAAATGTTTGGAATTAACCATTTCAGACTCTGGTTTAATCCTTTGAGGCGTGTGGAAGGCTTAGAAAGGAAATGTTTTTATTTGAGAGGATTTGGCCTAGACACATCTTGGTCAGCGAGGGAAAGGGGTTCTGGGACGGGGTTCTTCGTGAGAACCACGCCCCAGCCAGATCGTGGGTCGTGGAGTCGCCGCACAGACTGAAGCTTCCGTGCTGGGTTAGATCTGAAGATGGGCATTCTGTCTGGCTGTTTAACCTCGTCTAGTACCTCTGCATTCCCTCTAGCACTTGAGACTATTGGTTTGGAGTATGTTTAGCGATACAGCCCACCTTGGCCCCACCTTGCATCTGCTCTTGTCAGAAAGAACATCTCTGCACGTCCCACTGTACGCCCTGGGAGCAGCAAGGCCTGCAGCCTATGGTCACCGGGGCCAGCAGGGTGTACTTCAGACACTTGCAAATCTAAGGGCTCATTTACATCATAGTCCTTTCTCCGGCCCTTGCTTTCTGAGGAGAAGGCCCCAGGGCTTCCAGGACAGGCAGGGGTGCTGACGCTCACCCGAGGTATGTGTGTCTAGACTAAAGCTTACAGAGCAAGTGTTGCTCTAGGCTGCTGGGACAGAGTCCCCTCCAAGTTCCTCCCCACTTTCTCAGCTGAGCTCCCTGAAGACAGACAGACAGACAGACAGACAGACAGACAGACAGAAGGCTTCTCAAGCCCACCGGAAAGGTTTCATCTCCCCTCCTGCAGTGCTTACTGAAAACTGACATTTCCCCACAACACAGAACTATGCGCAGTGTGGAGAACAGTTCCCTCTTTTGGGGTGCAGCGCTCAAATGGGCTCTCATGTGCTCCTCATTCCGTGGAGAGTGAGCCCCCACTTCCTGCCGATGGAGACGAGGCATGGATGCAGGAGCTAATAATAGCTTTTCTTTTAGAAAGCAGCTGGGGAGCTGGAGAGATGGCTCAGTGCCTGCTCACTGGCTGCTTTGAGGACCCAGGTTCAATTCCCAGCACCCACATGCCAGCTCACAAGTGTCTGTAACTCCAGTTCCAGTGGATCTGACTCCTTCACACAGACATGCAGGTCAAACACCAATGCACAAGAAAGAAAAGAAAGAGAGAGAGAGAGAGACAGACAGACAGACAGAAAGCAGTAGGTCCCTCTTCATCAAGAACAAGATGTGCATAACCTGGCTGGGTGGTGGTGGCGCACACCTTTAATCCCAGCACTCGGGAAGCAGAGACAGGCGGATCTCTGTGAGTTCTAGGCCAGCCTGGTCTACAGAGCAAGTTCCAGGACAGTCAGAGCTACACAAAGAAACCCTGTCTCAAAAAAAAAAAACAAAAAAAAAAAAACAAAAAACCAAAACCAAACAAACAAACAGTGCACACTCCACCCCTCAAATGTCCACCCTCCTAGCCATATAAGCTTCAGTCGACCCCCTCCTTACGCACTAATCCTAGACAATGAGAGTTAGGTGGTTGAAGAAGAGAAGTTTTTAAAGATGTAAACCTAGAAGGAAAAAACTCTCCATGTCCAAACATAATGCTGCACTTTCACGACTGTGATAGATTAAAATGCAAATTTTAAGAGCGCATTCAACTTTGAGGAATCAGGAAAGGTTGGTAGTACGTTTCCAAGAGAAAGAAGGCAAAGTTTCAGAAGTTAACCGCCTCACACTTTGACTCTAAGGATGCGAAACTGTCAGCACTGGCTTTGTTGGAGGAAAACGTTACATGTCTCCTCATTTGGGTTCTATCGCTGTGATAAAACACTATGACCAAAAACAACTTGGGGAGAAAGGGTTGATTTCCTCTCACAGCTCCACATCACACTCCATAGCTGAGGGAAGTCGGGACAGGAACTCAAGCAGGGCAGGAACCTGGAGGCAGGAGCTGATGCAGAGGCCATGGAGGGGTGCTGCTTACTGGCTTGCTTCCCCTGGCTTGCTCAGCCTGCTTTCTTATAGAACCCAGGACTACCAGCCCAGGACAGCACCACCCACCACCCTGAACCATCGACCACTGATTAAGAAAACGCCCCACAGGCTTGCCTGCAGGCCAATCTGGTGGGGGCATTTTCTCAATTAAGATTCTTTTTTTTTTTTCCAAACGACCACAGCTTATGTTAAGTTGAATTGAAATTAACCAGTCGAGTGTCCAGTGGATCAACACTCTCTTTTCTTTCTTATCCCTCCCAGGTTAGGCATCATAGGTAAGACCTTTTCTCCTGCGGCTCACTAATAGAATACCAGGTATTCATTTATTTGCTTATTGGGCTCTCTCATCATAACATGCACTCCATGATGACAGAGAATTTTCTCATTTGGTTTCATGCTGTGTCCCCAGTTCCTGGAGCAGTGCCTGCATGTCGCAGGGGTTCCTTAACTACTGTTGAATGAACGGCTATAAGGACTGTCCCATCATGAGAGGTAACGTGAAAGTGAAGAAATGATGTTGCGTTCTATGCATGATATTAGTTATGCTTTATTAAAGGATGCAGAGAAAGGCTAGAAGACGATGCAATGAATGTGAACAATGGTTGTGCTAGAATTAAGAGAATCGTAAAGCCCCTTCCCTCCATTTCTTTTGCAAAAATGTTTATAAGCATTTTAAGGGCCGTTAGCATAGACTGATGCGTCCAATACAAAGAGGTTGAAATTAGACCAGGGCCTGGCTCCCCATGGTCACAATCCAGTTGCCTGTCTCTGGGCCCCTCACCCAGGCTTCTGAGCTGAAGGCTGGGGCTGATCATATCTGCTCTGCTGTATCGTAGATCAAAGGAAATGATGTTCTTGAAAGTACTTTATAAGTGGTGGTGTTTCATACAGATGTGCCCCCAAAAGCACGTCCTCAGGATTAACATGTTCCAGGCCGTGCTCTCCCTCCCCATCTTGTTACTGTGGAGAGACCCTGTGGGCTACCCAGGGATTGAAAAGGTCAACATCTTGACTGAGGCTGTAACTCAGCACTAGAGCCCGTACCTAGCAGGTAAAAAGCTAGGTTCCATCTCCAGTGATGGGGAAGGGGGAGGAGGGTGGAGAGAGAAGAAGAAAGGGAAACTCCACATCCAGACCAAGGCTGGCATATGGCTGTGTGTCGTTCTTAATTTGCCTCTTGTGACTAATTCTGACCTTTCTCTTCACCCCTCTCGACCCCATGGGTCTGTTCTCAGGGCACAGTGTGGGAACTGGGGCCCAGACTGGTGAGTGATCTGGGGAGTTCAGAAGGCTGGCAGAGCCGGGGTGTGTGTTGGTGAAGTCTGATATGAGTCAGCTGCTCTCCCCACCGAGGGCAGGGCAGCGGTGACTCTGGACACTGAAGGCACCTCACTTGTGAGATTTTATCAGGTCTAAGTTCCTGGCCTCCCTCGGCTCAGAGGCCTGCAGGAAACTGCTTACACTCTTCACCTGACCCCCAGACTCAGCAACTGGGACAAAGCACGACCAGACCAGGAAATGCTGGTAACTTCGAGGGAAGGAGAAATCAAAGGTGTGAAATTACTCTTCCCCTCTATTATCTTTAAAATCAAAAAGAAGTTACAGGTTTGTAATTACTCCACCCGAGACGAGACGACGTGTGTTTACAAAATGTCACTTGATTTTAGCACTACCAGCTAGTTTTGTCCATGCTAAGGAGGAGGATACCAAGACCCAGAGATAATGACAACCCTTTTATCTGTGGAGCACACTGTGGAAAGCCCCCGCATGAGCGCCGTGAGTCTGCCATGCCCATGCATGATGCATTGACTGTGGGGACATCAGGGAGCATGCGCGAGACCACAGCAAATGGCTCGGCCGTCCCCCGCCTGCCTTTCCTGACCCTGTCACCCCTCTCTTGTGACACAGAGCCACCTTCTCCATTTTTTGAACCCAGCTCACAGGGACGACTCCCTGACCTCTTCTCTCTCTTAAAAATGTTGAGATTTTCTGCTGGGCATGGTACCCTTAACCCCAGCACTCAGGAGGCAGAGACAGAGAGAGAGCTCTGTAAGTTCCAGGCCAGCCTGCCTGGTCTACATGATGAGTTCCAGGCCAGGGCTACATAATAAGACCTTTTCTAAAAAAAAAAAAGAAAGAGAGAAAGAAAGAGAGAGAGAGAGAGAGAGAGAGAGAGAGAGAGAGAGAGAGAGAGAGAGAGAGGAGCGCTAAGATTTCCCTGCACTAATTATTAAGGTAATAGCACTTCTTTGCGTTTTGGTTTGCGGGGTCTTGTTTTATTTCTTTTTGTTCTGAAACAGAATTTCACAGCATGTTGCCCAGGCTGGTCTCAAGCCCCTAAAGGCTCAAACGAGCCTCTATTAGTCTGTGAAGTGCCTGGGATAGCAGGCATGAACCGCCAAACCCATATATATTAAAGGAACCATAGTAAGATGGGCTAGTAGAAAATGTGTGACAGGAAGGAATACTAGGGAGGAAATACTAGGAAGGGAGGGGAAGGCAGGGAGGAAGGAGGGCTGGGGGAACAGCTAATCCAAACTAAGGAAAGTATGAAGTTTTATGAAATCCCACCAGTTGATAAGCTAATTAAAAATAAAACAAGCGAAGGGGAAACAAAGGATTACCTAGCATGGGTCAGAACACAGCTCCCAGGAGACATGGGTTCTTAAAGGAAAACCCCAGTGCCAGGCATGGGTGACCCTCCGACAGTTCATCGTCAGGGTGTCCCACAATACAGGCTAGTGCAGTCACTCTGTTGCCATAGAGGGTATGCCCCTGTTGCTGAAGACACCACACAGTTGGGTTGCAGGACATAAACAAACTTGATCTTGAACCAACCAGGAGTCTCTCCGGGTGGCTAGCTTTGCTAGTACGGGAAGGGCTAAGGCCTTACTAGGCACCTACTCCTGTGTGGTACAGTGCCATCCTACCAGACAAGCTGTGCCTGCCCCCTGGTGCAGAAGTGTTAAGACAGCTTATGGGGCAGCCAAATGCTCTCTTGATTAGATCTGAAACCTGCTCTAAAGGAGAGAATTTGTTTTAGTCAGGGTTCTCTAGAGTAACAGAACTTCGAGAATAAATCTCTCTCTCTCTTTCTATCTAATTTATCTGTATATATATGTATATACACACATATACATTACACACACACACACACACACACACACACACACACACACACACACACACACGTATGTATATCTCCACAGTAAGAACCTGTTTGAGGAGAGGGAGCCCAAATTCAACCTTGGATAAATTCTTAGATGTGAAATTATTCATTTCTTTTCTTTGAGTCTTTTTACATAGTTCAACTCAAGAGTTCTCAGCCTCCCACATGCTTGTATTTTAGGGGTGTACCCCCACACTTACCCTTAAAGTAAACTTACTCATTAGAGATTCTGGACAGCCTGAGATTTGTGTGTGGGGGGTGAGGGTTGTGGTTTGACCCGGGGAGATGTGATAGACAGAGGTGATTCATAATCGCTTTCCTGACTGTCCTCCATAATGTGCACATTCCCATCTCCCTTCTACATGCCTGCCCCAAATAAGTCTAAAATACACAGGGCACACCTGGTTGGGGGCCTCCTATTCTAGATCCTAGGATCATGCTGGCACAGCATGGTGTGGCCAGCTTACCGGATCAAAATCGGCTCTCCTCCCCCCTCCCCTCCCTTCTTCTTCCCCCCCTCCTCCCCCTCCTTCCCTCCCTCCCTCCCTCCCCTACTCTCTTTCCTTTAGCCAAAGCCTTCTTCTTTACATAACAGGGTGCCCCAATCTTCTCAAGTCTCTACCTCTGAAATTACTACAAATAAAGCTGTGATATCAAGAGTGAAATAACTCACTGGTTGGTGGTGGCACAGGCCTTTAATCCTAGCACTCAGGAGGCAGAGGCAGGTAGATCTCTGTGAGCTCGAGGCCAACCTAGGCTACAGAGTGAGTTCCAGGACAGGCTCCAAAGCTACACAGAGAAACCCTGTCCTGAAAAACCAAAAAAAAAAAAAAAAAAAAAAAAAAAAAAAAAAAAAAAGTGAAATAACTCAAGACCCTCTGCTCTAATTGTAAGAACTTTTCCATCCATACAGCTTTCCAAACCTTCTCGAGTGTGGTCAACGTGCATATTACGTCTTTGTACTCATGTGGTGTTTGGCTTTTTCTTTTTAGATTTATTATTTTATGTGTATGGTGTTTTGCCTCCATGCATGTGTGTACATGTGTGTACATGTGTGTGCCTGCTGTCTGAGGAGGTCAGAAGAGGGCATCAGATCCCCCAGCATTAGGGTTACAGGTGGTCCTGAGCAACCATGTGGGGGTGAGAATTGAACCCAGGTCCTCTGCAAGAGCAGAGAGTGCTCTTAACCTCTGAGCCACCATCCCAGCCCCGGCATCCAGCCTCTCCTTTTGCACAGCACTCTGTATGGTTTTTCTGTATTTCAATACAGATCTCAGAGCTGTCGTTCTGAAGCTTTCTTCTGTGGATCGGCCATCGTCTGACCAGCCCTCCCTCCCTCCTTTTCTAGACGTTGAAATTGCTCAGGAGATTTTTGCCCTTCTCATCGTGCTGGCATGAGTGTCTTTCCCCTCCAGCTGGGGACTCACTTGGAACATTTTTGTCCAAAGTGGACAGACACCTGCTGTCTGTCCCTCGCCTGGGCTCTACCCCTCTGTGACGGTATCAGCCAGGGGCAGAACTCTCAACGGCAGTGACCGTGGACATCAAGAAAGGACAGTGGCAAGCACACAGTGCACTGATAAAAGCCGGGGTGACATTCACAATTTCTGCTGCCACTGCCTGGGTTCAAGCCCAAGCTCCGCACCCCACAGTCTTTGTGACTTTGGCTAACTTGGCCATTCTCTTCCATGTCACAACCCCCATCTGTAAACCTGGGGTGCTGTTTCGATCCGAGAGGGTAGAGAAGGGTTAAGTGTGTTGGTGTGTGAGGAGTTTGGGATTATCTTGCACATAGTAAGCATTGTATGTGCTCTAATTACCGGCAGTAAAATAAACAGCAGGACATTTGCTAAGGGGCATTGAATGCTACTGTGGTTCCGGATATTGCCTCTCAAATTCCCAGAGTGAACGAAACTCTTATTCTGTAACTCTGTGTTCCAGTAAGCAAGACCATGGGGCTCTTGCAGCGATGTAGACCCCCATCTGAGTCTCCATCCCATTCACAAAAAGACAGAAAATGTGGAGTTATGTTATATGAATTGCTAAATGGTCTTTTATTAAAAACCCCGGAGCCAGATATTGGGGTAAATGCTGAAAGATCAGAGAGACAGAGGAACAAGCCACGGCCACGTCTCACCTCACCAACTCCTCAGCCTGAAAAGGCTTTCTAGCCAAAAGGCCTCTAGCCTTTCTAGCCGTAAGGGGTTTCCTCAGCCAAAAAGGCTTCAGTTCCTGTCTCCTCATGCCTTATATACCTTTCTCCACCCTGCCATCACTTCCTGGGATTAAAGGTGTGTGCCACCATTGCCTGGCTCTGTTTCTCTCCTAGACTGAGTCAATCTCATGTAGTCCAGGGTGGCTTTGAACTCACAGAGATCCAGAGGGATCTCTGCCTCCTGAGTGCTAGGATTAAAGGTGTGTGCTACCACTGCCTGGCTTCTATGTTTAGTCTAGAGGCTTGTTCTGTTCCCTGATCTTCAGGCAAATTTTATTAGGGTGCACAATATATCACCGCAGAGTTAGTGGTATAAAAGAGGGAAATGAAAGCCTGCTGGCCCTTAGCTTGGGGAAAAAAAATTCCCACTGAAACTAAAACGTGTGTGATGACTTCTGTGCTGTGACTTGTGTGTTTTCTGGGTTTCTAGAGAGTGACTGGTCAGTGTGTCCCTGGGATAGAGAAGCCT
The DNA here is from genome assembly GCF_049852395.1 of Peromyscus maniculatus bairdii. Lineage (NCBI taxonomy): Eukaryota > Metazoa > Chordata > Mammalia > Rodentia > Cricetidae > Peromyscus > Peromyscus maniculatus. Next base: position 45,912,015 of record NC_134862.1, on the reverse strand, counting down.
TGTGAGTAGTCCAAGGACGCTTTCGCTCCCTGGGCTTAGAATCTCCTTCCAGGGGCTAGAGAGACCACTCAGCAGTTAAGAGCACTCTCGCTCTTCCAGAGGACCTGGGTTCAATCCCCAGCACCCACATGGCAGCTCACGACCATCTGTAACTCTAGTGCCAGGGGATCTGACATCCTTCTCTGGCTGCCACAGATACGAGACACATAAATACCCACGCACATACAATAAAATTACATTTTAAATAGATTACCTTCCAGAACTCAGAGTGAACCCCAAGATGAGAGGACCTTCCCCACAGTGAAGTGCCACACCACTTCAACGTCTGCTGCCTTCGGTCCCAGCACTGCTAGAGGTCAGAGGTCAGGAGACTTCTAGGACCCCAAACCTCAAAGATAGCCAACCCATCCATGCCTCTTCTCCGGACACTTATTTAGCATATTGAGTTTCTAAAATATTCTTATTTAAAAAAAATCATCAACAAGAACATACAGGGACATGTTAATTCCTAAGTCTAGCGCTAGGCATGTAATTCAGCTGGCACAGTGTTTGTCTAATATGCAGAAAGCCCTGGATTCGAGTCCCTGTACCTTAAAGACCAGGCAGGATGGCTCAAACCTGGAACCCAAGCACTTCGGAGTTAGAGGCAGAAAGAGCCTAGGATCAAGGTCATCCTCATCTACACAGCAAACTCGAGGCCAGCCTGGGCTACATAAGACCTTGTCTCTCTCAAAAAAGATTTTTTTAGTCGGGCAGTAGTGGTGCACGCCTTTAATCCTAGCACTTGGGAGGCAGAGACAGGCGGATCTCTGTGAGTTCCAGGACAGCCTGGTCTACAAGGTGAGTCCCAGGACAGCCAAGATTGTTACACAGAGAAACCTTGTCTTAAAAACAAAAACAATTGTTTTTCTAAGTCTACGTACATGATAGGTAAAGGGGAATTCATTAGCCAGACTGACCTCTCCCCGCTGTGCCCCATGTCTCTACCAGCAGCTTCCCACTGGAACTCTTCGGTCCATGTGGCTATGAGCAAACAGACACAGTGCTTTGACCTAAGTGAACTCACAGAGGCCTGGGGATGTGCATGGGTTGGGGGAGGAAGTCACATATGGTCCATGTCCACTAAGTACACCGCTATCATGCGACCCCAGTGAAAACTCTCCTTCCTCTTTCTCATCATGCTTACGATACCTTAAGAGCAGCCAAAGATGTGAGGTATTAATTTGCTTCTGATGGACCCAGCCGCAGCTCGGGTTCAGCCTCGGCACAGGAGGAGGAGTCTGGCCTTTGGAAGCACCTAGTCCCTAAGCTACAGGAAGTGGAGGATGGTCCCTGGCAAACAGGTCTGGATCTTAAAAATATAACCACGCAGAAATCTATTGTTTTCCCGAGGGTTAGAAGTGACAAAGATGACAATGGGTATTTTTTTAGACTAAAAAGTGTAAGAAAGCGTCTCTTTAAAAATCGCTACCACTTATTGGATATTTCCTGGGGGCAAAGGATAATGCCAAACAGAGTTCAGTGTCACAGGCACGAGGTGGGGGTGAGGGTCCCAACACACCCACTTTACAAAGAAACCGAGCAACTCTGGCATAATTTCTTGTAGCCTTCTGCAGGCTAGGCAGGTGCTCTCCTACTGAGCTGCACTTCCGGCCCCAAGTACACACTTCTGTTAATGTCTCCTAAATGACCTACCTGAGCCTCTTACCATCCAAAAAGGCCAAAAGACAATAGCCCTGAGAGGCACTGCCTTAGGAGGCATCTGCCATCTCAGATATTTTGAGTTTAATTGTTCTTAGTGAAGGTAAATAAGAAAGGTTATTATTGTCTGGGCTGAGCTCCCACACTGGGCCCAGCAGACCAGACCAATAGAGTCACTCAAGTTCAGTAGCATGGAACCAAACTGCTCAGGGGGGAAAGACAAGAGCTAAATCCTCAAACGGAATGCTTTTGACTGAGAGAAGCAAGTTCCACAGAGCGGCCCCTAGGGAAAGTCACCAGCGGGACCTGGGGGCAGCCAGTCGCTCTCAGCCCCTTCCTGCTTTCTCTGCCCGTCCGGCTCTGCTGTCACACTCTCAGCCTACCGGGGCCTTCTCTACATTTTTAGAGGGAACAGCATCCCTATTCATGAGCCATACATAAAAATCCCCCAGGGCCTAAACTAAATGTGTTATATTCGGTTCCTTGAAAGCAGTAGAGCCAGACCCTGGTGAGCATAAGCACCGCCACTCAGGCACACACACAACACACCTGCGCCATCATCATCATCATCATCACCACCACCACCTTCATCAGACTGTAGCCCCAGCAGGACCCAAGTTCCTGGGTTTGTCCTCTGGCCTGGAGATAAGTCTATCTCACCCCCACTGCCATGGAGGAAATAGACAAGACCAGACCGATGGGTCGATAGACCCCCATGGTAGTTGACTTCAAGCAAGGCTTTCCCGAGGAACCAGGAAGGCTTTTCCAGAGGGGCCTGTGGGAGGCTTAGAGCTGAGCACCCTTGAGGTCCCGGTGTCCTGTCTTGGATGCAGCCCCAGCAGCCCCAAAGTAACATCTAGTGTCTCTCCACCACTGTATTTAATTTTATCTTAAAAAACAAAACAAGAACAACAACAATTAAAAACAAAAACAATAACCAACCCACGATTCACTCTTACCTTAAAGTTTTCAGTCTTCTTTAGGCCTCCAGAAATGACAGGCCGACGGGAGCCGTAGGGCTTGGCGGCAGGTGGTCCTCAGGGGGATGGAAGTCAGGTGGGAACTTGGGTTCACAGCAAGGGAGGGATCAGGTTTTGCCCTCCTGAGAGGAGTGATCCAAGTCTCTACCAGCATGGACACAGTCTCAGGCTGAGGTAGATTCTCGGCCCTCTCCCGTCACTTCTGCCCTCGGGGTTGGTTTAGACACACAGAAGATCACTAATCCAGATCAATGTGACCAGGACTGGTGGCAGTTACCACCCCTAATGGTCTCACCTAATGGCTTCAGTAGGGACAGAAGGAAGCATGTCAGTGATCAGTGATCCACACAGATCTGCCTACCCAAGGACACCTGTCTGTGGCCTCTCAAGTCCACAGAAACTCAGACGGACAGGACAGAAGGGCTGGGGAGGAAGGAAAGACAGACACAGAAAGGGGGAAGGACATGAAAGAGAAGAGAGTGGGAGCCCTGGAGAGGACTCAGAAAAATCTAGAAACTAGACTGGAACTGATGGCCAGAGGGTGCTGGTGTGTCCTGGGGGAATGACCTGCCTCATGCAAGTCTGGGGGTATGACTCCAGGGTGTGGCCTCTCCTGTCCTCAGCGCTCTTCAGACTCGGTGTCCTGGGTCCATTTTCAGTTCTCCTCCTTGTGGCAGCCAAGGGAAGCCCCTGACTTGGCCCCCTCGACCAGTCCTGTGCAGTTCATGGAACTACCCGCCCTCCCAGAGCCCAGCCTGGACATCACCAGTTCTAGCTATTGTTGCAGTAGCCTCCAGGCGGTGCCTGCGGGCATCTGCCCCAGCTTGCAGGATGCGGTCAGGAGAGGAAGCAGGCCTTGGCCCAGTCATTCTGGGGTTTCCAGAGAGCTGCTTGCCAAGACATTGATAGGACAGTGTCTGGGGGGCTAACCATGGCCTCTCTTTCCCCCACCTGGTTCTCAGAGCGCAGGAGGAGACTATGTGGGGTAAGTTCTCTCCTCTGCCCGACCTGAGGTTGGAAGAACCTGGCAGAGTAGCTTCTAAAAGGACAGGAAGGGCCTGGGGGCCCCTCCCTCTGAAGGTGGCTGCTGGGGTACAGACAACATGCCCAGCTTCCTTCTAGGCAGCTTTCAGAGGATTGTGAGAATTTGCTTTACCTGCTTTTAACCCGCGGGCAAGAAGTCAGTTTCTGATCTTCTAGAAAGCCCATCTGCTGGAAGAGGGCCTTTGTCTCTCCAGCCAACTCGGAAAGAAGAGAAAATGAACGGAGCTTAGCTGACTTTCCCAATCTACAGCTTCCATCCACCTCCAGCTCATCAGGGCTTGGGGTTCTGTTGCCAGACCTCCTGCTTCTTCAGGCCCGGCTTTTGCGCATACTCAGGCTTTGGGTTCTAGGCTCCCAAGGTTTCTGCTGTGAGACAAACAGGCGCAGAGCCTAAGGGATATACACTTACTCAACTGCTTGAGGTTTTTTTGGTTGGTTGGTTTTTTGAGACAGGATTTCTCTGTGTCCTGAAACTCGTTCTGTAGACCAGGCTGGCTTTGAACTCAGAGATCCACCTACCTCCCCCTCCAAAGTGTTGGATTAAAGGCATGCCCCGCCGCCACCACCCAGCAACTGCTTGGCTTTTTAGTAAAATGATTAAATATGTCCAGCCAATTTTTCACACACATACAAATTATATTTCCAGCTTTTATTTTTAAAATGCATGCATTTTCTTGTGATAACATTTGTGGTGACTGCCCTTTAAGACAACCTGCATTTTCTAGTTTGTCCTATTGGTCCCCCATCCTCTTTGGGGCTCATCTTGACTCCCTTCCCCCAATTCATACTAAAGCTAAGAATGAGTTGCAGGACCATAAACAAAACACTATGCTGTTTGAGGACCAGAATTCTTACACTTGACATATTTTATTCCTTAACCATTCAGTCCCTTTGGCATCTAATTCTTTCAAAAAGTGCAGAACTGTGGCCTCATAGGCTCTGTCTTCACATCCTAAATCATCTTAGTTGAATGCTGCCAGGCCTTGGTTTCCTCGTCTGCAAATTAACAGTAACACAACACACTCAGACTTGCAAGGGAGACCACTGTGATGGGTAATCTCGGCTGTCGAGCTGATCAGGTTAAGAATCACCATGGAAACAAACCTCTTGCCCTCACAGACTCCTATATTAGGTTAACTGGGGTGGAAGTCTCACCCTAAGTAAGGACGGCACCATCCTATGACATGGGGTTCCTGACCACAGAAGAGTGGGAAAAGCTAGCTGAGGACCAGCTAGTGCCTGCTTCGTCACTGTGGATGCGATGTGAGGAGCTGGCTTGGTCCTACCTCCATACCTTCTCCACCACAGGAGACCGTGTTGCCATAGACTGTGAGCCCAAATAGACCCTTCTTTCCATAAGTTGCATCGGCCACGTATTTTTGTCCCAGTATTGAGAAGAGTCACTAACATAACCATCTTAGACCATTTTTGGCTGCTAAGCCTAAATATCTGAGACTGGGTAATTATTTAAAAAAAAAAAACAAAAAAAACTGAGTTCTGCCAGGTGTGGGGATACACAACAACTTTAATCCCTTGGGAGGCAGAGGCAGGCAGATATCTGTAAATTCTATGCCAGCCAGGGCTATATCATGAGACTATGTGTAAAACAAAATCAACAACAAAAACCACCTTAAAAACCAGAGTTATTTCTGGAGGCTGGGAGTCCAAGAGAATGGTGCTGCTGTCTGGCAAGGGCTCTCTTCGTTTGCCACGGCACACTAAGGGCATGTGAGTTAGAACAGGCAGGGTATCCAGGGGCTCTTCAGGACCCAAAGCCAGTAATTACCACACCTAGGGCCCCGCCTCCATGACCTAATCCCGAGCTGATGATCCTGATTGCTACCCAAGACTCCAGCTGCAAAGCCATCAGTTTATGAATTGGGATGTTAGCTTTGCAACAGACGAACTCTGGGGGGAACATTCTGCCAACTACAGCACGTACTGATTGCTTCGAATTTGACCTAGGCAGGGAAAAAAAAAAATTCACATTCTTAAGCAGAATCTAAAGGCTTAGGGAATGCTGGTATGTGAGGGACCCTCATCTTCATTGCTGTAGGCTATTGAGGTCTCTTGGAGACGGAAGGATCCTGCTTCCTAGACACGTGAGGTATCAGAATCTATCAAGGCAGGAGATCTGGGGCCCAAGGTTCCAGTTCCCATCCCTACCACTTCCCAAGGATGTGCCGTGATGTGCCCAAGACACGCATGTCCCTTCCCGTTCTCAGGCTATCTCATCACTTTCCTGACCTCCAAGACTCCCATCTCTGCCTCTGCTCATCTGGGCAGCTGGCATTTTCTTTTCTTTTTTCTTTCTTTCTTTCTTTTTTTTGGTTTTTCGAGACAGGGTTTCTCTGTGCAGTTTTGGTGCCTGTCCTGGATCTTGCTCTGTAGCCCAGGCTGGCCTCGAACTCACAGAGATCCGCCTACCTCTGCCTCCCGAGTGCTGGGATTAAAGGCGTGCACCACCACCGCCCGGTTGCTGGGTTGCTGGCATTTTCTAAGTGAGCCCAGAGCTGGAACCTTGAGGAAGAGTGTACTTCTCATCCCGAGAAAAGGTGTCAGTGAGTATGTGGTGGTGCCGGGGTCCTAGATCTGTGTTCCAGACACCACCCTAGTCTGTGAGCAGTTGTATATTAGTTACTTTTCTTGTTACTGTGACGAAACCCTTGGCACTAGCGACTTAAGGAAGAGTTTGGCGGCTCACACTTTGAGGGTACAGTCCACCATGGCGGGCAGATACGGCGGCAGGAGTGTGAAAGAGCTGACCACAGGGCAACCCCAGAAATGCGGCTGCTCAGTTTTCTCGTTTTAAAGTCAGCCTAAGACCCCAGCTCACGGAATACTGCCACCTACATTTAGGGTATGTCTTCCTAATCTAGAAACTTCCTTACAGACATCCCCAAAGGTTTTTCTAAAAGCTGATTCTAGACCCTGTCAAGTTGACAATATTAACTATAGAAAAATCTAGCCCTTGTCAACTTAACACAAACGTATCATTTTAAAGCCATAACATTCTACTCTCCCATAGGCTCAGGGCCATAGCATAATGAAAGGTGTATTTAGTCTAACTTCAAAAGTCCCCATAGTCTTTAGCAATTCCAACACAGTTTAAAAGTCCACGTCTTTGCTGGGATTCAAGGCACTCTCTTGAGTTCCATTAAAATAAATCATATACTTCCAGTCCACAACTGTATGGAATAAATATTCAGCCAGGAGGAATGGGGGCACAGGAAGGAAAGATAGGACCAACGAAAGACCAGACCCCAGCAGGGGAACCACCAAGTCCTGTAGTGACGTGTCTGGCCGGCACCTGAGGCTCCTGGTAGAATCTTGGGTAGCCCTGCCTCTGCATTTCTTCTGGCTATAAAACACACAGCCTCCGTCTTGGGCTGGCTCTTCTTGTAGATGTCCTGTGGTTTCGGCATCTCCAGCACCCTAGGGCTCCACTGCAAGCAACTTAGGCTTCGCCTTTACAGTGAGTGATGCGCCATGGCGTCTCGAGACCTCCTTGCGGGGCCTCTGACCCTTCCACACACTGCCTGGCCTGTCTGGTTTTTAGGGACCTTGGTGCATGAACTTCCTCCGTCATTCTTGCGTCTTTCATGCCCGTTAATTCAGTATTTTATAAAGCTGTCAAGTTCTGCTGTCAGCTCGAGAAGCAGCCTGCACCCCTTTTAAAAATAAAATAAAATAACATAACCTTTGTGTGTGACACCTTCCTAGGCCAACTGTTTTGAGAAAGAAAGCCCTTCTGTTGCCTTCTCAGGTCAGGCTTTCTCCTTTTCCTGCATTTTCACAAGTTAGAGCCTTCAGTGGGTGGGGTCTTCCCCTTAGAGAACCTTTTCTATTGTCCCAACATGGTGCAGGAAGTTACTTTGTTGTCTACTTTTTGACACACGGTCTCATTTCGCAGCCCTGGCTGGCCAGGGACTCACGGAGATCCTCCTGCCTCTGTTTAGGGTGTGCTGAGACTGAAGGTGCACAGCACCCCACTTGGTAGATATGTTTTAAGGTGCTGATCTCTTTAGCAATTACTGCTGTTTTCTCACGCTCCTTGTTTATAACTTTAAACGTGTACACAAGTCTCCTTGCAAACTTCACATTTTTCTTCTTTATGCTCTTCTTCACTGTAGATCTGCACAAGAGCAGGGAGCAGCCTGAATAGGAGCAGGCCACAGACAGCCTGGATGCATGAGCTTGTCTTGACAAGTCTCCCATCAAACAAATTAGCTTGTTGCTTCTCAATTCTGCCTCTTTCAAGTTCTCAAGGCATGGGCAGAATGAAGCCAGATTCTTTGCCAGAATGTAACTCCAATGGCCTGGAGCCTTGTTCCCGATAGAATCCTTGCTCCTCTATGAAACCGAAGAGTTGGGCTCCCATAGCTCAGTTCTTCCAGCATTCTGGCCTTCTAAACTCTCATCAGAATGGCCCATCAAACTCTATTTACAGCATTCTCCTTCTTCTGGAGTTCACAGCTGCAAGCTCTTCCATATTCCTCCCCAAAACCGGTTCCAAAAGCCTACAAGTCACATGGTCAGGCTGATTGCAGCAATGGCCGCCACTTCTTGGTCCCAATTTTCTGTATTTGTTATTTTTCTAGCTCTTGGGACAACAAACCTGACAAAAGAAAGCAAGAAGGAGGCATTTATTTCGGCTGAGAGTGCGAAGGTAACAGTCTCTTATCCTAGGGCAGCAGGAATGTGAGGGGTTGGTCACATCACATCCACACCCAGGAAGCAGAAAGCATGGAATGCTGGCGCTCAGCTAGCTCTCTCTTTTTTATTGGAACCCACCTAGGTGTAGGGCGTACATAGCTTTCCACCTCAGTTAACCCAGTCTAGAAACCTCCTGGAAGCCATGCCCAGAAGTTTGTCTCTTAGGTGAGTCTAGAGCTTGTCAAGCGGGCAATCAATATTAACAATCACAAAGAATGGTACCTCCAAGGCATCCTCTGTCCAGCTCTACTAGTTTCCAATGTTTCTCTTGGGTCTTTTCCTGTCTTATACAATTTTCTCAGACCATCTTTCTAAGGGTTCCCAAACCTTTTCCTCCAACTTTTCTGGGACTTTCAAGCTCCGGTCAGACGGCTCGATAGACAGGATGGTATCATTAATATTCTAAAGCTTTCAAGACAGGAAGCTGGGAATTCCTAGCTCTCCCTCCTCCTCAATGCTCTCTGAAATCAGTTACCATCTCAGGCTGGGTCCACCCCTGCATAGCTCTCACTCACCCACCCCCACCCTCATTGCCACAACCTGGGCTTAGACCCTAGCCCCTTACAGAGGAGCTGTGTGACAAACTTTTCCTGGGACGATGAAACACATCCCTACTTATCCCAGATAGGGAACCCACGACAGACCAAAGTAAGGGTGCCACCAACATCCACCAACTTGGTGAACCAGCGAGCTTTGCTGAAGTCACTCGCAGGAATATGGACGAGGGATTACTTACAGAGGCAGAAATGTCTCAAAGGCATCTGCATCCCCCAAAGCCCACCCCAGCCTGGGTGACAGCTCACAAAGCAGGAAACCTGGCACACTCTGAACAGCCTGCAGGCAGTTCAACAGAGTGGAGAGTATCCTTTCCAGGTGCCTCAGTTGGTCTAAACTTCTTCTAGCTTGGCTGGTTTCTGATCCTTTCAGGCTACTGGGTGGGTCTCAGAGTCTTCTTTTCTCTTTGCAGCTCAGCTTCCTTCAATCTGAGAGGAACTCTCAGTGTTTATTGCTTACTCTGGCAGGGAGGGGCCTAGTGAATCTAGTCAGTTTCAGGGACTTCCTGAAGCTATTTTGACTTGTTTACCTTCCTACTTCCCTGCAGAATTGAATGTTTCAGAGAAATGTCACTGCCTTCCCAGATTTCCTTATTGTCAGGCTCTCTCCTCCACAAGCTTCCCCAAAGTCAACTGATTATGATGTTACCTTGTTCACATTATTGCCTAGATCAGTAAGGAAAGTGAAGATTAATTTTTATCATCTTAGCTAGTCTGTAGAACACAGGATAAGTGGTTAAGCATTATTGTCAGTGTTGTGATGAGGTGGGTTTTTCTTCTCCTTTGATGAGATTAATATTTTAATCGGTGGACTGTGAGTAAAGCAGATTTCCCCCATGGGTAGGTGGGACTCATTCAATGGGTTTGTGTGGGCTGCCATAAGCCATGCCCTGTGGGTTCTGCACTTGTCAGAGTTCACATTCTCATGACTTCCCCACCCCCATCCCTTCCTAGTTCTATGTCTCTGGAGTATCCGGACTTGTAGTTACTCTTCAGTTTCTCCAGTCAACTTAGCTCATACGCTCATTAGGAAAAAGCGCCGGTTCCAAGAGAACATAGATTTGACTACAGATAGTTGACTAGAGTTTGGGTGAGCTTTCTAGACAACCACACGGAACTGCTCTGCCCCAGGACGGGTCACACCCTCATCCCTCTTCCCCATCCCCTATCCTAAATGCCCTACAGTTCCTAGGACCTGCTGTATTCCTTTGCCCAATATATCTTGTACATCCTGCCTGTCAAGGTCCCCTTCGACAGCACACTCCTCTGACCAGGCTTTGGGGACCCTCGGCCTGGGTCGGCCTCCACTCTCCTTGGCCTTCAAAATTACACTTGCTTGATCTAGATAGACTGAGCTACCCTCTAGTGATGGGGTCTGAACTTAGAACCACCAGGCTTGGCGCTGGCAAAGGGCTGCACAAATGTAAACAGAACCAAAGAAAAGAGGAAAGCGCAAGTCTAAGTGAATGAATGGATGGTTTCGCGGGCTCGCAGCTAGCAGCAGGAGGCGCTGCCCAGAAGTGTGTGCCTTGCCTCTCCCCGCAGCCGGCGCGCTCTGCCCGCCACCCCTAAAGGGACTCGGCTGGGGCCGCAAGAGGGGAGGCGACCCCAGTTCGATCGCGCGGCCGTCCGGGCGGCGAGAAGGAATCGGCGAGGAGGGGGAGGGGCATGCTGTCTTCTTTCATTCTTCCACGCCAGGGTCTCCGGAATGAAAACTGCCCCCAGCCGGGCCAGAGCGAGGGGATGAAAGGCGGCCCTAAGACCTCTAGTCGAGCCTCGTCCCGCCCGGATTTCGGGAACCGGCCTAGCCGGGGGTGTCCCGCCGCGCGGCCGCCCGACTGCGGGAGATAGGGGGCAGCGTCGCCCCTCGCGCGGTTGCTCCCGCAGGACGCACACCCGGGCTGGCACTGTCCCATCCCAACGTGACGCCCCGCCCCGTCTCTTGGATCAGAATCTCAAATCCCTTCTAGCATCTTCCCCTCTCTCCGCTGGGCCTTTGGTATGCCCCAGGGGACAGATGTCTTGGGATCTTTAACATTTGGGATGCTGCAAATGCCGAAGTTAAATGAAATACCTCCGGGGAGGGGAGGCCCGGGGGAGCCTTGGGGAGAGGGAAGATGGGCGGGGCCAACAGGTCCTGAAGCTGCGCGGAGGGCGCGGGGGGCGCGGGGGCAGGCGCGGGGCGCCCGAGCTCGGTGGGACAGGTAAGGCGGAAACTTAGTGAACGGGACGCGGGAGAACTGGGGGAGATCGAGCCCCTGAACCTCGGTCTTCATCCTCAGCAGAGGGGGTCTTGCAGGGGAACGGGGGTCATTTTACCAAGAGGTCGAGAATTCCCGAATTCCTACACGAAAGCCGTTTCCAACGGCTCAACCTTTCTCCCTCGACCCTCTCCCCAGGCCGGTGGATCTCCTGGCCAGGTTCCGGGAAGCCAGAAAGCAGGCAAACAAAAGGAGCCCAAGTCCCAGGCCTGCCTGGAAGGGGAGGGCGCGGTGGGGGAGGGGCTGGGGGGGCAGGACAAAGGGGCTTTTTACTGAGAGCCTAGAGGTTTGATTGCAGGGTGCATCCCCGGCTAGCCCGAGTTCCCCTACCTGGTTTAGCTTGGGTGAACACCTTTCCCAGTGGCCAGAGAGAAGAATGGAGAAAGAAAAACAGTAACGGGGGATGGTCTTCCATCCCTCTTGCCCAGAGTCCCTGACAATTTCCCGTCCTTTCCCGGCTGCGAGCTCCCGCGGCTGGCCATTGATTTGTTAATTCATTGAGTAAAGTTGTGGGAATGCGGGTGCCTGTACTTTGCTGGGGGGGGGGGCTGTTGGGGATGTGGTGATGGTAAGGATGAAGGACGTGGTTTTAAAAAACTTTTGACTCCTAGCCTATCACAGAAATCTAAAGAAGGAACTTCGGGCCAGCGGCGGGGAGTGGCGTATGGTTGGTTACAGGTCTGTGGAAGAGTTTGGACACGAAAGATTTTGAAGAGGAGGTTTTCCCCGGGAAGGGCTGTCTTCCACCGAGATAGGATTCCAGTGCCACGCTAGGAAACCTCACTCCCTCGCCTGTCGATGATGGTCTTTCTTGTCGCCAGTGCTCTGGGACTGGGGATCAGAAGTGTCAGCTTCCTGGTTCCTAGAGTTGGGCACTGGGTTCCAAGTTCCAAGCTACCTCCGAAGTGCCCACCTATCTCTTGGTGTGGCCCCCTCCCGACCCCCTCCTTGGCAGGAGGACAGTCGGTGTGTCATCTGCATTCCAAACCTTAGCTTTTGTTGGGGTGGGGAATTGGAGTATTTAAAAATGAAGGATCAATGCAAGCAGGTTGGTCTGCAGGTCCATGACTGATCAGGGGCCTGCTACTCATCTTCAATAGAAGTCTACTAGAGCATCGGGTTTCTGCAGAAAAAGCAAAAGCTTGGAACAAGCTCTGTTGCACAGCTGACCTGCAAGGAGGCTGGGAGCCATAAGGGACGCTCTTCCTCTCTCTCGCATCAGTGGGTACTGAAGAGTGAGGAAGCTACCCGGCCTGCCTCTTTGCAAGTTGCATATTTCTTTTTTTTTGGGGGGGGGAGCGGAAGGGGGAGACTTATGTTCTGCTTGAGAGCGTTTGAGTTTGTGATATCACTGCCCTGGCTTCTTCTGCTCAAGTCCATTCTTGAAAAGCTGGTTTCTAGCAGCAAGAATCGTTAGTGAGGGCCTGGAGGCTTTTCCTGGAAGACAGCTTAAGGAATTTATGTCCTGGTGTGTACAGGCCTTCACCCGATTTCGATTTCTGTCCTTGCATTCAGGTGCCGTTACCTGAGGCCATAGTTCTTAATTGGGTCCAAACCGTACACCTCAGGCTGCGGAGGCGGCATCAGTATCCGTGGCTTTCCCGTGAAGTCGGGTTCCTACCGCACTGAAGTGATGTGTAAAGAGTTTCATTCATCCGTTGTTTGAAGTGACCGGTTGCTGGGTCTTGTTTAATGTTAATAATGAAGTATGCATGCTGTGACGTTTTTGTGGTTTCAGAACTGTACTTCAGCATAATTGGGCTTCATAATCGGTCTATTTTATACATTAAAAAAAAAAACTGAGCTGAGTTAATTCTAGAGACTCCACCACCGCGTCCCCAGTTGGAGCTGGGGGATGGGCCAAGGCAGCCCAAGCCCAGAGTCACAGACCCTGGAAGAGCGTGTAAACCTGTGGGGGGATGGGAAGGGGCTGCAGTATTGTGGAGGACTGGGGGGTGGGGAAGGGTTGTGGGTTCTTTGGGAGGTTCAGGGAGCATGCTCCCCACAGTGGGGAGGGTCTGTCCCCTGTGAGGGCCCCTTGGCCTCCGCTTGGGGAGAGGAGGAGGTGGTCAGCCCGTGGGGCTCCGGGGCTAACATTGTTTGGAAAGAGGGTGTGTACAGGAATGTGGAGGTATGGGGGGGGGGGTTGTGTGTAGAAACGGGGTGGTGGTGAAGGGCGGTGGCAGACTGTGACACGGCTCTGCTCCGGGGATGCTTAACAGGCAGCTTCTCTGGCATTTAGGGAGAGTGAGGACAGGGTGTCTTAGGGGCTGGGAGAAGGAAGCAACTCAGGTGTGTACCGAGTACTGGATCCTAGGTCCCAGAGATGGAGGATGGAGGTGATGGGACAAAGGCTTGAGAGACGCAGGCCAGTCTGCCCTGTATCTCTAGCCTCTGGGAAGAGGCTACCGTCAGCCTCAGCTCTTGTAGTCTAAGCAGGTTTCCGTTTGCTTGAGTGTCAGTGGACCGAGAGGCCTGGAAGCCGATTTTTTTTTTTTTTTTGCAGGGAACAAGTTCCATGTTCGTGACTGTTTCCTTGCGTTTGGAGAGTGGAGGTTACTGCGGCTGTCCTATGAAATAAGGGGTGACCAGACTGTGCGGGTCAGTGCCCCACAGAGCATTGCTGAGGATGGGTGTCAGTTCCAAATGGGGTGGAATGCTCTTGATGTTGCTGGGATAAGAAGAAGACAGCTTGGTCCTCGCCTCTAGCACCCCAGGGTCTCTGCAGAAGCAGTCCTGGCCTGTTTTTGTTGTCCATTTGGTTTTGTTTCTTTTTTAGGTGCTGGGTTTTAAACCTAGGACCTCTGGCTTGTGCTCTACCAATGAGTTACATATACTCACAGCTGTCTTTTCCTCTTCCTCCTCCTCCTCTTTTTTTTTTTTTTTTTTTTTTTTTTAAATATAGCATCTTGCTCTGTTACCCAGGCTGGTCTTCAGTCTATGGTGGGTTCATACAATCCTCCTGTCTCGGATCACAAGTAGTTGGGACAGCAGGTTGCTACAGGTGTCTGCCACAACCCTCAAGGCTGCCTGAGGCTTTTAAATCCTAATCTGGGAAAACTGAGGCCGTGACCTCCACCTGTGTGTAGGGAAAGCAGTGACCCTGTGTGTCTGTAGATTTTCTGATAATGCTCCCTGCGGACAGTGGATTTTTTACTCTGTTTTTTTGGGGGGTGGGGGTGGGGTGGGGCTTAACATTCCTTAATTTCTAAGAAAGAGAAAGTGGGGTACAGGGGAGGCTGGAAGAACCCCGACAGAAGGGCACTGAAGCACTTCACAGCTCAGCGCGCTGTATCAGGGTTCCATGTGACTATGGAAATCTGACTCTGCTGCCTGCTGGTTCTCTTTCATGGGGAGCCCCCTTTTCCCTGCTCCCCTCGGCGGCCCGGAAGTGCAGAGGCCTAGGAGCTGCCTGCGGGCGACTGCCAGCAGCCGGATTAGTTCAGGGAAGGACTTGCTCACCTGCTCCTCCCCTCTGACTCAAGTTGTAACAAGTAACCTGGTTCCCCTGGCCCGGCAGCCTGGGAGAGACAGCAGGCAGGCGGGACCGATGAGAGGGAGAGCCAGGCCATCGGCGGTGGCTGGCGTGCGGAGAACTTGCTGGAAGCAAGAGCACCAGGGCCTGCTTGTGACCTGAGAGACCCCGGGGTGGTATGAGAGGCACCTCAAACCCCTGATCTGAGAACAGGAGTCTTCCCTGATCTTGGACTGAGCTCTGGAGCAGGTGAGAGGGGCGGGGGCGGCGGCGGGGAGGCCAGTCTGTGGATTTGAGCTGTAGGCAGACCAGGAAATGGAGGGAGCCCTGGACAGACATGGCTATCATTCCCCACACCTAAGGTTATATCTGGGCTCAGGAGTAATAGGGGGTGCTAGTGGATTTGGAAATGGGGACCCTGTGAGCAGATCTAAATTTTCAATAGAGATGAACTGGGACAGAGAGGACCTGGCTTTAGGGGCATACTTGTGATGGGGAGGATCCCCAGTGACCCCCCCCCCAGAGAAAATATGCTGGAGTTTCTCTCCCTCCTTCTAAGCCTGCCTCTCTCCCTCTGGCTCTGTCTGGTGGTGGCTTTGAGGCGGTGGGCTGCTTCTGGGCTGGCTGGGAGGGTCAGTGAGGCAGAGACTCCTGAGTTGGGGTTGGGGCTGTGACCTGAACTACCTTTATCTAAAGCAAGACCTTCCACCCTAGGCCGGAGCTCTCCTGGGTGGGGCCTGGGCTGCCCCTGTGAATTCTGGGGAAGTTTCCTCACATTGGGGAGCTGTGCTATGTGTCTGCATGGGTGTTATTCTCAGCCTGGTATTGCCCAGAAGGTCTCAATTCAGACCTAGGGGCTGGGAAGGGCCTTAGGCCTGTCTGATTTTCGTGATCTTTGTGAGGAAAAGCAGGGTTTAGGAGGCCGGAGACCCTCCTCACTGTCCCAGGAAGCTGCACAACTGAGCGCTGAACCCAAGTCTCTGGGCGGGTGCACTTTGCCCCCGGAGCAGCAAGTGAGCCCAGAGCTGGCCCTGCATCCTCTTGGGTGCACAGAGAATACCAGAGCCTTGAGAGAGAAGCTGGGGGAGTAGACACGCTAGGCCATCCCTTAATCTCCAGACGAACCCCCCTGTCTGCAACAGCCCGAGTCCCCCTGAGAGGCAGGGCTGGAGTTACCTCAGCCTTTCAAGGCAACGTCTTAGTGGTTAATAATTAATTAGCAAGTGTGACTAATTGATGGCTTCCCTTCCCATTTACCACCCCCCCTCTGTCCAAAGCAAAAGGCTCCAGGTGGCAGCTGCCAGCCCTGCTAGAGTCTTGGTCCTGCTTCCTAGTTGAAGATGAGCTTGCCCTCTTCTGGGGAGGGTAGGAGGATGCCCCGAGGTGGGAGGAAGGCCCAGCTGCCTGCTTCTCTGGGCTAGAAAGAGTAAGGACCTGAGACACACGCACAGCATGAATTAACAATCACCCCTAGCTTCCTGGAAGTACCAGGGGTTGCATGGCCGGTCCTTTCGTGTGTTTGTGAAGGTACCACGCCAACTTTTATTTCTTGTATTCTTGCCTCCATTCTTCAGACTTGCTCAGAAGATTGAAATTCCAGAGTGCAAAGTCCATGTCGGTTTCAGGGCCTTGGTTTTACCCGTTGCTGCCCACGGGTGCATTGATAAGCTGCCTGCTGTTTACACAGTCTGTTAAAGCTCTCCTTCCTCACCTGCTCTTTCGCTTTGCTTAGCAGTCGGTTCTTCCGGGGACCACCATTCTACTCTGTTGTCTGTCCCACCGGGACGAAGCCCCCCCCCCCCATCCCGACCCCACCCCTGTAGCCCTTGTGCTCTGTGGCGGCAGAAGGATAAGTTCCAGACAGGAACTCGGAAGGACTTTTGGACTCTTGCTCAATGGGGCTGACTCAGTGAGGAGGTGGTGGCTGGCCTCTCCTTCCAGACCTCCGCCTGGGCTCCACCCGCCCCTCCCCCCCCCCTGCTCTCGCCAACAGCTGCCAGCCTTGGCCAGCTGGGATCCCACCGAGGGTGTGGGCTTGGGAAAGCGATAAGAGGTGGTCACAGGTGAGTGGTGTGCTGGGCTGTACCTACACCACCCAAGTGCCATCCGGTCCTAGGGAGGCAGAGAAGCCGGTGGTTTTCTTTCCATCCTTGGTAACCTGTAGTCGGCTGTTGCCTCCATCCGCTCCCAGCAACCCAATAGACCCTTCCCTCCTAGCTGTGGGGTATAGAGTCTGCAGGTTGGCAGCTCCTCCCTGGGAAGGCTTCTGGGTATTCTGATGGCTTGGGATCTGGGGACAACTCTCTGGCATGGAGTTGCTTCCTCGACCTACAGGTGAATGACCAGGTCCAGACAGCATGGTGCCCTGGTCCTTGGGTCCCAGACCGGCCTTGGCTTTGTGCTCACTGCCCAGCCATGTCTTGCAGTGCCTTTAGCCGGTGGGACAGTTGGCCATACCTCCTACCTCCCATGCTGTCTAGGTGAGGATGGCTATACCTCATGAAGACACCTTGTCATCTCCGTCCTTTGCCACCCTGTCCCATCTTCCCGCTTTTCGTCTCCTCTCTGTTCTTTTTCTGGTTCCTGTACAGACACCAGTTCAGTTAACCCCTTTGGACCTAGAGGACTTTCTGCGGAGGAGACCTAGTCGGGGGGAGCTAGGCTGTACCCTCAGAATGCCCCCACCCCAGGAAACCTCTCACCCCAGATCATTGCAGAAACACGATCGATCCTCCTCACTTCCACTCCCCCACCCCACCCACAAGCATTGAAACCACAGGAGGCTTCACAGAGTGTTTTTGTTGTTATTTTCTCTTAAAAGCTGGGGAAACTCCAGGCACCCTCCACATCCTGGCCCAGGCTGGAACCGGCCGAGCCCCTTCTTCCTCTGTGCCCCCTCCCCGCAGAAATTCATCATGGAGAGTAAGGATGAGGTCAGTGACACCGACAGCGGCATCATCCTGCAGTCTGGTGAGTGATCTCAGAAATTCCCCTGCCCCGGTCCCTGACTCCAGCCTGAGTCCCCAGGCCCTGGGCTAGTTACACGCTAAAAACTCCCAAAGGGCTGCGGGAGGAGAGGGTGGAGAGAGAGGCTTCTGCTGGGGAACTCGGGGGACAGGAAGGTCTGGCACCTCCAGGAACTGCGGTTTTCCTTGCTGGAAGGCACTAGCCAGGAGTTTCTGTCCTGTCTGGAGCAGGGATCCGCCGTGTCCAACGTTAGCTCCGGCGATTACCAAGAAATTGAAAACTCTTGTCTAGCTGGTGCTAATGCCCTGTCTCTCTGCTAAACCTGAGCCCGTGGGTCTAGTCTGGCCTGGCTTTGATAGAGGGCAGGAAAGGAGGGGAGGAGACACAGTTCTGACCATGAGCCCTCCTCCTCGATACAGGTCACCTGGTGGGACGGCTCTCCCTGTAATGCTAACCAACCTTTGGGCAGCCAGGAGACATGATGTTCTGTGGCTGGGACACAGACCACAGCAGCTAGCCTGTAATTTGTGGGCACGCATGAGACGGCAGGGGTGTGTGCACTCCCAGAGGTGGTCAGCAGTGTCCTAGGGATTCCGCCTTGCTTCGGGGTTCCTGAGCAAGCGTCCCTCGTCTTCCTGCAGGCCCCGACAGCCCTGTTTCCCCAATGAAGGAGCTGACCAACGCGGTACGCAAGCAGCAGAGGGCCCTGGAAGCGAGGCTGGAGGCCTGCATGGAGGAACTGCGCAGACTCTGCCTGAGGGAGGCGGTAAGGCCCCTGGGGGCCTGGGCACTGGGTAGAGGGCAATTAGAACTGGCAGGGGTTTCCAGCACAGGAAAGGAAGAGATGAGGTGCTGCAGAGGGGCCAAGGAGATGGAAGCACATTTGGTAACTGTGCCTTGGGTCAGGGTAGCCCTCAGGAGGGAGTGGCCAGAGGGAGCGAGCAGAGTGCGCTTCCAGAATGGGACTGAGAAGACGGCTGCGGCATGATGCAGGTGAGGTAGGCAAGAGATTTCAAAGGTCTCTGGAATGCCAGGTCCGTGCCATGTGGAACTGGACGGCAAGTTTAAATGGTTGAACAAGGGTTGAGCAAGCGGAGAGGGGCCTGACTTGACTCTGTTTCCCCCGCAGGAGCTGACGGGCACTTTGCCCGCAGAGTATCCCCTTAAGCCAGGCGAGAAGGCCCCCAAGGTCCGGCGCAGGATTGGAGCAGCGTACAAGCTGGATGAGCGGGCTCTGCACAGAGAGGTGAGGCTGTGCCGGAGGTGATGGCCGCTGTGCCTCCTCCCCAAAGGCTGACTCCTGAAGCCAACCGCCCAGTGCCCTGGCCACCTCTCTCATCCGGTGTGGGTGCTGGCCGTGTTCATCCGGGGCTTCTCCTCATGGGTAGGCCAGCTGGCTCTGAGTAAGCATGCCACCTCAGCAGCTGGAGAGCCGGAAGCTCAAGGGGAGACGCTGGGCTTGGCCCTAGCGGACAGAGGATTAAGAATACCGGTAACCACCACAAAGAAGCAGCGGCCGGGGAGGTTGGGGTAGCACAAGGGCTGTCCTTTCTCAGCCTAGCTGGAAGGAGGTGGGGTGGTTCTGGCTCTAGGTGACCTGCCCCTTGGCGAGATTCCCAAGGGTTGACGTGCTTGGTTCTTTGGGGTCAGGAAGGAAAGTGTCCCACTTAAATCCTCGCCCAGCCCTGCGCAGCAGGTAGCTGGGGTGGGACTCTTGCGCTAACTTTTCATAATGACGAGTTGGCTTTGAGCCCCTCCCGCCGCCGCCGCCGCCACCGCGGCCCTTTGCTCTATGTCCCTGGACACCGCTGTCTGCTCGGGCACCGGGTCAGGGCTGCACCGAGTGTTCTTTTCCCCAAACGCCAAGGGCTTCTCGGCCCTCACTCCCAACCCCTCTTCCTCAGGACCCCCTGAGCAGCCTGGAGCGCCAGTTGGCTCTGCAGCTTCAGATCACCGAGGCGGCTCGCAGGTTGTGTGCAGAGGAGAACCTCAGCCGGCAGGCTCGCAGGCAGCGGAAGCACGCTGCGCTCCAAGAGGAGAAGAAGCTGAGGGAGCTTGAGCGCTGCCTGGGTGATCGGCGGCGTAACAGCGAGCCCCCGCCCACCACTGTGCCCTCCCTGGGCAGAGGTGAGCCCGCTTCACACAGCGCAGCAGCCCTGTACTCCGTTTTGCGTTATGCTTCTGGCTATTGCCTGTGTTAATGTTTCGCGTTAGCGCCATCCGGGTACTCCTTCCTGGGTCCACACAGACTCCATCAAGGCATCTCTACCTTGGGAGACCTTCTCCACCCTTCTGCATCTCCTGCATCGGAACCCAGTTTTACAGGGCTTTCTAGGCAGAAGGTATTTCTCTGCTTGATCATAACCCAAGGGTTTATACATTCTGGAATATTATCTTCAGGTTAAAGTGCAGTAAACCAAAGGTTTTGCAATGATGCACTTCCCTGTAGCTGGTCCCCATGGACCATGTCCTTCCTGGTCTCCATGTACCATGCCTAGGTCATCCTTGGGAACCTGGAGTAGAGGGCAAAGAATGATGTGTTCTTCCATGCCAAGGCTGATCAGGAAAGCCGGAAGAGCATTAGACTGACCCAGGGCCTAGTGGCCAGACCCTACTCTGCTTCCAGTTGCTCTGGCTCCAATATAGGACATCATTCTCACTCCCCAAGGCTCTAAGAAAAAAGGCATTCTCCGTCTGCTCCCTATTTCCCGCAGGCCCTGGGTATGGGGGTGATAGCTGCTGAGTGAGGCACAGTGATCCCCAAGGGCCACCTCTGTACTGAGCCATCAATGATGAGATGTGTCCTGTCCCAATTGGTCTCAACCCCTCTGGTCCCTCTCTGGCATGTACTGTTCGGAAGCTCTTTTGCCCATAGGCACTGCCATTGCCAGGAGCTTCTGCTCAGAGTGGGGTTTAGGGGGGAGGGACTGTCGTGACTGCTGCCATCGAGACTGGTGACACTCCTTGTTGGAAGTGGGGAAGCAGGCCAGGACCTGCCTGTGGCTCTGGCTTACCCCTGTGTAGGAGGGAGAAGTCAAGGTTCTCAGGGCCTTTAGCCCAGAGAAGATGGAGGTGTGTGTAGGAACCGGCTGGCATGGCAAGCAATTTGTTCGGCTCCAGCACGGACCCTGCCCTCCAGACGGGCCTGAGGTTCTGGGTTCTGGTGCCCTGATTTGGGAGCGCAAGAGGAGGTCATTCTGGACTGGTCATTCCTGTTCTGTGGCTCCTCTGTCACTGTCCTCGCCTGGAAAGGAGGAAGTAGAGAGAGATTAATAATTAGTTTGAGGCTAGAGGGTGTTTTCAATTCAAAAAGGAAAAATAAGCAAACAAACTCAAAAAAAAAAAAAAATCAAAACGAAACCCCACCCACCCACCCTCTTTGCACACAAGGGTTATTCAATTTGAGAAAGTAATTAGCCAGGTGAGGGTAATTAGTCAGTTCTCTGCAGGTGGCAAGGAGCGGTCAGGTGTTGAGCTAATTTTGAGAATGAGTGAGCCTGGGAATCACCCCCTGAACTCCTAACGCAATGGGGTGCTCAGTATGTGTTTGTTGATTGACGGTGTCAGTCTTGAGCAACACTGCCTAATAGGAACTCAATGATGATGGAAATGCTGTGCTGTCCATCTACTGCATGTAGCTACTGAGCATTTGATCTGTGCCCTGGGTGACGGAGGAACTGAATTTTTAATTTGAATTGGTGGTGGCACACACCTTTAATCCCAGCACTCGGGAGGCAGAGGCAGGTGGATCTCTGAATTCAAGGCCAGCCTGGTCTACAGAATGAGATCCAGGACAGGCACCAAAACTAAATGGAGAAACCCTGTCTCGAAAAAAAAAAAAAAAAAAAAATGTAGCCTCATGTTGTATGGTTTGGTTTGTCCGGCAGTGTAATTTTGTAAGTATGGTCTCATATTGACATCTCTGCCTGGGGTATTCTGCCAGGACTGCCGGGGGAGAATTGTGGTAGACAGAGAGCAGGACAAGGGTGAACCAGAACAGGGTGGAGACAGACAGGGAGCACTCAGGAGCCACTGGTGTTTGGCAGCTGGTCCTCCCAGCCTCCACCCTGCAAAGCCAGCGTGTCTGGAGACTTTCCTCATAGCATTTCACCTTCTGACGCACCAAACTGATAGTGTTGTTTATGTGAGGATTAGAGGCGATGGGGACCCGGTGTCTTCCCAGACCTTTGCATCCTAACCAACGCCTACAAGGTGAACCCACATAGACCTGGTGGGCTGCGAGAGTAACACTTGGGTAACTTCTTCAACTTGGCATGTTTCAAAAAAATAAAATACTTTGTTCTTAAAATTTTTGTCGAAGACCCGAAACAGAGAACCAGCATTCAGTAAGAGGGCTTCTTTTCCCTGGACCCAATGCAAAGGTTAGCTGTTAGCTATGCAGAGCTTCGGCTGGCTTCTCAGCCGCCTAGCCGCAAAGCCACAGACGGTAAGAATTGCTATAGGTAAAGCTGATGTTTGGTTTTAGTTACAGATCATAGATTGGCAATTCTCTCCATAAAGATCTGGAGAGCAAATATTTTAGACTCTGTGGGTTATACAGTCCCTTACCACAGCCAACTCTGCCATGTCAATGCTGAAGCAGGGGGACGACATCACAGATCGGTAGTTGTGTCTCAATACGACTTCACTGGTCAAGTCGGCCCGTGGACTGGATTTGGTCTGTGGGCCGAAGTTTACCAGCCTTTCTTAATGAAAGATTTGGGTTGTTCATAATTAAATCGTGGGATTGGATTCCAAAGTTAAGGCTATTATCACGTTCACGTTATGAAATAGAACTTGAGGAAAAAATCATCTGACAGAATGTGGACATTATGCTTTAGTGAGGTGTACGATGATAAATATAACTAGGTGACTTTGATGAACAATGCCTATTTTATGTTATCCAAAGGCAAAACTCTCAAAATGTCAGATGAAGTTGATATTTATTAATGTCAATTAGATAAACGGACAATAACATTATTGAAATATAAAATTTAACACTGTTTGTCCTTAAAAAAAAAAAGAGAGAGAGAGAGAGATTTCAAGATGGTTGAGACGGTTTGCTCTTCTTAGAACTTTCTGGTAATAACCTGTGCTGCCTGACGGGAGAGCTAATCGGGGGGTCGAGGCTCTAGCCAGACTGGCCGGGTGTGAATTTTTCAGCAGCAGCCACCTTTTTGGTGGATTGACCCAAACTTCCTTGCTGGGCTAAGACTCCGTTTCCTCTGTTACATGGAGAAGATAGTATCTACCTTAGCTGTTATGGGTTTTACATGAATGAGTGTGTGCAACATGTTCAGGAAGTATTGGCACAGTAGCAACATTAGCCATGATTAATGTTTTCTCATCTTCATTTTCAAATAGTTGAAAATGCTTTCTGGGTTCCATCTGGGCCACTCGGAGTTAGCCTTAAACCCCAGAGCATTACATCAGAAAAATAAGGCTCCTCCCAATTTCCTGAGTGTCAACTGCTGTTGTTTCACACGGAACTGCCATGCTCCATCTCCCTCAGGCGACTTGCATAGCACCAGCAGACGACTCTCCTGAGGGCCGGCTGGCCAGACCCTGCCCTCAGTTGGCCTCATGGTCCCCACAGCCCCTCCCACCCCCGCTGCTCTCGTGGGTCCTACAGGAATTCTTCTGTGTCAGACCCTGGAGATGAGCTGCCCTAGTGATGTTTGAAGATTACAGACACCCCGGCAGAACGCTCTTCATCCTAAGCTTCTCAAAGGGCTTTCCATCTTTCCCTTTATCCCCAGGAAGTCCTGCTCTTGTTGGCTGATGGGAAGTCTGTGGTCCAGAGCCTTGAAATGGCTTACTCAGGGTTGCGTGGTTCAGGATAGGGCAGGATTAACCCCACCTTTCCTGCCTCCCGGATCCTAGTTTATGAACCCTTTTTACCTCTAAGTAACAAGTTCTGAACACGTGCTTTCGTGCGTGGCAGGTATTTCCTGGGGCAGTTCAGCGGCTCTCCTGGCAGAGGCATTGGGCTGCTAGACTCCGGGCTTATCTCTCACTTCTCTTCCCTCTCTGACTTTTACAGAGCTCAGCGCCTCTGATGATAGCTCCCTGTCGGATGGGCTCCTCCTGGAGGAAGGTGAGCTGGGAAGTCTGGGGACGCAGTCAAGACCGTGGGGATCTGCAGTTCGCTAGCGAGGACTGGAGAGTTTAGGGTGCTGATGAAGGCTGGGGTACCAGCTAAGGGTCTGTCTCAGACTGATGTCAGTTTCTGTGTGTCCGGCGGGGCACGTGCCCCGTTTGAGGGTGGGGGATGTGCTGAGCACCTCTGTCAATGGATCCTTTTGATGAGGAAGGGAAAGATGGCCCGTTAACCCCGGGTGTCTCTGCTTCACTCAGAGGCTATATTTCGGAGCCAGTTAGAGCCAGTTAGTGGTCTACTCAAAATCATTGCCGTGGTTGAGAAGAAGGTAGAGCTGGAGAGGAAGTACACGTCTGTGGAGTAAGGACCTTGTTTAAAAAGACTAAGAGTACTGAGGGTCAGAGTGGACTGAGAAGGCAATGAGGGTGTGCCCAGGGTGTGCCCAGGCCAATAAGGAAATGGGGCACCTAGGTGCAGCAGAAACCAGAAAACTAGCTCGCTGCAGACAGGCACCGTGAGGGCTGTCTAGAAATGTTAGAAAGTGGAGGAGAGAGAATCAGGAAAGAGGCAGGTGTAAAATTAAAGCGGGGCTGGGCAGGAGGGAGGGAGTCCTAAAGAAAAATAAAACAGCTCTTCTTATCTGGGATTGGGGCTATGGCCTAGAGCAGTAGGTCAGGGCACTGAGGAGCCAGAGCAAGGCGCAGGCTGTGGAGGTTCTGGCTGAGCCGGTTTTCCCCAGCCTCTGCCTTTCCTACCCCTGCAGAAGAGTCCAAAGCGCCAAAACCTGCCCCAGAGTCCCCGGCACCACCTTCACGGCCGCTCCCACCCCAGAGCCTTGAGGGCCTGGAGCCAACAGGACCCGAGTCGGGCGGCCTGGAACGGGCCCCGATCCAAAACAGTCCGTGGAAGGAGACCAGCCTGGACCACCCCTATGAGAAGCCCAGGAAGTCTTCAGAGCTCAGTAGCGAGTCCAGGTCAGGCTGGGGAGGAAGGGGGTCGGGGAGATCCTGAACAGGTGGAAAGTGCCAGGGTGGCCCAGACTGGGAAGGTAGACCGGGGTGGGGGGTGGGGGTGGGGGGTGGGGGGGAGTGGGGGGGGACGGGGGACATGCAGACGGTCACTCTCCTTAGCTGTGTGATGCCAGAGGTGTGAGAACTGGTAGCTCTTGGGAGTGCTGACACCTTGTACCACTCCCTTTGGGGCCCTCTGCCTCGTGAGCCTTTAAATTAGTCATTCTCAACCTGTGGGTCCCGACCCCCTTGGGTGGAGACCAACCCTTTTGCAGGGGTCACCCGAGACCATCAGAAAACACAGTTATTTATGTTACAATTCGCAACAGTAGCAAAATTATAGTTATAAAGTAGCAACGAAGTAATTTTATGGCTGGGGGATCCCCACCACATGAGGAACTGTGTTAAAGGGTCCCAGCATTGGGAAGGCTGAGAACCGCACCTCTAAACAAAGACATTGCTGTCGCTGACCTACCACCAATCCCTTCGCAGCAGCCCAGCCACCACCCCTCAGGACCAGCCTAGCACCTCCAGCCTGTGGCTGCTGGATCCTGCCTCCTGCCATGTGGTCCCCATCCGAAGTGTTCCTGGCCAGCGGCAGGGCCGCACCAGCGCCCCAGCTACCCCTGAGATGCAGGGCCGGAGGGGCCAGTCGCAGTCTCTGAGGTGAGAAGGCTGCCCTAGAGGTGCAGGGGATAGCCCATTCCTATCCCAAGCTACACAGGTACCGCTGAGACATCCTGGGTGACGCATGGCCAGAGCCTGGGCTGCTCCTTTGCATCCCTCCCCGGGGTGCCTCTCCGAAGAGGTAGAGGCTGCTCTTCCACAGAGCTCAAAGCATTTCGCTCACGAAGGAAGCATTCCTTGACCTGGGGTGTCCAACCTTGGCCTGTTTTCTTGCACTGACGATCATTGGTTCATTGTTGGTCGCGGACAATGTGTAGTTCCCTCTTCCAGCTGATGTACAGTTGGTTCTCGTTATTCATAGTAGTGTTCTACAACATTGCTGTAAACACACAATTTCCTATGGCAGTGCTTCTCAACCTGTGAGTCTCAACCCCTTTGGGGGGTCAGATGACCCTTTCACAGGGGTCGCCTAAGGCCACCGAAAACCCCGATATTTACATTACAGTTCGTAACAGGAGCAAAATTACAGTTACAAAGTAGCAGCAAAGGTAATTTCATGGTTGGGGGGCCCCACCACAACATGAGGAACTGTATTAGCCGTCACAGCATTAGGGAGGTTGAGAACCACAGTCCTATAGGGAAATACAAGCTTTGGTGACAGTGTTGTTATTAACTGAGTAGTGTATATATCCTTATTGAACATGAGTTTCTGTTTAAGGACACTTAATGTATCTGTGGCTTCATTAACACTGAACTCACTAAACTTCATGAACTAACGCATGTAACTTAGTCTGAATGAAGCTGGTCTAGCAGTCTTACTTTCTCTACAAGACACTTCACAGCACTCTTGCGCTTAGAAACTGCAGGGGTCACTTCAGCATCACTTGTGGGGGCCACTTTAAATATCAAGTAGCCAGGTGTGGTGCCTCCCAGCCCTTGGGAGGCAGAGGCAGGTGCATCTCTGTGAGTTCGAGGCCAGCCTGGTCTGCAGAACTAGGTCCAGGATAGCCAGGGCTACATTGAGAGACCCTTTCTCAAAACAAGCAAGCAAGCAAACAAACAAAAAATGATCAAGTCACCCCCTCCCAGGTACACTAAGTGGTACCTCAGGACGTCTAAAGGATGAAATACGACGGCGGCGGCGGCACGCGGACTCCTATTTAGTTCTATTTCTTTGTGGGGCAGTGCTGGGGGAGGAACTGAGGGCCGCGTGAGTGATGGAGACGCTTTCTACATGCCCTCAGCTGTGTTTTGTTATTGTTGTTGTTTGTTTGTTTGTTTGTTTGTAGATAAGGTTTCCCTATGTAGTCTAGACTAGCCTGGAATTCACCATCCCCCTGCCTCAGCCTCCTTGGTGCTGTACCTCTGTCCCACCACAGCACACTCAGCACTTGATTTTTGTTCGGCCTCTGCTGGAGATGTGTAACATAAAGCAATCCGAATTCTTTGGTGTATCAAGTGACCATGAGTATGCGCAAGTTACTTTTCTCCCTTGATGCTGGGACAAAACACTCAGCAAAAACAACTCAGCGAAGGAGACTTTATTTTGGTTCACGGTTTGAGATGCTGTCCACTGTGTAGGGAAGGCGTGGTGGCAGGAGGGTGAGGTGGCTGTCCCCCTGCATCTTCGGTCAGGAAGCAGAGAGAGAGGAATGCTGATTCCCAGCTCACTCTCAGTCCTTTTGTTTGTTTTGTGTTTTCCTGGAACTCACTCTGTAGACCAGGCTGGCTTCGAACTCAGAGATCTGCCCGCCTCTGCCTCCTGAGTGCTGGGATTAAAGGCATGCGCCACCGCTCAACAACTCTCAGTCCTTTACTTCAGCCCAGGACTCCAGCTCAAGGAGAGGCCCTACCCATATTTAGGGTGGATCTTCTCACTTCAACTAACCCAGTGTAGACACTCCCTTACAGACATATTGAGGTTTGTCCTGTAGATGATTCTAGATCCTGTCAAGTTGACAACCTTGGCCATTGCGAAAATGCTGTGTATATTGGCTTTGGAATTAGATCAATTTTAGCAAGTAGGTGATGTCTGGCAAATCTGAAACCCATGGATAATGAAAATCAACTGTGTGTTTCTTCCCAGCCCCCGCTACCTGGTAATAGTTTCAGTCAGTGAGGAATGAAAGGTGGCGTTAGCCATGCCTACTTGGTGCCACCAAAGCCTCCTCAGTTTGCGTATCAGGTAGCACTGGACGGACGCAACAGCTGTGAAGTAAAACTTATTTTATATTGTACCTACCACCAAGGTCATTTTATAAACAATGTCTTTGTGCAAAAGTTTTAAAAGGCAACCCAGCCCCATGCCCGGTATATAAGCAGGGCAGGGGCTCGATTTTTAGCCCCTGCGGGATCCTGCACTGCATGCACCTCCCCTTTGGAACACATGAAAGCTTTTCACATTTATGTTATGTGCATGACAATGTCTAACCAGAGTCGGAATGAAATGCTACTGAACATAGCCTGCCCTAGCTGGCTGAGCAGTGTGACATGGATGTCGCAGAATGTTGGCCCTTCCTAACTGTGGACTGAGTCAACTGAGAAAGCAAAATACTATAAAAAAATCACATATGTACCGAACATGTACAAATTCATTCTGCAGGGCTGGGGAATTGAACGTAGGATGTCATGCATGCTAAGCAATTGTCCTTACCTCTGAGCCATGTTCCCTGTCCATCAAATTCTTTTTTTTTTTTTGGTTTTGTTTTTTGTTTTGTTTTTGTTGTTTTGTTTTGTTTTTTTGTTTTTTGAGACAGGGTTCCTCTGTGTAGCTTTGGAGCCTGTCCTGGAACTCACTTTACAGACCAGGCTAGCCTCGAACTCACAGAGATCCACCTGCCTCTGCCTCCTGAGTGCTGGGATTAAAGGCGTACGCCGCCTCCGCCGCCGCCGCCGCCGCCACCACCACCACCTGGCTGTCCATCAGATTCTTGTCACTATTCCTAAATAGTACAATATGTGAACTAGTTACACAGCATCTACACTGTATTGGGAATTGTAAGCACTCCAGAGATAATTTAAAGGCCACAGGATGTATTGTAATACTTACCTATTTTGTGCAAGGGACTTGTGACCTGGATTTTGCCAGCACTTGTGGAATCAGTTTATCCCGATGTGGAAAATGCTAGAAGCAATTGCTTATGTGTGAATGAAGCAGGCACAGTATAGCAATACAGCATGCAGGGAGGGAATGTATTACCTCTTCACATTAGGACAAGACTGAGGAGGTCTGACCAGAGTAAGACCTAGCACATGCTCATTGCCCTGGCCTCCAAGGTCATTACTCATCACTCCAACGTGGCTCCTCTCCAGCTCAATGCTTTCCTGCTTTCCTCTTCAGGGTGGACTCCTTCCGAACGGGTGTGGAAGGCCGAGGTCGGAGTGCCTTTCCCCGCCGCCGCCCCACTCACTACACGGTGACCGTGCCAGACTCGTGCTTCACGCCCAGCAAACCCCCGCTGCCACACCCTGCCTGCCACTCTTGCTCCGAAGACAGCGGCTCTGACGTCTCCAGCATCTCCCACCCCACCTCACCCGGCAGCAGCAGCCCAGACATCTCCTTTCTGCGGCCCCTCTGTCCCCCGGAGCCACCTCGCCATCGTGGGGCCTGGGGCCCGGCCTGCGGCCGAGAGCTGACCACTCACTACCCGAAACTGCTGCTGCCCGCGGGATACTTCCCCACGGGGCGCTATGTGATGGTGGCCGAGGGCCACCTGCCACCGGGCGAGTGGGAGCTGTGTCGCGCCGCGCTGAGTGCCGCCTACGACGAGGAGGGTGCGCCCCTGCGCTACCAGCGCCTGGTGCCCTCGCACAGCCGCATCGTGCGCACGCCCTCGCTGAAGGACAGCCCTGCGGGCAGGGGACTCAGCAAGGCCTCCGTCTCCGAAGAGCTCAGGTGGTGGCACGAGCGGGCACGTCTCCGGAGCAGCCGCCCCCACTCGCTCGACCGCCAAGGGGCTTTCCGCGTCAGGAGCCTGCCTCCCGGGAGGGAGAGCTTCGGGCGGGCCTCGGGACCCCGGACACAGGTACAGCTTCCCCTGCGGGAAGACAGTGGAGCAGCAGACTTCCGGCCGAGTGATCCCCAGTTAGGAAAATTAGGCCCCCCAAAAGTATTTCCTCTTGGCTTTAGAAGGCACGGCTGACTTCCCTGGGCATGCATGGCTCCTGTGGCTGCTCTGTCTAGTGTCTACTACTGAAGGAGCACATTCCCAGTGTGCCCTGGTAGAGATCATCCTCATAGATAGCTGGGGAGATTTTTTTTTTCCCCCTAACGGCTTCACAGATGATCCACAAAACAGATACACTTCCTCATAAACCAAACATGCAACCCTAATTAACCCCTGGAATTTCCTGACTCGAGGGCCCAGGGCAAAGGGAGAATCCAGGGCAAAGGGAGAATCTGGAAAATGGGTTTGCAGAAAGCCACTCAGTGCAGCCAGGCTGAGAAACAGATGGTCTCATAGTTAACAGCTAGACGACCAGGATCTAAGCCCAGGCCCGCTTCTTGTAAGTTCTCTGCTCCCGTGGGGTGCTGAACTCGTAGGTTTCCGGTCCTACCCCCCTCTCTAAAGGGTAGGCATAGGAAGTGACCCCTCTCAGGGTGGGTGAGAGGCCAAAATGATTAAATGATAATGTTGTCACCCAGGCTCCCAGAGGCCAGGGGGTCGGTTGTGGTGGTAGTATGCAGGATTAAGATCACTCTGACTTCGGGTAGGGGTGCAGCCTTGGTTTCTGGAAGCCCCGTTTCTTCGTCCTGGGAGCGAGGAGAGCAGGCATGAATCATTCCTTTATTCTCCCTCCGTGATTCAGAGGCTATGCAGGGGACACGCTCTGGAAGTTACCAACAGGCTGCTTCTTTGAGACCCCAGATTCCGAGCAGCCCAGCTGCATCATCTGCCCCTCCCCCCAGGTCCTTTGGGCGGTTTGCAGCTGCAATCCCTGGCTGGGCAGCACCCTGGCCCGGTCCCAGGCTGCACACCCTTCCAGCTGACATGCTTTCCCCTTCCTGCGAGCTTGGACCTGTCTTTGGTCTAGGCTTAGCCCATCCCAACCTGTCAGACAGGGACGGTGATGAGACATGAGTCCAGGAAAGGTGGGGGGGAAGGTCAGGGTGCCCGTCACACCCCAGAGAACCTGGAGTGGTAAACAGATGAGGGGGTGGGGGTTGGGGGTACCTGGGAGCGTCGTTCCTGGGGAGCGCGGGAGCCGACCCCCGGGGCTTCACAATGGACGGTCTATGCCTTTTAAGCGAAAGCAGTGGTATGAGTGGGCTCACAGGGCTGACATTCCCACCCGGTTTGCTCATCCGCCTCTCCTTTCCTCCTGCCTGTGACAGGTGCCCCCAGTGTGTGTACTCCGGAGGTCGCCAGACGGGGCTCCCATGCAAGTCTTCGTGCCCGAGAACGGAGAGATCATCAGCCAGGTGTAACTACTCTGCAAGCCTTGGCCACGACCGGGAAAGACTTTTATATTGGAGCTGGGGTTGGGACCCTCACCCTTAAAGGGCTTCTTTCGGCTCTCCTACCCTCATCGCCGGCCGATGACTCAGAGCTGAGACCTTTCTTTTTTACACGAGTGTTTTCCAGAAGCCCTGACGTGAGGATTTATATCTGTGATTTGTCTTCAAGGTTCCGATAATATGATTATACTTCATTCCCCAGAGTCTGGCCTTTTGGACTTGAGGTCTCGCTGGGCTAGTAGACAGCATTTGTCTTCTTATGCGGGACAAGTGGTGTGTAGAGGGCCCCGTGGGATTCCCCGGATGCTCTGTGCCTTCTTTCTGAGGTAGCTGCTGGTTCTTACCTGCTGGAGGCGGAAGGTGGTACACACACGCAACAAGGACTCTTCCTCCCTTGTTTCCGAGATCTCTGGGTACCATACGCTGGGCAGGACTCTCCTCTCCCCTTTATGTGCTCTATGATGCACACCACTCAAAGACAGGAAAGGGCAGTATGTCCTGGTGGAGCCTTGTCTTCCTGCCATTTTCCTGATTCCGCGGGTCTCGGTTAGCAGCCCTCACCCCGGTCCTGTCTCCATACCCTCCAGCTCCCAGACCACTGAACCTGGAGTTTGGGGCTAACACTAGACTCTCCAATCAGGGGCCTGGGCTAGGGGGCTGGTTGGTGGGAAACACCTCATCCTTCACAGCCACTTCTGGGCATTGTGAGACTGGGCTGGCGGCCAACTATGCCCTCTAAAATCTTCATAGTCTTAGACACCAGCACCTTGGAAAATTATATATATATATGTGTCACTTCTGTGGCCTGTTAGAGGTGTGAGGAGGCAGTTACTGCCCCTTCCATTTTTCTCCCCAGCCAGCTTCTGCTCTGAGAAAAATCCCTGTTTGTTCACACCTGGAGAAGCCCATTGATGACTCCTGATGGGGTGTTGGATTGTCTTAGACGACATGAACGAATTGTCCCAGGTTCTGAGACCAGGCGAGCCAGGAAGCTGCCTGCGCTTAGACCGCCCCGCACGCTTAACTTTCTGATCCTTAGGCCTCCTTTGCAGCCTGGTCAGATGCCCAGGTCGGCATCTTGCCTAGGAGCAGCTAGGAAGGTTAGCGATGTGATTGTGTGTGGCCGTCTTCCCTGGAGCACGCCTCCAGTTCTTCCCTGGACTGGAAAAACACTGATCCCCACTCCAGTGGTCTGTCTCTCCTGCTGGAGAGAAAACAGCGTGGCCCCATTGCACTGGGGTTGGGGGAGGGCCAGTGTTAGGAATCGGGAGGCTAGAGGGGGCTTGAGGGGGGTGCACAGGGCGTTTCTGCCACTGTGTTCTTACTGCATCCTCTGGTGTCCCAGCTCCACTCTCCACGTTGTGTTTGAATGCCCTGCTTTGGTTTGTCTGGCTTCTGAGCCCCTTTCCTAGTAATAGAGAGGACCCCCCCACCCCCATACCCCCCACCCCCCCTCCCAGTGTGTGCTCTGGATCCCTAAGTGCCTTAGATCCTAGTCACAGAGCCGGGGGACCTTTGAGCGCTGGTCCCTTCCCACACCTGAGCATCCTTCACATTAACTTATTGGTCTCACCTAACAGCTGTTTCGTGTGTTTGCACCGTGGCGGCGCCCGCAGCTGCCGGGCGGAAACTGTGCAACACTGTGCCACGTACTTCAATAAAGTCTGACCGGCCCAACTGAAGATGAAGGATTTTGTGTGTTTGTGTTGAGTTTTTCTGAACAAAGGCTGTGCCCGGCTCCCTGAGGGGTTTGGCTGACCATTCCAACTCTGGCCATGTCCCTAGGGAGCAGGTGGGGTGGCCGAGGGGGCCCCACGCTGCTTCTCTGACCAAAGGCAATCCTCCACTGCTCCTTGAGGTCTCCGGGGTCCGAGAGCTGCGCTTTGGAAGTCACTTTCTCCAGAGCGATCAGACTTTGGGGACAGCCTCACCTCTGATTTCAAATGGCCCGAGCCAAGCAGTCATTAGAGGCTGGTGAGAAGCTGTTCCTTGTGACTGGAAAAACAGGCTTTCCTTGGGTAAGGAGGGGCTGTCCACAGTGCCTCCCTCCACCATGGTGTGGGTGTGGGTGGGGGGATGGGAGGCTGCAGCTTTCACTGCTGCCCGGTAGGGGGTGCTCAGGATCTGGGAGCCCAGTGGCCCCTAGGACTGGAGAAGCTTGTGGCCTGAGTCTGAGGTAGCGTGTGTCAGGTAAAGGGGTCTCTGTTTTGCCCGCCCCTCTCCACAGTTAAGGAAGAAGTAGGTCACAAAGGGTCAGGCAGATGGCTATGCAGCGGCCCTGCCCTGGGTGCCCAGCCCAAGGGACTGTGGGGATCTGACCTTCAAGGACCTGGTTTCATTAGGCCTGGGGGGTCACTCCATGCTAGGGGTCGGGCAGGGAGGGAAGGTAGTTCCAGAGCCTCTAGTGAGAAGTTGGGGGCATCCTTACCTGAGACCTGAACATCAATTTAATTATTAGCTGTGGGCAATAGGGACTTGATTTTGGATTTAACTTATTTTGTGGTGAGTTTGAACTTTATTTTTCTGTGTTGGGGATGGGGCCCAGAGTTTCTTTCATACGTGTCAGGTAAGTATTTTATTTTCTATCTTAGCCACTCGTTATCTGTTAGGCCAAGGAAATATCTTTTTAGATTTTTTTTTTTTTAAATATGTATGGGTGTTTTGTCTGTATGTGAACTTTGTGTGTGCAGTACCCACATCAGCGGGAAGAGGGCATCCGATTCCCCAGAACTGGAGTTACTCTGAGCTACCAGGAAGGCCCTGGTAATGGAACCTGGGTTTTCCAGAAGAGCAGCCAACACTCTTAACTGTTGGGCCATTTCTCCAGCCCCCCACCCCCACCATCAACTCCAGGAAAAAACTTGACCCAATGTCAGAGGATTCTGCCATGATAATCTGTCCAGGAGGCCAGGCAGATTGAAGTGGGGAGGGGCAAAAGAAAAAGGGGGGCGCAGGAATAGAGAAGTTCCAAGCAGCCAGCCATGAAGTGTACCAGGGTGAGGACCCGGTTGGGCAGCCATCCCTTTCTGTTCCCAGGCTAGTTCTGCTGGGCCGTGTCTGGGAGGGGCAGGCGTGTGGAGCGCTTAGCTCCCCTACCAGAGGACAGAACCCCAGGGAATGAGAATGAAGCCTCTGCTCAGGGCAGCTTCAGGATTTGACCTTAAGACACCCAGGGCCATGGATGGAAACATCCCTGGGAGCCAGCTAGAGTCTGAGATGGCTGCAGGGGAGATCTTTAGATGGAGGATGCCTGCGTGATCCATGAGGACATAGGGTCCTTCAGGGGGTTGGTCCCCTCCCCTTGAGGGAGCAGATAAAATGGGACGCTGACAAAGGGCACCGTGGGGCCAGTTCTTCTGTATCGTTCTGTTTTTGCACCCCGCCCCCACGTTGTGGATAAATTTAGAGGCTCACTGTTTGCTAAGGCTAACTGCGGTGCTCTGCTTTTGAACTACATCTCCAACCCCATCCCTTTTTTTTGAATGGTCAGGCTGTCTCCTGCAGCCTCCCCCTATACTAACCCTGAATCCCTAGGAAGACCCAACTCTTAGCAGGCCTGACCACTAGCCTCACCACAAGGATCCTGTCCTGGGTGTGCAGATGGATCCACAACTTGGGAAGAAAAGTCTGAGCAGATTAACATTTCAGCCATCAATTTACGATCTCTTCTCGAAACCAAGCTTATCAGGTGAGCGCTTTTCTCCAGGCCCGGGGTCTCTCTCCTCTTACTGCCGCAGTTTGGAAGTGAGGATAAGTGCCTGGCCCTTGTTGGAGATGCCACTCAAAGGGCACATGTCTGCTTCCTTCTGGCTATCCCTTCCATAGCTCTAGTCTCTACAGGCCTGTCCTTTTTGCAGGCTTGCCTTCCTGAGAGGCCTGGAGTTCAGCTGAGCACTGACATTGTCTCAGATCTTGGCCATAGCTCACCTAGAGACAACTAAGATGTTCAGGGGAGCCAGAGATGGTCTTTCCTTACCACCTACAGGCCAACAACCTCCTAACAGATACCTGATGTTCAGACCAGCAGTGTCCAAATTCCAAGTTCTTTTTTTTTTTGTTTTTTTTGTTTTTTTTTTTTTGTTTTTTTGTTTTTTTTGTTTTGTTTTGTTTTGAGACAGGGTTTCCCTGTGTAGCTTTGGTGCCTGTCCTGGATCTCGCTCTGTAGCCCAGGCTGGCCTTGAACTCACAGAGATTTGCCTGGCGCTACCTCCCGAGTGCTGGGATTAAAGACGTGTGCCACCACCGCCTGGCAAATTCCAAGTTCTTACACCCCCAGTCTTTTTAAATCTGTGTCCTTTATTTCTTTAGTGTGTATGTGCATATACATGTACAGTGTGCATGAATGCTATGGCATATGTGTAGAGGTCAAAGGATAGGAAGTAGGTTCATAGGTTCTCTCCACCATGTGGGTCTAGAAGACCCAGTTCAGGCTGTCAGCCTTGGTGACAAGCACCTTCACCTGCTGTTATTCTGGTGGGTGGTGGTGGGGGTGTCTTTTTTCCCCTTCCCTTTCCCCCTTCTCCTTCTCTTCTAGACAGAGTCTTGCTGCATTACTCAAGCTTGTGATTCACCTGCCTCAACCTCCTGATTAGCTGGGATTGCAGGGATGCCCTCTCCAAAAGCCTATTGATATCTGCACTTTGATGCCCGGTAGACATCTCAAAGCCAATATGTTCCATGCTCCAACGGAGCCCTGTCTTTACTTCCACCTTCAGATTTCCTCAGGTCAACAAATGGCAACTCAATCCTTCCAGTTCCTCAGGCCAAAAATGTAATCTGTTGCTTGTTTTTAGGTTTTGTTGTTGTTGTAGGCAGAGTCTTGCGATGCGGCTCCATGGCACCATTTGACTCAATTTTGTAGGTCAAGCTGGCATCACATTTGCACTGGTTCTTCTGCCTCGGCCTCTGGAGTGTTAGAAGTGCAAGTGTGTTTTGTTTTGGTTTTGTTGGCTTTTGTATCTCCTTTCACTTTTTAAGACATGATTTCACTCCGCAGCCCAGGCAGGTTCAGAACTCAACTTATGTAGCCCAGGGTGCCCTCAGATCCAAGATCCTCCTACCTCTGTCTCCAAGTGCTTGGATCACAGGAGTATGCCACTATGCCTAATTAATTTTTAAAACATTTATTTATGTATTATGTAGTGTTCTATCTGCACATACCCCTGCAGGCCAGAAGAGGGCACCAGATCTCATTACAGGTGGTTGTGAGCCACCATGTGGTTGCTGGGAATTGAACTCAGGACCCCTGGAAGAGCAGCCAGGGTTCTTAACCACTGAGCCACCTGTCCAGCCCGCCTGATGAATTTAGGTTTACTAGTTGTACTGGGCATCATCAAACCCAGGGCCTTTAGCATGTTGAGCAAGTGCTCTACCACTGAGTCACGCTCCTAACTAAACAACTTCCACTTCTTTCTAGCTGCCTCATACATCTGTTTCTACTGATGATCAAAACAGATTCCAGATGTGACAACTTACCGCTACCACCTCATTGGATGCTACCCATCTATCTCTCTGGGCTATTGTTTCAGTCTCTCAACTGGTCCCTCTGAAGTTGTTTGTTGGTTTTTTAAGACAGAATCTTCTTATGCAGTCCAGGCTGGCCTTGGACTCCTGGTCCTCCCGTCTCTACCTTCCAAATGCTAGGATTACTGGTGTGCACTACTGCATTGGGCTGGGTGGGGTGGGGTAATTTACCGCAGACCCTTCTGCCTTTATTAGTTCATTGAACCCCCACAGCATGAAGGTGCATCTTACCCATTGCACAGCTGAGGAAACTGAATTGAGAGCTCCGTTTGCTGCAGGCCACAGGGCTAGTGCATGGAAAGGCTGTCTGGTTTCAAGTCCCGCCTGCCTGGGATCTGGTGTCTGTAGGGTGGTGTGTAAGGACAGCAGAGGCCTGAACTCAGGCTCATTATCTATGCTGCTTCGGGGCCACACACTGCCATAGCCTTAATTCTTTTGCCTCATCCCTTCTGGACTCTTTCCCCAGCCTCCCTCCTGAACTCTGCCTTCACTCATTGCCCCAGGCCCTTAAGGCTATACACATCTCCCTCTAGTTGACAAGCGAGGCTCCCAAGGCTGGCTTGAGACTCAACGTCCATTCACAATCAGGAATTTCAAAGGCAGCGTGGAACAGTCCCAGAAATCTGTGAGACACTGAGAGTGACTTAAATTTAGGCGTCTCCCTTCCCAGTTATTCTCGAATCAGTGGCCACATCTGATGCAGAAAGTCTCTCAGGTCCACACCCGAATGCTTTCCATATTGACTTTGGAAGTTCACATGAGAGGCGCGATGCTGTTTATATGGTGGTTTTCTAGTCTTCTCAGGGGAGGGGGAGGGGAAGAGTGGTTGTCCCTTCCCAGCCCACCCAACAAGATCAGCTAACATCCTTCAATGACACCCCCTTTCAGAATTGTGCCAATCAGAAAGAGAGGCCTATCAGCTAATTGTGGATTTTATGGAGCCAGGCGAGATGGTAAGGAAATCCTTTGGGACTGAGGACTAAGGAGCAGAGTGGGAAAATCTGAAGGTCCAGCTTTCCCTAACCCTAGTCCTGAAGCCTCCCCAATGTCAGTTCATTAGTGGCTCTGAATCTGGGGAAATCTTGGAGGCCAGGCCACTAGGCAGGGTGACAGTACTCTTCCTCTCTAAAGGACCTCCTGTAGACTCCGCCCTACTGTCCAAGAAGGCTCCAAAGGCTGGAAGGACCAGTGATGTCTAGCACTGGGACGTGATTTATACTTGGGTCTCATTGAGATGGGGCAGAATGTGGGGTGCAGGTCTCAGGTTCTGCCCCGAGACTGGTTTTATTTTCTGTCTTAGTCCCAGTTAGACAAGCTGAACTTCCTGAATGCTGTGGAAATTTTAAGCAATGTTGTGCGTGATCAGGCAAATGGCAACATGAATAACTACTACCCTAAAACCCTTCTGGCCAAGAAAATTCAGGTGAGAAAGAATGTAACTCTTAGTTGGCTGCTCTGGGTTAAAGGGGACAGTCCTAAACCCGAGGCTGGTATCCCTCTCTGAGGTAAATTCTCATTTTTTTCTGGTCCTTCTAGACATTCATCATGGAAGAACCCACAGAGATCTTGGATAGTAATGTGCGTCAGCAAGCCATGCTCTGCATCGTGGCCCTGAGGTTCCTTCCCCATAGACCCTATCCCAGACCCGCCCGGGGGGGGGGGGGGGAGGGGATTCTGGTCCTGAGAACACTTGGGTTGGGAAGACAGGCAAAGTTTGGGAACTTGACTGGAGGCTAAAAGTGGCAAAGTCTATGGTTGCTACTTCATTTACCTGCATCCTGAGACCAGGGGGACCTTTTGGAAATCTATTAGGACATCTAGTGTAGGAAGCTTCCTTTTTCTTAAAAATTTATTTATTTTTTATATTATGTGCATGGATGTTTTGCCATAAGTGTCGGGTTCCCTGGAACTGGAGTTACAGACAGTTGTGAGCTGCCATGTGGGTGCTGGGAATTGAACCCGGGTCCTTTGGAAGAGCAGTCAGCGTTCTTAACCACTGAGCCGTCTCTCCAGCCCCAAAGAAGCCTCCTTAAATGTTCCCTTGCCCTGACAAAGAATCACTGTAAAGTGGTAGAATTTTCTGTACCTCAGAGAACAGCAGAGCAGTGTCCCCCCCAGAGTGTTCTGAAAACACGCCCCAGCCTCACACGGGACCCCCTAAGTCCCTTGTCCTTTGCTTCTCCTCCAAGCCAGGTGAGGCCACCTTTCCACCTATGCCAGAAACTGGACCTGGTCAACGTTAGCATCACCAGCATCTTCTCTCTGCCACTCATCATGCCCAGTCTTGACCGGAAGGAGAGTGCTAGTCTTTACCTCCAGGTAACCGCCGTTATTGCCTCCTGCTGAAGATCTCTATGGGGATGACTTTGTCTTGGCGACCACCTCCTGTTTGCCCAGCTTCTCAGCCTTCCTCCTGCTCCGACCCCTCCCTCAGGAGACCATGGCCCCATGGCCTCCATTCTGTTTGCTATCATTCTGGGCTTCCCAAGGAATGGTCATTGCCCACATCCCTTCTCTCTGAAGTCCACACGCCACCCTTAGTCTTAGTCTAGCAAAAAAAAAAAAAAACCCCATAGATTATATAGAATTATTGGCAAAGGGACTGCCAAATTTTCCCAATGATATTTGGTTTTAAAAATTTGGACTTGGGATATAGCTCAGAGGTAAAGCATTTACTTAGGTCTTGGGTTCGGTTCCCAGGATTGTAAAAACAAAACACAGAGGTCTCCATAAGCTGGTAGACTGACTCTCCGAGGCCCAGAATCCCAACGGACTGTCTTAGTTGGCAAGAAATGCCTACAGCCTGTATTTCACTATTGGCTACAACTGGAGATGGGCCTGCTCCCACGTTTAGTAAGGCTGAGAAAGTTCAACACTAAGGAAAACCAGAGTGTAGCTGCTGTGTGAGCAGAGACGGGGAACCATGCTGGCTCTCTGCCCCTTCGTCCCACAGCAGAGAGGGAGGGAGTGTTGTCAGGAAGCTAAGCGAGCCCATGTGGCAGTTATCCGATTGTACACCCCATGTCTCCTCGATTCTCAGACAAGCCAGGCCTTGGATGACATGCTGCAAGCCCTTGTGATGGAGGAAAGGAGCCCCAACATGATCATACTGCAGAAATTTGTAGAGGTAGGTGGCCGTGGAAACCAGGACCCCGCACTCTTTCTTGTAGTCTGTGCTGGGTAAGGCAGGACGGATGATGATCACAGTCCAGGTGCTCCTCTAGTTCAAAGGTCCTCAAGCCCCAGCATGCATAAGCTTCACTGGAGGATGCAGACCTGAGTCTCCCCCAAGACACTCTGAGGATGACGTGTGCGGACCACAGTCATCAGGCACAGGAGCCTTTGCTGTCTAGAACTTGGGCATGCTGGGGCATTAGCAGTGATCATATTTATGGCATGTATGTCCAGGTTACACTTGAATCTTCTTAGTGTACTTCGCCTTGATGGCACTGCTCTGTGGCAGAGACGAGTGTCCCGCCTCAGGCTACTCTTCTCCTCTTTGATGGGAAGTACCTCTAGGAGACTCAAAGCATTACTAAGCACTTTTGTCTTTCTTTAGTTGACTTAAAATAGTCTTAGTTTTGACAAATTTTCACTTCTGGGGAGCGAGTTTGAATTAGGAAAAGAGCCAGGAGTCCCTTGAAGATAATGTTTACTGACTGGGCTAGGCTCTTTTGCCTAAAATTCTATAGGATTACAAATAAGGAGATAAGAGTGTCCGAGGATCTCATAAGATGGTCCTGATGAGGGCTGCATCCAGAGGAGGCCCTTATTTGTATTTGGGAGAGTGACGCAGTGCTTTGGAATGCACTGTTGCTGGTGTGTTTGTGGAGAGGCATTTGTGCTTTATAGACCCCTCCTTGTGAGAGCAATGGCAAACCCCTGTTATTCTTGGGGCTCCTGGGGGGAGGGGTGCACTGAGCTCTAGTCCCTGTCTTGGTGAAGCCCTCAGCTTTCATTACTAGGCTTCTTGTTCTCCAAAGAAAAATGGTGCCAGGCATAGTGTATATGTCTATACGTTCAGCACTGAAATGCAGAGGCAGGAAGATTGCAATGAGTTGGAGGCCAGCCTGGGCTAAATAGGGAGACTTTGTCTTAACTGAATGTAGCACAAGAAGATAAAACAGCACCATGCAAACGTTTTCAACCTTTCATTAAAAAATGGGTTATTTTATTTTTATGGTTTTTTTCAAAATAACTGTCTGCATTTTTCTCTATTTCTCATAATTAAAAATAGATTCTTTTCTCATATAATACACCCTGATTATAGTTTCCCCTCCTCCACCCCCTCAACTCTTCCCCACCTGCCCTCCCCTCCAGATCCACTCCCTTTCTGTCTCTCGTTAGAGAAGAACAGGCTTCTAAGAGACAATAACTAAACATGACAAAATAAAATATAATAAGGTGAAGTAAAAACTTTCATATCTAAGTTGGACATGGCAGCCCAGCAGGAAGAAAAGAGTAGGAAAAGAGTCAGAGATCTACTTTTTTGTCGTCGTCAGGAGTCCCACAAAAGCACTAAGCTAATAGCTATAATATATACATAGGGGCCTGGTGCAGACCTGTGCAGGCCCTGTGCTTGCTGCTCCAGTCTCTGGGAGCTCATATGAGCCCTGCTTAGTTGATTCAAACGGCCATGTTCTCCTGGGGTCCTCCATCCCCTCTGACTCTTAGAATTTTTCCACCTCCTCTTCCTTGGCATTCCCCTGAGCTCTGAGAGGAAGGATTTGATGGAGACCTCCAATTTAGACTCTTTCTCTGTATAATGTCTGGCTGTGGGTCTCTGTATCTGTTCCCATCGGCTGCCTGGGGAAGCCTCTCTGATGATGACTGAATAAGGCACTGGTCTATGAGATTAGCAGAATATCATTAGGAGTCATTTTATTAGTATCTTTTTTTTTTGAACAGTAATGTTTGGCTTTATCAGGTCTCTGGGTTATTCAGTCTCTGGTTCTTGGTTACTCTAGCAGTGTCTATATGGGTTCCTTCTCATGGAGTTGGGCCTTAGGTCAAATCAGACATAGGTCAGCTACTCCCATAAGTTCTGTGCTACCACTGTCCTAGCATATTTTATAGGCAGGATGGATTGTAGGTCAAAGGTTTTGTGGCTGCATTAGTGTCCATGTTTCCCTTTCAGTAGGCTGCAGAGTACCTTCTCACACCAAAGAGACTAGAATGTAGGGGTGAAGGCTCCATGTAGGCACCAGCTTGCCTTCTCTATGTTCAATTAGTTGTGTAGATGTTGTCCTTGGCCATGGAACCCCACCATCAGTTTGTGGAGAGCAACCCTTTGTCTTAGTACCAGCCTGGGTTGTTTGGGGGATCTCCATGGGACCCCCTTGGCCAGCAACTCATTGAATGCAACCCAGACCCACCACTGGAAGCCTTGCCTGACTACAAGAGATGGACAGTTGAAACTATTAATAAGAGTCCTGGTAGGACTCACTGTCTTAGTTAGGGTTTCTATTGCTGTGAAGAGACACGTGACCATGACAGCTCTTAAAAAGGAACACATTTCGGCCGGGCGGCGGTGGCGCACGCCTTTAATCCCAGCACTCGGGAGGCAGAGCCAGGCGGATCTCTGTGAGTTCGAGGCCAGCCTGGGCTACCAAGTGAGCTCCAGGAAAGGCGCAAAGCTACACAGAGAAACCCTGTCTCGAAAAAACCAAAAAAAAAAAAAAAAAAAAAAAAGGAACACATTTCATTGGGGCTGGCTTACAGTTTCATTGGGTGAGTCCATTATCATCGTGGTGGGAGACATGGCAGCATGCAAGCAGACCTGGTCCTAGAGAAGGAGCCGAGAGTTCTACATCTTGATCCGTAGCAATAGAAGGAGAGTGTAAGCCATCAGGTAGGCTTGAGCTTCTGAGACCTCAAAGCCCATTCCCCACAGTGACACGCTTCCTCCAACAAGGCCACACCTCCTAATAGTGCCACTCCCTGTGGACCAAGCATTCAAACACACGAGTCTATGGGGGCCATACGTATTCAGACCATCACTTTCCACTCCCTGACCCCCATAGACTTGTAGCTGTAACATAAAGCAAATTCCAAAGTACCCATAGTCTATAACAGTCTTGAACTTGTTTAAAAGTTCAAAATCTCTTTTGAGACTCATGCAGTCTCTTAACTATAATCTCTCATAAAAGCAAAATGAAAAAGCAGATCACATACTTCCAACATATAATGGCACAGGATATACATTACCATTCCAAAATGCAGGGAAAGGAGCATAGTGAAGAAATACTGGACCAGCAGTTCCTTTATTGTTCAGGATTGTTTTAGCCTGGCTTTTTTGTTTTTCCATATGAAGTTGTGAATGAACTTTTCAAAGTCTGTAAAGAAGTGTGTTAGAGGGGCTGGAGAGATGGATCAAAGGTTAAGAGCCCTGGCTGCTCTTCTTCCACAGGTCCTGAGTTCAATTCCCAGCACCCACATGGTGGCTCACAACCATCTGTAATGAGATCTGGCGCCCTCTTCTGGCCTGCAGGCATACATGCAGACAGAATACTATATA
The DNA here is from genome assembly GCF_049852395.1 of Peromyscus maniculatus bairdii. NCBI lineage: Eukaryota > Metazoa > Chordata > Mammalia > Rodentia > Cricetidae > Peromyscus > Peromyscus maniculatus. The sequence continues at coordinate 45,869,082 of NC_134862.1, read as the reverse complement.
TATAATAAACAAAGAAACAACAACAAAAAAGAGTTATATTGGAATTTTAATGGGAATTTCATGGAATCTGTAGGTTGCTTTTGTTAGGATGGCCAGAAAATGGATTATTTTCTATGCAATAAAATTTGGATTATATTTGTCACTTCATTTAGAAAAAAATTATATAAAATTATGGTAACATAATGTGTCATAGTTTATTTTAATTTGACTTTGAACAGTAGACTAACACTAAAGATCTTTTTGGGGGAAAGCTACATAAAAACCATATATATATGTATATATATATAGACAGAGAGAGAGAGAGAGAGAGTTTAAATGGAGTTCCCCTATACAAAGGGATAGCACCTCTACCAGACACCATAGGCTATCAAACAAAAAACCCAGTGCCAAGTGTGAGCTACCTTCCTTCAAGATGTTGGTCAAGGGTACTTCCACAGATCCTTCAAACAATACAGGCTACTTTTGTTGCCCGTGGTTACCCAGCAGAAGTTGATGGTAAGACCCTATTGTTAAAAACACTGCATACTTGAGTCATTGGACACGAGGAAATAAAGCTGGCACTGCCCTGGATGCTTCCTTCCTATTGGCTAGATTTCGTAGCTCAGGCTTGCCTTATATTCACAGCAGTCCTTGTACCTCTGTCTCCTTAACGCCAGGGTTATGGCTGTGAGCTACCTAGTCCAGCTTAATTATTGATTTTAAGTATACATCTATGACAAGTCTGAGTTTGTATTGGATACCAGTTATGGGTGGTTCTCTCTCTCTCCCCTCTGCCCCTCCCCCCATTCTCCCTAATGCTAGGGATTGAATCCAGGTCCTCAGGCAAATGCTATATCACTGAGCCACAGTCCCAGCTCATCTTTTTTTGCTGTTTGTTTCTTTTCTTTACACCCCCTGATTTTTCCCTTTTATTTATTTTTATTTTTTAATTTAACTAACTTATTTATTTTTGTCTTTTTGAGACAGGGTTTCTCTGTGTAGCCCTGGCTATTCTGAAACCACTCTGTAGACCAGGCTGGCCTCCAACTCAGAGATCCACCTGCCTCTGCCTCCAGATTACACATAGGAAATGTGTGCTGGGATTAAAGGCATGCACCACCACCACCCAGGCCACCTGCTCCCCCCCCCCCCCCCTTTAAAACATGAATGTCCATGATAGAGAGAAAGGTTCTGTTCCTCAACTCTGACCCCCAGACCCGCTTTCCAAAAGTGAGTAAGTACCAAGCAGGACAAAGGCTCTTCCCACTGCTGGGACCTTGACCTAAAATAGCTATAAACACACCGTCTCACGGGACTGCGGAAGGAGGAAGTAAGTTTTCATCCACAGACTCCTTACTGGAAGCACACTATTACAGAGCAACCATTGGCCCTGAATTCACCCTTCAGAGAACACTTCACCCCTGAGCCTGGCCTAGCAGGTGGGGGGTAATGTGTCTTCCATTTCCTCCTGCTCCTCCTTGCCCTTGAAGGTGTGCCTTGCTCTCTCTGGAACCATCTCCCATGCAAAGACACTCAGACAGATCCGAGGGAGTGAATGGGAACTTGCCTTTCCAAGTTCATGAGTCGCAGGTCTCCTCTGATGACGGCTCTCGCTTCCTCCTATTTGTCGGTGTTTTTTGGCAGTCAGCTGTAGACACAGGACAAGCCAGAAAAGGGGCGCACCGTCCCAGAGCCGCCCTGCCCCACAGCCGCACTCATGAGTCTCTCTGTCCCATCTACAGATCATCTTACCTTGGTTAATGCTGTCAGACAAAGTGCAAGAACAGATCCGAGCCCTGAGCACGATTTCCCGATTGCTGAGGTTTATCTGCAATTTCTCGGAACTGTCGGTGAGTATCTGTGGCTGCCGCAAGGCAGACCCAGCAGGCTTGACTTCTCTGTGCAGGGGCACTGGTTGAGCCTGGGTCCTGCAGGGGCAATTAGAGGGCAGGTAGTCAGAGTACATCCCACTTTTCGGCATCAGTATTTATTTCTGTCCCTGAGCATCAAGAGGTAGCTTGATTTCCTCATTGGTTCGTCCTGGACCTAAAAAGCCCCAACAAGCCTGGTTGGGGTCCTTGGCCTAGACAGCTGATGGAGACCCAGTGCCCACTGGGTAACATGTTTTGGGGCTTTAGCTGTTCCTTTCCTTGCTGTTGGCTAGGGATGCTTCCCTTGGCCAGGACAGTGTGGGGTAGGAGAGGATTTGACACATAGAGGCAATGATAGAGGAATGTGGAAGGAAGGAAAAATTTGGGGTGGGGGGCCTTGGGGAGAGAAGCTCCCTAGGGATGAGGAGAGGTAACCATTTCTGCTTCCTGTCAGCACATGGTATCATTCTCCATAATCGGGAGGCTGATTGGAACCTTCAGCATCTTCTGCATGAATCCCAGCCAGGAGATCAGCGTGGGAGCATTGGAGGCATTGTATTACTTGTTCACCATCCTTGTGCTTCAGAGAAGTAAGTGAACTGCTGTCCTTGGGTGGCCACTCACGGCAGGACCCACTGAGTCGGTGGATATACCTGCCTTGCTTCAGACATACTCCCCTCTGGCAGGGGCATCTGAGAACGGGCATGCCATGCCATGATGCAGGGAGACCAGGTGATCTAGACACTCGACTTGGATAAATGCCAGTGCCATCTCTGACGCTATGTCCTTTTCAATGACGTTCTTGTGAGGGGGCAGATAAGCTTACAGTCACTTATGGGGGTCCACTTGGGTCCTCAATATTTCCTAGATGTCCCACCCCAACCATATTCATAGCACTAGGGAAGCAAACATCTTTTCTTGGGGAACCAATGTGGGGCTTTTGACCAAGCCCTTCTGTTTCAAACAATCATGATCACAGAGGTACCAAGGGCATTTGTAAACTCCCCCAAAGGCAGTTTCAGAGGTCCTGGCTTCTTGTGATTCAGTGGGGTACACCTCTACTTAGCATGCAGGAATGTCTCAAGTCCACATCTTATCCTGGTACAGGAACAGGGGCCAGCTTGAGTCCAGAGCCACATCCTCCCTTCACCTCTCACTTGAATGCCAGGGAGCACCCCCTATTCTTTGGCTGTTTAGTCCATTTGTCTCTGTTGCTCTCAGAGGCCTGGAGGAGGGGTGGGAACCTGGGCTCCTTTTCCCCTGATAAGGCCTAGCCCCTCACTTGCTGTGTTTGGATTGAAGGTGTCAGACCGAAGACAGCGACCATCCTGAAGGATTTACAGAAGCATTTCCGTGGAAACTGGATGGCCAACATGCAGAATCTCACACTGGTAACCCAGATGCCCCCTGCGCATGGGATGCTCCGAGGGGGAGGGGGTCTGGGGGAGAGAAGAAGCTGGGTAGTAGATTCTAGAAATAACAATCCCAACAAACAGGAGTGTTTACAAAGTCCAAGTTCTCAGGGACGGTTGACTGAAGGTGTAAGCTGCACACTTGAGCTGTGTGAAGTGTGAGGTCACCAAGGGGATTTTCGAAAGAAGTGCTGATGTCTTCAAGCTCAGTCAACCCGGCAAGAGAGACAGGATTTATTCCTCCCTCTCTCTCCCTGGCCACATCCGCTGCCACCACACACCTGACTGCTCTGCCTCCTGAGTACCTAGTTCTTCAACCTGCCCACACCCCGCAGCCCCACAGCATTGTTCTGAGTCCCCCATCACCTCTTGCCTGGTCAATCCAACATCTTACTAAAGGCTCCATTTCAGCCATCTTTCTGCCATACATTTTCTATGTGCAGCCAGAAAAACGTTTAGAAACTTTGGAGTTCCCTCAAGTCACAGAGATGCTTCCCAGGCTGCCTCCTAACGGGACCCTGTCTGATGGGTCTCTGCAGACGCCAGGTGCTTGGGGGGGGGGCAGCCTTCAAATAGGATGCTGGAATGGAGAGATCCACTCTTCTTTCAGTTCTTCAGGAAATACCTGACCCCTGTAGAGAGAGCCGACGTGATCATGGTGGCCATGGAGGCCATGAACAGCGGCGACATGAATAATGTCATTGCAGCCTCGGAGATGTTAAATATGATTCTGAAGTACCCTCTTACAGAAGTTGCCAAGGTAGGTGTTGGAGGACACACTGCTTCAGTGTCTTTCTGTTCTGTTTTTTTTTTTTTTGGGGGGGGGGTCTTGCTCTATTTCCTAATCAACTTGAGCTTAAGGAATCCCAAGTCCCTTAACCCTGAAGAGAAAAACCTATACGGTGAGCTGTGTTTGCAACAGCGCAAAAGGTATTTTTGTGGGAAAGTGTGAAGTAGTGATGACCAGGCTCCTATCTCTATTAGAAGGAAAGAATTGGGTAGGGGTGGAAGTGTACTATGGACTCATAGACCGTGGTCACTCCTCCCACGTCCAGACATCATATATGGTTATGTGTATAGCTGCTCCTTCACGTAGGTAGAAAGATGCGTGGTCAAGGTCAAAGGTGACACAGGTATAGATATTAGAAACCAACCCAATGCCGGACAGAAACAACTTTAGGAAGGGAAGGTTTGCTTTGGTTCACAGTTCCGGAGGGGCGCAGTCTACCATGACAAGGAGGAGATGGCAGAGCATCTCTGTGCATGGCAGCAGGGGGATGTGGAGAAGGCTGTCCCCATGGCAGTGGACCAGGAAGCAGGGCAGGGTGCTGGAGGCAGGGGCCAGGCTGCTGCCTTCAGAGGCCTGCCCCTAGTGACATGTTTTCACTAGCTAGGTCACCTTAAAGGTTCCCCAGCCTTCCAAAATAGTGCTCTCAGCTGAGAAGCAAGTGTTCAAAGCATGAGCTTGTGAGGGCATTTCCGACTCATACACTAGTGACGTCGATGTAGGCAGGTATTCCTTTACTGACTGTGCCGTATACTAATGAAATGAAAATGCTGGAAGCTGAGAACACACCTAGCCCACCGAACAGCCTGGCTGTCTCCTCTTGCCGTCTGGAGGCTAACAAAACTGTAGCTCACTGGCACCAGTCAGCACCGAATGGTGTCCCACAGATCACTCTCCCCAGGAAGACGGAACTTGGAAGTATTATTTTTAAGGAATATGCATTGTAACGAGCTTTGTCTTTGGGGCCATCAACCAGCTCCCAAATCATGACATGGCGGAGACTTCTGATTCGTTATGAAAGCTCGGCCTTAGCTTAGGCTTGTCCCACTAGCTCTTACAACTTAAACCTCATCTACATTTCTCTTCATCTGTGTTTTGCCTTGGGACGTCTTACCTTTCTTTCCGTATGTCCTACTCTGTATCTGCTGCCTGCTGACTGCCTGGCTGGCCCTGCGTGTCTCCCTCTCTTTCTCCAGCGTTCTCTCCCCTCTTCTTCTCCTTCCTCAAGCCTTGATTCCTCCTCCTTCTTTATTCTCTCTGCCCACCAGCCCTGCCCATCCCTCTCCTGCCTAGCTATTCTAACTATTGGCCATTCAGCTTTTTACTTTTTTGTTTGTTTGTTTTTTGAGACAGGGTTTCTCCGTGTAGTTTTGGTGCCTGTCCTGGATCTCACTCTGTAGACCAGGCTGGCCTTGAACTCACAGAGATGCACCTGGCTCTGCCTCCCGAGCGCCTGGTCCTCTGTTCTTAATATAACTAGGACAGGATAGTCTGGCTTTAGCTGTTCTGGTTATCAAATCATTTTAAAAGACCGGTTTGATCCACCCTCTCTCTTGCTTGACACATCTCCTGTCAGCTTTCCTGGGTCCAAACCCTTTGTGGCTCTCTGGCCTGCAGGGCCATCACATGCCTCCAAGCACGCCGCTGATGGGCCTTTAGAGCTGCAGGGGCCTCTGGGGCCAACTGCTCAGCCTGGTGTTCAGAGTCTACTCTGGTGAACCTTGGGGCAGCCGGACTCCACTGTAAGCAGCATGGTCTTTGCATAATCAAGTGTGAATGCTGTACCTTAGAGCTATGCAAGGGAGACAGAGGGGAAAGACACTTGTCACCCCGTCCTATAAACTGTCCTTAAAATGTAGTTCGCCCCTGGTTTGTGTTCAATTCTCGGCATCCTGCAAAGAAACAGCTTTCTATCTTTTGTCATTTTTCTCCCATTACACCCAGGTATGGCATCTGTGGTTCATGGCATGAGCCAGTGACGAGACTACGCCATGTCATACCCAAACTTCAACCTAGACAGCTTTTTGTTTTTTCTTTAAGCATAGCTTTTTATTTGTACACTGTTTACCTGCTTGCTTAAAAAGAATTAAGATCAGACTGGACAGACGGCTCAGTGGTTAAGGACATATGCTGCTCTTCCAGAGGACCCAAGTTCAGTTCCCAGTGTCTGTGTGGAGCAGCTCATACATGTCATCCCAGCTCCAGGGGGTCCTTTGCTTTTAGACTTCACAGTCACTACACCACACACACACACACACACACACACACACACACACACACACACACTTAATATAAAATAATGAGGAAAGGCTCAAAGAAGCCATAAGCCATGGAGAGGGAAGTTTCTGGACTTCTCATTTGACAGGTAGCCCAGTGGTTCTCAACCTTCCTAATGCTGCGGCCCTTTAATACAGTTGTGTGGATCCACAACCATGAAATTATCTATTTTTTTCTGAGACAGGGTTTCTTCCTGTAGTTTTGGTGCCTGTCCTGGATCTTGCTCTGTAGACCAGGCTGGCCTTGAACTCACAGAGATCCATCCGCCTGCCTCTACCTCCCGAGTGCTGGGATTAAAGGCGTGTGCCACCGCCACCTGACCATGAAATTATTTTTGTTGCTACTTTCTAACTGTAATTTTGCTCCTGTTGCATATAGTCATGTAAACACCCCGTCATGCAGGATATCGGCTATGGGACCGCCGTGAAAGGGTCACTCAGCTGCCAAAGGGGTCGCAACCCACAGGTTGAGAAGCACTGTTCTAGCCAAGGCAGATGTGCTAACTCAGATGCCGAGGGAGATAAAATGATCCCTCTTGTTTTCTAAGTGAGGACACAGAACTCAGGGAAAGACAAAAGTCATCCTCTAAGTCACAAAGGTAACTTTGAAAGTGACATTCAAATCCAAGTGGTATGGTGACTCTCATACTATTCACCATGCAGCAGCCTCAGCTCCACACACACCGAAGAACTAGGCGCTCCTTCCTTCCACGGTGGTCTTTTGAGGCAACAGTCACGTGCCCCTGTCTTCCATTTCCAGAGTCATCCTTCCTTCATTCTTCATGCCGTGTGCTCCAGACCTCCATAGCTGCTTTCTCTCTGGCCCTCTGAAGGTCTGGAGGCCACAGGTCCACAGTCCTCTGGGAGCTGCTGGTCCGGGCAGAGTGCAGCCGGACAGGGATGTGTTTGATCCTGACACTGTGGGCTGTCTGTAGCCCCCACACTTTAAATGATGACCTGTGACTCCAGCTCAGCTGGTGTTGCTGTAAAAAAACAAACACACACAAAAAAAACCAACCTTCCCTCCCTGTTCTTTCAGGTGCCAGAAATCATCCAGTTAATTTACTACTACGTAGACAGCGTGACCGAGGAAGTCGCCCAGGATGTCATAAAGAAGGTCTTCCAATTGCTGGTCCAGTCTCACACAGATGAGGTTATCCTGACGCTGTTCAAGATAGAGGACCGGTCACTAAGGTTACCCATTCCATCAGCTACCAATTTACAAGCCACTGGTTGTCCTTTTATTAGCATATTAGTGTGTGCATGTTCATGTTCAAGCGTGTTTACACGTGTGTGCAGATTTATACACACGTGTGTGGAGGCTAGAGATGATGTCAGGTGTCTTCCTTAGCCATATTTCATCTTGTTTTTTGGAGACGAAGTTTCTCCCTGAACTTGGAGTGCACCAGTTCAGCTCCAGGGACCTGGCTCTCTGCCTCCCCAGTGCTGGGGTTATGGACATATGCTGCTGCACGCCACTTACATGGATGCTGGAGCTCCAAATGCATCTCCCCAGCCCCCAGCTTGTTCTTTTTTTTTTTTTTTGGTTTTTCGAGACAGGGTTTCTCTGTGTAGCTTTGCGCCTTTCCTGGAGCTCACTTGGTAGCCCAGGCTGGCCTCGAACTCACAGAGATCCGCCTGGCTCTGCCTCCCGAGTGCTGGGATTAAAGGCGTGCGCCACCAACGCCCAGCTCAGCTTGTTCTTAAAATGTATTTAATATTGAATATTTTCTCATTTATTTGGAGCAAAGTGACTCTAAGAGCTGTCTGCCTTACTGCAGAAAATCTTGGAAGCATGTAAGATTTAGAAAAGGCAAAGCAGTCGGGCGGTGGTGGCGCACGCCTTTAATCCCAGCACTCGGGAGGCAGAGCCAGGCGGATCTCTGTGAGTTCGAGGCCAGCCTGGACTACCAAGTGAGTTCCAGGAAAGGTGCAAAGGCACACAGAGAAACCCTGTCTTGAAAAACAAAACAAAAACAAAAAGAAAAGGCAAAGCAAAAAAAAAAAAATGTGTTAAGTTTCAGCCAATAGCACCTTCTATTATCATTTGGGTATAATTTATGATTTGTCTACCTTCTGAAAGCAGCTTTTTAAAAAACATTATATTAATATATGTATGCTATGTTATATAACATATGTGTATTATATGGTATAGAATATATGTTATATATATGTATTTATTATAGACAATATATGTATAATTATGTCCATACTATATTTACCAATTTGTGTTTTTTTCATTTAATGTTTTGTTACAGAATTTCCTGTTATATCCCTTTAATAAGTAAAATTTTAATGGCTTCTTGATCTTACATTGTAAGGTTATACTATGCTATAATTTTCTTTTTTAAATAAAAAGTAAAAGCAGGTGGCACAAGCCTTTAATCCCAGCACTTGGGAGGCAGAGGAAGGTGGATCTCTGTGAGTTTGAGGCCAGTCTGGTCTACAGAGCGAGATCTAGGACAGCCAGGGCTATACAGAGAAACCCTGTCTCGAAAAACAAACAAACAAGCAAAGTTAATATACATGTAGCGAATTCACCTTTTTAACATATAGTTATATGAATTCTATATAAAGGTTTGGTCACAATAGTAATCACCACAACCATGAAGGCATGTCCATGACCATCCCCCACCCCCAATTCCCTGGGCTGCCTTTCTAGGGCCAGCCCCTTCCTGTACCCTCAGCTGCTGGCAGCCGCTGGTCTGTCTTCTATCCCCATCATTTTTCCTTCTCTAGAGTGTCCTGTCTCTACAACCACATAATATGTGGATGACTTAGCAGGTCTAGTTACTGCCACTAAGGCTGATGACCCATGTTCAAACCCTGGGACCCACATGGTATAAGGAAAAACAGATTCCCACAAGTTGTCTTTTTTTTTTTTTTTTTAATTTAATTAAATTTTGGGAGTATGGATGTTTTGTCTGTATGCATGTCTGGGCACCATGTGCGTGCTCGGTACCAGCAAAGGCCAGAAGAAGGTGTTAGATTCCCTGGAACTGGAATTCAGATGGTTGTGAGCTGCCATGTGGGTACTGCAGATCGAACCCAGGTATTCTGGAAGAGCAACCAGTGTTTTTAACTGCTGAGTCATCTCTTTAGCACCGCAAGTTGTCTTTTAACCTCCCTCCCACACTGTATTTTTAATTTTTAGTTATATGTATATGTACATGTCTGTATGTGAGTTTGTGCACGTGAGTGTCTCCCTTAGGGAGATGGTGGGGTTTGTGTTGGCTCGAACCCAGAGCTGGGGGAGTCCTTCGCTTGTTGCCTCTGAAGGATCCCTTCGAAGGTCCTTTAAGCTGTCTGCATTGATACATAGCACAGTTGTCAGGGTGATAAAGCGGATAAAAAAAGAGCCAGAAAACAACCACAGGGAGGTACCAGGCTGTGGTCCGGCGGCGGTGGCCTTACAAGGTTTGTACAAGGCCCTGGCGGTTGATCCCAGCATTGCAGACACAAGCTAAAATAACAAGACAAGCTCTCGACAGCAGCAGAGATGTCCTCCTTACCCGACCCACCAAGTCCCATATCTTCGTGTTCCGGCTGGACCGCTTCCCCTCTGCAGCTCTGCCAGTCACCAGACAGGGTGTGGAGAGAACAAAGAAGAAGGACCCACTCACGCTGTCTGACTCACAGGGTCCCGTTTTCCCACTGCTCCGGGGAGACGGGATTTCACCCAGCGGTTCTGTTGCCTGTGTCCGGTGCACAGTTTTGCTCGGGGTCGTGTGTAGGTCAAAGCTGGGAGATAAAAGAGAAAAAACAAAATCTGGATTGCTTACTCAATGGATTGGTTTTCTGAATTTTGGCTTCAGTTTCCAATCTGCCTGTTCTTATTCATCTTTCAGGGGCTAATCCAGTTCAGGTTTTGTAAATTAGATCGAGAGAGTTGATAGCATTATTCAAGGCTTCTGTTTCCTCACTGATCTCCGTCTGTGTATCTGTCAGTCACTGAGAAAGGGGTGAACAAGTGTTTTCCAGTGTTTGTAGTTCTAACCAGTGGGAGAGCAAGGCTAACGTGGGCCTGCTCACTCGTGGTGGACAGCAGAAACTGAAATTGCTTATTATTAATTTCTAATAAATGTTCTTATCATGGTGAGGAAGTTTCTACTTTATAATGCTAATTACAAAAAAAAAAAACCCAAGACAAGAATCAACTTTAAATTTCACCAAATATCCAATGACATACCAGTACAGATCTTTTAACAATTTAGTCTCCAAGTGTTAGATATTTTGATCAATTACTTCTCTTTAAATAATGATTAGGGAACATGATCTTAAAAATCTCCTTTTTAGATTTAGATTTTTAATGCCTATTAATTAATTACTAGGATTAATAAAATATGGTTGAATCAATTTTGATGTATGTTGGATGGATATTTAAAATTAAAATTTGTTTTCTACTACATGCAAAATTATTATACAAGACTGGTTACAAATGTGTTAGTAAATCGTCTACATGTGAATGTATTTATATTTATTTAATCGGTTAAGTTCTTGATACTGTGTTGCTAGGTTTCATGCAGTTTGTTGGAGCTGGGTATCGGGCCGCTCAGGTTGTTTGTGGAATTTCATCATGCGATTGTCTCACACTATCCATTCTTTTGCTGATAGCCATTTGTCATCAGTGTTTGCTGTGACTCTGGTGCCCTTGCAACATTCTTATGCTGACACTGTTTAGATTTATTGGGTTTGGGCGGGAGAGGTGCCTTCTCTTCTCTGCACCCCATGCTTTCCTTGTGAGACAGGTTTTCTTCTCCCTGGAAGTCTGTCCTTTAGTTACCCTCTAGTAAGAATCTGTCCATCACCCACCCTTGTGTTCATTCAGGAAGTCTTCCTTAAAGACAAGAGACTTTCTGTGAAACCTGTAGGCTGACGGTTTCTTGCTGTGCAACCTTGGAAGGCCTGATCTCTCGTCTTCCGCTACCCACTGGTGCCGGTAGGAAGTAGCGGTCAGTCTAACTGCCATCCTCGGTGACTGGCCATTCGTCACTTTGCCTTTGTCCCTAGAGCGCATCTTGTGCCATGTTGCCAGCAGTGGACTTCTCCTCTTCTTGAAACATACTATTATTATTATTATTATTATTATTATTGTTTGGTGTGTGTATGTGTGTGGGGGTGAGTGTATATGTGCATGTGTGTGCTGTGTAGTGTATATGGTGTGTGTGAGTATGTGAGTATATGTGTGATATGCTTGCGTGCGTGCGTGCGTGCGTGCGTGTGTGTGTGTGTGTGTGTGTGTGTGTGTGTGTGTGTGTGTGTAGTCCAGAGGACAACTTGTCAGATTGCAGGGTTGGTTTTCTCCTTTCACATTGTGGGTCCTGGGGACAGAAATCAGCTTGTCAGGTTTGGGGCACGCACCTTTACCAGCTGAGCAATCGCACCAGCCCCAAAGTCTTTCTTTGCCTCTTATCGACTTTCTTTCATTTACTTGTTGCTCTTTGTTTCTTTCCTTCTTTCTTTTTTTTTTGTTTGAGACAGGGTCTACTCTGGCTGTCCCAGAACTTAGTATGTAGACCAGGTTGGTCTTGAACTCACAGAGATCCACCTGACTCTGCCTCTTGAGTGCTGGGTTTCAAGGCATGTGCTATGACTCCTGGATTTTCTGACGTTTTCAAAACGTCCCAGATGACTTCTGGAGGATATTAAATAAGAGTTGATTAAAACTTTATTGTCAGGCAGTGGTGGTGCACGCCTTTAATCCCAGCACTTGGGAGGCAGAGGCAGCTGGAGCTTTGTGAGTTTGAGGCCAGCCTGGTCTACAGAGTGAGTTCTAGGGCAGCCCAGGGCTGTTACACAGAGAAACCCAGTCTCAAAAAACCAAACAACAACAATAGCAAAGCAAAAAAACCAAAAAAACAAACAAAAAAAAAAACCACTTTATTATTTGTAGAAAACATTTTTTCATACATTTACTTTTGTTTTGCATGTGGTTTTGTTAGATCCAGATGTGGAAAGATATGCTAGGTAAAAAAAAAAAAAAAGAACAAAAAACAAACATCTGTGCATCTCTACAGAGGACAGCATGAGGCTGAATAGGTGCTGTGAAAGGAAGCCATCAGCCCTGGCTTCAAAGTGACATGATTGTATTGGGCATTCCAGGAGGGGTCTGGAAGATTTCTTTTTCTTTCTCCTTTCCTTCCTTCCTTCTTTCCTTCCTTCCTTCCTTCCTTCCTTCCTTCCTTCCTTCCTTCCTTCCTTCCTTCCTTCCTTCCTTCCTTCCCTCCTTTCTTCTTCCTCCTCCTCCTTCTCCTCCTTCTTCTTTGGTGATGATGGGGGGTCTTGGCATCAAACTACCTATTTGGTTAAGGATGACTATGAACTCCTGATCTTCCCGCCTCCACTTCCCAAGTGGTACATGAACAACCACACCAAATTAGTAGTGATTGGGACTGACTGAACCTAGGATCACGTGTACCAGGCAAGCATGAAATCAGCTGAGCTGCAACCTAGTGAAAACACTGAGCTTCAGTGTTGGCGACAGAAAGGAGAACTTAGATAAGGCCACACAGTGAGGACTTGACATGATGCTCTCAAGGGCACTCCACAAGCTTTGGTCTTAGATGTTTTCAGGCCCATAGGCTAAGTGAACATTTTCCTATTTGTCTATATACAATGAAACATAGAGCAGGGAAGTGTGGAGGTGATGAAATAGTAAAAACAATGAAGAGAGAAGTGCCTGGGTAGGATGAAAGCAGAGAGCTAGCCTGGGCTAAGGAGCTGAGAGCCCTTCTGGAAAGCACTGGAGAACAGCTGGAAATGGGTTGCCTGGAACTGCTGGTGGTTTCTGTCTCTACAGGGGCACACACAGATCCTGGGAAATCCTGGCTTCCTTTCCAAAAAGCTACCAAGTAATCATGGAGTATCTACTGCAGAGGCTGATTTCCCCCCAGACACCCAAGGACCAGGAGACCGGCCATGAAACAGAGCTCTCAACATCGATTGTATGGAGGGGCAGGTGGAGGGGCTGGGAGCTGGGAAGGGAACCACACTGGGGTTTCTGCTGGGCTAGCTTGGGTTCTAGGGACCAGTAGCAGAGTCTCCAGGATGGGTTAGAAGGAGGGTTTCCAACCAATTGACTTGCCTTGAACAGAAAAATCGGATTCTAGTTTTGAGTATGGGGGTGCAGGCAGGTGAGACAACCCCCTCCCCCTCAGGCCTGCTCAAGGACACTGAGAGGCTAAAGCAGAACCCACAGTTACAAGAGCACATAAAGGCATTCTGGAAGCAGCCTGGCGTAATTACGTTCCGTCTTCACTCGCCGGCCACATCAGGGATGGCACTGGTCAGGCCTCCCTGGGTGACAGGAACTATGGGTGGCAGTAGAGATGATGACCTCCTGCTCTCCTCACTCCAGGTCACCAGGGCCATCCATGAGCTGCTGCTGGTGCCAAGCCAGCGCTCGGAGGTGCAAACCGTCTTCGCCTCCCTGTTCGTGGCCCTGCTTTTCCAAATCTCTTTCCTGGTGACTAACCGGAGCACTCTGGGCCAGGACAAGCCGCACGAAACTGAATGTGTGAACCTTGTGAGGTACCTTGGGCCCTGGGCCGGTGTGCTAGGGACTATGATCTGCATACCAGCAGCTTGGCACCCTCGATAACTTGGCCCTTCCGAATCCTCCGCGTGTAGACTCAAGACACCTCCCTAGACGTTCTTGAAAAGACTCTTTTAGGTGGTCGCCCAGGTGGATGCGGTTTCTGCACTAGAATAAAATCAAAACAAGACTGCCGGACCACGGACCCGGATTCCATTTCCCCAGCCTCTGCAGGCTTCCCGTGCCACCTGGGAGACCCCCACAAACCCTTGTTTGCTTCAGTTGTGAGATGCACTTGGTCTGTAGCCATTCCCTGGCCAGGTTCATAACTCATAGGATGGGAGGGACTCCCGCGTGGGGGTAGGAGGTCAGGGGTGTGGCTGGAATTGACTCCCTGCCTCCGGCTCTGTCTTCAGTTCTTCTGTGAAGGCCTTGAAGACCTTACTGCGAAGCTCCGGGTACTTAGATCACATGTCTTATATTCAGACACTTAGGGGCTGGGAACTGCTTGTCAATCCTGAAAGGCACTATTATGGAGTCACTATGCTGGCCAGGTAAGCTGCCTCCAGTCCCCGGGTGGGGGACCTCCTACGTCTTTGGTCCTCTCCTATGGCTCAGAATATGTTCTTATTTTGAGCACCCTATTGTTATCGCAGGTCCCTGGTCATCAAGAACTGTTGGCACAATCGCCCTGTCTTCCGCTTCCTCATCAGGACCCTCGAGGACCCAGCCTGTGTCAATCACTTCACAGCCCTGGTGTTCCTGACGGAGGTGAGTAGGGTAGGGGGCCAGAGGGCAGTGGGGACAACTTCCTGGGAAGCAAGTGTAGCCAGGGGACTCCTCTAGAAGGTTCCTGGGGAAGAGAAGTGGCCTGGTTTACCCCTGCCCACAGAACGGGCTGGGGAGCATGGGTAAGAATTCCTCGTTAGGTTTCCATGAGTCATAAGCCTTTATCCTCCAATCTCAAGGCTTCGACTCTGCTCTGACCTTGTGGAGCACTACTTTTCTGTCCTACAGTTACTTCAGCTTTGACTAGACACCCTGAGGCCCTCCATAATTCAGTCATCAGAGAGGGAAAAATGTGTCGAAAATTAATAAATATATATAAATTTATAAAACCATTAATTTTTACAGTGCTAAAGAGGACTACTTTCATGCCTTTGTCTGTATGAAGGTGTGTGTGTGTGTAAGGTTAACTTATCCTCTGATATTCTGTGTGCTGTTCTTTTCATTGCATTTTTTGTTTTTAAGTTAACTTTTTAGTCAGTATACAGAAAATGAGTTTCACTGTGACATTTTCATGCCTATACAACATTGTGATTTTGTTCTTATTCATCTCCTCCACTATCTCTGGATTCTCCCACACCACCCCCTTTTGGAGACAGAGTCTCACTATGTAGCCCCGGGCCGGCCTGGAACTTTCTGTGTAGATCAGGCTAGCCTCAAACTCACAGAGATGCATTTGCTTCTGTGCTAGGATTAAAGGTGTGCTCCACCATGCCCAGCCTCTTCCCCCGTCGCTTGTCTCCTCTGCCTTCATTGTATGTTTTTCATAAAACTCTAATGGTGACGCGTGTTTCACACAAATGTGTTCCATGATGGAGAGAGTATTCCGTTTCTAATTTGACACAAGTGTAAACAACCCTGCAAACAAACACCTCTGTGTGAAATAACACTGTAAATTATTGCCTTAAATATGGACCATAAAAAGTGGAAATATGAGTTCCAGACGTGTAAGTGGCTTCTGTGACTTTCGATACTGATGCCCAAGTGTTTTCCAGTAAAGTTGTGTCATTTTATGCTTCCACCAGCAGGGTTCGGGTAGGTTTTTGAGGTCTGCCTTACCATAGTCTTAAATTAGCTTCTTTGAAAATGCAAGCTACCTGATTTTGAAAGCTATTACATTTGTGTGTGTGTGTGTGTGTGTGTGTGTGTGTGTGTGTGTGTGTGTGTGTATGCAACCACACACATGTGGAGATCAGAAAACAGTGTGCATGAGTCAGTTCTGTCCTTCCCCCAGGTGGGTCCCAGGGATGTAGCTGGAAGTTTCTCTGGTCCTGCCCAGCCCTGTAGTCAGGACAAATCTCTCCCACCCACACCCCACAGCCTCTTGGTCCTAAGTAAATACACAGAGGCTTACATTACTTACAAACTATATGGTCTATGGCTCAGGCGTCTTGCTAGCTAGCTCTTATAACTTAACTCATTTCGATTAATCTATATGTTGCCACGTGGCCATGGCGTTACCGGTCTGCAGGCGTCTTGCTCCTTCGGCAGTGGGCCGGCATCCTCCCCTCTTCTGTCCTCCTTCTCTCTGTCTCTCTGCTTGGATTTCCCACCTGGCTGCAAGCTTTATTGCCATAGGCCAAAACAGCTTCATTTATTATCCAACAGGAGCGGCACATATTCACAGTATACAGGAAGACATCCCACAACGTGGGGATTGGGCTCAGGTCTCAGGCTTGACAGCAAACGCCTTTATCCATTCATCTATCTCACTAATCCAAACCTACCTAATTAGAAAAAAAAAAAAAGGAAGAAGTGGGTTACTTTTGAATGCCAACAGAAGATAATACAATAGCAATAACACTGGGACATACACAGTGATCTTCATTCTGAGAAGCTAGCAGGCACTTGCTAAGCATGCTAAGGATTCTCTTGGAGGATGCCGAGGCCTGACTAGCTGGGGGTGCATTTATGCAGTGGCTCTCAGGCCTTGGTGTAATCACCGCACTGAGGATGCTGTTCCAAAGACAGAGTCCTGGGTCCTTACCCCAGAGGCTTGGGGTCAGTTGACCTAGGCTAAGCCCAGGAGCCTTCATTTTCTAAAAGCCCTCTGCTGGCTGTTGTGGGGCAGGTAGTCTTTGGGCTTTGAGGAACAGCACAGGAGACTAGCCTACAAGCCAGAGGGCCACTTTTCTAGAGCAGCAGTTTTTTTTTTTTTGGTTTTTTGAGACAGGGTTTCTCTGTGTAGCTTTGCGCCTTTCCTGGAACTCACTTGGTAGCCCAGGCTGGCCTTGAACTCACAGAGATCCGCCTGGCTCTGCCTCCCGAGTGCTGGGATTAAAGGCGTGTACCACCACCGCCCGGCTTAGAGCAGCAGTTTTGAACCCCTGCTGCATACTAGAAGCCTCTAGGGCAGCAGTTCTCAACCTGTGGGTCGCAAACCCCCAAAGGGGTCAAATATCAGATATTTACTTTATGATTTATAACAGTAGCAAATTACAGTTATGAAGCAGCGACATAAATAAATTTTATGGTTGGAGGGGGGCGGGTCACCACAACGTGAGGAACTGTATTTAAGGATTGCAGCATTAGGAAGGCTGAGAGCCACTGGTCTGGGAGATGCTAGGCCTCACACCACATTTTTCTGCTACTGGGTGCCTTCTTCTTCAGAACCACCCTGGGGTGGGATGCAGGAATTAGTTTGCTCTAAGCTCCCATTACGGCTGTGATCTAGGCACAGCTGGTATTGAGGAACATTCTAGAAGTTTTCTCAAATGCTGATGGCCCGCTGAACAGAGTAGATACCCACATAAGCACTTGATCAGTCACCACCCTCACTGGAGCTTCAGGCTGCTGTGGAGTTAGCATGTGTGGCGTAGGGCATTTGGGTACCGAGATGGGTGAAGCCCATTGTCAGCAACTGGAGGGGAACTCTGACAGTCTGAACGTGGGGAACCAACGGGGTTCAGGTACCAGCTAAGAAAGTGGGCCAGATCTGTAGGTGAGAGACCATGGCTGTGAACACTCAGGAACATTTTGCAGTCCCTTAAAACTCCTTGTTCAGGGCTGGAGAGGTGGCTCAGTGGTTAAGAGCATGGGCTGCTCTTCCAGAGGACCTGGGTTCAATTCCCAGCAACCACAACAGTCTGTAACTCCAGTTCCAGGGGATCTGATACCCTCACATAGACTCACATGCAGGCAAAACACTAATGCACATGAAATAAAACAAAGCCTCCTGGCTCACTGTTCCCTCCATCCACAGGCAGTCACAGGCAGAGGGATTTAAAACAGACGGGGCTGTGCAATTTAAATCAGAGTATTTAAGAAACTGAGCCCAGGCACTTTAATTCGTAGAGGATAAAACTTGGGCTCAGAGAATTTAAGATATTTGCTCAGCTAGTGAGTAAATAATGATAGATCTGCCTTGATGGCCTGACAAGAACAGGAAGACATCTTTGCCTTGAGGACAGACAGACAGATACACACACACACACACACAGACATGCACACATAGACACAGGCGTACACAGAGACACACATGCACACACACAGACATATACACATACACATGCACACACACGCACATATACACACACAGCACACACACTCCTCTGTCCTCTGGGAATCCTTTCCCTCTATTTTGCCCATTATCCTATTGAATTGTTTGACTTCTAATCTAAAGACTTAGGATTCATGAAGTTCTCTTTATCTTCAAGTCTAGCTCAGTCAAGTTCTGCCTTCTTTGTAAACTTGCATTCATGATGCTTTGTAGCTACTTTCAACCTGCGGTGTGTTGTTCTTTCCCTGGAATATTCTCCAGGCAGTTCATGGTCATGTCTTTTTATTTATTTATTTATTTATTTATTTATTTATTTATTTATTTATTTGTTTGTTTGTTTGTTTTTGTTTTTTTGAGACAGAGTTTCTCTGTGTAGCATTGGCGCCTATCCTGGAACTCACTCTGTATAGCCCAGGCTGGCCTCAAACTCACAGAGACCTGCCTGCCTCTGCCTCCCAAGTGCTGGGATTAAAGGCCTGCACCACCACGCCCGGTCTTTTAAAATATTTTTAATTAATTTTTCATGCAACCACAGATTCCCCCTCTCATCCCTCCTCCCACTCTCCTTACCCCATGATCATGTCTTTAAAGGCTCCCACCCTAGGATCTGTGATGGCTGAACAAGTTTCTCATTGCTATCTCCCATCATCCCATCTCAAAGATGCCTGGGAAGACTTGCACCATGGATGGGTGATAGGGTGTGAATTTGTCCTTTAAGCTTCGACCAAGGCTCTGAGAACGTTATTTTACTAACAAGACAGAATCTAGATCCCTTGCCTACCTTTCTGTCCTTCTTGGTTTCCTCTTGCCAGCTGTTCCACTGTCCAGATGTGGCAGGTGCTGTGGATGAAGCCTCCACCAAGGTTCTGGCAGATTGTTTCAAGTGTGAGGAGCCAGCCACGGAGCATCTATTCCTGCAGATCTCAGAAACCTTCACAAAGCACAA
This sequence comes from Peromyscus maniculatus bairdii, assembly GCF_049852395.1. Classification (NCBI taxonomy): domain Eukaryota; kingdom Metazoa; phylum Chordata; class Mammalia; order Rodentia; family Cricetidae; genus Peromyscus; species Peromyscus maniculatus. The sequence continues at coordinate 45,849,992 of NC_134862.1, read as the reverse complement.
AAACACGGTGAAAATGGGTGGGGCCAAGGACATGTCACTCAGAGAAGGAATAGATGGACCTGGAGAGCTAGTGTGTCCAGTTGTGACACACTCTTGGAATTAGAGTAGGGGTCCTCTTGAGACTGGTTGTCCAAGCACAGAATCCAGGAGAAGTCCTGAAGGAAGTTATTGAACCATTCAGGCTTCCTCCTGTCCAGGAAAGGTCCTGCAGGAAGTTATCCTGTATCCCAGCCAACCCCAGGATCCCAGATGTACCATCCAGGTCTCTGGAGATCAGGATCGTCAGGAGTGAGGGAAACAAGGAGGAGGGGAATTTATGGTGCAGGAGATGGAAAATCTCTGTCTTCTCACCTCTGCCCATGGAGGGCAGAAGGTTCCTGGCCAGGTACCCTTTTGGTAACCCAGTTTGACCACCATCCAATGTTGGGACCACTCCTCCTTCCAGAGTGCAAATTGTGAGAGCTTGTGCCCACTGGTCTATGTGAGGGGTGGGATTGGCGGGCAATGCTGGGGGCGGGGGACAGTTTCTTGGCTCTGGTTTTGAGTGGCTATCACTCTGTAGATGAAGCACTTCCACATCCTGCAGCCCTACGTGCTGAGCTGCTGCTACTCCTCCAGCAGTGAGGTGGTGATGGAGACCTTCCTGACGCTGCAGCGCATCCTCAAGGACCTCACCTGGCATTACTCCTCCTCCTTCATCGTCGAGCTGACCTTCACTTTGGCACACTTCTTTGAGGAGGTAAAGCCCCCAAGGGATAGAGAGGTTGCTCTCTTACCCTAGGTAGCTGTGACACAGTGGAGAAGGATAGAGCAATCTTCAAAAGCCCTTTCCTTGACTCCCTAAAGTTCTTAGGAGACCGACTGCATCTGCGCTCTTGTTTTGTGATGGTCCAGGGAGGGCATTTGAGCACAGTGCAGGAGAGCTGTGTTCTGCACAAAGTAGATGGGGGATGTGCACAGGAACATGGTTGGTGGGCGCAGAGCTGAGAGTCTTTCTGACCTGGGTGACCAGCGCAAGTGCACAGTGTCTTCCTGAGTGTGGGTGTATCTTCTTTCCCAGGAGTCAGAGCAGCTGCGCCTGATAGTCTTTGAGATCTACGGAAGCATCCTAACTAAAATCTCGAGGATGAACCTTGTCTTCCCCATGAGGCACCAGATTCTCAACTTCATAGTCCTCCTTGTGTCACACCTGAAGGACGTAAACGCCGAAGTGGTGGAGGTGAGAAGCCGGACCCTGAAGCCTGGCATTCAGTTATCACTGGAAGTTGATGCAGAGCATGGTAAGCCCTCGGACAGGGCTGTGGCAGGATTGTGTAACACTGAGGGGGCCCACCAGACTCTGGACGTTGGAGAGGTTCCATGAGTAGAGGTGGACTGGCTGTTGGGCTGACTCTCCTCCAGCTCCAGTTTGATCTAGCTAGCTACCAACTCCAATAGAAGTTGGTGGGCATGCGAACTCTGATGCAGGAAGTCTCGTGGTGGTACCGGTTCCTCTCTCTGTCGCCTTGCCTTGGCCCTTGTGGACTTCTCCAGACTGTTTTCTGCCCTTACCTTACCAACGAGGGGAGATGGGGCTCCTAGGACGGAAGAGTTCCAGTTGTGGGTTGTATGGTGGACACAGCAGAGAGGCCTGGACAGAGAGGCCAAGCCCTGAGCGTGTAAACCTGAAGCGCGTACTGCAGCTAGACACTTGGAAACTGTTGACTTGGTTTGTAACAGGAGACATCTTAGATACATCCAAGGATGCTGCTGAGCACATGACAGAAAGGGATGGGTCCCTGGATGAACTCAGTGATGTGACCAAGCCAACCTTGGTCACAATGTCAGTGATGTGACCAAGCAGGGAGCACCCAGGTAGGGTACCAAGACTGAGGAACCTGGATGAAGTGGTATACTTCTGTGAACTCGGTACTCAAGAGTCTAACATGCCAGTTTGAAGCTAGCCTGGGCTACGTAGCAAAAGCCCAACATTTGTTTTCAGAGGGACTGCTTTGGGGCTGGAAATCCATGATGCCGAAGGCTGTGCTGTAGAGAGTCACACTGTGGTGGGACTCAGTGTTACTACCACAGCAACTGTAAAAAATCTTAGAACTGTCACTCACACTTCATCATGGGAAAAAGAGGGCATCAGTAGAGCCAGATGTCTGGACAGGCTCTACATTTCTCCCAAGCTTGGATCCCGCAGTTCAATCTACCAAGGCCAAAATGGGCTGCTGCCTCTCTCCCCCCTGGACCCCTCTGTATCACTGTCCAACCTCATTCCCATGATCCCTCATGATGAGCCTCCTGTCTCCTCAGGTCTGTAGGCGAGCCCTCTACAAATTAGCTACCATCATGGGCTGGTTCAAACTCAAAGTGGTCTTTGCCAAGAAAGATGTATTCACCATCCTCGGCACCCTGGTAAGCCAGCAGCTGACTCATCATTCTTCCCTGTGCAAGGGAGTCAGCCCCCCACCCCAAAAAAACCCCACACAAGCCATCTCAGTCAGTTTCCTCCCTGCAGCTGGGGTTTTCAGCAACAATACATATATATATATATATATATATATATATATATATATATATATATATATATATATAGCTCATTCAACAGTCTGTCTTCCTTGTGTTTAGCCACCTAGTGGTGCTTCCTGCCTTCTCAAGGCTTCCTGTCTACCCTGGAGAGCTAGGCACATGAACTGGTAATTTAGGAGTCTTTGGGGGAAGGGTAAGGAAGAGGAATGAGCTTTCTAATACAAAGGCAGGGCACTCAGCCCAGCTCCGGCTTGAAGCAGGGCTTCCTGGTCATCTTCATGGGGAGGAATGGATGAGGGCTAATGCTTAGCGTATTAGTTCCTTTTCTACTGCTGTGATTAAACACCACGAAGAGTTTATTTGGGCTTTCAGTTCCAGAGAGTTAAGAGTCCGTGACGGTGAAGAGAAGGGATGGGAGTAGGAGCAGGGATCCCAGGGCTCACATCGTGAACGGCAAGCAGGGAGGGCAAAGTCAAAATGGCACAAGTCTTTAAACTTTCAAAGCCCGCCTCCAGTGACACTTCCCACAAGGCCACACCTCCTAAAGCTCCTCCCAACAGTGCCCCCCCCCATTGCGGACCCCATATTCAAATACCTGAGACTATGGGGGACAAGGAAACCCAGACACCAGTAGAACTGAAGACTCACTAGGTCAAGGGCTTTGTATACATTGTCATTCCCGTGGCTTGGTCAGTCTGGGAAGGCTTCTGTGGAAGAAGTGAGGTTCCAGAAGCTGGGATGCAAGAAGTGACTTTCCGGGAGGTTCTGAAGGTTTTTGTTGTTGTTGTTGTTGTTGTTGTTTTGTGTTTTTTCCAGTTGGGACAATTTCCATTGGCCCTCCTATTTAGACTGTCTGAGAGGCAAGACACTTGGCCGTGAGTCACTTTAGTTGTGCCATCTAATGCTGCTTCTTCCAGTTGCAGCAGGAAAGGAGCAGGGCAGTCTGGTTTTTGAAGCAGAGTGTGGCTCTCTTCAAGAGTCCGCAGGGCCCCATCCGCCAGGTGGCTGTGTGGTTTGCAGGTATGTTAACCCTCTGTCTTCTTTTTTTCCCAGACAGGGTTTCTTTGTGTAGCTTTGTGAGCCTGTCCTGGAACTCACTCTGTAGACCAGGCTGGCCTCGAACTCACAGAGATCCGCCTGCCTCTGCCTCCCAAGGGCTGGGATTAAAGGGGTGCCCCCCCCTCGACCCTCTATCTTCTTGGAGCCATCGTCTCCTTGAAGTTGGGTTCTTCAGATTGAGGGCTGGGCATGCGAGGCTCTAATTAAAGGACCCATGGTAATTATAGTCCCCGGTAAGGACCCCTCTCTGCTCCCTTCTACCACAGGGAGTCCCCGGAGGGGTAAGGATGACCTGTCTATAGTAGAACGGCCAACTCCTAAGAAACCAAGGCAGCCTAGCCCCCAAAGGGTAGAGCATCAGACCTGTGTGTGGTCCCTAGCTAGGTAGACACCACCTCCTCTCACCTCACGGACCAGCCAGCATCTTTGCAGCAGCCGAGTTTATCTGCATTTCCACCTGGCCAGGTTCCTTAGAGTCCTTCCTTTGCAGAATTGGAGAAGCGGTTTGGAGCAAGTCCAGCTCTAAGCTGGTCACCAAGGGTGGGAAGGACAGACAAAGAGACGGGATGATGGGTTTTACCGGGGGAACTTACAGTTAGGGCCCCCTGGACCCTTGTGAGGCCACTGAGTGCCTGTGTGCCCCTGTAGGTCAGATCATCCGCATCCTCAACAGGGCCGAGAGAGAGGAAACCGAGGAGGAATACATAGGTGAGTGGCCGCCCCACTGTCCACGGCTCGCACCTTTTTACGGGTATTGGCATCAGAGGGGTGGCTTGGAAATGAAGGCAGGAGGGTGCCTAAAGATCATCATCCAGGAGGACAAAAGCCCCATCTCCAAGTCACGAGGGTCTGGGGTACTGGTCAGAGCTCCTCTGATCCCCACACCCATTCACCCTCACTGCTGTTGAGGCTACCTGTCTGCCAGGCCGGTCCCTTCAACTCTCCCTAGGAAAGAGCGACCTTCTTCCCTGGAGTACCCCAGTGTCCCCAGCCGCTCCCCTCAGGAGCTTCATCACTGCTTATGTGGTAGCGTGGGCACCTTTGTGTCCTCACTGTCCCTGAGACATGTCCCTGCACACGGTGCCCTTCTCTCTCCGGTCCTTCCACACTGCATTCATGAGACAGTGAGCCCTGGGTGTGGCTCTGTCCTGGGCTGCAGTTCTCCTGGGGGGAGGGTCAGAGGACTTCCTATAGACCAGAGTGGGGAGGGCAGAGGTAGGGAGGGGCAAGTAGGAGGACCAAAAGAGCAGCCTGCCTTGCGTCTCCCTGAGCCAGGAGCAATGTCGGGGTCTTGATGGTTAACGAGCAGTGTGGACTTGTAGAAGAAATCTTTGCTTCTGTTGTAAAAGTTGCCAGTTTTCCTTCTTCCTCCAAGCAGTGACGGGGTCCTGCTGCCTTCCTGGCTCCTTCCTTCTGTTCACCCTACCATCTCCTGTGTTACCTGTTACAGCCTTCAGGTGCATGCAGAAAGACCCTGACCCCATAGTCAGCTGCCTCACTCTACAGACTTTCCACATCCTAGAAGCCAAGGAGACGGCGACACCGGCTAAGACCCCTTCCTCCTGCCTCTGCATGAGGAGGTTCCGAAGGAAGGACGGCTGAGTCGGCGTGTGAGGGTCCGAGATGAAGGCTTGCCCCCAACCCCACTTGTGGCAGCAGGCTACCTCCCGAGTCCTGCACTAGAAGTGGCGTCTCCCTGTAGAACTCTGCTAATAAAAGGGGAAAGAATGCAGTTTTGTGGATGTCCATTTGTGGTCATGAGCTGCCGTGTATGCAGAAATCATCTGGGTCAGGCTGGCTTCTCTGGCTCTGCTGCCACGTGCCCACTCCCGTTCAGCCACATGATCTAAGGTCACACGCTTGCAATAATCTGAAGTAGGATTTCAGCTGACTATGACAAAGCTATACCTGGAAGAAGGGCTCAGGGAGTCTTGGTGATATTTGGCTTTTGATTATTAGCCGTTTCCTGCTATGAACTTCTCATGTGCTATTGTAGCTTTTCCATCATTTTTTGGGCACCATTTCCCCTCTACTAAGGAATATTTAGATAACCTTCTGTGCAGTAACGCAGCCAGGATCCCTGATTTCAAGCCTCCCTACAATTATTGTCATTGGCAGCATCCAGCCAGGACCATCCCTGGATGGATGAAAGTTTCTTGCTTGAGATATCTCACAGATTCTCTAAGAACAGACTTAAGCATCCAGACATCTGTTTGAGAAGGCCTGGTAGATGTGCTAATTAAGCTTAACTTTCTCCCTTTCCACGTCTTATCTCTAGTTTTATATCCATCCCTAACAGTTAACTCAGAACTGAAGGGTTCCAACTTACAGGTACATCTAGCTGTGATGGAAGTTGCCTAGCCAAGTTGCCTAGCAACCGAGCACACTTGCCAGAAACGGCAGGAGCAGAGATAGCTTGGAGAAATAAGGGTCAAAGGGATAAAAGGGCAGTTTTATTTTCAGAGAGGGGCTAGATGGAGAAGAGAAAAGAGAATGGAAGAACTAGATGGGTAAGAACTGGAGAGAAAGGAACTGAGATGGGGAAGAACTAGATTGAAGGGCTAGAAGAGAGTACTAGAGGAATGAGATGGAAGATGAGGAGGAGCCAGATGGGGTAAAACAAGATGAGGAAGAAGGAGATGGTAGAAGAGCTAAGATGGGAAAGAACTAGATGAATGAGGACCTATATGGGGCAGAACTAAGATGAGAGAATTAAGATAGAACTTCGAGGGGACAGCAGATAAATGTAGAGAGGAAACAGGTAGAAAGGAGCTAGGCATGAGAGTAGAATAGAAGCTGTGTAGAGAGAGAACTGACTCAGAAGAATAAAGTGTATGGACTAAGAGTTTCGTGTACGTAGATTCATTTCATATCATCAAAGATTAGATTATCAGCTGGGTGTAGATTCTTCCCGGACCCTGGGAGAGGACTGTCAAGGGGCTGGACCCCCATAGTCCCCGTTAGTCACAGTAAGCAGTTCTCTTTGAACTAACTTGAATTACAGCCTGGGTGTTAGACATGTGAAGTATCTAGAATTCACTTGTCCCAGCAGCTGTTGGGTTTGGTTTTATACAGGGTCTTGCCATGTGCCCAGGCTGGCTGGCCTCAAGCTCATATTCTCCTGCCTCTGCCTCCTGAACGCTGGGATTATGGGTGTGTGTTGCCGTAGTCAGTCTTTATTTTATTTCAGATACTGCCTTGCTACATAGTCCAGGCTGCTTTCGAACTCTCCTGGTGGCTGGGCAGCGTTCTTGCTGATAAATAACAGTGTTCTCCCTGGCTAGTTGAAGCAGGAAAGTGGTTGATTTTTTTTCTTTCTGTGTGTGCGTGTGTGAGCTCCCAGAGAGTGTGGTTAACTCTGTAGGTAGAACCACTCTATAAAAGCAGTATTATGACTGCCCCTGGGCACCACCCAAACCACAACCCAGAAGTATCCTTCCCCTGACATACTAAAGGGATTAGATCAGTGCTTGCTCTTTCTCATGCCCCTGTTGGATTCAGTCTTACAGATGCCTGCCTGACAGTGAGTTCTTGGGGTGTTCTGGGTCTATACAGGGTCGTCAGTGGCTCTTAGAGCCCCAGTCCTCTTACCATCCTGTTTCCTATTACCTTGACCTTCAGTCACTGGGAAAAGCTTACAGGACAACAATCTAGTTTCCTAGGACAAACGCAAGCTCCTTCAATGGGCAAGCTCGCTTGAACTAGGCTGGAGCCCTGTCCACTATGAAGCAGGACCTGGCTTCGCAGGCCCATGCCTTGAGGTTCCCAGCTGTCTCCTGCACACAAGCCCTCAGGAATCTGCCGTGGCTCCTCCTTGCTGGTCCTCCCCAGGCTCACATCCTTCTTGCATTTTCTTGTAATCTCACCTGCTTGCCAACAAGGCCAAAGACGACGTTAAAGGTCCTGCTAATTTCTGCAGCAGCCAGGAGGCTTTTCTCACATTTTCTGGCTCATCATCAGCCGCCACCTGTTACCACTAGGAAGCTTTCTGGGCTAACCACTTTATACATGGGAATAAATGGAAATATCCAAGACTCCCTAACACCTTCCAGCGCTTTCCTTGCCCCCAAAGGCCAAATGTGCCTGTATAAGCAAGGATAAATGGTATATCTTATATTAAAAATAAAATCGAACAAAACAACCGGTTACAGGTTTGGGGGATAAAACCTCCTCCAAGACTGGGTGTCCCCCCACGTTGCTACATTCACTTTGGTCAAACCAAGATACAGGTATAAAAGAGTGGATTCCAGGGCCTTTTCTGTCCCACTATGGCCTCAGCTGATTCTGTTGGCCTCTCCGGGCCTCAGTCCCCTTTGTATATAAAATGAGGAGTTTGGGGGAAAATACGTCTTCTGGGGCACCACCCGGCTTAGACAATGAATGGCATCAAATTCTCCTGAGGGACTTAGTCGCTAATGTCTGCAGCACAAGCTAGTGATCTGAGTCCATTGTCCCAGAACCCGCAGAAGAGAGCAGAGTGTGGGGGTGCACACCTGGAACCCAAGCTCTGCGGAGGCAGAGACCGGAGGATCCCCGAGGCTGGCTGGCTGGCTGGCCAGACCGAATCAGAAGGCTCTCGATTCAGTAAGACCTATCTCAAAAATGAGGTGGAGGCCAGGCGTGGTGGCACTCGGGAGGCAGAGGCAGGCACAGCTCTGTGAGTTCGAGGCCAGTCTGCTCTAAATAGTGAGTTCTGGGTTAGCCAGGACTACACAGTGAGAGCCCCATCTCAAGAAATAAAAAACAAAATACAGATAAATAACTAAGCAAAGCGGACTGAGATTGAAGAGGATATTTGGTATCAACTTCTGACCTCTGTGTGCATGCACCTAGGCATGGGTACCTGCATACACATGTGTAAGACAGACATGTACATGTACACACACACACACACACACACACAATTAAAATCAAAAACAATTTTTTTCTTTGAGACAGGGTTTCTCTACGTAGCCCTGGTGGTCCTAGAACTCACTCTGTAGCCCAGGCTGGCCTCAAACTCAGGGATCCACCTGCCTCTGCTTCCCAAGTGCTGGGAGTAAAGCCCTGAGCTGCCACCACCACTCAGCTTTAAGTAAACTTTTAGAAAGAACAGCCAGTGTTCTGGACCACTGAGTGTGGTGGTATTGTGTTCCCCAAAATATTGTGTACCTTAATAAACTTATCTGGGGTCAGAGAACAGAAAAGCCACTAGTTAGTCAGTGATAGCACACGCCTTTAATCCTAGCATTCCAGAGACAGAAATCCCTCTGGATCTCTGTGAGTTCAAGGCCACATTGGAAACAGCCAGGCATGGTGACTCACGCCTTTAATCCCAGGAAGCAAGCCTTTAATCCTAGGGAGTGATGGTAGAAGGCAGAAAGGTATCTAAGGCGTGAGGACCAGGAACTAGAAGCATTTGGCTGGTTAAGCATTTGGCTGGTTAAGCATTTGGCTGGTTAAGCTTTCAGGCTTCTAGCAGCAGTTCAGCTGACAGCCATTGGGATGAGGACACAGAAGCTTCCAGTCTGAGGAAACAAGACCAGCTGAGGAATTGGCAAGGTGAGGTAGCTGTGACTTGTTCTGTTCTCTCTGATCTTCCAGTGTTCACCCCAATACCTGGCTCAGGTTTGATTTTATTAGTAAGAACCTTTAAGATTCACTGAGCCACCTTTCTAGTCCCCCATGTTTAAGAATCTCTTCATTCTGGGTGCATGACCAAGGGTACTGATGTCCCCACAGGCTGACCTGAATTTGGAAAAACTGTTGCTGTCAACCCCCTGGGGGATGAAGAGGGGAGTCAGCCCAAGGAGGAAGCTGCTGAGGCCCCCTCGCTTGCTCCCTCCCTCCCTCCCTCCCTCCCTCCCTCCCTCCCTCCAGGGTTCATCTATATGCTCAGCTAGTGGCAGTCGGCCACACTCAGTTGTCACTTCCCACAGTTCACAGTGGGCTGCATCTGTCTGTGAAGTAGCAGAAGAGGAGGGTCTCAGGTAAAACATGAGCTTTGGGGGGCAGGGGTGGGGCAGGAGACCGACATGGGGTGGGGCTCAGTTGGCCGGCCGAAATCAATGATCTTCAGGAAGGCACCCCACCCTCCAAGGCAGAGGAGGATCCTCTGTGCCTGCCTAAGAGGCTGGGGACATAGGGCAGGACCGCCCACTGTGCCTCCCTTTGTGACTAAGGGTCCCTCCCATTCACTCTCCTGCTGGGGGAGCAGAGGCCACTTTGCGAATATTCCTCCCCACCCACCCTGAACTCTGGCTTGTTGGGTCGGTATAAGCAGCAGGGACTTGTGTGGGTTCAGAAGCCACTTGGTTTTCCATTTGGGAACCAAAGCAACAAAAGATGCTCCTGGCTTCCTGGCTGTATAGAAGAAGGCCTGGGGCCTTCTAACCTCAGATGGCATTAAGGTGTGGGCCAGACTCCTTAACAGACAGAGTGCGCAGAGACAGAGATGGCAAAATAGAATGCAGTTGGGCTGGAAGGGTAAATCAGTGGTAGGCCATGTGCTCGGCATGCATGGGGCTCTGGGTTCCATTCCCAGCCCTAAAACATGAAAAAGGGTGGTGGAGAACACAGCTTGCCAGAGACTGAAAAGCACTGACCCAGTAACAACATCACAACCACCGCAGAGCTGGTTTGGTAGACGAGTTTCTCGATACATTGACATTTCTGCCTTCTCTCTGTATGCAGCACACACAGGGAGCCCCAAATCCTAGAGAAGGCACACATCATGTGAGTGAAGTGAGGTGGGCGCTTTGACAGCGCAGGCTGATGGAATCCCAGCCCTGTCCTGATGACAGCCACTCACTCCCATGTCGTGACTGTCCTCATTTCACAATGAGGCCATCACCTGTTACCAGGGGATAGGGACGATCTAGCCCTGAACAGTACCTCGGCACTGTGTGTTTAGTCAATGCTAGTGCCTGCTCTGGAACGACTGTACCTGCAGGCTACGTGGAGAGTGGGGAGGAGAAGGTACCACACTTCACGGAACCGTAAACTCACCATGGAGCATTGTTCTCCCGGGGAGCCCAGTCACCAAGGCCAGTCTCATAGGCCTGCCCCTAAACAGCTTCCCACCCCTAAGAAAGCACCGCCAGCCACAGGTCCACAGCCCTCTAGCCACACCTCTGCAGACAATGATCATTCGGGTTTTATTTATGACAAATCCTTAGAGCACACACATCCAATCCCAGAACAGAAATGTACAGCATGAGGCTTAAATAACTTTCATACACTATGTACAGTCATCCGCAGAGGTACAGAACATATACACACCTTGTGCTACCATGTGACGGGAGAGCGCAGGGGCCAAAGGGACCCCCCACCCCACCCCCAGCCTGGGCAGGGGCAACGGCTTTAAGAGCTGGGGGCAGGGCAGGACAGGACAGGGCGGCAAGACATCAGTGGTCTTCTCTGATTTTCAGCAGTACCAACTTCCCACTTTCTGACAAAGCCTTGGGATTGAAGGTGGAGGGGAGGAAGCCAAGGAGGTCAACTGGGAGCTGGAGATGAAGGGGGCGGGCACAGGAGACAGAACAGAGATGCCAGAGAGACAAGTTCCCCTGCACACTCTGTTCTTGCGCATAAGGAGCAGTGAAGACTTGGGAGGCAGGAGGGGCTGGCTGGGCTCAGGGAGGCTCAGCGGGGTCACCGGCCACTGCGCTGGGCCCAGGAAGCCGACAGACAGCAGTTTCTTGTTGGAAAGGACAAAGGGACAGATGCCCCAGGTTTGGGAAGGACTTCACTGCTCCTGCAGGGCAGGTCCTGCCCACACAAACAGAGCAGGATCCGCCAAGGGTGTGCGGCTGCACCCAGCCCAGACTCCAGGGGAAGCCTCCAGGAACTGGGAGAGGGCTGGACAGAGAGAGGGTGATGCCCCAATTTCACAGCAGCTTCCTGCCCATGCTACTACCCCAAGGGGTAGCGGGAGAACGCCCCAGCGAGAGGCGGTGGCCTCCCACATGGGTTTGTGCTTTAAACTACCCTCTGCCCGGGCCACACAGCCTCAGACAGTTCCAAGCCTGCAGCTGGCGCAAAGGTGGGCGGCTACTCCCAGATTCATGGCTGTCCCTTTCCAAGTAGCCGGTGGGGGTGCTCCGACCACATCAAGGGCTGGGCTGGGTCGGCCCCTTGTTCTTTGCCTTCTCGCTCTCCTTGGCGGTCTCTAAAGGCTGCTCCAGGCACAGCCTTCCGGGATCTGGCTGCTGCAGACTCAGGTCTCTTCAGGAAGAGCAAACACTGAACTGGTTAATACTGGAACGGGTCCTGGCCCGGGATTGTGCCGAGAAGGCCTAAGAGAGTGAGGACGGTAGACAAGTTCCATCCAGGTGGAAGCCGATCAGCTTCGGAAGCATGGATGTGGAGGTTGTTAGTTTGGGCGTTGGGAGCCTGGGTCCAGGCTTTTCAGGCTCAGTATGGTGGGGTACAGCTATGTGCAGGTTTTTAAAGGCCTGGGGTCTGGGGGTCTAGGGAGGGCCCCCTAGCATACAGATATGGCCTGGGCCTCAAGTCTTAGGATGGGGCACAAGAATATGACAAGTCCCAGATGTATACGGGTGAGTCGGCCACACATATGGACATCCCTAGTCTGACTTAAGACTCAGCCCATTTGGGAAAAGCCTCCTGGGCCCAAGCCTGCCCATTCCGTCTCCCCAGAGACCTGCCATTGTGCTCAGTCACAACCAGTCTGTGCTTCCAACGCGTAGGACGCTTGTGCAGTGAGGGGAGCTAGGGGTCTGCCCCTGACCCTGTACCTTGGACACCCCTGAAAGAGTGGGCAGGGACCCCACCATTCCCAGGACACCGCGCAGAATGCCTTGGGGACGATGACGCGCTCAGAGCTCCAGAGGATTTCAAGTTTAGTCAATGACACTCGCTGGGACAGCATAGCAGCCCCGTCATGAGGTAGTGACCCATCAGCAGTGGCTGAAGGGGCAGTGACGATGAGCACCTCTCACGGGGCTGTAAGACCACACGCTTTGTACAGGAACTGGTCTTGCAGCTATACAGTACAGGCACCCCAGGCTGGGGCAGCCCAGACCATGGGGTCAGGATAAGTCTCATGTGTTTCTGTAGTTTGTAAACAGTCATGCAGATAGGTTCTGGGTTTTCTTACAGGATGGAAGGTCCAGGCTTCCCATTCAGGTGGAGAGGGGTGGAGGAGAAGACGTGGTCACTTCTGAGCGCTAAGGCCGTGTCTTAGCGCTCCCGGGATGAGCAGAGGAAGGAGGATTTCTGGTCATGGCAGAGAGACTGTCCAGGTTCTAGCTGTCAGATGCATCATTGTGAATATCCACTTACCCAGGCTGAATACCGTGTCCGGCAGGGGCCACCGATAAGCGGGACGATCGTCTTGGTTTCAGCCTCAGACACAGCTCTGGGATGACTAGAGAGGGTCTGTCCTCAGCGGGGAGGGACCCTCCCATCCCAGGGCCACATGGACAGGCACCAGTGTCCCGGGCCACCGAGGGAGAAGAGCTGAGTGCAGAGGCGCTATGCTACCTCTCCAAAGTCCACAAAGTCACCGTGTCCTCTGAATGGAGCTGGGGTTCACAGCTTCCGGAAGGAGACTGGGAAGCACATGACCAGTGAAGTGAGTGTGGAGCAGCTGAAGGGCAGAGGAAGCCAGGGCTGAGGGATGGAGTTGACCCCTCTCGAGGTCTAATCTTACAAATTCAGTGTTGTTCCGATAGGGGGCGCCAGACACTGATTCCACCTCATCCCTGCAGCTGAGTCCACAGCCCCGCGGGAGAAGCAAGGGAAAGAGTGTGAACCTCCTCTTGCCAATCTAAAAGGGAGGGCCTTTGGCCCAAGCTGGTTTTAAGGCTTGGAAATCTGTTTCTAGAACAACTAAAGAAGCTGAGGAGGCTCCCTGTCCCCTTGGGACGGAAACATAATTAGCTGGGGAGGGGTTAGGTTGGTCTTTCTCACCCAACCCGCGACCTAGTGGACAGGACCCCGTTGGACCACACAGGACTCTAGGGAGCGTGGGTCCCCTGGTCTTGGCCTGTTGGTCTTGGGTGGACTCTCTGACCCTCAGGGCCTGTGGGCACGAGGCCCATAAGAAGAAGACACGTGTGGGCTGTGGGCATGGCTGGCATAAGGCTGCCCAGCATGATGCCAGGCCTCAGGATGGAGGAAGGCACTATGGCATCAGGCGGCCTAGAGACCTGAACTATACTAGAGGGTGAGCCGGGGTGTGGGGCGGAGCCGGGGTGTGGGGGCGGAGCCGGGGTGTGGGGCGGAGCCGGGGTGTGGGGCGGAGCCGGGGTGTGGGGGCGGAGCCTGGGTGTGGGGGCGGAGCTGGGGTGTGGGGGCGGAGCCGGGGCAGTGGCCAGAGCTGCAAAGGGGAGCCTTTCCTTCCTCTGCACACCAAGCGGAGGCAGGGGGGTGGACGGAAAGGGGGCTGGAGCGCCAAAGAGAAGACCCCCCCCCCTCAAAAACAGAGGGAAGAAGATGAGAAGAAACTTCAAGTCAGTTTCCAGGAGGCAACAGCAAAACATAAAAATAAAAATAAAAAAAACCAATAAATAACTGTAGTATTGCTGACCTTCCCCCCCGCCCCCCGGAAGAATTGTTTAAGCAGCTCCACTGAGGCCTCAGCAGAAGGGGACCCCAAGGAATGACTGGGCCCCACGGGGGGTGGTTATTGGCGGCCAGAGGGCTTAGGGTCAGCTGCAGCACTCGGCTGCTTACGTCTGGTTTCCATGGTTACCTGAGAACTACCTTGGTGGGCTCAGAGGCAGGTGCAGTGGCTCCAGAGGTGGGGCTAGGAGACATGGAAGAGGCTAGCTCACTGGAGGATGGATGGGGGGACGGGGATGGGGGGGGGCTAGGACTGCTCTTTCCTCACAGTGTCACCCTGGGCTGAGGGCTCACAGGAAGGGCCGGAGGACTTGCTCAGCAGGATGTGGCCAGTTGGGGGGAGGGCAAGGAAGTGTGTGTGTGTGTGTGGGGGGGGGGGGGTCCTACCCTTTGGCTTCACAGCTTATTCCCTCCCCGGCTCCTTTCTCAGGAGGCAGGGGAGGGTCAGAGGGGATGGGGAGGGGAAGCAGAGCAAGAGAGGGGCCACACCCTCTGTCCTCGGTGCACCTGGCTGGGCTGGGCAGGGCAGGCCACAGCTTCCTTTCCACGCTGTGCAGGCCGCTGGGTCTGAGGCCCTGGCCACCCTCAGTCCTGACTTCAAGGGTGGGCTGCTGGTAGCCGCCGCATGCTCCAGAACTTCACCGTCAGGTCGCTGGGGAGGACAGAGGGAGGATGGACGCTCAGCTGTGGACGGGAGCCCAGCTGGCTGGCCCCCAGACGTAAAGGCTGGGCAGAGTCCCACCCTGTCACCCACCTACGGCTGGGCTAAGGCACACACGCCTACTGCACTACCAGGAAGCGCTACCCAGCTACCGAGCAAAGGGAGGGCCCAGGCCATGGTCTCCGGGACCCTGCAGGGCTGGTGTCCTGGGCTTTCTCGGTGTTTTGTCCTGTCCAGGCCTCAGTGCCTCCCCCCCACCCCCTGCTCTCGCTACCTAGGGTTCTGTACCATTCATTGCTCATGCTTGCAAGACAGGTTGGTGGGGCGAGCTGTTGGGCCAGGCAGGGCATGACGGGAGAATAAGAAGGTCAAGAGAAAAACAATCTCATACCGTGAAGAAGCAGCTCAGATCGAGGTGGAGAAAGACAGGAAAAGGCAAGAGGGGGAAGAATGAGAGAGGAAAGGGGAGGGCTGGGGAGGGGGGGGTCAGGGCATGGTGGTGGCGCGGCCCTTTATGGCCAGGACTCGGCGAGGAAGGCAGGGGGTGAGTCCAGGGACGTAATTCCACAGCTTTACCCGGCAGTCACTATGGGGGGGAGGGGGGGAGGTAGAGAGGCAGAGAGGAGAGGTAGGAAGAGATGGGAGGGGAGAGAGGGGACGTGGTGGTGGGAACAAGGAGAGAAAAGAAGAAACCCGGCTGAGTAGTGCCCCCTGGGACTGAGGGCCTGGCACTGCCTGCACAGGGGGCCGGAGGAGCGGAGGTTCCGGAGGGGCAGGCCTTAGCTCCTGCACGGGTCAGAGGGTGACTGAGGTCGCTGGGAGGGCAAGTCTTGGCCCGGGGCCCAGGGGCTCCCTGCTCCCCTGCCTAGTGCAGCACCCAGGACATTTGGGTGCTCAGTGCTCAGTGAAGACGAACGGGGGGGGGGGGGGTACAGAGAGGAGGCCTCTGCAGGGTTCTGCTCTGTGAATCGGATCTGTGCGGACAGCGGCCCAGCCCCGGGCCAGCGGCCAACCTCCTGACTCTAGGAAGAGGGAGGGGAGCAGAGAGGCTCTCCTGCCGCCCAGCACCCACCTGGAGGCCGTGAAGATGTGCTTGCTGTTGGTACAGATGGCATTGATGGGGCTGTCATGGCCCTTGATCTCACCGATGGGGGTGAAGTTGTCCACATTCCAGACCTTGATGAAGCCTGCCCGGCAGGCACTCAGCAGCATGGGTCGGCCAGGAACGAAGGCCAGGGCACACACCCAGTCCTTGTGAGCATTGGGGATTTGCTGCGGGAGGGTTGGGGCTGATGAGGTGTAGAGAAGGGAGAGGCCTGCCCCGAGGCCCCAGGAGCACACACATCCCTCCGGCGAGTGGTGGAAGGGATGCTACCTGGCTCCCGGTGCCCACAGCTACCATGCAGGCAGACCCCGTCATTCCCAGGCGCCAGGCTGAGCTACGCTGTGCCATGCTGTGCCAGGGGACTCAAAAGCCCAGATGGGTCCTTCCGCCCAGTTCCCACATTCAAACTCCTGAAGTCTTCAGCCTTCAGAAGAGCTAGGCTAAAGTCAAGTACTCCACAAGGGGTACTTCACACTCAAACGGGCAGCGAGGGCTTCGTGGAGAGCAGCGTACAGAGGGCCCCAGTGGAATCACCCCAGGCTGCAGGGAGAGGAGGGTGAGGACAGCCCGGGATAGCAGGAGGTCTCGGAGGGGCTCTGCTAAGGTCTGCCTGGGGCCTCACCCTGGACCATTCCGCCCCTCCCCTCCCCTCCCCTCCCCGAACCTGAATGAGTTCCTGCTGTTCCAGGTCCCACTTCTTAATGCCATTGTCCCTGGAACCACTGAACAGTATGTCTCCTTGGATGGCCAGGCATTCGATACCATCGTAGTGAGGGGGCTCAAAGTTGTGGGTTGGGCCAATGGTGCCCATCACACAGTCGCCCAGCTGGAACATCTGCAGAGGAAGAGGGGCAGAGCCCAGAGAGGGGGCGTTTTGGGGGGGTAGGCCTTGAGCACTGCTGGGAGAACATTGCCATAGTCCCTCCCACTTCCATCTCCCTTTTGACCACTTCTTCCCACTTTCTGGCCACACAAAGTGTCCAACGATATCCACAGAGAGCAAACCAAGTGAGTGGCGTTTGCATATTTCGGGTTTACCCCCTGTTTATCATTTTAACTGTTGCATCATACCCCATTCGGGGAGGCTCTACCTGAAGTCCTCACCCATTTAGGCTGTTAACTTTTCATTTACGGAATTAATTCTAGGTCCTTCCCTGTCGACACACATCTTCCCGTCTTTCTCTGAGATGCCCTCTCCAGCAGCAATTCCCAGAAGTCTCCTTGTTTTATTTTTATGTGTTCCCCGGGTAACAGAGGGTAAAGGTGGGATAGGAGGAAATAGCGAGAACGGTATCTTTCAGGCCTCGGAGCAGAGCTGGTTCCGGTCAGACCCCAGTGAGCGTCAAGGGAGTCACACGCACCTTCACATAGTGGTCCTTGGAGCCGGTCACCACGAGGTCATGCTGGTTCGAAGTCTGAGTGACTGTCAGGCACATCACTGGGCCGATGTGGCCGGTCAGTTTGCCGATGGGCTGGAACCTACCGTGGGGAGAGACCCAACCCGGGACAGTTGGCGAGAGGGGAGCCAAGGACAGAGCAGGGGGTTGAAGGGAATCTGACCTGGAGTAGACAGGGCAGCCTTTCTCCCCTTCAAAGCAAGATCAAGGACCAAGGCTTTCAGAGGCACGGACAAGCTCATAGTGTGGGGGACTGGAGGCAGAGCAGAGGTCCTGCCCACTTTGGGGTGGGCACACCATGCTGAGGCCTGCGGACCTTCCCGGGGCCTCTTCTCCTGACGTCTCACTGACCTGTTAAGCTCCCAGATGCGGACAGCATTGCCAGAGGCCACATACAGCATGGTGCCTGAAGGGCTGAGGGCCATCTGGTTAATCTGATGCTCGCCCTGGGCACTGGTGATGGCACGAGTGGACGTGGCTATACAAGCGTCTCCTGAGATCACCTGGCCCGAGGATCTACTCAGAGAGAAAAGAGCAAAGCCAGAGGTCAGAAACGTCTATCCACCCAGGCTCGGAAATGAGTCAACTTCACTCAGACCGGCTCGGAAAAGCCACCTCTTCCAGGATGCCTTCCCTATGCGGGCAGGACAGCTTCCCCCTAGAAGCCGGACCGAAGGGAGGGCTACCCTCTACCCAGCATGTCTCTATGACCTGCTGGGGTGCACGGGCAGGTTTGAATAGACTGAGTAAGAGGCAAGGGGCAGGCTCTGAACCTGGTCCATGTAGAAATCGTTTAACTTCTCGGAGCCTCAGTTTCCCCATCCGTTGAAAGAGGTGATAATATTCATTATGTGTACTACCCCTCCCCCAGACTTCATAAAAAAAAATAGCTTTAGGTTCACAGCAAAACCAAGTGGAAGGCAGTTTCCCCATATACCTCTTTCCTTCCCAACATGCATAGCTTCCCCCATTGCCAACACCCCACCCCACAGCCTTGGCTACAACAGGGGAACCTGTAACAGACACATCACTCAAGCTCATCGCATACAGTGGGGCTCATTCTAGGCGGTCTGCATCCTATAGGTTCAAATGTGTGACTGTGGACTACTGCATCATGCAGAGTAAGTTCATGGCCCTAAATATCCTGTGTTTGCTTTTCCAGTATCAAACTAAACAATTTGTGGCTTATAATGCACACATAAGAACAGAACTTGACTTCTGGAGAGTTTGCGTCCCTGCTCAGGACCATAGTGGGTGGCTCATCTGTGAGGCAGGTGGCTGGCCTGGTTTTGGAGGTTGCTGGTGTTTTGGATTCCTAGGGCTATATATATGTAGTCCATCTCAAATGGTAGATCTTGGAGGATTGAGACAAAGCTAGGCAAGCCAAAGGCTCACCAACCTGCTGTTCAGAGATCGTCTCCCCCAAACCACACTTTGTCCCTCTGGAGTCAAAGCAACCCTATGGGCCAGTAAGGACCTCTGTGCTCACCTAATCGGACTGTACTGTGTGTGGGCACCTAAGTGGGGAAGCACTTTTCTCAAATGCAGTCTGATAAAGCAGGCCGGGAGCACAACACTTACGTGAGGGTCCTAATGCACTTGGCCGAGTCCCGGATGTCCCACACTTTGATGTAGGAGCTGGACACAGAGAACACCAGCCCGGAGTGGCTGCAGTATTTGATAGAAACCACGTTGTTGGGGTGGCCCTTGAGAGCCGCGATCTCCTGCCCTGTTACCAGGTTCCACATCTTGCAGCTACGGTCTGCCAGAGACAGGGAAAAGGCTATGAAGAGGAGCTGATGTCAGGAGCCAGGAAGCTCCCCCAAAGGAGAGTGGGAGGTCACACTTAGTGGAGAGAGACATTTCAGAACCTCCAGTCTGAGGGAGAAGCATGCATGCATGTGCAGTCTCATTAAAAAACAAAAACCAAACAAAAAACCTCAGGAGACGGAGAAGGGGCTGAGAACTTTAAATAATAATGAGTTCTCTGATCATTGCTGAGGTGTCCTGGGCTGAAAGAAAATTCCTACAGATTCACTGCTTATTAAATGATCAAGTAGCAAGCAAACATGGGAAAACTTGGAACCAGTCCGTCACACCTCAGTTGACATCCATCCCCTCTCCTGTATGTATAAACGCGTGTGTGTCATATATATGCATACATGTGTTCATATGTGCACGCACAGGTCCCTATTATGCATGCATGCTACAGATTCGTTCTTTCTTCTGGTCAGGTCTTCAACTTTTTTGTGGTGATTAGTAGTCGGACTGTGAACTCCTGCTGCTGAGACCTCACAGAGGAACTGACGGACGCAGGAGCAGAGACGACGTGGGGAGGAAGTGTTGGTATTAAAAGAACAGAGCAGAACTGTAGGGCTTCAGAGAAGCTTCCCAAAGTGTCTAAAGGTGGTCTGGAGGAGGCAGGTCATGGCAGAGCCCGCAGGATCATGGGGGAGGGAAGGCTCAGCCAGAGTGTGTTGACTGAGAGCCTTGAGTGGAGGCTAAAGGCAGGAGTGGTAAGGAAGTTCTCCACATAGCCTCAACTATTAGGGGTGGGGATTGGGGAGGGGGAGGGGGGCTCTGTATGCTGTTGCCTTCACAGCCCACTCTGGAAAAGCAACGTGGAGTGGGTGAGAGAACCTAACCCCACTGGCCCCTCAAGTCTCCACGCACCTTTGGACCCCGTGAAGAGCAACTCATCGGTGGCATCCAGACAGAGGATAGGCTTGGTGTGGCCCTCGGCCATGGAGACACACTGCAGAGGGGCCGTCCGCGCTCCCTTGGCGCCGCCAATGGGGGTGATGATGCCCCTTCCCGGGAGAGAGGGAAAGAGGATGTGCCAGTCAGCCAAGGAGACCGTGGCCAGGCTGACTGAGGCACACGGGAGAGAGGGGATCTGGGCTGAGAGGGGACGATGATGAATAACCAGAGATTCCCGGACTGCTAGCAAAACTCCACCACGGTGTCTGGGAGCCAGAAAGAGCTGCGCTTCCCATCCTTAGCCCTGCCGGAGAAGCCCATGCCAGGCATGCTGGAGGGAACGGGATGGGGAGGCTACCTAACCTGGAGACAGAGACAGGCATGCAGCCGGCCCTGGAGGGGCAGGGCAGAGGCCTAAGTGCTAGCACTGGCCTCTGCGGCTCCCAGCAGTCTCCATGCTTCTTCGGAAAAAAAAAATGGGGAGAAGGCAGGAGAGAGGAAGGGTGTCCAGGCTGTCACCCTCCCCACACGTCATTTGCTAGTCAGTGTTCTAGGGCTGGCACCTTCCAGCAGGGGGGCAGACAGACACCTACACAGCGCCTTGAGTTGGACCAGCATGGTCAGACCTGTGTCTGTCATTTGCAAAGGGATAAATCAGGGCTGGGCACAGACCTGTCATCCCAGCACTTGGGAAGCTCAAGCAGGAGGATTGCTGTGAATTGGAGGCCAGACTGGTCTATACTAGGAGCTCAAGGCCAGCCTAGCACACATAGAAAAACCTGTCAAACACAAGCAAACCAGCCAACAAAAAAAACACCATCCCCTAAAAACTCCACAGGCACGGATCAGGCAGGGGACTGCAGCCCAGCCGGGGGCTGGGATTCATGGGCCTCTCTGGAGCGAGCCTGCCTGGACCTGCCTGGACCTGGAACGGTACCTGCTTGTTCCGCACAATGTTCCGGGAGCAGGAATAAGGCCGAGCCAAGTAGCGTAAGGGTATTGCTATGTCTACCTCTTGGGGTTCTGAGGATGGTTTTTTTTCCTTTCTCGGGAAGGTCTTCAGGGATGAGACCCAGCTAGGCTACATCAAAAAGCACATTCTAGCTCTTCCAAAGAGAATGCTGTCCCACACAGTGGCACAATGGCTGGGGGGGGCGGGGGGGGCGGGGCGGGGTTTACTGAAATGATTGACATCCTCTTGTAGCACTCGTGCATGGTCCTGCAGAGTTGCCTTGGCCAGGAGCAACACCAGGACCCAAGTCATTCATGCCCACATGCCAGATAAGCCCATGCATAAATAGCTCCCTGCTTTTGCTCCCAGCTTGTGATGCGGCTTTGGGCTGAGTTAGGGCCAGGATCGCCATGACAATGTATCAAAAGGGGTCGGCGCTCTAAAGAGACTGGCGTATTACTGGTAACATCTATTGGCAAGGCCTCACTGCCGAGGATAAACCAGTGGTGCTAACCACGGTATGGCAGACTATGGTAAGCCGAGAGCATGCCTGGAGAGCTAGAGGGAGCTCTTGGCCTTACAAGAGAGCCTTCTGCTGCCAGGGTCCTAAGTCTTCCCCCTTGCTGTGGGGATCTGTGCTCAGTAGGCCTGAGGGAGCAGCATCTGGCTGTCCTGTGGGCTTGTGAAGGGGAACAGACAGCCCGTGTGCTAAGAGATACAAGCGGTGCTCTGCCTCCCTTGGTGCCCCTCAGAGCGGAACGTTGCAAGACTCACCCCACCAACAGGAGCTAAGTTACAAGAACTGCAAACAGCCCCCATAGCCAACGGCACTCAAGGAAAGACTAGCGGGGCTGACAAGGTCCCCCAGGGTACCTCTTGCTCAGCAAAGCCCTGTTCCAACTCCAGTCCAACCCAGGCTTGCACGTCCCTCCCCACCTTGCCCAGGGCAGGACGGGAGAAGAGAACGAGGCTAGCCAGAAGCGACTGCCCCCCTCCCCCATCACAAGCCCTTAGCTCGAGCCAGGCATGGCATAGTCTGAGGCCATGGGGTCACCATGAGAGGAAGGAACCACGGGGCAAGAAGAAGTCTCAGGAGGGCCATGGATGTGGAGGGGCGGGGGCTAGGAGAGGAGAGGCTGCATGCGGAGGACAGGGGTACAGGCAGGAGGGACTGGTGTAGCGTGAGGCCAAGAGAAAAAGAAGAGAGAGAGCGAGCGAGAAGGGGAACCAAACACGAGAGACATTCGGTGTGTACCTCAGGACCTCGGACAAAGAGGAGTCGCTGTCATCAGACCTGGGAAGGGCAGAAAATTAGCTGGATTAGGGGAGAGAGGAAAACACACACGGGGCGGTGGAGGCGGCAACAGCAGCAGCAGCATGGGGGGGGGTCAGAGGGCGGTTATTCTCTTCAGGGAAGGCAGAGAGAGGCAGCGGAAGAGGGCCTTCGAGGAGAGCGGTGGGGTTGGGGTGGGGACAGACCGGCCTGGGAGCTGGGAGAGTCCCCCAGCAGCGGGGCCACCAGGGGGTCTCTCAGCTAGCAGGGTGGGGGTGAGGAGAGGGCCACAGGAGGTGTGGGAGGCCAGCCCACTCTTGGGGAGATGGTTCCCGGGCTCTCTTCGCTAGTTCCAAGCTCTCTGGTTGGCCCACTGCGTAAGCTGGGGCCGGCTGTACCAGCCCGGCAATGCGCAAGCCTGTCCAAGGACACAGGAAGGCCCCACTGCTCCTTCCTTTCCTGAGACCATGTCTAGAAAGTTAACGCTGTGCTGCATGTGGATCCCAAGAATGGACCACTGGATAGGACCCGAGCCTGTAGACCAGGCCAGGATGGGCAGAGTCCGACCCCAGTTGGTGGGGGTGGGGGGGGTAGGACGAGTTTAAGATGGATGTATGGGCGCATGCCTGTAATCCTGGCACTTAGGAGAATAAAGCAGAAGGCTAAGGGTTTGAGACTAGTCTAGATACATGTCAAGACCCCGTTTCTAAAACGAAATAAGTAGATAAATAATAATAAGTCAATTGTAGACACTGGGGAGAGGTGTATCAGGATGGGGGCGGCAGACCTTCTACAGCTTTAGTAGGAACTGAGATGACGTAAGCTTCGGGAAGAACAGTACCCAGGATGCTGACCTGCTGGGTCTGCCCCTCACGGTTTTAGCATCTAGGGAGCAGCGTTTTGAGCCAGAAGGGGGTGTTTCTATGAGAGGGTGGGCAGAGCATGTGTCATGAACAAAGGACAAGTGGTCTACAACCTAGGGCTCCCTTGAAGGTCACAGCATCCTTGCTCCTCACGGCAGGAAAGCTTTCAGGGGGAAAGAAAGGAGCCCTTTGGGTAACTATAGAACTGAAGATGGTCACAGTGGGCTTGGGGAACACCAAAATGAAGCCAGGAACGATGAGGTCCTCCCCAAGCAAAGTCCCGTTGTCACGGTTAGCTAGAGACAGCGGTCCCAGATTCTGGACCACTTTCCAGGCAAAAAAGCCCCTGGGCTCTGCTTTGGACCATTCTTATGCAAATCAGGGAAGACAGACAATTCTTGGGCTGATTGACAGTTCGCATGGAATCATGCACATACAGCAGGCTGGGAAGCAAGGCTGAGCACCTTCTGAATACAGGGACGACTGTGAAGAGACTGACCCCATAGCAACTACAGCATCACATCAGGAGCTGTGAACACAGGGAGCTGAGCCTGCCACGTGGAGATGACTCAGAGGTCTCTGTCCACTCGGCAATGCTCAAGGATTCCTGGGGCCTTGGGAAAAGCTTTTGCAATCAGGCAGAACAGTAGTTGGAGCTTAAGAGCAGTCAAGACAGCAGACGCGGATGAAAGGGGCGCTCTAGAGTACCCTCTGGTGTGCCTGCCCCCGCGGCCACCACTCCTGACTGTCCCACTCTAGTGAGGTGACGTCCACCTTTTCCTTTCCTGGCACCCCAGCATGCTTGGGGGAAAGGAGAGACCTTTCCTCGGTCAGTACAGAAAAGATGAAGAGTATCTCAAGAGCCTCATGGCTCAGAGGAACTGGAACAGACCGGCTGGAGTCTACCCAGTTGACCCGCCCCCACAGGCTCCCTCCCAGCCTGGACGCCCTCCTGGGCTCTCCTCAGGCCTGCTCTTACTTGTCCAGTGCTGACCCCTGGCTCTGATTGCTGGTGAGACGAGAGAAGACGTTGCGGTCATTGCGGGGCCGAGTGGGAGGTGATGATGGAGGTGTGAATCCCATGTCTGTGGATCTGGGAAATGAGAACAGAGTCATCATCCGTGACCACACCCTATCCACAAGTCCACCCAGTGTGAGGCTTCCAATGATAAGGTTTTTTAAATATTTATTTCATTTTTGTGGGTGCTCTGCCTGCGTTTATATCAGTGTACAGGGCAAGGCCAGAAGAAGGTATCAAACACTCTAGACCCAGAGTGACTGGTGGTTGTGAGCCCCTGTGGGAGTTTGGAGTCGAACCCAGGTCCTCTGGAAGAACAGCCAGTGCTCTTAACCACTGCGCCATCATCTCTCCCGCCCCTAGATGCTGTTCTCATGAGTTTCGCCTACTCTTTGAAATTTGTTTGTAATCCCACAATCAGTGCTCCTGGTCATTTTCTGTGTGATTCTCAGACTTACATCAAACTCAAATGTGTGTGTGCTTCTAGCTGAGGCTGTCTCCACTCTGATTCTGGAAACAAGTGTCCTGTTGATGTTCTAGTTACGGCCTTTATTTATTATTTCATTTTTGTGTTTCTTAGTGAGGGTTTTTATTTGTTTGTTTTGACACATGATCTCACTATGTAGCCCTGTCTGGCCTGGAACAAACTATATAGACCAGGGTGGTCTTGCCTTTGCAAGTGTGTATGATAATCCAGAGAAGAATCTCAGAGGCTTTAACTGGCCTCTGCCTCTACTTTCTGGGTGCTAAGATTACAAGTGTCGGCTACCATGCCCATTTCTGAAACAGTCCAAGAGCGTACAGCAACAATCCTCTCTGATATTGCCAAGCATTAGAAAGCTGAGGAAGATTAGACAAGCTTCATTGGGGCCTGAGTTACAGTGCCCTGGTTGAACTCAATACTGTCAGTCAATGGTATACAGTGTCTTTATTTAAACAAGGTGATGCAGATATCATTGAAAACGTGATCAGCTCCTCGCAGGAGCCTCGCCCTCCATCTACCCTAAGAGCAGTTCCAGCTCTGAGTCTCTGATTCGGTGTTCAGAACAACTTCAAGGAGCTGAACTGTGAACCATGAGATCTGACAGTGTCTTCAAAGGAAAGTCTATGACTTTGATGGCCTGCTCATTCCCCTCTTGGGAAAGCTGTCTTGACATTCCCCTCCCTTTGGATCGGCATCTTGAGTTCAGCTTGATCCGCAGACCACAATTTCAGGGTGTTCTCTGAGTCCACAGATGAAGTCTGTTAGGCTACAAGTACACAGACGTCCTTCCAACTCCGCTCCACCAAGACCACCTGCAAGCCGGTGCTGGGGGCATCTGCTTTGGTGAAGAGGGAAGGCTGGAGTCTGGAGCAAGTTTTTCCCCTGCCTCTCACAGGCTGCAATGATCACTCTGAGCACAGACACCTCACTATTTAGCTGTGAAGCCCACCCCACCTCTTCAGAGTAAGTATAAGACCATGGGGCCATAAAGGGCTGTGTTAGCAAGTGTGTATGATAATCCAGAGAAGAATCTCAGAGCCAGGCAGGCACCCAGGGACTGGACAGTGACTTGAATAGATTCTAGAACATGCTCTCACCTGATTGGCTGCCCCCGGTCATAAGACTTTCTTCGGGTCAGAGGGGATGTGTCTGTGCCACCACGAGACTGCCGAGGGCTAGAGAAGAAGGGTCCAGTGAATCTGAGACCTAACTTTCTGCCCACCTTGACCCACGTACCCAGATCCCCCTCCTTACAAAGTGCTGCCCCGGGTGGGCAGGCTGACGGTCCGGGAGACCTTGTCCCGGTAATAGGGGTCCCGGATGGAGAAGCCCACTCCATCCTCTTTGATCTCAACGAGGGAGGCCAGGGACTTGGTGATGTTCTTGGTGGAGCTGTCCAATGGGGGTCCCAGGCATTCCGCAGACACAGCCTTCATTTGGGCAGATAGCTTAGGCTCACCCTAGGAAAGGAAGGATGAGCGGGACCAATTTGTCCAACTGATGGACCACAGAGGTAAAGAAAGAACTGAGCCTGATGGCACAGACCTGCTATCCCAGGTACATGGGAGGCTGAGATTCTAACTCAGACAGAGAGAGAGAGAGAGAGAAGAGGAGGAGGAGGAGGAGGAGGAGGAGGAGGAGGAGGAGGAGGAGGAGGAGCTAGCTCAGTGTGGGTCCAAGCTCCAGTATGGAAGACGTGGGTAAATCCTGAGGGAAATGATCTGCCTGGCCTGAGGGAGTTGCCGATGAAAGAAGCCCTTTACCATGCAGACCACAGAGCGTCCATCCAGACTGATCTAACCAGATCGCTCCAGGACTAGGCAGAACTCATGGCTCACAGTCTTCCCACATCTGACTTAATGAGTCTTCAGGGCTGGTTCGTCACTAATCCCTCACTGTTGAGAAAACTTTCCTACTGTGGACTTCAATGCGGTTGAACAAATCATCCCAGGAAAAAGAACTAGGGCTCTAGTAGAGTCAGCTTTGACCTAGAGTCTTGGGCGAGGGGGGTGGTGTTCTGTAACGCAGGGTCTCTGGATGCAGTGATGTCACTAGGTAGAGTAGAAATAGGCTCCTAGGGACTCTGGGCATTTCTCCTGTCTTGAGGAGAATGGGCTGCCTGGTCTACATAGCAAATTCTAGGTTAGTCTCCCACCCACACCCACCCCCAGTGCCAGGAGATCCTTCTTGGCATCTCCATTTCTTCTGTGGACAAAACTGAATTGGGGCTGGAGACATGGACCTACACTCATAGGGATCAGGCTGGGAGAGGCTGGCCCTACTAAACCTACAGCCTGATTCCCAGCAGGGCTTACCTTGAACTTGAAGTCATCGTGGCTGGTGGAGCCTTTCATGGTGAATGACTGGGAAAAGCTGACGGAGAAAGCAGGAAAGTTTAGGACCGTGATAGTTATACGGTAACTCTCTAAGTCTCTCTAGGACTTAGAAATATGGGTCCCCAAAAGCCTGAAAACCCAGCTTAGTTCTGGGGCCCTGCGGCAACCCCTCCTCCATCCCCAGGTGCATGCTGTGAGGCACCGCTGACTTCCTGCTTGAAAACTCACCTTCCCTCAGAGAACTCGGAGACTTCCTCATCTGTGCTCACATAGCCATTCTCTGAGGGAGTGGGGGAAGGAAGGGAGAAGGTGGCTGAGAGACCCTGTCGGAGTATGTGGAAAAGGGACACAGCCCTTCTCCAGCATCTCACCCACTAGGATCACAAGGCTTCTGAGGGAATTCTGAGGCAGGGGAATTTGGGGAGCTGGAAAGCCTTCCCCACACCAAAGCATACCCTGCTGCACATTATAGAGGAGGGCCTGCAGCTCAGGGTGTGCCTCGGCCTTCTCACGCAAAGCATCTAGGAGAAGGTGGTTCTGGGAAGCGCCTGTCATGTCTGTTTGTCTCAGCCGTCCTTCCAGCAGCCGGATCTGGGCTTCCTTCTGGGCTACCTGGAGTCCCTGGGGGCAAAGAACAAGGCCTGGGCTCACTCTTCCTGGCCTGTGCTTGATGCTGTAGCTGCTAGGCACCTACACACAGACACACAGACACACATACACACACAGAGACATAGACACACACACACACACACACACACAGAGACATATACAGACGTAGACACACAGACACACACACAGACTCACAACACAGACACAGACATAGACACACACACACAGACACACACAGAGACATAGACACACACAGACACACACACAGAAACATACATAGACATAGACACACACAAACACACACACAGAAACATACATAGACATAGACACACACACAGAGACATAGACATACACAGACACACACAGACACACAGACACACACACACACACACACAGTAGTGAAGTTCACTCTAGCATATGCTCTGTCATGGGTGGACTTTCAACATAGAAGTCCCAACCCCTGTTACCTTAAAATATGACTGTACTTAGAGACAGGTCCTAGGGAGTGGGAAACGGGATAATATGAGGCCATAGGGGTGGCCCCTAATACAGTATGACTGGTGTCCTTACAATAATAGATCATGACAAGCCACACAGAGGAAAGATCACGTGAAGACATGGGAAGAAAGAATGGCCATGGAGCGAGGCTTCGGAAAAACCATCCAGCTGACACTGGGATCCTAGACTTAGGATTTCCCTGCTGCACCAGCCCCAGGCTGTGACATTTCGTCATGGCACCCCCAGCACATGAACACAGTCCCTTAAAACAAAAGCAACTGGAGAGCCACTGAGGGTCAGTCTAAGAGTTGGGCAGGATGGCCTCCCAACCTCTTTCCAGTTAACTCTATGCACACTAGCTGGTGTCTGTCCCCAAGACTTGTCCCTAGGCCAGAGGAAGAAACACATTCTCTGGCCAAGGATGAAGGAGAGGGGCCCGATGACTCCTGGCGCCCTGGTAGGCAGGGGTGAGGGTGGAGCGGGTGAAATGTAATTTTTGTTCCCTGCTCCCCAATCCCTAAGGCACACACACTTCTCCCTCTGCCTCCAACAGACCCGAGCCCAGTCCTGCTGTGGATGGGCCTGGCCACCTTTAACTGAAGCTGTGTAGTGTGCCAAGGCCCCTACGTGCGGCACTCTGTACAACCAGCTACAAGCTCTGTATTGTCAAGGCCCCGGTTTTATAGCCGCAGAACCCGAACTTGCAGGTTCGGTAGCTTGTCCCAGCCTGTGAATGACGCAGGTGGGAAGGAGCCAAAGCCGTGGGCTTCACCACCAGGGCATGTGACGCCCGCCCAGCCGCAGGGGAGCTGCCAGCTCACCTTGTCAATGGACGCCTTAAGGAAGTTGTCTAGCAGTAGGCGGGCTTCAGCTAGAGAGCAGGAGCTAATGACCACTGACGTATCTGTGGAGTCCAGCTCCTCCTTTGGGAGACCAAAAAAAGCAGACACCCCGTCACACAGGGCTGCCAAGCCCACTCACGGCGACCGCCCCACCCAGCTGGGTCCCGTGGGTACCTTGGTCTCCTCCAGCTGCACGATGGTGGCCTGGCAGTCAGTGATGCTGTCATTGATGTAGTCAATATTGGCGGCCAACACTTCGATCTCCTCAGCCAGCTCCTGGAGTCCCTTCTCCTCCTCGGGGCTCTCAGCCTGCAGACGCTCCCGCTTCCGCCGAAGCGCCTCCTGCAGGAGGAAGAGCTCCTCCCTTTTCTGGGGGGGGGGTGGAATTTGGGGGAGGACAGTGATGGAGAAAGCATCTCACACCTAGGCAAGCCCTGCCCCTACACCAAGCCACCCACCTGCCTGGGATCATCTGGAGGTCAGAACAGGCATGAGGAGCAGAGTTGGAGACAGGGGGAAGAGCAAAGAGCCAGAGAAGTAGGAAAGTGGGGTGGGAGAGATGAGGAGGGAGGTCCCACCTTTATGAGGCGCTCCATGTCAGCCTCCAGGTTGACAATGGTCATCCTCTGCATGACAATGTCGATGATCCTCCGCTCCAGGGACTGCCACTTGAGTCTAGCGGCCTTACTGAAGCTTTGGCTGGCCCCCTTCTTCTGGAACTTTCTCCTGGGAGAGCAGAGGCAAAGGGGCCTTGGCGGACTGCTCTGGACCTCGGAGGCTCTCCTGAGCTTCCCCCACAGAGGCGGAAGCTGACGGCCCAGGCACCAGAGCACTTGCCGGATCTCCTGCCGACAGGCACGGCTCGCACCCCTCACCTGGCTGGGCGGGTGCCATTGACAGTGGCTGCAGGGTGGTCCCCCAGGAAGTGGTTGATCTTTCGGTTCCACTGACGCACTATGCTGGAGACAGAGCGAGCTCCCGATTCAGCCTCAGACGAGGTCGTACTGGCGGACACCTCAGCCCCAGAATCCAAATTGGGGGGCTTCGATCCTACACGTCCGGCCACTCGCTCCGACATGGGCTTCGCCAAGCGCCTCAGTGCAGAAACCTGGGCACAGTGAGGACAAGAAGAGGGGACCCAGTGAGCAAGGAAGACTGGAGCTTCAGGAAAGCCTGGCTTGAGGTGCTGAGGAGAACAAAGGCAGCTTTGTGCACGCCTGAGCACTTGGGGCTGTAAAGGGATAAGAAGTCTGTGATGTAAAATAAAACACAAGAGATGCTTGTCTGTCTGTCTGTCTGTCTGATTTTCTCACTCTCACGCTCTCGGGTGTGTGCGTGTGCATACCCGGGTGTGCATGTACATGTGTTCCCAAGCATGTGGAGGCCAGAGGTGGACACTGAGTGTCTTGCTCTATTACTCTCCCGCTTGTGTTTTGAGATGAACACTGTCTGTCAATGAACCCGGAGCTCTCCAATTAGCTGTAGTGGCTGGCCAGCAAGCTCTGAGATCCACCTGTCTCCACCATGCCCAGTTTTTAATGTGGGTGCTGGGGATTAAAACACAGGTCCTCACGCTTACGTGGTGAGTAATTTACTGACTGGGCCATCTCTCTAGCCCCTCTTTTCTCTTTTTTTATTGTTGTTTTGTTTTTTGCTTTTGAGATAGGGTTTCTCTATGTAACAGCTCTGGCTGTTCTGGAACTCACGTTGCGTCAGGGCTGGCCTCGAACTCACACAGAGATCTGCCTGTCTCTGCCTTCTGAGCACTGGGATTAAAAGCATGTGCCACCTCCACCCAGCTTTTTTCCTCTTTTTAAAATGACCAGCTAGACACTGGGGATGGGATGTGTGTATTCTGCCTTCTAGGCTCGGCTCGCTGGTTGAGAAGTCGTTTCTCACAGGCTACTATAATTTGGCAAGGCTGTGCTCACGGAATGAAAGGAGATCCAGGCCACAAGTAGCAAGGGTGTGTCTGTCCCTGTGTCTCCCCCACTCCACACACACACACACACACACACACACACACACACACACACACATATGCACACACACACACACCACACACACACCACACATACACCACACACACACACACACACACACACGCGCACACACACACACACACCACACACACACACATACACACACACCACACACACACACACATTTGCACACACACACCACACACACACCACACACACACACACACCACACACACACCACACACACCACACACACACACACACCACACACACACATGCACACACACACACACCACACACACACACCACACACACACACACACACACACACACACACACACACACACACACACACACACACACACGGCCCCTTATGGCTTCAGAGGAGAGTAACGTGGGATCCAGAGTCAACCCTGTACATCCTGCTGGGCTGACGAGAGCACTCACCTCCTGGGTTTTCCTCCTCAGGACTATTTCCTGCTGACGCTTCTGAGACTCCAGGGCCCGTATCTGAAACTGGAAGAAAAGGGTTGGGCCACACTCAGCCACCAAGAGCCCTCTTGCTGTCCAGACGGGGCTGGAGACAGGCTGGGCGCTCTGTAGCCAAAAGCTCAAGACTTTCTTGTGTGGGGATTCCCTCACTGCCAAAATGTAGATAGAATGATACTCGGAGTTGCATCCTTCTGTCTGGGGGTGGTCATGAGGAATTTCTGCCCATAGGGACAATTCTCTAGGCTTTATCTCCTACCATGAACATGAACCTGGACTAGAGGCCAGTCTGCCTGGGCTACTTCTTCTGGACCTGAAGCTCCACGTGTCTGATTTTGCTGGTGACCTTGGGAAATTCACGCCCTTCTCTGGACTCAAGTTATTCTCTTGGGCATGCAGGGGGTTGGGGCAGAAGCCGGCAGTGGCTCTGCCTTTCTGACAGGCTGTATTGCGCTGTTGTCACTTGGAACAGTGGGAACTGGGGGGAGGGGGTCCTTGGAAGAAGGGAAGGAGGCAGAAAGCTCCGGGGAGCTCTTACCTCTTGCCTCCGTTGCTCTTTCTTGAGCTGAGCAATCTCCCGGTTCCTCTTGGTCTCCACCAGTCGCCGCCGCTGCTGCTCCTCACGCATCTGCTTCATGAGGGCCACCTGGGATGGCAGAGGCGGTGGAGGTGAGGCAGGGCCAGGCAAGTGACCCGTGGGGTTTCAGTCATAGCTGGTTGGGAGGACACGGGTCAGGGAGGTAGCCCTCTAGGCATCACTGACTTGGGGGGTCTGACACAGAAGATTTCCTTCCCACTCCTCCTGAGGGGCTCAGATACCTTGACAAGCTGTTGAAGAAGTGGCCTGTACCATTTAAAGTCTATCCCAGGCCCCACTAAAAGCCACCATCCTCAGGGCCAGTCTCATGGTGACAGCCACATAGGAGAGCTTGCTCCATGGCAGGCCCCATCCTTACGGCTCTCAGGTGAGAAAGGGAAAGAGATGAGCCTTCGAGACAAAGTGACTAACAGTCACAGAGCTAGGAAGAGCTGGCTAGACCTGGAGCCTGGGTCATCTCGCTTCCCAGATCCAGGCTCCTCTAGGTAACCTGCAGTTGTGTCTGTATTCCTCACCGCAGGGAGGTGAGCGCATGCTCGGCACAGGGCAGTGCAGAAACGGGCCTCCGTGCTGAGACAGCATTGCTCTGTAGTTCTCCTGCAGGAGACCCTGAAGCTGTGGGCCCTCTCTCAGCCAAGATCTGTAGGCACAGGCTCGGCCTGCAGTCCTCGGCTGCTCCTCTTTCCTACCCCTCGAGGGGAGAACCAGGGCCCTGCTGGGGCACCCCTGAGATAACCCCAGGCTCTTCTCCACATGTAACAAGAGCCTAATCACAAGAGCGTGGTCAGGTGGGCAGGGCTAGGTCCCGGATGAAGGGCTTCAGAGGTCTGAAAATGCATGTGCGGATGCCTCTGTCTTTGTACCATGTCTTGGGCATTTGGCCGTTTTTTCCAAGTTTCAGGACCCTAGGAGAGTGTTCCCTTGTGAGGTTTTCTAGGGTCATTTCCACTCAAGATGGGAGCTGGCTAGGAGAGGTTGGGACTACCCTGAAGAGGCACCAGTAAGAAATCCCCGGGGGGGGGGGGGGAGGCGCTGGAGGGGGCACGAACAAACACAAGCCTGTCAAAGGCATGCTAAAGTTGCCTCAGCAGTACCTGCAGAAGGCCCAGGCCACAGTGGACTACAGACAGCCTGGGGATAAAGCTTACTGGGCCCTCTCTGCATTACCAAAGGGCTCCAGGGCCTCAGAGGACCCTGGGTGTTTGAATCCCACGTCCTTCTACCATCAATGGCATCGGGTCTACAGGGTGGAGGTGCTGGGAGTGAGAATGGGCTCTTTGGGGCCATGAGGGTTTGATCACCGCAAGGCATGGAGGGACTTCTTCATCAGTGGATGGAGGCCCTAGACCTGCCTGGGGGGCAGAGCCCGCCCAGGTACAGATCCATTTCCTCTAAAATTGATGAACTTTGTCCTTCCTGTATGCACTGGTCAGCATCAGTCAGCCAGCCGTCAAGACATAATGGCTCCTGTTCCATGAGTCCCCAAAGGACTCAGTTTACTGGGGCTACCACCTTTGCCAAGCTTTGGTAGGGATCTAGCCCCAGAGCTTAGCTGTGGAGAGCTGGGAGACACCAGAAGCTAAAGGCCAGGGCAGGAAGGTCCAAGGACGATGGAGGATATACACAGAGCAAGGATCTGCGAGCCCCAGATACCAGAAGTTCAAGACCTGAGCCAGTGACATCAAAAGAGCAGACCCTACAGACTGTGCCATGTGGGTTTATGGCCAGGTAGAGAAGGGAGCCCAGAGCCACCAAGAACACAACACCAGTTTGGAACACCCAGGGCAGAATTTGCATGCCAGCACTACATCCTGGTGGCGGGAATCCACTTCCGTGAACACAAATGGAAATGCTGTCCTCCTTTCCTAAGGATGGAATGTGACTGAGCATGCAAGATGCCTAAGCAGCAAGAGCTGGCCATGGTGCCGATTATTACTATGATGAGAGGCTTATTCCAAATGAGGCCTTAAGGCTTCCTTGTGCAGGCAGGAACTATTAGTACAGCTATAGTGCTAATACACTAATATATACATATATACTAATATACTAATAGTGCAACTGTTAGTCCAGCTTCCCAACACAGCAACAGCACTGAGCAAGGCACCTGCAATGAGCCCGGTACTGGATGAGGTCACAGGTGGAAGTGCACCTGATCGGGGCAGGATTGAATCGGGCGATGCCGTGTTCGGTGGAAGATCCACCCTTGACAGCAGTGGTCATATTTAACGTAGGATGCGGATTCTAAGGCACCGCACAGGCCCAGCTGGACAGGCCTGACTCCTCCTGTCCTCTGCCTACCTTGGCCTTCTTCATCTCGGCGACCTCCGCTTGCAGCTTCTTCAGCTCCCTTTCGTAGCGGGACTGGTTCTTGAGGAGCCTGGCATGCTCTTTCTGAGCGGCCTGTAGCTTCTGCAGGTCCCGGTTCATCTCGCGCAGCCTCTTCTCATAATCCGCCTTTATCTTGTTGGCCTTCTCCTCCGTGTAGCACTCCATGGTGCCTGAGAGCAGCGAAAAGCAGTGTCAGAGCGACAGGCTCCCCGGCTCCCACTAAGTGTGGCCTCCACGGGGAGAGAGGCCCTGGGTTCTACAGCTGGCCTCTCCCTGAGCGACTCCTTCATTTGAACAATGTGGGTTCAGCAGCTGCCCCGGGGCCCTTTCCTACGCTGACATTCTAGTGCCCAGTAGTGACTGAGACCTCGGTCCCTGGAGAGGTGGTGCCAGCAGGAAGCGGAAGGTTAGCAAGAAGAGCTGGTCTAATGGAACTGCAGGGGATGGAAAAGCTGCCTCCTCACCAGACGCTCCCACCACGGCCAAGAGACGTCCCCAGCCCGACTTCATCCCATCTCAGAAAACCTCGCTGCCTCCTGCCCAGAGGCTCGGATCCTGAGTCATGGCCCCCGCATCCACCACGCCTCCTGTCCACACAGCCAAGTCTTCAGCTCAACCTTTGAAACACCTGAACCTGACCACATCTTACCACCTGTCCAGTCTGCCTCCTAAGTGGTCTCGCTTCCACTTTCCTCCTCCCGTACAACAGCAAAAAAAAAACCCCGATGGTTTGGAAATGCTTTGGAGTCTTGTATCACCTCTCCCTCAAAACTCCCGACCCTCTCCATTCTCTAAGTCTCTAAGGAAACATCTTAACGACAGACACGACCTATTCTCCGACTAGTCTAGACCGCCATTCCACCAACATGCCAGGCACATGGCTGCCTTGGGGGTCTTAAGAGCTTCTGTTCCCCCGGTCTGGAATGTTCTTCCCAGTGCTAGTTCTGCTCTGTGCGGCCTGACTCCAAGGTTACCTTCTCCATGTAGTCTTCCACGGCTCAGCCTGTCCCACCCCTAAGCCCTCACCCCCGCTTCCATATTAACAAACAAACAAACAAACAAACAGCCGACTTCATTAGGCCAGCCTGCTAGCAATGCTGCTCGAGTGTACCCTCCATGAGGGGGACTTTACACACAACAACAACTCTAACCCCTGGACTAACACCTGCTCCATGAAACACATCCACCTAACATTTGCTGAGTACGTGGACAAGGAAGTGAATGATCGGATGAGGAGGTTTCGAGGCAGTACAAGGGGGGGCGGACGTGATTTGAGAAGTCTTATAAACTGGACACAGCGGGGTGGGGGGAGGTTGGGAGGTATCTTAGTCGCATGCCTGGGGAGATAGAGGATTGATGATTTCTAATATATAAGATGGGAGAAAAAAAAAAGAGCTAGGCATGATAGCACCTGTCTATGGTTCTACCACTAGGGAGGCTGAGGCAGAAAGATTGCCGTAAGTTTGAGGTCAGCCTGGGCGACATGGCAAGACTCGGTCTCAACATGGCTCAGCAGAGAAAGGCACTTGCTTGCCAAACCCGACGGCCAGAGTTCAATCCCTGGGACCCGGATAGTGGAAGGACAGGACAGGCTTCTGCAAGTTGTCCTCTGACTTCTACATGTGTGTGCCACATCACATGCGTGTGCATGCTCACACGCACACACATCCACTCACATACACACACACACACAAATGCAATTTGAAAGCAAAACAAAAGTAGCAGAGAGACTGGGTTAGAGCACTTTAACTATGGGCAGAGGTCACAGCACGTTGGTCAGGGGTCCCTTGTGCAGAAGGCCAGGTGTGAGCAGATCGATGCTGGGTGTCTTTTGACAGAGCAGGGGATCGGGAAAGAGGAACACGGCGCTGTCCTCACTGAGGTTCTGCAGCACGCGGTCGCGCTCCAGCTGCGTGTCTCGGATCTTGTTCTGCAGCAGGATCAGCTTCTCCTCGTACTGGTGCTTGAGGGTCTGCAGCCGCCTCTGGCTGTTCTCCAGCTCGTCGATCAGCTTCTGCTTGATCTCAATCTCGCAAGTCAGGTCCGCCAGGTCGGCCTGGAAGTTGACTTCTGCAGGGGCCCGGACAGAGCGAGACTCAGCCCCATGCCAGGGGCCCCCCGGGGCCAG
Source organism: Peromyscus maniculatus bairdii (assembly GCF_049852395.1). Taxonomy (NCBI): domain Eukaryota; kingdom Metazoa; phylum Chordata; class Mammalia; order Rodentia; family Cricetidae; genus Peromyscus; species Peromyscus maniculatus. The sequence goes on along the minus strand of NC_134862.1, from coordinate 45,813,587 downwards.
GGGACATCCTTTGTCAGCAGTGGCCAATCAGGGACCAGAAAGGTAAGCCACCTTTCACTCATTGCAATACATTCAATGAGCAGCTTCCGGAATGCACAGCCGGTCTCAGGAGCTTGGACCAGAGTCTAACACCATTCCCACCCTGATGGACCCCTAGGCCTATGCCACCCTGACTGATGACATGGGACCCTGCTTGGGTGGAGGAGGGTAAAATGACCCAGAGCACCTTGTAGGGCTGTAGGTGACAGATGACAACAGGACGGACCTGAGGGACAGATGTCTCCACATGAAGGAGAGGGTCTTGGCATCAGCCAAAGTCATTCATTCAGAAAGGTAACCCCTTTCTGAATCCACCGAAGTGGGTCAGGGACCTCTCTGAGCATGCTCAGTGGCAACTCAGCGAAGCCTAATACTTTTGCACAAGGCAGTAGTGGTGAGCACTGGATCCATCAAGCCTTGGGAGGGGTCAAACAAAGCACAGTGATGGGCATGTGAGGAGAGCCGAGCACTTCCCATCACTTGTCATTACCATTGTTTTAGTGGGCTTCACAGGCAGGAGTCCCAGCCCTGTCTAGACAAGCTGTCTCTGAGCGTGCTAGCAGGCCCGACCCCACCCGGATCCATCTGAATTTTCTCTGGGGAGCCAAGTTCTGATTGACAGTAGTCCCACCGTGGGGACTGGCCACAAGCAACTCATCTCCTCAGCCCCGGTCCACGTACCCTTTTCTTCAGGGTCCGAGTCTGAGTCTACTAGGCTCTCTTCGCTGCCCGAGTCTTCATCCTCATCCTCACGTCCTTCCTCCTCCTCACAGGCACTCTCGTCTCTCTCTTCCTCCTCCTAGGCACAAGGTACCATTAGGGCTGCACCTGCCTCGGGAGATGGGAGGCCCGAGGCAGAGCCGGGGCCACACACAAGACTCCAGGGGGTATCAGCAGGGGTGGGGGCTAGCCACGCCCTCCTCTGAGAAGACCATCCCCTCCTAGTAGCCTGGGCAAGGCCTTTGTGGAGGATGCTCAGTCTAGCTTCATCCATTTTGGATGAAGCAAAAGCCCTGGGGATGGAGATCACCATGGCAACAAGTCAGCATTATCAAGAAACTCAAGGATCAACTAAAGGCAAATCTCTGCCCCCGCCCCACACGACAGTGATGGAATCTCTACCCCAACAGGGACATGATGAGGAAGGCCGGGGGAGTCCTCACCTCCTCAGCCTCATTCTCATCCGTCTCCTCACTGTTCTCCTGATGGAGTTTTGCCCTCTTTTTGAAGGCTTCTTTTTCTGGGCTGCTTATGGAACGAAAATGAAGCCAGATTAGAGACTGACACCACAGGATGGCGGTAGGACTGGGTTCCTGCTTTGTAGAGAACCAGATCTATTTTTCCAGTCGTCTGCCCCCCCCCCCAACCCTGCTCTATCTCGGGCAATTTAACCCTGTGGAAAAAGCACCCAAGAGAAGGTTGGAGAGGTAGCTTTACTCCAACTGAGTTAGTGCTTGAGAAATTCCCAAGCATTACTGGTGATGCCCCTAGGAATGGGGTGAGCCTGCGGAGGGGTGGTCCTCCCTATATGTGGGGTGGGGAGCAGTCCTCCTGGACGGTGCCGGGGGTTGCCCACCTTCCGATGTACTGGCTGCAGGGGAGGTAGTGACATTCCACTTACCTCTTCCTCCGCTGCCTGACCTCTTTCTTCTTCAGCCGCTCCAGGTCTTGCTTGGCCCTTCGGATCACTTCAGAAGCATCTTCCATGGAGCTGGCCGGGCTGCCCCCGAAGGCTGGGCCTGCTGGAGATGCTCCCAGGGAGTAGGGATTTCGAGTGGAAGCCCGCGAGAGGCTTCGGCGGAGGGACTCATTCATGGCCTCACTCTCCAGGAGCTTGGTTCTGTGTGGGCAGAGTGTGCAGGTGGGGCCAGGTGAGCCACATAAAACTGGCCTGGCCAAAGCCATCCATGCGGCCCTGCTCACACTGGACGGGGCGTACTCACCGCAGCTCCTCAATCTCCCGGATGTAGTTCTGGATCAGAGTACCAATGGCTTCGTTGCCGTCGCCTGAACGGAGCGGACAAACAGGCACAATAATGAAAACAGGTGACAACAGAAAGGACTGGGGCCATGGCTCTAAGCCTCACTTGTGATTCCAACATAGTAGCTCACACGGGCTTTTCCATAAGGGAATCTACGTGAAGGAAACACTCGAACATGATCATAGTTGTTATCAAAGCACTGTTGGATAATGGCATGAAATCGGAAACAATCTAAACATCCATCAACAGTGGCTGTTCAATAAATTATTCAACATCACATATGGAACATCGTGCAGTCATCTACAAAATTAAGTGCCTTTGAATATGGAGCTTTATAAGACATGATGCTAAATGGAAAAAAAAAGGAAGTCATAAAATAGAAAGGATGACCTCATATACAGAAAATGCCATGCATATTATTCACACACGTACAAATGATATATTCAAACGCATTTATACTCAAAACAAATGTACCGAGAAAGTGTGGGAAAACACGCACTTGGCTGCTCAGGAAGGATCCTTCCGAAGGCAGAGAAGATGTGGGTGGAGAGTCTGCTGTGGGAATTCTTATCTTTTGCTTGGTGTACTATGTGGCTCTTACATGTTTAACAAGAAAGCCATGTGTGTGTCATGCTAAACTGTTGGGGAATGCATAAATGAACTAATCTGTGCATTGGCTGGCCATCACAGCCTGCTTGACACCAAGGGGCAGGAGTGGAAGGAGGCATGTTGTTCTGAGCTAGACCGCTGGACCCCAACTTACCAGCCTTGGCCAGAAGTAGGTTGGCCTCCTGGCTCATGAGCTGTGTGACGCGGTTGTTGATGGCATCGATGGCCTCCTGCATGGCCTTCACCCGGAGCCGCAGAGCACCGTTCTCTTTCTGCAGCATGGCATTCTCCCGGAACAGGTCACTGTAGCCCTCTGTGCCGTCCTCCCCAATCACCCGCTTGCCCTGGGACAGAGACAGGCAGGGAGCCATCAGGTGCTACATCTCATGGGAGGGGTACAGTGGCAGTCCTCTCTCATGGGAGGGGTACAGTGGCAGTCCTCTCTCATGGGAGGGGTACAGTGGCAATCCTCTTCCACCTGCCTTCAGCCTTCTCCAGGGCAGGGTGACACTTCTGGTTTCTCCTTTCCTCCAGGTTTCCTGACCTAGCTCCTGTCTCTCAAGGCTCAACAGCTTACAGTACTTGCTTATACAGCACTGGATATGGAGCTCACTGCTTCTAATCTCACTGCCTAGAAGTCTGAGGCATGAGCGTCACAAACTCAAGACCAGACTGGGCAATGTGAGTCCCAACCTGGACTACATAATTAGACCCCCCCCCCAAAAAAAAAAAAGTCAAAAAGCCTGGATGTGGTGGTACACACCTTTGATCCCAGTACTCGGGAGGCAGAGGCAAGCATGGATCTATGAGTTCAAGGCCAGCCTGTTCTACAGAGCAAGTTCCAGAACAGCCAGGGCTATACAGAGAAATCCTGTCTCAAAGAAACTAAAACACAGTTTGCTCCCTGACAGCAAAAAAAAAAAGTCCAAATTCTTGACTTACCTTCCTATCACTCACTTTCATTCTCCACGATGAATGCTAATCCGAGTGACAAAACCCTACCTGGGCCAGGCAACTGGCATACAGGGGGAGTCAGTCTGGGTGGAAGACAACAGGGAGCGGTGGGGACTGGAGCGGAGAGGCAGCCGCTCTCTTTGCTCTCATGTTTAACTGTCTACCTTAAAGCTAAAATCAGCAACTATGCACACGGTCACCAGGACACTGGGCTCACAGAGCTGTCTGTTGTGTAAATAAAAAGTTAATGTTGTAAACTAATGAATTTCACCCTTCCAAAGCCCCCTCTAATTTTTGCCTACGAATGTTACTACAGTCCTTGCTTGGTCAAGGGACTACTATAAGGGTAAAATTTTAGCAGTGCAGAACTTGAAATCACTTCATTGCCTTGATTCTGTCCGTGTCCCGAGTTGCAAAGGAGGCCAGTGACTAACAGCTTACAGACAGGCTATGATTGTCCATGTACAGCTTGTTTGTGTTTGAATTATGAAATTTCTTCATATAATAAACACCGCCACTCACTCCGGCCATCTTAGCGCCAGTTGTTGGTAGAGACAAATTCTTCCACACAAGTTGAGACTCTCTGCTTACTTCCAGAAAAGTTGTCAAACAAGTTGCATTCTTCTGAAACCAAGTCTAAGCCCACCCATCTGTGTGCCAGATTCAGGCTATGGGCCACCAGCGGGTGACGTCAGCCTTGGATCTATAGAATTAGACATGCCGCTCAGAGCACCTGTTTTTCCCTTTCCTGTTGTATTTTATATGGCTTACTCTCTGCCCAGAATGCCTGCTGGCCTCCTGCTGATACTTCATTCGTTTTTCAAAATCTACATGAAAGGCCCCTTCCATAAAGCCCTTCCTGACCACCCGAGCAAGCAGGCTGACTCCTCTGCCCCTCAGCACACTCTTGTGCCCCCCACTGTCAATGACTGCACTATAGTGGAATGGTCTCGTCTATTCCAACAGGATACACTCAGAGCGGGCATACAAGCACCTGGGAAACACCTTCCCTGAGCCAAACACCCATGCTACAAAACCAAGGTGCTCAAATTCTTAGACTTTGTATTCTAAGCTTAGATGGCTCAGTCTGAAATGGATTCGCCATAAAACCCAGTACTGGGAACCACATCTGATGCACAGTGATGTCTAGCAGACATGAGGATGGTTGGGTGATGGGAAGGTGGGAGGCTCACTCAGGACCTGGTTTAGGGATGCTACAGGGCAGGGTGTAGAGCAGAGCACCAGCTCCTTCTAGGAGAGGATGTAGGGGAGCCTGGGAGTGCTTACCGCTTTGTACTCCATCAATTCCATCTGCAGGCGCGCAATCTCGGCTCGCAGCGCGCTAATCTGCTGGCTGGTCTTGTCCTGGTTCACCACCACCTTGTTCTTGATGTTGCGAGCCCGGTTGGCATATTTGAGAGTGTTCAGCGTCTCCATGAAGTCCCGATCTGAGGGGCTCACGCAGGCGATCATGATGGTCTGGCTAAGAGTGCAACCAGGCTGGGTGAGGACAAAGGACAAAGCCAGACCCAGGAGCACTGCTCCAGAGCAGAGGTTCCGTTTCACCCTGATCCTCCCCCCCAATTTAAAGGGCCTGGAACCTGGGATGTGGGACCCTGGACCACCTGTCCAAGATCTTCCACAGCAAGAGAGGACAATCCTTGAAAGCAGTTATCAAGGGGTGATGGATGCCTACTTGTAGAACCATCTGCTTGGTGAAGTAAATATGGCATGGCCTCTCTGCATGCCTGGCAGTTCCCATTGCTTGTCTCATTGGGCTATTCCAATGGGAATAGCCTTGAGGACTTGAGGACTTCCTTGAGGACTGTCTCTCACTGCTGAGAAGTAATGAAGACCAGTCTACCTAGCCACAAGTCACTGATCCCCTCAAGGTTCCTGCCTCCGAGTCTGCAGCCTGGGCTGAGAAGATCCCCTAGGTCCTGAGAGTCAGGCCCTAAACCCACATCAGTCATCTCTATCCAGGAACTTTCCTGCCCTTCCTGGACATTGGTCATCAGATACCTGTTGCCCCCCAGAGAGTCTTGGAGCAGCCGAGTCAGCTTGGAGTCCCTGTAGGGCACGTGCACTACCTTCTTGCTCTGGTCGCCTAAGGCGCTGATCACATTGCCCAAGGCCAGCTGTGGGAGAAAGTGCCTGAGGTCAAAAGTCACGCAAAGAGGGCAGGGAACACAACCCAACGCCGCCTGTACCCTCTGGCCCCAGCAGCACTCAGGCTCCCGGGTGGGTTTATAGACTGATGTGATAAACAGGCCTGAGGGTGAAGGAAGGAAGACCCATCCAACAGGAGTGACCACAGGTGCCCCAGCCAGCAGCTAGAAGAAGCTCAAAGAGCAGCCACCGAAGTACACGGCCTGCTCGAGCCTGTCCCATCTGGCTCCTGGGGCCGGTGACTCTCCGGGTACCCACCAGACCACAGTTGATGGAGATGCCCTCCTTGGCCCGTTCGCCTGTGGCTCCTGTCCTCTTGAGCCGCTCAGAGCCGGCCAAGTCCACAAAGTGGAACTTAGCAGTGAGTGTCTCATACTCAGTGCCGGTGGGGGCTGCTCCGTCCGGAAGCCCCGTCACCGTCTCATTCACCTGCAGCAGAATGTGACATCCGGCTCACCCAGGCCCTGCCTCCTGTTCCTCGGCTAGCCCTCCACCCCACAGCACCATCATCCACAGGAGCGAGGGCAGACGGCACGGTGCCAGCCCCTCACGTGTACAGAGCATCTGGAAGCAAACAACTGTATTTGCGCGCACTATCAATGACCATTATCCCATTGCCTAGATGCGGGGAGAGGCTGAAGAGGCTGAAAAACGGAGTGGTACAGGCAAGCCCCATCTCTGGAGTTCTAGCTTCGCCCCAAGTTTGTTCATCCAGTCCCTGGGATACCCCTAGAGCATGTAGCTCCTGGGCCCCCAAAAGCATCTCACCAGGTCAGGCTGGGCACACACGCGCATCTGGCACAGGTGGATGGTGAAGATGGCATGGGATCGGGAGCTCTGAACATTCATCTGGGTGCTGGCTGTGGTGCGTGACAGGGCGCCCTGCTTCAGGCACTGGATCAGCTGGGGACAGATGCAAAGAGAGGAATCAGGACCCAGGTGCTGCAGGGATCTGGCCTTTATGTTCTGTTTTTTGTTTGTTTGTTTGTTTGTTTTTTGTTTTTTGTTGTTTGAGACAGGGTTTCTCTGTGTAGCTTTGGTGCCTGTCCTGGAACTCGCTCTGTAGACCAGGCTGGCCTCAAACTCACAGAGATCCACCCGGCTCTGCCTTCCGAGTGCTGGGATTAAAGGCGTGCGCCGCCGCCGCCGCCGCCGCCGCCGCCGCCGCCGCCGCCGCCGCCACCACCACCACCCAGCGGGCTCTGGGCTTTAAAGATGCCCATGTGTAAGGGTGCTCACCTCCTCCTGGGAGTTGATAAGACGAGAAGTGACGCCTGTGGTGTAGATGCCACCATTGGCATCCTCATGGATCTTGATGTTGGACCTGCGGTGGCGGGCATCAGGGTCACGGGTGCTATCGAACAGGTCAAGGATCTCTTCGTTGTAGAGCTGTGATGGGAAAGAAACCATGGCCGGGTTCCTATGGTACATGGCCCAGAGCCCCAAGGCCTTCCTTGTACTTATAGTCCATTTCGATTTGCTAAAGTGGAAACAAGCTCTGGAGTTGAACTTGCTGAACCCTGGTGTTCCTAGACAGTGCTATCCTTGAACTTGCTGAACCCTGGTCTTCCTAGACGACAGTGCCATCCCGAGGCTCTGCATGCTGCTCTACTCCCTGAGGAACAGAATCCAGCAGCTCTCAGCTCTCAGCTCTCCGAGGCAGGCTGGGGACAAGGACAAAGGGATGCAGGTCCTAGGGGTGAGTGATGGGGAAGACATGAGCCTGAACTGGGAGCATCTCATCACATCGCCAGCCTGGCAGAGACGGCACGAGGCCGTGACTCCAGATGAAGGAAGGCAGAGCTCCGAGAGTCCGGGGAGACGGTGCCCTGAGCACTGTGGTCCCCGAGGGAGCTATGACATCTCTGCATAGAGGAAGAATGACTGTGCGCCTTGCCCAGTGCTCAGGAGCAGAGGGAGAAATAACGGGCACCTGGAAGACCGGCCTTCTGGAAGACTGCTGTGCCAGGTGGTCAGGAGCGGCCAGCCCATTTGAGATGCCTGCTGAGGGGGTTCCTGGGATTGGAGCTGTGATGGCAAAGGCAAAGGCCGGGCGGGCGGGGGTGGGGGGCGGAGGGGGAGAAGGGCATTACCCAGTAGAGTCCAGTGGAGCCAGAGAGGGGACATCCGAGGCTTTGATGGCTTTAAAGGGTAAAAATACCCCACAGGAAGGGGAAAAGGAAACAGAAGGAAGAGATGGTGGAGACAGAGTGCCATGGTGTCTGCACACTGGGGTAATAGACACACTGACTCAGTTAACCCCTTAACGATCAGCCCTGTGGCCTGAATTGACTAGCATGCTCTTTGAAGTTCTCCACGGCCACAGAGCGGCAAAGGGAAGGAAATGGAGAAAAGCCCAGTGATAGACAGACAGCGAGAGACACACACTCGTGTAAACAAACATGCACGCACACATTCACACACAGGCACACAAACACTCGTGTCCATACACGCATACTCACAAACACTTGGGCAGCCACACACAGACACACATATGTGCATATATATACACAGATGTAACCCAGAGGACTAAAATACAGGTCCCTTACAGGGAAAGCAGCAACCATGGGTACACAGGAAAGGGACACTGGGGCAGTATACAGGGACACGCCTCAGCCCTGTCCATCCCGCTGGGGGCAAACAAGGTTCGGTTAAAGCCTCAGGGTTGGGAGGTTAGGGACCAGGGTGGTTCCGAACCCACTAAACGCGCCAGAGCAGGGCTCGTTGGTATCGGAAACTAGATGCTGAGAATCAGAACCACCCAACCACACATTTCAGAGGAGCCTGGTCAGGTTCCTGTGAGAAATACCAAGGTGGATCACCTTCCTGGACCTTTTTCCCTCCAAGAAGGCCATCTCCAAGATACAGCACCTAGTTATGGGACAACCCAAATGTGAACGAGCCCAGAGACCCCCTCACGTATTCCCCAAAGCTTGTGGACGCACAGTTCAGGCTCCAAAGCTGGAGGGCCAGAACGAAGCAAAGCCCCTGCTGGAGACGCTTCTGTACTGAGAGGCCAGGATGCATCTCAGTCCAAAAGATACAGGTAGGTGCTTGGAGGCAGAGGGAGGGCCTGGTGGGGCCAGAACACGGTGCCAGAGCCAGGGTTCCCACCATGCGCCAGGTACAGGCTTCCCTGCAGGAAGCATTAACCCCAAGGAAAGAGGTCAAACCCACTTTGCAGAAGTAGTTCAGAGAGGTCACATGACCTGCTCTAGGGCAAGGTCAGAATCAGCCAGGGTCTGAGATCTTAGGCCCCATCTGAAGCAGGAAACACTTCAGCTACCCCCAAGTGTTTCTCTAGCCCTTGCATAGACACTCCCAGCAGCAGGGAACTCATCCTCGGCAGCTCAGGGCTCCCTAGGTTCATTTCTCTGCAGTTGGAGGCTCCAGCTTCCACGGCCTTAGGTTCCGACGTATCTCCTCCCCCACCACCCTCCAAGGCCATAGTACCTCCAGGAATTGGGCGCTGACTTTGAACTCAGGCCCGGTCACGCCCTTCTCCTGGGCCCGCCGCTTGCGTTCATCGATGCCCCTGAAGAGGTGTGCAATGGCCCTTGGGATGATGCCCTGCTCCTCTTCCGATGTCACTGTGTCAAAGCCGGTGCCCATAGTGTACGTCTTCCCAGCCCCTGTCTGCAATGGCAAAGAGAGGATGCAGATGGTGAATGCCGGGCCCCCTGGGGAACCAGCAAGCCTTGGCTTGGGCCAAATCCTCTTACCCATTACCTCCAGCCAAGCGGCCCCTTTTCGAACTCAGAGCCATACCCTACAAAATTCTCTGATCAAAGCCTGCCTCGGCTAGCCAGCCATGCAGTCATAACTCAGATGCCAGACAAAACTGCACAGCTGGGCCTCAGCTGACTGCTGTCTGGTGGGCCTAGCTCCCCCCTTGGGTGGGGGAGACTGAGCCTGGAAGAGCCCCTGTGTGCGGCAGGGGTGGCTTACCTGTCCATAGGCCAGCACTGTGGCATTGTAGCCCTCAAAGCAGCCTTCGATGAGCTTGCTCACACAGGTCGAGTAGATCTGCTCCTGCCAGGTGTCCAGGTCAAAGACAAAGTCATAGGTGAAGGCCTTGTCCTTCCCCAGCAGGACCTGGGGCTCCCCAGGGGTGACGGAGGTACAGATGTGACAGCCTTCAATCTTCTCCTTCGACAGCTGAGGCCTGATCCTGTGCAGGGTGGAAAGAGTAACTGGGTGTAGACGACAGGTCCTCCTCTCACGTTACCAGCCATGGCTCTGTTTACCCCACTAGCCAGGAAAGGAAGTCAGGCAGAAAGCCCTAAGGAAACAACTTCAGTGATGCACACGAGCATCACCCAAACCAGTGGCTGCTAACATTGACTGAACACTTGGTACCCGGAATCGCTGTTAAGTATGTTCTATATAAACGAATTCACGTGTCCTTCGCTGTGAACCTGCAAGGGATCTTGGTTGTACAGATGAGGCTGAGACTGTCTCAGTGACTGACCCAAGGTTGTGAAGGGGCCAAACCTGGGTAAAGGCACCCCCCACCCTCCCACCCCCCAGAGGCCTGGAAGTCAGTATCCCTCTTGTAAGGAGATGACAGCTAGCTCATTCTGGACAGAAAGCTTAGGGACAGGCCAGGTGGCTCTGCATAACTCTGGACCACATTCCTCTGTGACAGAGTCAGTTTGGGAGAAGGTCAGCATCTCTGCTGAGACCTGTGGGAGACTACAAGGGTCTTCAGGGCAGCAGCCACCTCCCGAGGTGCCAGGGCCTAGGGGTGGTGCTCCCAGGCACAAGTTCTGGTTCTTTCCAGGAGTTGAGGGGCCAAACCAAACACAACCATGGCAGCCTAGGTCAAGTGAAAGGTACCCTGTCAAGGCAATGAGAAGAGACCCTGAGCCAGCTGCCGGTGGGCCCACATCCCAGATCCTGACTCGGAGGAGGGATCCCCGTTAGAGGGAGAGGTGGCATCAGTACTGAGGAGGGAGCTTCTAAGCTGCATCACCATGATGAGGTCCCCATGGCAACTAAGCCTGAGTCAGTAAGCATGCGCCTGCGAGGATGGGCAGAAAGCATCCTTCAGATGTCCTGAGCAAGGGGGGGGTCTGCTCTGCTGCCATGGGCTCGCACCAGCGGGTCCATCCACTGTGCACTTACAATGAACTGCTTGTCACCCCCCCCTCCCTAAGCCAACATTTACCAAGAGGAGAAAGGAACGAAAGGGGCCGGCTGGGCCAGCACCCACTCAAGGCCCAGAGGCACCTCGCTGCAGAGCCCGGTATTTTGTCCCTGTCCCAGTTACCTCAACCTCCAGAGACCCACCCAGAGCTATCAAATGGGTAAGGAGCTCCCAAGGCTGCTGCTGCCCTCTGCTGTGGATGAGTGGACCGGGGCGGGGCAGGTGTGTATGGGGGGGGGGATGGAGGGCGTGGGGGTCATAGGAGATGTGTGTGGGGTGGGGGGACTCAGGCAAGTCTCTCCCCATATGTGGGAGACTGGCTTTCTCCGGAAAACCTTCTTTTCTTTGAGGTGTAAAGTCACTTTCCTGAGTGGCTCTCTCCAGAAAGCAATGGAAGTCCCCACCCTTCCATTGCTGTTAAGAGCCGCACCAAGATGGAAGCTCCCCAGACCCTCACCTGCTCCCCTGAACCAGTTCCTGACAGAAAAGGGCAAAATTGATTCTCATATGTTCACTCTGGACCTCCAGACCAGAAACCTCTCTCCCCACAAGCCCCCCCCCCCCCCCCCCCCCCCCCCCCCCCCGCCAGACATCAGGGCCAGCAGGCTCCTACCTTGACTTCAACCTCTGCCCTCCCCCCTGGAGCTGACACACACAGAGCTCACTGCAGGCCAGGCACTGCCTGGGAACTGAGACATCTGAACCTCACAACCACCCCAGGAGGTCATCACTAGCGCCCTACCGACAGATAAGGAACCCTGGGATGTTGTCATTCAGAGTCACAGACAGTGAGGAGCCAGTGAGGAGGAGGCAGGCTGGATGGACTAGCCCTTCCACAGCCCTGCTGTGGGGGTTCGGAGAGTGGAGGGAAGCCTCAGACACCCCGGGAGAGCACGGGCAGCTGTAGAGGGTGAGGCATGGCACAGCACAGAAATCGGAGCTTTGGCTCTGCCCTAGGACTGGGCGCTTCCTCCCGAGCACGTGGGTGCTCTTTGGTGAACTGACGATATACTGCGGCGGCCTGGGGAGGACCCTCCGACTGTGTAGACAAGTATGAGCTCCTGAAGACACCCTCCCTACCACGTGGCAGTCTGTGATGGGATTTCTGGATCCAGTTCAAATACCATTTAATTACTGCAGGCAGATGGCAATGCCGGCGATTGGAGAAGATTGAATCAACATCCCTGGAGACAGAGGGAGCGGGTCTGCCGTCAGAGGCCTCCCAAGGTCTTCAGTAGCTGGCCCCCAGAGCATGGGGGGGGCGGTAAAGAAGAGAGTGGAGGAGAGCAGCCTGGGAGAGCACACATAGGTCAGCCTGGGCTTTAGGTGCCAAGAGTTGTGGGGTCCTCCTGGGATTCTCTTTTCAGTCCAAACATCCTGATATGAGGAGTTCTGCATCAGAGAGCCGTCTAGCCTCTTGCTACTATTCAAAACACCAGGATGCCATTGGTGAGGCGGTTCACCCAGGGGGAAAAATGGGAGACTGGACATAGACCTTGGGCGAGTCACTAATTTTCAGGACAAATGGTCTAGAAGAGGGAGAGTGTGACAGTCTCGTGCATAATGAGCCGCTGTGGGAGCTAAGAACGAAGCTCTCACAGATGCCTCCCCAGGCGCGGGTCGTGGGCCAGCCAGCACCCACTATCACTCTCCGTCCACGGTTCAATCCCCACTTCCTGGCAGGAACCACGGCTCAGGCACTCAGGTTGTAAAACAAGAAGAAGGCTGGCGTTCAGCCTCTGCTCGGGCTGAGACCACAGGCGTCCTCCTGCCCCTCGAGGCTTCCTCTCCCCAGATACCCCACCCCCACATTGCTAGCAACTTCCTCCCTCCTGCACTGTTAGAGCTGGATTGAGCGCCACATGTCCATTCAGGCAGCGCCAACCAGGGAACTGGGCTGTCCTGCCCTCTAGGGTACATGGTCCTGTGACAGCTGAGCTCATCTCTGGTGCCTGGCGGAGATTTTGAACCCTCAGCACAACCCGCCAGAGACCGGATGGAGACTTTGTCCTGCCTCCTTCCTCTCATGGCCTAAGCCTCGGCCTGCCCTTGGATCACACAGATCTCTCAGTTTTAGCTTTTGAAGAATTGCATCATCCTCTCCTCCAACAGCCTCCTCGTCCACGGGTCCCACCCTGGATGATGTCACTTCTGGGGGTTGCCCTCAAAGTGGCCGTGACCTAAAGAAAGGAGAAATTGCTCTTTATGGCTGGGGTGGGTGGGTGGGTACAGATGGCAACCCCTCAAAGCTGTATTCTTCCTAGTGGCATGGAAGGAGGGGTCAGGGGTCAGCTGCCAGGTTCTTCCAACCATGGTTCCCTGGGAGCTACCCACCAGGCCAAGACTAGGAAGAGCCAAGTGGGGCATGCATCTTAAGCACAGAACAGAGAAATTGATTAAGATGGACTATCTGATGATCCGGATATACCACACCTAGGTATATTCCAGAAGGAATCGAATGCAGGAGAACGCCATGCCTACACACCCATGTTTACTACAGATTTTTTTCAGAATGATCAAGTTATGGAATCAGCCTAGGTGCTCATCAGTAGATCAACGGCCAAAGAAAATCTACATACACACACTGAAATACTATTTGGCCATTATGCAGAATGAAATTACGTTATTTGCAGGGAATGGATCATCTTGCTAAGGTGGGCCCAGGAAACCTTAATCACGTTTTCTCTCCTATGTAGTATCTGAACTTAAAAATAAAACGTGAGGAGAAAAGGGAGGAGACCAGTGGAAATCAGGAGGAAACATTAGGGAATAAGAGGGAGATGGATGTAAGATCAAAGTACGTGAGACGGAATGCATGGGAAAGGCATATTGAAACCCATCACTGTATGATTAGAATATATTCTAAAACAGAAAATCTAGGAGTGGAAAATGCAACATTTAAAACAATTAAATTGGCATACTATGGCCTGCAGGCCAGTTAGTTGCCTATTATTATCAATAAAGGCTCTCAACCTAAAGATCCTGTGACATTTCTGTCCAGGGACAGTGTGACTCTCACTGCAGACCATCCCTTTATCCATTTTCTTCTTCGTCCTGCAGGGAGGGAGGACCGTGAGGCCCTCTTCGAAAGCGCCCCCGCCCCGAATCTCCCAGAACAGAGCCGGCCTATTCGCCATTTGGCAAACGGCAGGCCGAGCGGCCCAGCCAAGGCTTTTCAGAGGCAGGATCTGGCACCGTGGCTGAGGTCGCTGCGCTTCCTCTGCTCACAAACGAGCAGTGGCTGGCGTGATGTGGGCGGCTGTCCCCACCCCCGCAGCGCTGAGCCGCAGCAGAGAGACTTAAAGGCGGGGGACAAAGGCGGCGAGCCGGAGCCCAGGCCCGCGGGAAGAGCTGAGCTCAGCGGTTCCTTGGCTCTCCGGGAGCAGGACAGGGCGGAAGCGAAGGGCAGCGGGACACAGCGAGGGGGCAGGCTGGGGGACGCTGAGAGGCTGCCAAGGGCAAAGCACACTCTCTGCAGAGGGTAATAACTGGGTGCATCCGGGCACGTGCCTGAGACGTCCACACCCAACCCCAAAGTTTAGGAGCCTCACGGTAAAGCCTCTAGTGACATCATACAAAGCCAGCCAATAGCCAATCACCCCTCCTAGAAGCTCCGCCCAGTGGTGACCTTGGGCTCCAAGAGGTTGGCTGTGCTTTCTTGGGGGTGAGATTAGTCCCACCCACTCTGCTACTGGCTAGGTATCACTCAGAGTTCCTAACCTACCTCTCCCCAAAATTCAGCCAAGGCTTCCAAGGGTGCAGCTTTCTGCACTTAAAAAGACTTTGTACCAAGGAGAAGTAACAGGCGGTGACATTAAAATAACCAAGAGCTGTTCCAGGTTCAGAAGCTTTAAATTTTAAAAAATTAGCATTTATGTTTGTATGTGTGTGTGCATGTATGTATGTGTGCATGCATGGCAGGGCACACATGTGAAGGCCAAAGGATGGCCACTGGAGTCTTTATTCCATTACATGGGTCCTGGGGATTGAACTTACGTTATCAGGCTTGGCAGCAAGCACTTTTATACGCTGAGCCATCTCCCTGGTCCTCTGAAGCTTCTTCAAGATGATGATGAGGGCTGGAGAGATGGCTCAGAGGTTAAGAGCACTGGCTGCTTTTCCAGAGGACCCGGGTTCCATTCCCAGCATCCCACACGGCATCTCACACCTGCCTGCAACTCCAGTTCCAGGGGACCTGACACCCTCATGCCAACGCACATAAAATAAAATTAAATAAAGATGGTGAGTCTAACCCATGGTGCCCTTTCTTTGTTGGGACATTAGCTGGAATTACCCATTTTACCAAGTCCTAAACTTCAGTTAAGGACTACCACCCACTTAGGGGCAAGACAACTCGATGCCACCAGTCACTTGGCACATGGTAGGCCATCACAGTATGCCATTCAGTTTCCCATGGGCTATTCTGTCTCTAGCCTGCCCGATAGCTCAAGGCTAATAAGGAACCAGGTTGTCTTTTCCACAGAGCTTGGGCAAATTAGCTTGCACACAAACACTCACGTGTGTAAGATTTGTACCTGAGGAACTTTGGGACCGAGAGACACTGTCTCCTCAGACCTACCCCCATGGCTTTCAGAACCAGAGACCCAGACTAGAGTTACCCCTCAGATAGCCAAAATAATCAACACGATAGATCCTTCTGAAGGGGTTTCATGGGGCTAAAAAAGCACATCTGTTTTGTTATAACGAGCCCTTTCTAGAATCTTGATAAAGGAGCCCTTGGGAGCTGGTGGGAGAGCTCCAGAGGGACTATAAAGGAGTCTATCACCCTGTCTCTGGCTGTGCTGTATCCAGGCTTGACAGAAACCAAAGGCAGCTCAGACCCACTGGCTCCCTCCTCATGCCCACCAGCTCCAACCACAGGTGGCAGGGCAGAGGGGTGGCCCAGCTGCCTGCTCTTCATGGTGTGTGTTAGGCTCATGGATGCAAGGGAAAGGAGAGGGAAGGGACAGAGGAGCCTGTGGTCTCCAGTCTGTCCTTCATGCAGTCACTTCGACGTGCTATGCGACCTGCCAGGGACCAGCTAGCTCCTCCTCACCAGCCACTGGGCAAGATCAAAGGGGAACTGAGCTACAGCCCAGGGATTTAGATAAGCTAGCAAAAAGAACTTCCTGCCTGTAAAGATTGTTAAATCCTGGAAAGGCAAGCCTGAGGGAGTCTGAAGTCATTCCTTGGGGGTAGCAGGCTTGCTGTCCTTCCGGCCTTCTCCTCCTCCCGAGCCTCCTCTGAGGACAGTCCCCAACACCTACCAAGAAGCTGGGTGCCAGGTGCACTTACGCACAGGAGCACGGGTAATGTGTCGTGACCACGCTGGGAAGCAGGGCACACACGCCCCATTCTACTGACGCTCCCAAGGTGACATTTCACAAGCCCAGAGTCCCACGGTTTATAATGATGGCAGAGGGAATTCAAAGCAGCCTTGTCTGTGCCCAGTCCTGCTGCAGTCACCAGGCCACCCCTAGACAGGGCCAGAGGGGTCGGGCTGGAGGAAAATGATCCCTTTAGAATCCCTGCTGATCTCACCAGCAGCTGCCTGCGGGGAAAGCATTTTCACCGCGCTGTAGTTCAGGAGGCTGAGCTGGGCCATTTGTAGAAAGCAGGCCTCCTTTGCCCTCTGTAGCACGCCCCCCCCCTCCCAACACACACACACACACACACACACACACACACACACCTCTCCTAGGCAGCCTGGCAACCTGCCAGCTCTGGGGAAGACTGCTTGCGAGAAGCAAAATCCTTGCTCTCTCAGGGGAGTCTGGCTTTCAGGCGCCCAGGGGATTTTAGCTGACTTAGCCTAGACAAGGGCATCTTCCTACCGGGGCCAGTCTTCTC
Source organism: Peromyscus maniculatus bairdii (assembly GCF_049852395.1). Lineage (NCBI taxonomy): Eukaryota > Metazoa > Chordata > Mammalia > Rodentia > Cricetidae > Peromyscus > Peromyscus maniculatus. The sequence continues at coordinate 45,796,835 of NC_134862.1, read as the reverse complement.
TCTGTCAGGGTGACAAGATCTAATTCAGGGTGCTGACTCTTCAGGAGAGTGAGAGAAAACCCAGCTCTGCTAGGAGAGGAGCCACCAGGACACTATGATCCCCAGAAGATATCACTGTTTGCCTACTGGAACCTTCCCTGGCTTTTCATTCTCAACCGGAGCCCAGCCCTCCTGTGGCAGCCCTCAGGGAACAGACTGGGCTGGCTCTGCACCCCCAAACAAGAAGGCTTTGTATTGTGGGGTCAAAGGGCATGGGTTTATGAGGCCCTGGCAGACCTGGAGAAAAGGGTCAGTCAACACTCTCTGTCTGACTTTAGCCTCTGAGATCATGGGGAGGGGGCATGACACTCCACAAAATCCTTAGGAGGTCCTGGGGTGTCTCCGGCTCCAACCCCCTCCCCTCCGAGGGGGATAACCTCAACTTTACCCTTTCAGTCCATCCTAGAGTCCTGGCCACTGAGCTCTGAGTCACACTCGGGACAAACAGGGTTGGGCACCTGCTCTGAGGCACCTGGGGAGAGCCTTGTTTGTTGTCCATGACCTCAGCCTCAGGGGCACACCCCAGAAAAACTGAAAGCAGGCGGGGCGCGCAAGAAGCCAGAGGGCAGGAGGCCGGGAGAAGGCTAGCCCCTGTCTGGGGGAGGTACCCCAGCCTGTGATTGGCCAGCCAAGCTGCCAGGCTGTGAGCAGCACCAGGCGCTCTCTGAGACGGGTCTGGGTCGGACTCCTCAGCCTTTGGAGCCTGTGCAAAAACGGCCAGGCCAGCTCAGGGAAGTGCCACTCAGCTGCGCTTTCTCTGTCCCACCCACCCCCCTCTCTGGGCATCTGGTAGGGGTTTTCCATGACCTCCCAAGAGACTGGAGGCACCGCAGCATCGGACTTAGGCCAGATCCCAGAGCTGTGTGTGCCGGCATCTGCATCTGGTGGGGGGCAGCTCGGCAGGGGCTGGGCCCAGGGGACACTCCCCAGCTGAGGAATGCCGAGCAACAGGCAGCTGGCTGGCTGGCTGGCTGGGATAGAGGGCTGCGAGCCTCCCCCACCCCCACCTCGCTGGCCCCTGTTACCTACCGTTCCCTAGGACAAGCCTGTAGGCAGCTGGCTCTCGGAGAGGGTGCGCCTCACTGAAATCGGGGAGCTTGCTCTACTGCCACGCTACCAAGGTGAACAGCCAGGCATCTGGCGACAGGGATCATGGAATGCCCTCCTCTCCATACCCTGGAGAAGCTGGAGGTCATAGGAGAGCCCGCCAGGGACCAGGACAGCGCCGCCAACAGGCCACCACCTGCCCCAGTGGCTTCACGGTCCCTCAGCGTGCCCCTGGCCAATCTTCTCAGCTGAGGCAGCGGACTGGCAGGGTTAGCTCCTGCTGCTCCTAGGTGGAGGGGCAGGTGACACTGCTTTCCTCAATGCCTGGGGACTGGGGCGGGGGGGAGGAAGATGGCGACCCTACAGTGGTTCTCAACCTGTGGGTCACGGCCCCCAAACAAGACCATCAGGAAACACAGGTATTTACATTACGATTCGTAAAAGTAGCAAAATGACAGTGATGAAGTCGTGATGAAAATGATTTTATGGCTGGGGGGGGTCACCACAGCATGAAAAACATGTATTAAAGATCGAGAACCACTGTCAGAAATTCCACGCCCCGGAGAGTGACAAGGTGAAGCTCAGACAAGAGACCTCAGGGACCTGAGAATAGGAGAACAGAAGCTTCTGGAAACAAACAAACAAACAAAAAACCAGCAGGGATTTGGGAGCTCAGGCCATGGTGGTGACAGGCAACTATGCCCAGCAACCGCGAAGGCAAATTTGGCGAGCTTCACCCTTGCCGCACATCTGCTCGACACCGTGTGTATTTCCCACATCCCCTTTCACCACAACAAGGCAGGGCCGTGAAGCTTCTGAAGAAACTGAAACACAGAGATCTCACAACACTGGGCCCATCAGCAGCTGGACTGAGAAACAGTCGGGGCAGATGAGGGATGTCTGGTGAGCACGCGCTTGCCAAAGGAGAGGGCCCTGAGTTCAGATCCAGCCTTTCCCATCCCTGCTCCCCTGTGTGTGCTTCCAACAGGAGCACTGACTCTGATCAGCTGAGCAGGATAGCACAGGCATGGTGCCCAGCACCCAGCAAACATTTAAGCAATTATGGGGCTTGTCACAGCCTCCTGTCCACTACAGCATACTTCTGCTAAAAAACAACAACAACAACAACAACAACAACAACAACAACAACAAAATAGTTGCAAATGAATTCATTTTTACTAAATAATATCGCTTAAACTTGAGAGACGGCTCTTAAGGACGCTGAACTTAGGGATTTTTGTTTAAACATATTACTCATCTTCAGTGCCCTAGGAGAGTCTTCCTGTATTTTGTCCCCTGCAAGGACACGACACTCCCCTCCTCACCCTGAGCACTTTTCTGCACAAGGAGCAGACCAGAATCAGCCAAGTGTTCCCATTCTCCAATGGGTAAAACGAGGCCCAGGAGGTCCAGAAAGACAAGAAAGGAAGGGTCTGTGTGACCCACCCCACGGACAGTGACACAGGCTCAGCCCTGCCCTGGGTCCCCAGAGCTGTAAGGGTAAGGGTGTCAGGTTTGTGGAACCTCTGTGGGTTCCCCGGGCCCCAGCCACGCCCAACCTCTGCTCGGATGTTTTCAAATGCTAAGATCCAATCAAGCAGGCTGGCTGGGTGGTGGAGGGGCCGACTTCCGGGGCCTGGGGTTGCTACACTCCACTTCCTGGTGAAGACAGAAGCCCTGTTTCTGCACCAGGAGGCCACTACCAAGGTTCTCAGGTCTCCACACAGCCCATAGAGGGCCCAGGTCCCCAGATCTATAAATCAGACAGCATGGGGGCACAGCTGGCATTGAATGGCAGGCACTGCTTAGCTTCAGGACCCTGGCACCCCATGTAATGACCCCACAGTTCCTTCTGTCTTGACTCTCCTTGACTCTTGGACCAAGTCTTGCTTAAAATAATGGAGGTAGCCATTGACCAAGATTTCAGAGAAACTGAATTCTTGGGAAGTCGCTGCAGCAGTGAGCTAGCCCAGGAAGAGGGAAGGGGTGGAGCCTAGCACTGTCCCCTGGCTCCCGGGGCAGTCTCAAGGGCCAGTGGTGGGGCGAGCCAAGGCACCTCCCCCTCCCCAGCACACTGAAGGAAGGAAGCTGAGCAAAGGCAGGCAAAGATAAGGAGGGGGCTAAGCAACACCAGGGACTCTCCTCGTGGTGTGGCCCGGAGCTGTGGGCTTGAGAGGGTCTTAAATGAACTCACCATGTGGCTTGGCTTCCTCCAATTTTTAACTTTGCCAACACTCATTTCTTGGTTGCCCGATTCCCTCCCTCCCCCCCCCCCCCATCTGTCAGGCCTCTGCTTCTACAGCATGGTGCTTACAGCCCTGCCTCTTCCCTCTCTGGCTTTCCTGCTCACCCTTCTCCCCCAGCCCAGGTAAAGGCCAGTCAAGCCTTGACAGTACAGGGATTAATGGCTAAAAGGATCACAGGCAGGCAGGCAGGCGGGCAGGCGGAGGGGGCTGATTGGGAATCTCTAGTGTGAGATTGACTGGCCTGGATTCAGGGGCCCATGGATCTGATTCCAGCCAGCAGGAGAGACCACAGTGTGAGGATCTGGGGGCCTGCTCACCTCTGGCCCTCTCCCCCACATCCTGAAAGTTCCCCTCTTTCTGACTCTAGGAGGTCAGGCCTCCAAGCAGTACTTTGTACATAGGCAGCTTCATCCCCAGGGTTCCCTTTCTAACATTCCAGGGCCTCTTTTCCCACACGCATCCCCGATCAGCCCCGTATCCCGGATCTCTCCCTGTCCACAGGGCCAGATCCCAGGGTTCACTCTCAGTGATTCTTGTGGAAAATCAGAAAGCACTTCAGTCAGAGATGAGAACAGACTTCCAGGATGTCAGAAAGACAGCTGGATTTGCCAGCAGCTAGGAAACTTATGGCGGTGGGTAGGTCTAGGCAACCCCTAATCCTTGCTCCTCCTCCTAAATGTGCCACTGGACTGTAGTCCCCACGCCCAGTCCCTTCAGTGACACAAGTGATTTCTGGAGGTGGGACGTAAAAAGAGATCCTCAGCCAAGGGGAACTCCCCCGAAAGCACATCACTGGCACCATCTATTTGCTCCCTTTTCCAGCCCAGTCCCACCCTCAGCTCTCTGATTAGAACCTGGGTTCTGTCCAGGCATTGTCTGCCTTGCACGGCCTGCTGCCCATTGAGGTCTGGCGTGTGCCGGGCTGGCTGATCAAGAGCCAGAGGGGATGAGTGGGTGGAGTTCTCACCTTCCTGGAGCCCCTGGAAAGGCTGGCTCTTCAGATGCTCAGTTTCCCCACAACTTCATCTACACAGGTCACTCCAGGGAAGGGTATCCCAATGACCTGGGTGCAGAGGGCAGGCACCATCCCTTCCTTGTGGTCAGGGTCCCAGAACCCTCCTGATGGTGGTCCTGGGAAGGGAACCCTAGCTTTTCCCTGACTCTCTACATTAGGTGCCCATGCCCCTAGGCTCTTGAAATGGGAACCCCATATTTTACCATGCCAGGCCCAGGCTGGGGGCATCTGAACCAAGGGGGAAGGCCTTTGTTTGGCTCTCTCCTGCAAAATGGAGTCTAAAGGGAAGCCCCCATGGAGAGGGTGCCCCATCTCCTGGCCTGTCAGTCCTGGTTCACACTGGTTGGGGGTTAGGGCTCCGTTTTCTTTTTATGGTCGGTAGCTCGCCTCTGCCCATCTGCTGTCGATGCCGTATTTACACGGCTCACCCGCACCCCCACCATGCGCTTCCCCTCGACCTCCAAGGGTTCCCCCTGCAATGTCAGCCTCAGTAGCAGCCCGGCTCCGCCCCACCAGCCCACCAGGCACCTGCAGGGCTCCTCTTTGTCTCAGGCTGTTCAGTGCCAGGGAGAGTGTGTACAAGTGATGTTCTAAGTGCTGCAGGAGCTGTGGGCTGGGGGCCCTCAACCTCGACCCCACACCCCCAGCACGTAAGCTATATACTATCACGGTGCCTTCTCTCGGGTTGCAGAGGTGGGCATCTGCTCTGAGGCAGGAAGAGGGAACCTATTCCATCACTTTCTCTGATTTTGCCGAGAAGCAACTTCCCAGGATCCCTGGAATCTGGGTCATCTCTGACCCAGGGGATCTGGAGATCGGTCTCAGAGACCCACCCTAGACTTTGACTACTCCCCTCCCCCATTCTACAGGACTGGAACATACGCTTCTGTCCATGCCCGAGTTGGTGACCAGCTCCTGCACTGGTACTCTCTCCCAGTATGTCCTCAAAGAGAAGACCCTGAACCCAATCAAGCGAGCAAGCGAGCAAGCGAGCTGGCAAAGAGCATCTCCACCCAGCACAAAGAACACAGATGTTCAACTTTGTAGCATTTCCTGGCCCTGCACCTGTGTGCCCCTTGCAACAGAACCCACCCAGCCATGTCCTCTTCCCTCCTAATGTCTGCCAAATCACTTTTAATACCTACAGATATTGGGACTCCAGATAAATCTAGGGGATCTCCCCCTTGCTCAGTTTCACCTATTTGCCTGTGAACGTAGCATTGGGGTCGTGCCACCCCTTTTCACCCCTTCGGGGGTTAGTCCCTCAGATACACCTTTCCCTTCCTCCGCTAGCTCCATCTCCTTTTGGGGCAGGACCAGCAGGGTTCTCTCCAAAAGCCATTGGCACCCCGTGGAAGGCCGAGGCACCAATCCAACCCTTTCATGGGTCCCACAACCGATCTTTGTCTGTAGTACCCGCTCCCAGGATGGTGAGCTGAATCCAGAGCATAGAACTAGCTAACTGGGGTAGATGGGGGGAGGGGGGATTCCCTCCTATACCCCAGAATGAGACAGCAGCCTCATGGGGAGGCGAAGAGGAAACACACAGACGCTCCGGCCTGGGCCAGGGCTGGGTGTGAAATACCGGATTTCCTTGTTTATTCGATTTTCTGATCATTATGGGCTCCCAAGAGGGGCCAGAAATTACCACCCAAACAAAGCCACCTTCCATCAGTCCGCAGGGCCGCCGCTCCCCTGCGGCAGCCGGGCCAGCGCGCGTCGGCCCCTCCTCCTGGACTGCGGGCTCCAGCTCGAGCGGTGCCCGCGCCCCCCGCCCCGAGTCCACGCGAGACAAAGCCCGAGCCCCTTCCTCGCACGCCCCTTCTCCGCCATCGGCGCTCACCTGACGGCCACTTTGACGCAGCAGTCGCCCTGGCCAGCCATGGTCCTCTGGCACTAGGGTCTGGGCGCGGATCAGGGGCGGGGGTCCGGGGGCCACAGCTCCAGGCAGCGTCTGCGGCTGCAGGAGGCGGAGGCTCGGACACTGCTAGCGAAAGCGACCTCGCAGGCTGGAGGTGACATGCTCGCAGGAGGCGGCGAGGGGCTCACCCGCGGCCGGCCCCACGGGGCTGGTCCCGCGCGTCTCCTCCAGCCATCGCGCCGCTGCGCTGAGCTAGCTGACAGCGGGCGGTGAGACCCGCAGCTCCCTACGGCGCGGCACACGCGCGCACACACCTCCCACCCTGGCCGCCACCTCCCGCCGCAGCGCGAACAAAGGGGGCGGGGGCCGAGCCGCCCCGGGACCCACCCCCAGCCCCTCAGAGCCGCACGGGGCTCCGCCCCTCCCCGGAGCCACCAATAGAAAGCCCCAACGAGCAGCAGAGGCGGGACTTGAGCCTTTAAAGGGACCTCTTGGCTCGCGTCCATCGGGTTGCTGGGAGGAGCTGGGAGGGTTGGAGGACTGGGAGGGGGGGGTGGGGGCGTGAAAGCCGGAGTGGCTTGATGGACTCATCGCTGGGAACTTGACCATTCGGGAACCTCGGCCCTTGAAGTCATGGTACCTCGGCTTCAGCGGGACCTTCCTTTGCTAAATGGGGAACGGGACTCAAAGAGGAACAGCCCAAGGTCATACAGCGAATCTGTGGCTAGGCATGGGTAAGAACCCTGGCCTCTGGGCAGTGTGCAGCATCTCAGAGCATCCCACAGCGATTAGCAATTCGCGATTTGAAAGAGCCAGGAAAGCGTCCCTTCTGCATTTTATTCCTGTAAATTCTCTAACCTTTATTGAAGGGGATTCTCGTTAACGTCTAAGTAAATTTCCCCACCTCCATCCTGCAACGTCTTTTGCTTTGATTGCTGGCCTGCTCAGACTCTCCCTGCTAGACGAGGGTCCCATTGACCTTTATGACCCACAGATGACCCACTGGGCCTGCTTCACACTCTGCTTTGTGACGATGGGGGCAGAGGGTCAATGTGGGAGGCCAGAGCTGCCTGGGAGGTGGTAGGAACAAAGGGGCATTTCACTCCAGATACCTGGGAGATGCTGGACGGCCGAGTGGGCGGGAGAGGAAGCCGGCCAGCAGCTTACCATCACAGCTTTATAGAAAGGACAGGGGCCAGCCCTGGAGACATCAACACAGGGTCTTGAGAGAGGACACCAGGGCTGTGAAGTCACAGTTCCCTTTCCAGTTCCCCTCCCCTCCCTCTGAGCCCTACTCCTCCCTGCCCCCCAACTCCCAACATTAGGGCCATTCACAGGGCCCCTCACCAGCTGCCCTTCCTTCACCGGCTTCGCCCAGCTCCCTCCTCTGGAAAAGGCCCAAGAGGAGGACCCAGCTGCAGCTCAAGATGTGGATGGAGACCTCTGGGGGAGGGGAGGCAGGGGAGCCTAACTCCCAAGCTTCTTGCATCAGCCTCAGATGATGAAACCACGTCAGAGATTTTGGCAAGTGTGTGGGTTAGGGTCTCAAGGATCCAGTTATTGGTGCCATCATCTCCCCCCACCCCACCCTCCGCCACCTCCCCACCCCCCACAATCTGCCCAGGAGCCCAGATCCCTGTTTGGAATCATTTTAAGGGGACATTTCAAAGTTATATATCAGAACACTGTTTGTATCCTCATAGCAAACAGGAAGAGAGCCATGTCCCAGAGTGGTGGTAGTGGTGGTGATGTGTGTGAGGGGTCCTGGTGAGACCCTACATATTAATATTAGCATCTGAAAACCAAAGCCAGCAAATCACATCTTTTAGAGCAAGAGGCAAGCAGGGCGTTGAGGGATTGAGACCCTCCCTGTCTTCCACCTGAAACAGGATGTAGAGAGGTGAGTGGTGCTTATGAACCATCTACACGGGCTTTATGTTCATCTTCTTCTTCATCCTCCTAACCTTATGGGCTAGGGTCTATTGTTCTTTTTCAATTTTGCAAGTGAATAAATAGAGTCTCATAAGTAGCAGAGGATTTGAACTCACACATGTGGCTCTAGGCTTCCTATCACCTCTAAGGGAATGCCCGTGGGGAAGGGAGCTGGACTGGCCCAGCTTTCCCTGAGGGTACCACAAGCTACAGGCTTAGCCCTCCTGGATGATAACCGTGTGTTTTCACCAAAATGCTCTCTCTCCCATCCATCTCTGGACTCCTTTGGTACTTAGTTGTGGTTTCCTGTTTGCCATAAGTCTTCTCGGACTTCCAACAGTAGGTGACCCTTCTGACTCATAGTTCCACTGCTGGGAAATGCCACCAGAGCTGTCCCCGTCTGTTCCTCTGACGTCCAGGCTGTCCAGTTAGGGTGAGCAAGGCGGTGCATGGGCTGCAGATGCAGGCCTCCTAGACATTCCGGTTCCAGGGTTCCAGTTTCCCCGCCCACTTCAGCAGCTCCTTCCTGGGCCATCCAGGAGCAGCTGGGTGGCAGAGGTCCAGACCCTGGACTCCTAGGCTCTGCTGTCCAGAGGGGAGGGACTAACTGCGCTGAGGTCATGTGGGGATCCCAGGTGAGAAAGAGGCTTATGCTTTGCAGTTTGGAGAGATTTAGATTAGGTCAGAGGAAGCCTAAGACAAATCTCTGCCCTTTTTGAGCTCTATCCAGCCTCAGCAACCATTGCTTTGCGGTGTTCCCACCTCCTACCTCTTCCCAGCTGCTCTTCTTTCCTTCTCTCCTTCCTAAATGCTGACGTCTCTCAGCATCAGCTACTGTATGAAGTTCTCAATGCTTCACACGTGCACACACACACACACACACACAGAGAGAGAGAGAGACAGAGAGAGAGAGAGACAGAGAGAGAGAGAGAGAGAGAGAGAGAGAGAGAGAGAGAGTTGGCCCCAATCCCTAACTGGACTAGAGTATAAGCCCTGACTCCTATTCTGAGCTGCGTCCCTTCCCCCAGGCATCTTGGGTCCTCCATCATTTCTCCTGACAGGAGCTGTGGGCGTCTGGGCAGATGGGAACCTAGGGGAGGTGTGGGAAGCCCCCTCCAAGTCAGGAAGCTCCCACGCAACTGTAGTTAAAATACTCCAGCAGTGACTTAGGGCAGCCATCTGGCCCAGAGCTCTCTTAGACACATTCCACTTTTTAACAGCAATGCTGTGGGAACAAATAAAGACACCGAAGGGATACCCATAGGTACCAGGAATGTTCCCAAGGGGGTCTGAACTTGAGTCTTCCTCCTCCCCCACCCCCTTTCGGGGTAGCACTGGGCGATAGCATTGTAAAGTCTAAATAAGCCCCAGTGTAAAGTGATAAGCTCGGAACCTGGAGTTCTAGTCCCAAGCCTTTCCCAGCAGCTGTGTGTGGTTCTGGGGGAGCAGAGGCCTTAGCCTGTCCTCCAACAGTGTCCTCAGCAGATGTCCAGCTATAACCTCCACTGTCCAGCCAGAGGCAGGGCCCGGTCTTCCCACCAGCAGGAAGCTCGAGACCCCAGAAAAGGTCCGCGGAGCTGCAGACTCAGGAGATCCGAGTGCAGACATGGACTGTGCCTCTCACTTCCTGTGTTTAGGAGGAGACAGACGAAGCCACGGAGGAAACCAGAGTCTGTTATAAATAGCAAGGAAGGCAGAGAGCTGTGGGTTTCAAACACCCATCAGTCTTAAAACAAACTCTATTTTTGGCTCCAAATAATAATTAGGATTTAATTAATGTTCGCTGTAACCTCAGACATGTTTCTATTTCTTTTTTTTTTTTTAAGCAGAATCTTTCCATGAAGCACAGGCTAGCACTGAAACTTGTGATCAATGCTAGCCTCAGCCTCCCAAGCACTCCAGGCATACCTCATTGTACGTGGTTTTCTCTCTCTCTCTGGTTTTTGAGATGGGATTTCTCTGTGTAGCCCTGGTTGTCCTGTAGAACAGGCTGGCCTCGAACCTAGAGATCTGTCTGCCTCTGCCTCAGAGTCCTGGGACTAAAGGCATGCGCCGCCGCCACCACCACCACCACCACCACCACCACCACCACCACCACCACCACCCTGCTATACATGCTTCTTAATTAAACGTGGTGATGTTACCTACCCTTCTCTGTACCTTTTTAACAGTATTGATGTGGCAATTCTCAACGTCACCCAGACTCAAAAAGAACCCCCGGGGTCACATTTTATTTTCAAGTGAAAAAAAAACTGAGTCCCAGGGAGGTAGGGACCTGTCAAAAGTTGCACAGTACAGTAAGTTGAGGCCGAGCTGCGGCGAGATGGGAAGTCTGGCAGCTGTGCAGTCCCAGGGCAGGCTCCATGGCAGCACGATAAGGACCCCAAGGCTAAACATCTGAAATTAGACTGTGGTGAGTTTATAGTCCTGACAAAACTTTGGTCTGAGTGAAATAACGAAAGACAGCCCAGAGGCTGAGTTGTGATCTTCTGAGTCACGGAGATCTGGGCTCACATCCCAGTTCTTCCCCTTGTGAGCTATGTAACCCTGGGCCAGTGATGTAACCATGCCCAGCATCAGCTGCCGCATCTCAAAACAGGGAGGATCACGTTCTCAGCTCAGGACCATGATGATGTCTCAATGGGAGAACCTGGACCACACATCCCACCCAGTGCTCGCCTCAAAATGGGTGTCAAATCCTTCACATTGTCCTCGGATTCTCCAATAGTCTCCACCTCTGTCTGGACAGAGGGGTGGGTTTATTAAAAAGAAGAATACCAGGAGGGAGAGGCACTCTCAGGAATGAGTGTGGACAAGGCCGGGAGGGGACAGGTTAGGAGGATGAGGTGTTGTTAGGGTGGGGGCTACCTTCAACGGTTGAAGGTTTGCCCTGCGTGCTTGGAGTCCTAGGTCCATCTAGGCCGTCAGTGTGAGGTCTGCTGGGGGGAGAGGAGAATCTGCAGGAACTTAGCCACCCTCTGCTCACTACACATGGCAGCAGCGCCTTGGGAGCCAGGGTGCTTTCCAGGAAGAAACTTTAGCCTTATGGACCCTTTTGTACACAGGTGATTCTGGACCACCTCCCCTAGGGGGCGGTCCCCTGAAAGGGAAGAGTTTGTACTCACGCTATAACCACATTGAACCGTGTTACATGTTCTCATCCACCCTCACAGTCATCTATGAGGTATACAGTTATCATGCCTGCTTTGCAAAAGAGGAAATGGACTCAAAGGTCACTTGGCGAGGGTAGTAGTCATTAGTGCTGTTCACATATTTCCTGCACTCTGCCTTCCAGCATAGGGCGGGACTACCTGTCCTTCATCCTTGGAGAGTAAGAGGCCACGTGACTTTAACCAAGGTGAAGGTTTAAGAGTCACGTTCACTGCCACACCTGTGTTGTCCACAGACCATACACGAGAGTTAACTTTTTTTTTTTTTTTTTACTGTGTTCAACCGCTGAACTTGTGAGTTGTGTGTGGTCCCGGCGGAGCCCGACCTGCTCTGATACAGTTAGTAAAAGCAGACCCAGAGACTGGACATCTCCCATTTGTAAAGATGCCAAAGGGCCCAAGTGATTTCCAGGGCCCTGGTCCACACAGGTGGAAACCCCTTTAGGGTTCTCATCTCCGAGACTCCTTAGAGGCTGAGGCTGGAAGAAGACAGAGGCTTTCACCATCTGTCTCCAGTCATCCTGGTTTGACTAAGATTTGACTAGGTCTCCTGGTTGCTGCACTGTGGTGACTAAAGAAATGTGTGGTTAAATATTAACCCTTTGGGGTTCAATCGTTACATTGGCCGGGCTGTTCTGCTCCCCAGGAGTTCAGGAACCACCCTGAGAAGTCCCTGGAAGACACCAAGGGCCTTCCTCTGCCTCCACCTGTCATGTCAGGAGGAAGGGTCCCCAGGTTGGGTCTCAGGACATATCTGTATTCATCTCTAGCTCAAAGATTGGTCCTGTTCAGGTCACTCATTCCTTTGGGGACTTAGTTACTCCTCGGTGAGATGGAGGCACCACAAAGGGCTTTGGTAGCTGCTCAGAGATACAGGACAAACCTGTTCTAGAGCATAAAGATCTCAGAGGCAAAATAATAACAGCTCCCATTTCTGAACGCTGTGCTGAGCATGTGGTGAACGTGTCCGCTTCATGCGTTAATGTAGTAATACTCACAACCTTAGGAAGGAAGAAGAATTATCCCCACGAAACAAACCAGTAAGGTCATAATGCAACTCACAGAGTTCAAACCCAAGCAAGATGATGGTGATTTCCTCTTGCTTGGGTTGAACTGCCATGAAGGAAAAGGCTGGACTTGCCCTTGACAGCTAATGAGCTGAGGAGGTGAACAGTGCACCCCTGGGAACTCACCAGCTTGGGGTGTGTGTGGGAGTGATCACAAGCGCTTTTGTTATAGGCCCAAACGCTCACCAGCAAGGAATGGGTACAGAAACAGGCACGTTCATGATGGAATCCTATTCGGCAACAGAAAGGGATGAGTTACTGGCACACTATTGATGCAGAATAGATGCATCTCAGCGGTACTCAGTGAGAGAAGCAGACCGAGCAGCACATGCTGTATAATCTCACTGACAGGAACATTCTAGAAAATATAGTGAACCTAAAGTGTCAGAAAACAGATCAGTGGTTACCTAGCAGAAGGAGGGATACAAGGGGCCATGGGAGGCATGAAAAGTGTTCGGGTGGAAGATCCACCTCAACTCCCCTCCCCCATCTCTTTCCCTAAACCCGCCAAACAAACTCTAAGCCCCCAGAGAGGCTCAAGACCACTCCCACAGGATATTTAAGCTGCACCCCAGAACACAGACATGTGGTTTTACGCTGGAGAATCACCTGAGAACACTTTACCCATTAAACCGGGGCTTTTTAAAAAAAAATTTGGTCTGGGGGCTGGAGAGATGGCTCAGAGGTTAAGAGCACTGACTGCTCTTCCAGAGGTCCTGAGTTCAATTCCCAGCAACCACATGGTGGCTCACAACCATCTATAATGAGATCTGGTGCCCTCTTCTGGCCTGCAGTCATACATGCTGTATACATAATAAATAAATCTTTAAAAAAAATTGGTCTGATTTGGTTTGATTTGGACTGCTGCGTCAGTGGAGAGGCCTACCAGGATACAAAAAACCTTTCAAAAAGGCCAAGAGGGGCTACGGAGGGACACAAAGAAAGTCTTCTGGGTGATCAGTGTATGTGTAAGGTAAAGATGGTCTGACAGATATATGTATTTCTCAAGGCAAAGCAAACTGTTGTATGTGCTGGAGAGGTGCAATTTACTCTGTTAATTTTACCTCAACAAAGCTGCTTTGTGTGTGGAGGTCAAAGATCATCGTCTGGTATCTTCCTTAATTTCTCACCACCCTTTTTGAGACAGAGTCTCTCCTTGAACTGAGATCACCCATTTGGCTAGGCGAGTTCACCTGGTGAGCCACGGTGAGCCACCTGTTTTCGCCATCCCCCCTTCCTATCCTGCCCCCTGAACTGGGGTCACCTACATGTGCCCGGGTACCCGGCTCTTTACGCGGGTGCTGGGAATCTGAACTCAAGTCTTCAGGCTTCTGCTAGCACTTTATCAATGGAGCCGTCTCTCCAGCCCAATGGAGCTATTTTTAAAAGGTAACTTACTTCAATTTCCTCTTTGCACAGAGGTGCAGAGTGGCTATGATTTATCTGGAGTCATAGAGGCAGACCTCAAGCCCTGAGGACCTCTCTCCCCTGCACCACATGGTATAAGGGGTTCAAAGGGAGCCCCCCCCCTGCTGTGGGGCAGTGACAAGGAAGTAGGAAATGCAGAAAATGTGGCATAAACAGGAGAGACAGGGAGAAGGGCTTTGGAGGTCAGTCAGGGCAAGCCAGCTGAGGGAAGGGGCAAAAAGAACCAGATGAACTCCCTAGATCTGGGGATGAGCAAACAAGCTTCCAAGATGGACCTAGCCCTCTCCTGTTGACAGTGCTTTTCTCTCTGATGAGGCCCACAAAGGCCACTCCTGTCCTTGAGTTATTGATTGTCGGTCTCCCCGGACGCATCATCTCCTTGGCTCTGGTAGACATGTGTCTGGGCCAGGCCCTACCCAGCAAATTGCCAGCATACAGAAGCACTTAACATTTTTACACTCTAGGTTAACCTTGAACATGCTGCTCTCCAGAAAAGTAGCCAGCCTGAGGATGCTACTGGACAGTGGTGGATGCCAGTCCCTAGGCAGTATATGCTGGATCTCATAGGCCTGAGGTGACGTCACTCTTCAAAAGTTTGCCTGTGTCCTCCCTTAGCTCCATGTTTTCTGAAACTTGAACCAGTGGACAAAAGAGATACATTGCTTTAAGCAGAGTGTCAACAAGGTCAAGGGAGGATGCAGAGAAGTATGAAAAGACCTTTTCTTTTCTTTTTTCTTTTTTCCTCTTCTCTGTAATCTCCAAAATAAGTTGGAGGATCCAAATGAAAGGCTCAGACTGGGTGGAGCAAAGACTTCATAAGTCATAACCAAAATTAGAAAAAGCCCAGAGGGCTAGGTGGTGGTGCACGCCTTCAATCCCAGCACCCGAGAGACAAAGGCAAGCAGATCTCTGAGTTCAAGGCCAGCCTGGTTTACAGAGTGAGTTCTAGGACAGCCGGGGCTACACAGAGAAACCCTGTCTCAAAAAAAAAAAAAAAAAAAAAAAAAAAAAAAAAAAAAGAAAAAGAAAAAAAGAAAAAACAAAAAAAAAAAAAGAAAAGAAAAGAAAGAAAAAGAAAAAGCCAAGAGGAAGAGACCTATCCCCTGTGTCCCAGCTTGCCACTCCTGGGCTGATGTGGGGGACCCTTGTGCTAGCCAAGAGGACAGGTGGGTGCTGGGGGCAGGCCTTGGCTAACATCAAATCTCCTGTTGTTACTCTGAGTCTTTGCCTTCCCCCACTTACAAGAGACTGAGAGCCAGGAACATGCCAGCAACCCAGCTCTCAGGAGACTTGAGTTCGAAGCCGGGAAGCGCAGCACAGACAGACCTTGTCTCAAAAATCAAATCTAAACAGAACAATCAGAATGCTTTGTGCAGGATGCCCATCTTGGTGAGCTCCCACCCAAGCCGTTTTGGGGAGTCAGAAGAGGTGTAAATGGCTTTGTGACAAAGGCCAGGATCCAGAGCATTCTGTGGAGAGGGTGTCACTTAGCATTCTTGAACTGTCAGCCCCAAGGCAAGAGGCCCATGTGACTGGGATCAGAGATGCCAGGAGAGCAGGGACCACTCTGTGAAGCACCAGGTGGATCAAAGTCTCCGACATTGCTCTGAATCAGGAGTCAGCCTCAACACACATATATCCAAGATGGTCATGAGAGCTCTGAGGACCTGTAAGGGAACTAGCCTGGTGCTGAAGTGGGCCATCCCTGCTCAGCTTCCCCTAAAAGCTCAGGATGGTCCCCTTCAAGTCAGCTTCTCCCATCTGAGAGATCTGGCCTTCACACCCAGCATCTGATAGAAAAAAAAAACAAAAAACAAACAAACAAAAAAAATGACTACTTATTACCAAAAACCAGGGCGGGGCAACCCGGTCAGCAGCATTCTTCCGTGGCCTCTGCATCAGCTCCTGCCTCCAGGTTCCTGCCCTGTGTGAGTTTCTGTCCTGACTGCCATTAAGGATGATTTGGAGGTGATGTGGAAGCAGAAGCCAAATAAACCCTTTCCTCCCCAAGTTGCTTTGGCCCTGGTGTTCCATCACAGCAATGGGAACCCTAACTAGGACCCAGGCCCTCACACGGTTACATCTGTACCCTAAGGTTGAGCAGGCATAGACTTAAAGAGCAATGTGAGACCCCTGACCCTCCTGTGACAGAGCACGGTCAGGGAATATGACCCAGTTCTCTTGGAATCTGGATCCCAGGGTCGCTCTCACGACAGCAGGGGCATCCTTTCTCTCCTTTACAAACATCGGGTAATGGACTGGCATGTGGTTCAGTGGTAGAACACTTTCTTAGCATGTACAAGGCCCTGGATTCAACTCCTAGCACCGCAACAAATAAAGAAATCCTGTAAGGGCAGCTCTGTCCGGAGCAGGCCCTATGAAGCCCCTGGGCCGGAGCCCGACATTCTCCTGACTTTGATGGGATGGGACTTGGGCCCACTTTTTCCTGGCCTTTCCAGGGAAGCAATGTCTGAGCTTTGCACCTTCCAGATGGAAGCGGCTCTCCTCATCTCTCCAGTCTTTGTATTCATCTTGTGCCCATCCCTTCTACCAGGGGCACTCCTGCCCCTTCTGGCACAGTCCCCACCCAGCAGCTGGGTTCCAAATCTGCATAGAATTGTCAGGAGCCAAGAGAGGGGTCTCGCAGACACTGGTGCCGCCCAGTGCCAGAAGGGAGACCCACCCGCCCCCATGGTACTGTTAGGTGGCCCTTCTGAGGGGACATCTGTCTCCTCCGCAACCTGCCCACTCCTCAGCTCCCTTCCGCCACCCTCCTCTCCTCACGGGCTTTATTTGAGCAGTCTGGCTGCCCTGTTAGAAAACCACTCATTAGGTAAACCGAAGCTGGACAGATGATGGGACCTGCCCACGATGAATTAGATACGTGCGTATCGGGGAGGAAATTGCTCAAACTTTTCAAAGACATGAAGAACTAGTTTCTCAGAGCCCATGCGTACATTTGTATCTGCCAGTCAGCCTAGGAGGAGAGCGTAGCTTTGACAAATAGTGCGTCCGTTAAGGAAGTAAATACAATGCCAAACTGCCCGGGTTTAGTTCCTTTTGTGGCCTCTTGTTAGGTGCACAGACATAGCTAATGTCCCGCTCTGTGTCGTGGTTGCGAAATGAAGATAATGATATCTTTTTTTTTTTTATTGCTAAGAAGACTAAATATATGAATACATAAGCAAAACTACTGAGGCAAGACCTGTTACATAGTTAGTGTTCTGTATGTCATAGGTGCTGTTCAAGATACCCAGCTCCTTCCTCTGAGCACAGCGCCTTTTGATAGTATTTTATGGCAAAAGAAACATGTTTATGTAGGCTGCAGCTTACCTCACTAGACACATGGGAGACAGGGTAAGCACCCGTGGGTGGGTTAGGAGGCTACAGTGCGCAATGCAGCCTGGAACATTTGGAGACAGAGTTTTTTTGTTTGTTTGTTTTTTGTTTTTGTTTTTTTTTAAAGACAGAATCCCATTGTAGCCCTGGCTGTTCTGAAACTCACTCTAGGCTGCGCTTGAACTTACATTGAGAGTCATCTGCCTCTGCCTAACGAGTGCTGGGATTAAAGGCGTGAGCCACCACACCTGATAAGACAGAGTTTTTTTCCCTCTCACCTGCCCCTAGCTTAGATGGATAGCCAAGGTGGCCGAGCTGCTGACCCTGAGCAGGTAGCATTTCTACTTCCTGACTCTTAGTAACAGCTAGTTAACAAGCAGCGTCCACCACTGGTGGACAGTAGAGTGCTGGGCCCTGGAGGGGTAGCTGTGAATAAGGTGGACACAGTTCCAGCTTTCGGGAAATTTAGCCTCTGGCTGGAGTAAAATGCAGATACGGCGAGCCTGCGATCCCTTCTAGAACGGGAAAGATAGTTGTCGACACTTGGGAGCCAGGCTCTAAACAGTTTGGCCGTGTCCAGGGAAATGACAGTGAAACAGGGGTCTGAAGGATGGTTCGAGGCCAGTGAGGTAGAGGGCTCAGGAAGATTCTAGAGAGAGAGGCACACTGGAGCTCGTGGGTAAGTATGGCCCCTTTTGGGTGAGCAGGAGCCTCACCCAGGAGAGGGTGGTGTCTGGGAGATCCGAGCCACACTTGGAAGACGATACAAACAGGACCCAGTGCAGAGACAGGGCGAGTGTGGAATGGCTGGGGCGGAAAAAGGATTTGCCTGGAGCAAAGACCCAGTTTTTACTAGGGCAAGAAGAAAGGGGGGGGGGGTAGGTAGATCAGTGCAGCTGGAAGAACTGAGGGCAGGACCTGGGGCGTCTGCTGATCAGTGAGGTGGACAAGGCAAGCTCTTGGTGCTGGGGTTTGAGGGAAGGGGGTGGGGGGAGTTGAAACTGCCTTACTGACCAAGCATCAGGAGGAAAGGGGGGAGTTGAAACTGCTGGACTGTCAGGGCATCAGGAAGCTTTGGGGCCAGCCTAGCTGGGGCTGGGGCCCGGATGCACAGGCCACCAAGTGTCACCCCTGCCCTGTGCTATGTGCATCGTGGGGCAGGGCCCCAGAAACTCAGAAGCCCACTGGGGGTGGGGGTGGCGGGGGATGGGGTGGTGGGGGTGGCTGGGGTGGCGGGAGGGGGTTCACCAGGAGGCTGCACAGCAGGCCAGCCTTGTTACCACAGCAACAGCCATGGAGCAGGCACTTGGCCCACACTGGAGGGAGGCATGGGCAGAAGGAAAGAGTGCCCCGTGAAGGGGAAAAGACACCGCAGGGCAGCTCCATCTTCGCCTTGCTTTGCTATCCTCCACTACAGGTCTGTCTTGTTATCCTGCCACACTTGCATTTTCTCATCTTGACTGTGACTATGGTGAGGAGTGAGTGGCCTTGGTGGGAAAGCGCCTTCCAAATGCAGGGGAAGCCCTCGGCAGGAGATGGCGGTTGGAAAGGGTGCCCAGGAGGCATCGGGCTGGTAGACAGCAGCTGTTGAGTTATTGTTGGGTGGTATGGAAGGGGAGCCATGGAAACACAAGTCTGTGATAACCACAGCCATAAACCACTGCCTCTGAGACTGGCCTTGGCGTTGGCAATGGACTCTGGCCAAAGTCACAGGGCCGCAGCTTCAAAAAAGGTTGGCCGTGGTGTAACCAGGGCGTGGCACTGCTTCTAATACCATCAGAGGGAAAGTGGAGATGGCCTGGTAGTCTTCTGCAAGGCCCAGGCTTTCTGAGGAAGAGGGTAGAGGGAGAATGTCCTTAACAAATAATAATAATAACAACAACAATAATAATAATCAAAGACAAGCAGAAGGCTGGTGCCCGTGTCAGGCCTGGAGACTTTAATGTCCAGCTGGTTGGAGTGGCTCTGTGACAGATGGACTCTGGCACCGATCAGGCCTTTGTGAATGACGTCAGAAGCTCTGCCAGATCCTGCTTCTGGCTGGTGAGGAGAAGGGCCCGACCTGCCCATCTATGGCCTCCTGCCTGGTTGAGGTGGTTCCTGACCACTGCTGCTCAGTCCACACAGCTGGCTACTGAGGGAGGGGAGGCTGCTGGGCTGGGCTAGCCCTTCTCCATTCCAGTGCCTTCTGGCCCTTGGTCATGGCAGTTCTAAGCTGTGGCATTCTGGGTAGGCCTCACACCTGGGAGGAATAAGTGCATTCTGAGAGTCCCGGTGCTGGTTTGGACTGCCCAGGGAGGACCTGAGGCTCAAGCCTCCCAGGGCATGGCCCTGCCCTCTGGGGATTCTCGCTTCAGTAGCTCGGTTGCTGCCACCTCTACTTCCTCTGGTTCCATCTGGCAGGCATCCGCCAGGGCCTGGCCTGTTGCCATGACAAAGTTAGCATCTGCTGCTAAGGAGTCTAGTCCTCCTTGAACCAGAGCCTGCAGGGAGGAAAAGGAGACTTGGGTGGGTCTTCCAAGAGAACTGACTTCTGGGGCCCTCCACGGTTGCGCCTACCCTCTCTCCATGACAGAATGTCGCCAGGTCACCCCTCGTTTGTGGCCTGCTGCTCTGTCCCAGCCCCACCTCACCTCCTGGATCAGGAAGGCAGTAGCTGGAGCTGTGCACCTGCCAGCTGAGTTCCTGGGAACGCTCTCCTCGAAGTTCCTGCTGTGGGGTGTTTCCAGAGACCTTGGCACGGAGCCCACACTCTCCTCCCGCACAGGAGGCTCTGCCTGGAGGAACTGTTCCAAACACACAGAAGCAAAGATTCCCCCCCAAAGAGATGCACTAGAGCCAACTGATATACCGGAGCCCACAGCTCATCCGAGGGAGTCTCAACCAAGACCTACAGCCTGGGGAGGATGCAGGAACACAGGATCCTTCTGTGATGGATGGACTGCTACCTACAAGGCCTTTCCTCTGCCAGAGCCCCACTTCTAACATCAGGCCAGGTGGCGTCTATTGGCACATCCTCCCAGGCCTTTGCCTTTGGTACCTGGCACGGGGAAGGAGGCACCTGGCCTCCAGGCATCTCTCTCTGGGTCATCAGTCCTTTCGATTTGTCCTCATGGGACTTGCTGTGAGGTCCTGTGGGCAAGGCAAGGTAAGGTCAGTGGGGCTGCTGACTCCTGGTGGGCTGAGTCATCAGAGCCTTTCTTGGCCAGCTTCGGAAGGTAGTCTAGAGGAGAGACACATGGTGAAGCCTAACCAGCTCCAGGTCAGGCAGAAGTGGCCTAGCTCTCCTTGCCCAGTGCCTTGTCCTTACGGTCTGGAAGAGGCCGAGGGCCAGACTCACCAGCAAGCTCTTCTTCAGTGTGGCTATGTGCATGCATGTTACAGTGTGTGGGAGGGCAGGGAAGTACCCCGATTGCTACTGCGCTCCAGCATTTTGGAGCCTCCCTCAGACTGGTAATAACGCGCTCCCTCCCAGGGCTCAGCTAGCGCCCATCCCATCATAAAGGTGCCAAGTGGCTCTCCCAGGCTCTAAGGAAAGAGGGCACCCTCACCACCACCCCCAGGAGAAGGCCCAGCTTCTTAGTCACCAAAGGGACTGACCAGAGCCCCTGCAGGGCTGACTGAAGGGTCCTTCTCTGGGAGCAGGTGTGTCTGCCTCTTCCAGGAACTCCCGTTCATAGCGGATGCTGGAATGGAAGCAGAGCAGGCTGGGACCCTTTCACTGAGGTACCAGTGAGCATCCTGGCAGACTGCAAGTGGCCTTCACTCCAGGGCTGATTCTGCCAGCGCTTGACTCTATCTGTCCTTGACTCTGGGGGAGCAAGCCAAACTCATGGCTGCCTCCACTCTTGCTCAATGCTCCCCTATCCTTCTCACATTCTGTATCACCTCAGCACTCTTAAGATGCTAATTCTCAACCCTGACTACACATGGGCTCACTTGGCAAGCTGTGAAGACCATTGTGTGTGACCCACCGTAGACACTGGCAGGTCTGAAAGCTCCCAGATATTTCTCCTGTGCAACTGAAACCGAGAATCACTCTGGGCCAGCCTATGGACCTCAGTAACTCTTCTGTATTTCCTAATTGGTCCTAATTGGTCTCAATCATACCACACAACACACACTCTGAAAACAGAGGCCAGGTCCGATGCTTCCGTGTGTCCACACTACCTAGCACCATGGTGACTGACCCAAAGACGTGGGTGGAGCATTCTGGGATGCACTCAAGAGGCCTCTCTGGATTGGAGTGAGGTGTGGGCAGGCCTGACCAGGGGAAGTAGCTGCTCAGTTGGTGCCTGCCCTGTCCTGCCCAAAGAGACCGCCACTCAGCTGGCCTGTCCCCGAGCAGACGCCCCGCTGAGAACCCAGTCCCTGTGTTAGGATGGCGAAGCGCCTCTGCCCCCACCTGGTTGTATTTTATGACATTTCCATCACAGCCTGGGATTAGTGCAATGGGAACTGCCCACATCCAGCAACTGACCTTATCACCCAGAATTTCCTACCGTCTGTGCGGCTGCTGGAGGCCCTTTATTAAACATTACTGTGTGACCAATACATTTCAGCGCCTCCCTACTGAGAACCACAGGAAGGCTGGCTCAGGTTTGCGGTCCACGCTGACAAGAGGCTGCCCCCTGCTGGCCACAGACGCCTCTTCAGTCCAGGTTTGCCTCTTGTGTTCGGGGGTGCAGAGTGGTCCCCAAGGGCACACAGAAAACAAAGGACAGTCTACACACTTCATGGTGCCTCCTTTCCACTCAAGCCTATCTCAGAATGCGTATACCCACAGTTGGAAGTTACCACTGTTACCTGGAAAACACTGGACTGTTTCCATGGTTGCTGTTGCCACAGGCAACATTGGCATTGGCATTGTTGGTATTGGCGCGAGCCAGAGGATGGGTGCCTGGGTTATGGGGGAAGTCCTCCAGGAAGACGGGTGACTCCAGTTCTTCCATCTCTATCTCAGCAAACTGGAGGGGTCTCTGGTTGGCCATGACAGGGGGCAGGGAGTTGGTCCTTTCCAGGAAGTTGTCCACTTGACCAAACAAGCCTCCAGTCCTCTAGAGGCAAGGGGGAGAGTGGGACTACTGAAAGCAGTGACTGGGTATGAGGATACGGAGCGCATGGGGGTTGGGAGTCGGCTGTCACCCGGGGGTGATGGTGCTAGGAGAAAGCAATGGCATTGGGAGATGAATCTGTAAGGCCAGAAGAAGATGGACTGAAGGGTGATCCTGGAACATGGTCGCCACCCTCAGCAAAGTCTAAGTTTGATGGACAGACAGGATGCGCCTAAGGAACCATACGGGTAGCACACCCATGAACACAAGGCACACTGAACTGGGAGTCTGCAGAACTGTGTTCCAGCTCCCCTCTAATCAGGTGATACGGGACATTGCATGTCATCTCTTTGGGACACCATTTTGTGAAAACCTAATAGAGTTTAATGGGGTGTCCAAGAAGAATCTTCAAGATCCAATGGGTCGCAACTCTCCACAGAAGAATCAGGAACTAGCCTGAGTAGAAACAGATCCTCAGGAGATGGAATTAGGTAAGAATTTGTGAATAATGTCAGAAAGGGTGTATCATATTTAATACTTTTGGGTCATAGATTCTGAGCCCCAAAAGATGTGGGTGGCAAGGTGTAGGTGGTATTCTCATCTCCTGTGCAGCCTGGCTTCTAGTCTCTCTCTCTCTCTCTCTCTCTCTCTCTCTCTCTCTCTCTCTCTCTCCCTCTTTAAAGATTTATTTATTTATTATTAATAAATATTAATAAAGATTTATTTATTTATTACGTATACAGTGTTCTGCCTGCATGTGTCCCTGCAGGCCAGAAGGGGGCACTAGATCTCATTACAGATGATTGTGAGCCACCATGTGGTTGCTGGGAATTGAACTCAGGACCTCTGGAAGAACAGCCAGTGCTCTTAACCGCTGAGCTATCTCTCCAGCCCCTAGTTCTTCTCTTTATTGCTACTTACTATGTCTGGCCCCTCAAAAGTGAGTCATGGCCCACACTCACCCGGAATATCCCCTCCTCCATGGCAGCCTCCACCATGGCTCTCTCCAGCTCCTCCTCTGCTGTCAGGTCTCCTGAGATGGCGCGGTGGATCTCAGGAGCTGCCTCTTCCTCTATGGTCCGCAATCCAGCCTAGGGATGGTGAAGGGACAGATGACCCACAGTTCAGGAGTGGAGACCAGAAATGTCTTCCCTGGCCCCGCCTGTTCTGAACCCCTGCAACCACAGCCCTTCTCAAACCTGTTCTCCATCCTGGGTCAATATCACAGGACTATGAGGCCCCTGTGGTCCTGCTGTGGCCTGGGTGAGATAGCCTGCATTCTGAAAAGTCTCTAAGGGTAGAGACTTTGTACCCCTCCCATCCAAGCCTCTCTTTATTGGTATGTGTTTTTTTGGTCAATGAAACTTCATATCATGGGAGGAGGTAGGATCTGTGGGTGGTATGTAGAGTGAGTAGAAAATTTCTTAATGGGTTTGGAGATTTAGCTCAGTGGTAGAGCGCTTGCCTAGCAAGCACAAGGCCCTGGGTTCGGTCCTCAGCTCCAGAAAAAAAAATTAATAAAGAAAAATGAAAAAAAAAAGAAACTTCATATCACAACTAATAGAACACATCAAAATGAGTGTCACCGGATAATTTCAAAGAGGACACAGTATCATGTCTGGGACATTCTTACCCAAAATGCACATTTTCTATCTAGTGTGAGGGAACATCAGACCAACCCAACCAGAGGGACAACGTGGCCTGTGTCCTCAAAAGGGCCAAAGGCCACATTAAGGAAAGACTGCCAAGTGATTCCAGAAAGCAAGATGCCAAGGCAAGATGGCGTGCATGCAAGGCGTATGATTCTGAGTTGGATACTTTTCCTGTAAAGGACATCATTAGGGCAGCAGGTAAAACTTGAAGGAGGTGAGGGGTAGAGTACATTTGTGTATCAACACTCACTTCCCAGTTTCAGTGGTTGCATTGTGGCTATGTGGGAGAATTATGTAGGGCAATGCCACGCTTTCTGGAAATTCACACTGAAGTATTCTGAGCTGATGGAGTGTCGTGTGAGAGTTATTCTCAAATGGCTCATAGAAAACATTGCAATTGTGTAAAGTATAAAGTTATTTAAAAACCACCATGGCAATTCAAATACATTATTGAACATATGGCCCAGATGTGTGTGCATTTTGTTTTTAAAGATTTATTTATTTTAACTTTATGCGTATGGGTGTTTTGCCTGTGTATTGTCTGTGCACATGTGTGTGTAATGCCCAAAGAGGCCAGAAGGGGGCATCAGATCTTCTGGAACTGGAGTTACAGGTGGTTGTGAGCTGTGTAGGTGCAGGGAACTGAACTTGGGTCCACCTTTGGAGCAGCAAGTTCTGTTAACCTCTGAGCCATCTCTCCAGTCCTACATGTCTACTTTGGAATTTTTGAATCATGGGCATTACAATGAACACAGAAAAAGCAGTCAAAAGCCCAATGAGATAAAACAAACAGTTCTAAACATTTCTTCTCAGACTCGGTGGAGCAGACCCCTGGTGGGGCAGGGTCTGCTTTCTTTGGAAACCACTGCTCTGACTAGAGGTTTCTCTTTTGAAGAAATCAGATTTTCTTTGGTCTAGTCACTGAGAGATGAGGAGCTCCCAGATCTATTTCTGAGGCCAAAACACCCTCCATCATGGTCAGAACTGAACTATCTTCTCTTATGTTTTTGGTTGTGAGCCTAGCCTTTTTTTGGGGGGGGGGGTTGAGACAGGGTTTCTCTGTGTAGCTTTGCACCTTTCCCAGAGCTCACTTGGTAGCACAGGCTGGCCTCGAACTCACAGAGATCCACCTGGCTCTGCCTCCTGAGTGCTGGGATTAAAGGCGTGCGCCACCACCGCCTGGCGAGCCTAGCCTTTAATGGCTGATCTATCCCTCCAGCCCGGAACTATCTTCTCATTCTGTTCATCCAGGTCCCTTCTCTTTGCTTCCATCTCTGATGGTTGATGACGGACCAGAGAAGAACTTAGTTCGGCAGGGATGTCCCTAGGAACCCACCTAGGCGGGCTTACCTGTATCTGAACCGTGTCCTTTTTGGGTCGATACCCATAATATTCCTCCTGGCGCTTCACGAACTTCCGGAAGTGTTCCTGGATGAGGAATGTGGCATAGAACTTCCCCACCGTCACCTCGTCATCTGTAGATGGCCAAAAGGGAGGTAGTGAAGGCCAGTGGGAGTCTCACTGGGATTCGGAAGGGAAAGCTGAGGGGCATTGGGCTCAGGTGCTCGGTCCATCCTGCTGAGGTGGTGAACGGGCACCTCCCGCCCTGAATGGATGCCCTGTTAGATGCATAGTCTCAGCCATCCTGTGTCTGCCCTAGACTCTGGTCTCCCCAGGCAGCACTCACCTCCTATTGGAGGGATGACTTGGTCCAGGAGCTTCATGCTGGTTCTTTTCCAGATCTTTTTGATGATGGCTCTCAGCTCCTCATTAGCTTGTTCGAAGTTGCCTGGGGCAGGGCATGAGAAAGGTAGGCGTGGCCCTGAAGTGGCCGAACTTGACCAGGTTTCCCCAGCTGCCTGCCGTTAGTTCTGCACTCTCTGGCTCAGTGTTCTTTTGGGGTAGCTGCTGTGCTCTGTCCTGACAATGGGATGGGGGCAGGGGGGCAGCAGCCCGGCTCCTGGGTGCTGGACTTTACTCCCCATAGGTCTTGGCTCACAATGGTCAGACTGGTTAATTTGGTAGGGCACCATTTCCCTTTCTCTCTGTCAAAACACCAAGTCTCTGCATACTCTAGTCTGTCCCACGGTCCCCAAGCAGCCCTCCTGCTACCCTGACTTGCTCCTTCCTGAATGCTGGCTTCCCTCTTCTTGTCTGCCCATAGCCGCCTCAGATAGGGGGATGCCCCCAAAGGCCCTGGAACCCTGCCTCAACCCTGCTTTTAACCCTGCTCCTCCCGTGTCTGTATTCCAGGTTTAGGGGCTTGAAGGTGTAGTGGAATCAAGTGTGGGCCCTCATGCCTGCCCAGGACTGAGTTCTCCCTCTGTCGAGCCTGGAACCACTCAGGGGGGACCCCAGCCCTGAGTGATCACCGTCATGCCTCAGGGCCTGACAGCAGAGCTGAGGAACCTGAGACAGAACCTTAGTGAGCTTGCCAGGCAGAGCAGCCTCAGACTCCCTGCAAGACCTGAAGGGCACGAGCAGTTGGTGACCGTGGCCTGGCTTCCCTCTGTCCACATTTCTGGGAATCTGTGTCAGAACCCACCCTCGAAGAGAAAGGGGCATCCATGAGCGGGCTCTCACCTTCTGTCTTGATCTTGAGGGCTGTGCGTACCAGGGCGAAGAGTGTGGCATTGAAGGTGACTGTACCGTCGCTGTTCAGGGGCATGTTCATACCCACCAGCCTCTGTGCACGGAGAGGGAGGACTCACCGATGTACTGGGACCAGGCCCAGCTCATCAGGTCATCCTCACCCGGGTGGCATGGGAAGGGATGGTTATAAGGGCTGCTGTGTGGGCTGACTAGGGTGCATCCATGAGACCTGAGGTCAGCAGCGAGGAACTTGGAAACCGCTGTAGAACCTGGAATGTCTACCATGGCCCGTGTGTTACAGGTTTGCACCCTAGGGTGGTGCTGCTGGGAGATGGTATAAACTGTAAAGGGTGGGCTGGGGGGCAGCTTTGGGTCACTGAGGAGCAGGGTTTCTTTTCTCTTTGGGTCTTGACCATGAGACGAGTGGGTTTGCTCCACCGTGGCTCTTACCATGGTATGTGGCACCAACCCCGCCAACCAGAGGCCTAAATGCAGTGAGTTTGCCTGGTCTATGGATTGGAATCCCCAAACTGGGAACTAAAACGGCCCCTTTCTCTCTCTCAGTTATTTGTTACGGTGGTGGTCATCTGACTGACGTAGTGATCCGGGAAATCACTGCTGTAAGATGCCTCCTCCTAGCAGGCTCTCTCTGGCCACCTAGCGCCACAGCACCTGTTGATTTGGATCCCCTGAGCCACAGTTGCTTCGCCTCGCAGATTACCTTACATGCTACCCTGTGTGGGCAGAACTTCCCGAAGCCCAGAGGGGGCTGGATCCTCCTCAGCAGGGTCACCACATCCAGGTGCTTGATTCTGCCCCTGCGGGAGGACACACAGACTGGTAGATCCAGGAACGTCACCCAGAGCACCCCTGCTCTCGACTCAGAGAGTGGAAAAGGAGGGAAGGAAGCCAGGGGGCCAGGAACATTTCCTGGTTTTAAAGCTCGTTTAAAAGGCCCGGGAGCCTAGTGTATTATTTTAAATACATTTTAGTAGTTCTTTGCAAATTTCATACAATGTGTTTCGGTCGTATTCATTCCTGCCTCTGCCTCCCTCGACTCTTCTCAGATGCCCCCCCCCCCCCAATAGCCTTTCAAAAGAAGAGAAGAGGTTTGGGTTCATGGGTGCCCACTACAGAATGGGGCTCTCCATTGTGGGCAGATACATGCTTTCTCGCAGGGAGCTATCCTCTAGTGCAGGGGATCTGGATTTCACTTCCTTCATGCTAAGGCCATCCTTAGGTTTTGGTCAAGCTGAAAGCGGGGGTGGGGTGGGGGGCGACTCTGGGGTTGTACTAATAAATCAAGGGAGTGGCAGCCCACTTCAGAGACCCCTCCAGAGCTGGGAACACAACTGCAGTGTGACCATGACCTCCAGAATAGGCCCCAAACAGAGCAACCAGGAAGGTCAGGTGAGTACATGCCCAAGGCCCTGGCAGTAATAGAGGGCTGCCCTAGGAGCGTTCATTTGGGATGTTTTATGGACTGCCTTGTCCTCAGAGCTGGCTGGGAAAGAAATGAGACATTTCTGTCTTGTTGGGAGCACAGAGGTCCTTGTGCTCCCAGATAAGCACTAAGAAACCAGGGATGTTAAGCACACAGGGCTGTCTTTTCAAAGAAAAAGATGTACAACCTGTTTTCTGCCCAGAAGGCTGGGAATGGAGGTGGCTGATAGCCTAGGTGACCCTTGTAGCATCTGTAGGGCCAGGCCAGACCTGGCACCTCCAAACTCCCACAATCAGGACTGAAGGTGACCAAGTCTAGATGACCTCTGTGCTATCTGTCTGATCTGCCCAGATCTCCCCCTAGACCTTTAAGATAGCACATGCAGCCTGTCTATAGACCCCATCTTCGTGGAAGAAGTGATGTGGACTTTGAGAAGAGGTTCGATGTAATTATGCTTTACTGTGCACACAGGATTGTGTTACACTAGGAAACTTTTTTTCCAAATTGTACTGTATTTAAATATGGCTAAAATAAACTGCCTGATGTCAGACTCTAAAGTTAGAACCAATACCAGCTACTGAGTCGTGTTGAACTGGATTTCCTTCTTGCCTCGCACAGATCGATACTCTGCTGGCCTCAGCATTTGCAGAGACCCCCACATTGTCTGTATCCTAGGTGCTGAGTACGCACACATACAACACACACACACACACACACACACACACACACACACACACACACACACACACACACACGCCCATATGCATACTTGGGATTGAGCCCAGGGTCTCTCACATGACCAGCAAGCATCTATCACTGAGCTACATCCCAGCTCCCAGGCTCAAGTTAGTACTGTGGGGTAGTGATAGAAGCAAGTAAATTAAAAAAAAGTGTGTGTGTGTGTGTGTGTGTGTGTGTGTGTGTGTGTGTGTGTGTCTGTCTGTCTGTCTGTCTGTCTGCCTGTCTATGTGAGTGAATACTATGAGTGTTCAGGTACCCATGGAGGTCAGGAGAGAATGACTGATCTCTTGGAGCTAGAGTTACAGACCGTTGTGGGTCATCTGACATGGGTGCTAGGAACCAAACTTGGGTCCTCTGGAAGAACAGCCAGTGCTCCTAACCACTGAGCCATCTCTCCAGCACGCCCCCCTCAGTAGTCTTTAACGTTCCCTTTGGAAGTATTTTAGGGGACAGTTGCCAAGGACTCTGGACAGACTCGCCTTGAATTTTGGTGCCGTCACTTACTGTGGGACGCAGGACAACTTAATGTCTCTGCACCTCAGTGTGCTCATTTGTGAGACCACGGTGACCAGAGGACATGTGCCTTAGGTTGTCGGAAGAACTGGATGAGCCAATACATGTAGTATTTAAACCTGACAACTGGGACACATTTAGCAAACGTGATCTTACTACTTCTTCTATCAAGAGAAGTAAGAGAGAAGTGCCCTCCCCGCCAGGCTTTAAGGTGCAGGCAGATGGCCTGAGGAGCAGGCTAAGGCTAATGAGGACTCTAACTCAGACAGCCTGAGTGGGGCCTGGGACTCTGCATTGTAATCGATCTCCAATACAGCCGGTGAGCAGAGCCCAGAGTGAGCAGCCAGGCCTGGAGCGCCTGGTGAGGTACTGAGAGCCTCCTCACTCCCAAGTACTAAGTAGACAACTAGAAGCTTGGTGAGCATTTCCTTAGAAAGTCAGGGGGTTTCTCCTCAGAGGGAATCCCTTCCAACTCTGAGACATGCCGTGGAACCTTGGGTGGATTAAGGGAGAACAGATAGACTCCTGAGGGAATGCTAGGATGAAAGGGTGGGCAGTTTGATAAGCACCCAGCACGGCCCACAAAGACTCACTTAGCCTCCGGGTCATACTCGGCCCAGATGGCCTTGAACTCATCCAGGTGGTGAGGGCCCAGAATGGACCAGTCCCTTGTGAGGTAGTCAAAGTTGTCCATGATGACAGCCACGAAGAGGTTAATGATCTGCAAAAAGATACAGGTTCCCACAGCACAGGCAGGTGCGGCAGTGACTGGTGTCGGGGTGGGGGACAGGAGCAGACTAGGCATGGGCTTCTTCCTCCTGCCAGGCCTCCGGCACACTCCACATTCCACACGCAAGTGAGGCTGGACTTCCGTCCTTGCCCCGCATGGGCTCTGCCCAGGTGCTTGTGACCATTCGCTAAAACCAAGGTAGGGCACCTCTTGGGGAGCCATTCTGATTTCTGAGAGCTATTCTGCCTCTTCTGGCCTGGCCCATGGCCCTCTCGCCACGCCAGCCTTTTCCTGTCTACCCTGGGGGTCCTCTGAATCGCCAGGCTTGCTCACATACAGACTCCCTCCGTCAGAGCCAGGGCTGGGTCTTGTTCACGGTTCCTACCTCCTCACCTGTCTCTGTGCCTGGCAAATGTTAGACATCCAAAGGTTTGGGGGTGAATATTGGGAAGAAAAAGGAGCGCCCGTATGAGGGGGCCCAGGGGATGCCTTCCTCACAGACAGCGCTGCCACCCCCAAGTGACTTCATGCTGTTTCTGACCCGAACCAGGACCTCTTGACTCGTTTCCAGAGTGTCAGTTGTCTTTTAACTCAACATCTTTCTGTGCTGAGGAACAGTTAGGGTTAAATGTCTCCACTGGGAGCCTCTCCCTCTGGGAGCCTCTCCCTACTGGGAGCCAGCCTCATCACAGTCCTCTTGATTACAAACTGCACACGTGATGTGCATACTCTATAGAGTAAGCTCGCCGTGCACACAGTGAAAACATCTCACAGCCTGACTGGAGCAAGAAAGATCTCACAAAACACAGACACCCCAAAGGATCAGAATAACGGACTGTCTAACAGTTTCCAGGATCCCAGAGGTGTCCCCATGTAGGAGGTGATAGGCTCCACCCAACCTCACCCCTCAAATCAAAGCCCCGCCCTGGCTGGAGCCTGCTGACTCGGTTCTCACCAGGAAGGCGCAGAGCATGTAGAAGCTGATGAAGTAATAGTAGGCAAAGTTGGTACCACACGTGTACTCCTCGCCCGGGGCGTAGTCTGACTCTGGGTCACACAGCTTCCCGTAGCTGCAGGCCAGCAGGATCTCTTGCCAGGCTTCTCCTGTGGCACACCTGAGCAGGGGAGAGACGCTGTGCGTTGGCCTGTATACACGTGCTTGGTCCTGGGGAACGTCAGCCGGGAGGGGGGAACAGAACTAGGCTCCTCCCCAGGGTAGGATCCCCACAGGCTTGGTCACAGTGACCCCTCTTCTCGGCAGCCCCTCTGCTCCACCTTTATGCATGGTGAGAGTAGAGCTGAGCCACAGAAAAAACCCTTCTTGGAGTGGGGTGGCTTTTACACATGATGACCGTCACCGCACAAGTGAGTGTCACCGGTCAATGTCAAGGGTCACTGAGGCCTCAGCAATTTTCGAGAGGGACATTTGACCTCTGAACTCTCCTTTCGCAGGGCAAAATAGGCAGTGTTCCATTCAGGAGGAATTCAGTGCCAAATATCAATGCAAGGTTTTGTAACGGTGACAACTGGGTATTAAGCCAGGCAGGGGACTCCTCTAGCGCAGGGCCTGTATGGGTCTGGCACTGCTTGGAGGGGTGCAGAGGGGGACCCCTAGAGTGCAAAGGGGGACCCCTGGAGTGCAGAGGGGGGACCCCTGGAGTGCAGAGGGGGGACCCCTGGAGTGCAGAAGGGGGACCCCTAGAGTGCAGAGGGGGGACCCCTAGAGTGCAGAGGGGAACCCCTGGAGTGCAGAGGGAGGACCCCTGGAGTGCAGAGGGGGGACCCCTAGAGTGCAGAGGGGGACCCCTGGAGTACAGGGGGGAGCCCTGGAGTGCAGAGGGGGGACCCCTGGAGTGCAGAGGGGGACCCCTAGAGTGCAGAGGGGGGACCCCTGGAGTGCAGAGGGGGGCCCCTGGAGTGCAGAGGGGAACCCCAGCAACGCCAGCGACTCATGCCTGAAGAGCAGCAACACAGCTTGAGGGAAAGTCTGGAAGTTGTTGTTCCGGTTAATCTGTGTCCCGTCCACCATGGCGATCTTCCCGAACATCTGCAAAGCACAGAGAACCAGGATACAAGCAAGCACCTCTTCGTCTCTTCAGTCGTCTCCCGCCACGTCTGCGTGACCTGCTTCCTACCCTCACCCTTATTTCTCCCCGGTGCCTTTCACTTGGAACCGTGTCAGATCGGAAGCCGAACACACTGGATTCTTTCCTGGGTCCTGTAACGTTCTTCCTATCACACCAAACAAAAGGCACTTTCTCTACGGCAAGCACTAGATGAGTCAAGACGTGGGGAGGGGTTCTGGGCTAAGGCCTCCAGCTAAGGCTTTAGAGGCCAGGTCTGCTTCCTGAAGGGCACCGCATGCCAGGGTCTCTCCTGGGCTACACCCTGGCTCGTAACATGGAGCATCTGGGGTTCAATTCTACCTCCTCTCTCAGCTTGGAGCTGACCCCTCGGCTCCTGGGATGTGGGAGGCAGGGAAGTTCAGTATTCAGCTGCATGGTGGGTAGGTCTTTCTGGGTCCACAGACAAACCCTCCAGCTTAGCTAGGACCTCACCCTTTGGCCTGGGCCCACCCGCCTCTCACCTGCATGCCGATGACTGCGTAGATGAAGAAGAGCATGACAATGAGCAAGGCCACGTACGGCAGGGCCTGTGGGGGAGAGGACGCAGCATCAGCTAAGTGTTTCACCCGCCTGCTCCGAGGGCCACAGAACCACAGCCCCGGGTCCTGCAGCCTGCCCTCCCTTGGCTCACCAGGGACCTGCCTGGCTCTGGAACTCTGGGACCCCACCCTGGGCTAGGGGCATCCCTGGGTCAGTTTCCTGGATCCCTGGTCTTGGCCTGTTGGGCTGGGCACCCGCACCTGGAAGGACTTGATGAATGTCCACAGCAGGGTGCGCACACCCTCGGCCCGGCTCAGCAGCTTGATCAGTCTCATGACCCGGAACAGGCGGAAGAAGGCACTGGAGATGCGGGCGCTCTCATCTGGGTCCTGCGGGGCAGCAGCCCCAGAGGTCAGTCTGGGGCTGCCACTCCAGGGTAAGGGGCAGAGCAGGCAGGAAATGCAGTGCACGCACGCGCGGGTGGGTTTTTTTTTTTTTGTGGGTGTGTATGTGTGTAAGTGTGTAAGTGCGTGTGTGTGAGTATGTGTGTGTGTGTGTGGTGTGTGTGTGTGTGTGTGTGTGTGTGTGTGTGTGTGTGTGTGTGTGATATTCATAGTGGGAGGATTCCAGTCCCACTTCACAGTCCCTATTGTCTCATAGCCTTGGACCATCCTGGGATGCAGGGCTCTGGGGCTGTGTATCTCAAGAGGGTTGACTGTAGGGTCCAAGCTATGTAGTAAGCCAGTGCTTGGGAGCAGAGCAGGGATTCTTTCTGGGTTGAGGCTGCAGCAAGGCCCACTGCTGGCGTCCTGTTCATCTCTCCCACTCCGTAAACCGGCACTAAGCTGAGTATCTGGTGGCCCGTAATGTCTTCAGAAGTGTCCAGTAGCTTTACCAAGCTGTTTGCCGGACACTCAGTGCGGTCACTCCCCCTTGACCCACCCTACTCTTGAGTGTTGTAAGTTGGGCAAGCTCCTGCCCTTGTACCAGCCTTAGGCCTGTTCCCTGTGTACCAATTTGGGCCCTGTTCTCTGTGCCCGCTAAACTATCATGGAGGTCCTGTGCCCTCATCTATAGAGAAGGTATGGGGAGAATCCTCGGCCCATTCCTCAGGGCTCTAAGGTAGCCACTACATCCATGCATATTCTACCACAGAGCCCCCCACCTCTACCCAAACCCCAACCCTCACTGGGCCTGCTCTAGGGAGAGGAACCCCATGCAATCCATGCAGCCAGCTCAGCATGCAAGCTGCAGGGCAGTGCGAACAGGCTCATGCGGCCTGAAAATTACAACGTTCCCGCAGCCTCCACCCAGGCAATACAGTCCCCCGCTGGAGGCCAGGAAAGTCTGTGGAGAAAAGAGACGAGGTGGAGGGGAGGGGAGGGGGAGAAAGGGGAGAGAAACACATGGGAGGGAGGTGAAGAGAGCTGTCAGAAAGGACAGACACGAGGAGAGTTAAAAGAGAGAAAAAGACAGGCAAGGGATGGAGACCCCACGTGGCTGCAGTTGGGGCAGAGAGTGGGTGGGAGCGAGGACAAAGCTCTAGGGAGTCGTGAGGCAAGAGGCCTGGGCAAGGGAGTAAGAGGGGAGGGGAGCCTGGACAGAGACAGGTCCCATCTCATCTTTGGGACGCATCTATGGGTGCCAAGGGCTTGGGTTCTCCCTGGGTCTGGGTTATGTGGTCCAGGGAACATCCTTGCTAAGGACATACTGGGAAACACATGCTCACAGTTATGAGGAGATTTCCCCCCATCCCCTGTAACCAGGGTTGATGCCCTCCCAGGGGTCCAGCTTCCAGGGGGTGGGGGACACTGGAGACCCCTCCTCCCACCAGGTGTCCCTCGGCTCAGGACTGGGACCAGGATCAAAGCTCGCATCTCAGTGGCCTGGCTCCTCGGTGGTTGGGTATATGGGAGTGGCTATCTTTTCCTTGGCCACATTTCATGAGATGCCCGTCTTGGGAGCCCTGGGTCAATGAAGGAAGCAATCATTGAGCTTCTGTGTGCCTGCAGGGAGATTGGTCCCAGCACTCGGCTCCCTGCACCACTGGTCTCAATCCTGGCTGCATGTCAGATTCATCTAGAGAGTTATACAGTATGTGTGCCACTGCTGGGACCCACCAGGCCAACGAAGCTAGGGACCATGGAACAGGCCTGGTTTCAGCGCACACCAGGAGAGTCACGTGTAGCCGGATGACAACCCTGTTCTTGTGTAGTCTGACCAGTAGCCACTTGCCATGAGTGGCCATTTGAATTACAATGAAAACCAAATGAAATTAGAAACTAGTTCCTCAGTGCCATCAGCTACATTTTCAGTGACCAGGAGGTAGGTGCATGTGAACAGGGCAGGGTGGGTGGGGCTGGCATTGCAATTCTGACAGAGAGGCAAGGCCCTTCCCTAGTTTGTATGTCAGGAACGGAAATCAGCCTTAACATGACCCAATCACATATTCATGGTAAGGGAAAATTTTTTCCACTTCTGAAAACCAAAGTATGACCATGACATCTTCCACAGCCAAGAGAAAGGTTTCTGGCACATGGGTCTCAGGCTTTGAGAAGTAACTGTTTGAATTGGAGCTGTTTATTCTGGCTGTTTTGAGTTCTGTCTTCAGGCTACTTGGGACAAGTATGGCTCTCGGGACACAGAACATGTTTTCTTGGCAAACAGCATGCATGAAAACACACAGCACATATACACTACACATTATTCTCTCTCCCCCCTCTCTCTCTCTGATTTTTCCCAGAGACCACCCCCTACCAGGCCTGAGCAGATGGAGCTGTCTGTCACCATTTGTGATGAGGTGACCAGGGTTCCCAGGATCCTCCCCTAGTACAACAGACAGTTGGTGTTGGCAGCCAAGTCCCCAGAAGGTGCCACTTTCCCTGGGGCTGGGCTTTTGGAGCCTCCGCCCAAGGCCCCTTCCCCACAGACTCAGGCTTTTTTCGGCTGGGCTCCCCTTTCAGGCATCTGCAGGGTTGATATCTGTCTTTCCCATCAACTTGGTGCTTTGGGCTAGGAGGTAGGAAGTTCACAAGGAGGCCCTGCCTATGATGAGTCTCCTGGCTCGAAGGAGCTATCACTTGGGTAGAATCTCGCTGCTCCCCAGCTGGAGTGACTTAGATAGATGAATATCCTCTCTTTCTCTTCCTCTTGGCTTCCTCTGCCTGTGCCTGGTTCCTGGGTGTGGTTCAGTGATGAGCCAAGAGGACACTGGTTTTTGCTTTCTGCTTCTGATCTTTGGATCGCTTCTTCCAGCCTCCTCTCACCTTTTGCTCAGCCTTCAAAATACACCCCAAGTTGACCACCTCTCACCACCCTACAGCCGAAACCCTTCTCTGCCCCCTGCCGTGTGGACTGCTGCATGCCCCTCCTGGCTGCTGTCCATGGGTCAGTCCTGGTCCCTCCCAGCACAAGCTCAACATGGCAGCCACAGTGATCCAGTCAGATCTCATGTCTGAGCATGTCTGCACCTTCCAAAGAGCTCTTCGCCATCTCAGAGATCTGACCACAGCTTGTTAGCTCTGTTCTGCCCCATTCCGGGTACAAGGGCCTTCTGCTAGCCTCTGTGTCCAGCAGGCACGCTCCTCCTACAGGCCCTTCACACATTCTCCTTTTGCTTTCCAACAGTGTCTGTCATAGAGACAAGGCTTACTCCTTTGCTCTATTCAGATCTCGCCTCCAATACGCTCTTAACACCACCCTCTCCTTCCCTTCCGTGCTCCATCCTTACCCACTTTGATTTATCACCATGCATTCTATCATGTGGTTGATTTATTGTCTGCTGCCCACTACAGTTTTCTTCCCTGCTGTGCCTCCAGCACCCATACAAGGCACATATAGGTATTCGGTAAGTGTTTAGTAAGTGGCATAACGGACTGACTCCTTAGAGAAGAGCCGCCTTTTCAGTCATTTAGATTAACATCTCAAAAGTGGAGCGCTCACCCTTCCATGACTTGATCAAAACCTTTAGTGCGTTCCTATAAAGTGAGTGGGCTCGTGAAGTTCACAGCCTCCCCAGCCTTGTCCGGCCCCCTTCTCCCCTCTGCATGTCCGTATGGACCTATTGAGACACCCCAGCATGTCTGACCTCTTCACATCCTCTCCCACATATCTCCAGAAGTTTCCCTGCCCTGGACATGTTATCCTCCTCAACTCCACTGCTACCTCCTACACCTCCCCCAACTCAGCCGCAGACAACCTCTGCTGGACACTGAGTTCTTTCTTTTCTTTTGGTTTTTCGAGACAGGGTTTCTCTGTGTAGCTTTGTGCCTTTCCTGGATCTCGCTCTGTAGACCACGCTGGCCTCGAACTCACAGAGATCTGCCTGGCTCTGCCTCCCGAGTGCTGGGATTAAAGGCGTGCGCCACCACCGCCCGGCTGACACTGAGTTCTTCATGTCTGCTGTGTTGGCATACTCGGATCCACCCGGTACCCAAGGCACCATTCTGCTCTGGAGGATACAACTCCTCGAAGGCAGAAGACTTGTCCTTCCACCGGTCTAACCCCTAGGGTGCCATGCTGCGCTTGCCATGGGTACCCCATAAACTCTGCGGACTGAACAGGAGCCCTGCCCCAGTGGGGGCTCTGCCCACCCCATACTCACATCGATCTCACTCAGGATGACATCAATGATGCTGCCGATGACGATCAGGAAGTCAAACACATTCCAGGGGTCTCCAAAATAGCCCTGGGAAGGAAGGCCATGGGAGAGCAGGGGCTGAGCTGTGGATGGAAGCAGCTCTGACCGCCAACAGGGGGTGGTGGGGTGGTGAGGGGGGCACCCATCAAGGTGCTGGGCAGGCCAGGGCTGCAGCATCCCAGCTCTTCTCTCTTTCTGACTTCTGATTTCTAATTCTCTTCCCCTAGAGCGTCAGTGGTAGGGGTTGTTGGCAGCTTAGTCTAGATGGGAATCTCTTTCGCCTCCAGAGTTCCACTTAAAACTCCTGCCAGAGGGCAGGCAGTGGTGGCGCAAGCCTTTAATCCTAGCACCCTGGAGGCAGAGCCAGGCGGATCTCTGTGAGTTCGAGGCCAGCCTGGTCTACAGAGCGAGTTCCAGGACAGGCTCCAAAGCTACACAGAGAAACCCTGTCTCAAAAAAACAAAACAACTCCTGCCAGAGCTCGATGGCACAGAACTGGATTGGATTGGAATGAGACTGTGGGAATGGATTCGAGAGCCAAAGAAACAAAGCAAGATCCCAGTTGGAGGCCTATGCTTCAGAAGCAGAAAGGGAGGCAGGGGATGGGAACGGATCCACAGATGCAGTACCCAGAATCTGTGAGCAGCCTGAGGACAGGAGCCTAGGCTGAAGGGCCCTCAGTAGAAGAAGACCCAAGTCTCTCGTCCCAGGCCACAGCCGTTCCTCTGTCCCCGTGGCTCAGTCACTCACCCTGGGCTTGAACGCGATGAGCTTGAGGACCATCTCCAGGGTGAAGATGATGGTGAAGGCCACGTTGAGAATGTCTGAGATGTGGTTCATCTGTTCCGACTGGTTGTAATGCTGAAGAGGCAACGGGGGAGATGCGGGCCAGACGTACCAGCTCCAGATGGCCATCCTCGATGCCTCCTCTCTGTGGGCAGCCCCGCCTGTCTGCCCTGGGGCCCACTTCTCACCTGTGTTTATCTCGTCAAGCTGGAAGACTAGTCATCCCCTGACTTCCACCAGATCTTAGGGATACCTCTCATGCCTATTCCACCCCATAATAGGCAGTGGTAAAGGATAGAGTGGGAGGTTCAACAGGCGCAAGGCCGACCAAGTATGGCTTGGGGCTGCAAGGCCAGATATGATTTACACATTGGTCCTGGGTGGCCAGAATTGGCAGTCTCCTAGGCAGGGCTCTGCATAGTCATTATAGAGGAGGACTAAAGAGAAGACCCCGTGCGTTCTGGGTTGACATCACCACTGTCTAGTGGACACAAAGCTGGCCAAGTTTCCTATATCCTATACCCCAGTGACGGGGATGAAGAGACCCTTCAGTTGACAGCCTTGGCTTCTGTGACCGCCTCTATGGTCCACCTGAGACTCTCGCTCTTTTTTGAAAAGCTGATGAAATTCCAACGTCTTCTATAGAACCTTCCAAGGTAGGCAAGAAGGGTCTGCTGATTGCCCTCCCCCTTAGTGGCATCGTCTACGGCCGCTGCCCGACTCAGCTCCCAGACACTATTACTTATATTCCTCTACATGACCAGGGTCTGTAGCTCAGTGAGTCCCCTCCCAGGTCTCCACGAACCTACAGTGCGTGGTCCTATCATCGTGTTCTTGTTTCAGTGTGAGATATTCCCCCACAGGCTTGTGTCTTTGAACACGTGGTCCCCAGACTGGGGTGCATTGGGAGGAAGTAGGTCACTGGGGTAGGCCTTGAGGTTTATAGCTAAGCCTTGCTTCCCACCCTGTCTCTGCTTCCCGGTCTGCGGAGAGGGAAGCAGCTGCCGAGAGTTCCCATCACCATGCAGCAGCCTTTCTTTCAGTCTGTACTGTAATCCCCTCCAGTCACGAGCCAAAGTCAACCTCTCACTCCTCGGGTGCTTCGTGTAAGGTGTTTGGTCACAGCTATGAGAAAAGCAACTAACATATATTAAGTATTTCTTGGGCTCCTAGGAGCAGGGAGTCTAGCTGTGAAGTTGTATTATAAAGGGCGTAAGAGACCAGATGCTTAATTAAATAGCAAGATATGATCGATGAAGGGGTGGCTTCTCTCCTAAGAGGGCTGCCTGTCTTGTGAATCCTAAGCCTATTTTTTCTTGAGGGTCAGAGCGCCTTGAGTTTCCGAACAACCCAGCCGTCCAGATTTGCAACAGTGAAGGGAAGACAGAGAACACGTGTTCTGCTTCCTGCGCATCCTCCTTGCCTGTAGCATTCATCTCCTGTTTGCGGAATTGCCATCCCATCTAGCTGGAGGCTGGGATCAGTTCACTCCTGTGTCCTGTGGCAGGTGCTCTAGAGACACCGACTGGGATGGACTGGGGACTTCTCGACATCCCTGCCCCGCCCAGGCCCTAGGTCCTGGTCAGTTCCCCATCTCCTTACCTGCATGCCTAAGCAGATAGTGTTGAGCATGATGAGGGCAAACATCAGGTATTCAAAGTAGGAGGAAGTGACGACGTACCACACCTGATACTGGTATGGGTTTTTGGGGATGTAACACCTCAGTGGGCGGGCCTTCAGGGCATACTGTACACATTGGCGCTAGAACACGATAAGAGAGCAGAGGTCAGCACCAAGAGGCCCATGCCTCCGTCTCTGTACCTATGACCATGGGGTTGTAGGAAGCCTGGTGTGCGGCGTAGGAACAGCTGTGGCCAGGCGCTGAGGAACTCGGAATGACTGGGCATCTTGAGTTCCCCTCGGGTGATCGTGACTCATTCTGATCACAGCTGCAGCCCAGTGCAGAGGTTCTGAAAGGCTTTCTCTCGGGACAACAGGCAAGTTCCAGAAGAAAGCCTTCCCCCCACACCAGTGCGAACTGATTCAGGTTGGAGGCAAATGGGGTCCACAGACCAGGGCTGGGCCCAGGTGGGGGCCTCTCTTCACGGGCCCGTGGGACGCTGCTGCCCATCTCCGGCAGGTGGCTCAGTACCTGGTTCTTGTCCAGCTCGCAGTTCTTATACTCCGTCTCCCCCTGTTCCTGGAAGGTGACGATGACGAAGCCCACGAAGATGTTCATCATGAAGAAGGCGATGAGGATGATGTAGATGATGAAGAAGATGGCCATCTCCACCCGGTTGTTGTAGATGGGGCCTGTGTCCTCCTCATTGGAGTCTATGGCCTTGTACAGTAGCCTTGGGGTAGGCAGAGAGGAGAGGGAGGATAAGTAGGGTTGGGATAATGAGGGTCAGATCCGGGCCAGGAAGGTGGGTGTTATCCCAGTGGCCACAGGAGCCAGAGCAACTTTCTGGATATGAGAGAGAAAGGCAGAACTGGTTTAGGGAGGGCTAGAACCCACCCTGTCACGGTCCTGCCACTCCATGGGGGCATCTTAACTACCCCCAGCCAACCATTAAGACTCCCCTGTGGGGAGAGAGGCATGCATTTGTGTGTGTGTGGGGGCGGATTGGGCAGATTTTGTCAGAGTCCTCTGGTCAGGCTGCGTCATGAGTCAGTGGGTTGGCTGAGCACAGCTACAGGCCGGCACGGTACAGTGGGGGCATCTCGTCTCTTGGTACTACCCTAACTGTGCCCATCGTGGACCCAGACCCCAAGCCTTACTCACTGAGGCCAGCCCTCGAAGGTGGAGACTGTGAAGAGTGACATCATGGCCGAGAGCACGTTGTCGAAGTGGAAGTCATTGTGCATCCACTGGCGGGGACGCAGCTCTATCTGGGTGGGGTCTCCGTCCTTGTAGATGTAGTAGTAGCCCCTGACACAGGGAGGCCCAGGGAGGCCCCAGTCACTCCACAGCGTGGCTGGGGTACCTCAGCCACACCCACGTCCCCTGGGCCCTGGGCCGTGAGTGAGCCAGAGCAGTGGGACAGAGAGGAAGGACACTGTTGGGCATCCCCTCCCCACGGCTACCGGCGCCCCGGGGCTTCTGTAAAGTTGGCACCCCAATGCCC
The DNA here is from genome assembly GCF_049852395.1 of Peromyscus maniculatus bairdii. NCBI lineage: Eukaryota > Metazoa > Chordata > Mammalia > Rodentia > Cricetidae > Peromyscus > Peromyscus maniculatus. The sequence goes on along the minus strand of NC_134862.1, from coordinate 45,755,806 downwards.
ATCCCGAAGGACACCGTGTACCTCACGTCAGCCTCCCGTTCCCCTCAGCTGGCAGAGCCTCGAGTACCTGCACTCCTTCTCCGTCATCTTGGATAGGTCATTGCAGCTGTAGAACTTGCCCTGCATCCAGGAGGGGAAAAGACGGACGGGGACACGGTCATAAAATCAGGGCAGGGAAGCAGGCCCTGTGGGTGCTTGGTTCGCGGGAGAAGGGAAGGCAAGCTGCCTGGAAGGAGGAGGCTTCTCCTCTCGTACTCTGAGGGCAAGGCCGTCATTACCCATTTTCCCCCGCTCCCCAACGGCCTCCCACCCAGCCTTGCAGCCGCCTTAGATGAGCATCTGTGGAATGGCCAAGGTCGGACCTGAGGATGTAAGTACACCCAGCCCAGCTCCTTTGACAGTGGCGGCCTCTGAGTCCCCCATCTTTCTCCCTCTGAAGAAGTCTCCCTCACAGTCCACACCGTACAAGAGGAAGGACTTGCGCCCCCCCCCCCCACACTTCTTCTGCCTATGGACAGCACAAGGCCGCTAAGGGAGCAAGAGCCAGACAGATGGACGGACCCGCCCAGGAGGGCTCTGAGAAATTTAAATTTGTCCTCAGAGTTAGATAGGGGTCCCAGCACATCTCGGACAAGGCCTGGCCTCCCCCAAACTGACTTCAGCAAGAGCACATTCTTCTTTTGTCTTTATCACGTGCTGAACACCTGCAAAAGGTTTGGTTTGAGCAACGAGTTGAACAAAGAGTTAAGACGAAGTTAGGTTTGAAATCCAGGAATTCTGGTCCGGCTCCTTGGAAGGCCCTGAGGGAGGAAAGCCCGGTTGCCCCGCCTCCTTCCAGGACTCTGTCATTTCCTCAGGGCACTCTTTCTCTGAGGTTGCCAGAGCAGAGGGTGGAGGTGAAGTAAGAGATCTGGAGGAGAAGCAGAAACTGGAACCTCGCTGGTGCTGAGCAAGGTTCTGGGTACTGGAAAGCAGCAACTGCGTAATTTTGTGCAGAGAGATATGCCGAGCTCTCTGCATCATGTGGAGTGTATGTGACATGCGTCAAGAGTAAAATGTGATGTAAAAGGCCAGTTGTACCAGAAGTGATTCCAGCTGCTGGGTGGGCAGACCCCGAGGGCTCTGGATGAAACTAGAGCACAGATGTGGCGTGCTGGAGGGTTATTGCTCTCACATAGAGAGAACGTAAGAGCCAAAGAAAAGGTGGATCCTCATGGGTTGCTTCAGGACATGTGTTGGTGGGCTCCTGCATGCCAGGCCTGGACTAGGTGCCTGGGTAAGAGCTATGTGACACACAGACTCTCCCCTTGGGGATTCTAGGGTCACAGGAGGAGACTGTGGGGAAAGTGGGCATCCCTTTGCTGGGTGATAGGATGTAAGCATTTTGGTTCCTCCAGGGCAGTGGCCAACAGGACCTCTCCTCCTTAGCGACCTTGAGAGGCCAGATACTGACCACTTTCCTCAAAGCTTGTATCGTGTCCTCAAGAAGGAGCGTGGATTTGCCTTTGAGTCCCTCAACCCTAGCCAAGGCCCTGGCCCATCTACGGAGAAAGTGATTCTTACATGTTGGTTGAATGAATAATAGTGAGATGACATGTCTTAAGGCTGCCCGAGGTTACATAATCAGGAACTGGGTCATGATGGGAAGTAGCACACTCTACTGGAGTCAGAGGCATCTAGAAACCGAAGTTCTGTGGGAGGACGTTCCTCGAGAGAAACTGAGAGCCGTGTTCTCCCAGGGAAGCGTCAGTAGGGTAAGGTCAACTGCAGATGAGACTCAAAGACAGCCTCTGTAGAGGCTCCTGGGTGGTGTGGACGATGCCGGAGGCCTCTGTAGAGGCTCCTGGGTGGTGTGGACGATGCCAGACACCCCAGCCAGGACCATGGATTGCAGAGCCTGGCTGCAGCAATGAAGGTGGCTGGGCTGGGATGCTGTAGAGAGCCCTGACAGTGGGTGGAGGCTGGAAAGTTGGTGAGAGGAAAGATAACTGGGCCTGTGGGTAACAGTAGTCATGACGACGGCAAGGGTGCCTAGAGAACCGGAGGCTAGCCGCCGACATCGGCTGGCACACAGGCTCTGGGTGTTTCCTAATTTTGACACCATAGGTTCAAGGTCATTCGCTTTCACAATTTGGGGTCCTCTTGCTTGAGAAGAAATGGCTGGCTTTTGTCCCATCCTCCAAGTTGGCCAGAGAAGGGCTGCTGGGCCAGGCAGGGTCTCACCTTGAAAAGCTGGACTCCGATGCAGGCAAATATGAACTGCAGGAGGGTGGTGACCAGGACGATGTTCCCGATGGTGCGGATGGCGACAAACACGCACTGTACCACGTGCTAGAAAGGTGGGGGGGGGGAGTTGGTGGGCACCGGGCCTGCTGCCCCGCTGCACCCCACCATCCTGCCCTCGGAACCCTGGGAATTCAAGACTCCGCCTCCTAGTACCGCCAGGCCCACGGGGGCGGGGCCTCGCTCACCTTCAACCCTTTGGCTCTGTTGATAGCTCGGAGGGGCCGCAGCACCCTCAAAACTCTCAGGATCTTCACCACAGAGATGGCGCTGGACCTGCCGGGAGCAAGCTGCTGTGGGGCCTGGAGGGGTGTGCTGCAGCCAGGAGCTTTTCACCTCCTACCTGGAGCTTTCCACATGGGCACGTGCGCGGCCTCCCGACCACCCACCCCCACCCCTCCCCGATGCCACAGTCTCAAGGACAAGGCTCTGAGCATTTAGCATTGCCACTTCAGCCCAGCTGGGGACTACCCCAAGGGTGTTCCTAACTACAGCCCTAAGCCACCCTCCTATTTCAGCCAGGAACCCAGGCATGTACAGGGCTGGGACTCCTGCTCTGAGGCGCAGGCACAGAGCACAGAGCACCCAGGCCCTGGGACTGGGCCCCGCCCCTGCTTACTCGAGGCCCATAGAAATGAGCGACACCGCCACCACCAGCAGGTCCAGGATGTTGAAGTAGTTTCGGCAAAAGGAGCCTTTGTGCAGGAAGGCTCCGTAGGTGGTCATCTGGAGAGAGAGGCAACATCTGGAGCCAGCAGCTGGAGGAGCAGGCCTGCCCCTCCTAGAGAAGGGTTTCCCACCACAGTCTGCTCGGGAAGGTGCCCGCCTTATCAGGGAGTGTCATGTTATCGACTCCCCCTGTCATCTGCCTCAGATAAACCCTGGGTACTTCCAGAGCACCTGTGCCAGTCTCTGCCCTCAGGGGGGAGATGTCTTTCCTTCATGTGCCTTGGCTTCTCCTCCTTCACCGGAGGGGGGAGCCTGGCTGGCCTTGCTCCTGGGACTCACACTCACTACTTCATATTCACTCCCTCGATGGTGTAGCTTGGTTTCAAACTCTGATTCTAACACCCCACTTCTGAAGTCCTCCTTGAGCTCTGGGCAGCTGCCTTCTCCCTCTGCCCAATTGTCAGTGGTGGAAGCTCTGAAGAGGGAGCTCTCCTCCCTCTGCTCCACTGTCAATGGTGGAGGTGCTGAAAAGGGAGCACTCCTCCCCCTGCTCCTCTGTCAGTGGTGGAGGTGCTGAAAAGGGAGCACTCCTCCCCCTGCTCCACTGTCAGTGGTGGAAGCTCTGAAGAGGGAGCACTCCTCCCTCTGCTCCTCTGTCAATGGTGGAAGCTCTGAAGAGGGAGCACTCCTCCCCCTGCTCCACTGTCAGTGGTGGAAGCTCTGAAGAGGGAGCACTCCTCCCCCTGCTCCTCTGTCAATGGTGGAGGTGCTGAAAAGGGAGCACTCATCCCCCTGCTCCACTGTCAATGGTGGAGGTGCTGAAAAGGGAGCACTCATCCCCCTGCTCCACTGTCAATGGTGGAGGTGCTGAAGAGGGAGCACTCCTCCCCCTGCTCCACTGTAAGTGGTGGAAGCTCTGAAGAGGGAGCACTCCTCCCTCTGCTCCTCTGTCAATGGTGGAGGTGCTGAAAAGGGAGCACTCATCCCCCTGCTCCAAAGTCAATGGTGGAGGTGCTGAAAAGGGAGCACTCCTCCCCCTGCTCCAAAGTCAATGGTGGAGGTGCTGAAAAGGGAGCACTCCTCCCCCTGCTCCAAAGTCAATGGTGGAGGTGCTGAAAAGGGAGCACTCATGCCTCTGCTCCAAAGTCAATGGTGGAGGTGCTGAAAAGGGAGCACTCCTCCCCCTGCTCCACTGTCAATGGTGGAGGTGCTAGAAAGGGAGCACTCCTCCCCCTGCTCTGCGCTGGTCCTTACATACAGTCACCCTCTCCTCTGCTTTTGGAAGAGACAAAGGCCTGTGACTCTGGGTTCCGGTCGGAGATGGAGCCTCCCCCTGCTCGTCAGAGCCCGCTACTGTGATGAACTGAACCCAGCGCGCCCACCTCGGGAGCAGGCACACAGGGCTGTGTTGGAGAAACCCAAACCAGGGCAGTGGTCCTTTCTTTAGATAAGAGAACTGCTTTCTGATATCTTAGTCGATAACCTGGGACCCCTTTATTCACCCCAAGGTGACCTTAAGCTTCTGATCCTCCTGCCTCACCTCTTGACTGAGCAGATTACAGGCATAGGCCACCAGGCCTGCTTTCACGCAGCGCTGGGAATCCAAGCCAGCTCTTCATATTGGGCAAGTGCGCTCAATGGAGCCACATCTCCAGCCCACGCGAGAGGAAACTTTGAACAAGTTTTCAAAAGCTGGCAGTTCCTGATTTGTAAAACCCCTTGCTTTTTACATGGTAGAACAAGGTGTGGCGTTGGGAGCCCCCCTTCCCTCCAAAGTTAGAGGGCATTTCCAGACTTGTAGCTTGCTTCTCCAAACAGCTAGACCCGATAGCACATGGCTGAGACGCAGCAAAGCCAGTCTACAAGGCTACTGAACTCTCTCTAGGACACTCCCCACGGTCACTTCTTTGGGAACTCTAGGAGGACAAGAACTTGCCTGGTTCTTGCAGAAAAGGCCTAAGGGCCAATCCCAACTCCCAGGTCCACTTTAGGCTAACCGGGTCTTCCATGTGGAAGATCTGCGCTTTTCTGAGAGGTAGTGGCCACAGGCGGGCCATAGCTCTTGCCTCCAGCCTTTCATTCACCTGCTCCCTTGCCTCACTTCCCTTTGCTCAGGAGCTCAAGCCCTGTGTGGTCTCCTGCACCTGATGAGTCTTCCTTACCGTTATTCACCTCTATCTTCTTCTCCTCCCATCCCTTAGGAGTGTCCCCCAGCGCGTCACTGTGCATAAACTGGAGCCACATCCCAGAGACACTTGGTGCCCAGCCATGTCTGTCCTGCAGCCTTCACTCACCTTAAGGACAATCTCCACGGTGAAAACTGCAGTGAACACGTAGTCAAAATACTCAAGGATCTGGAGGTGGGACAGAGGCGAGGCCGTCAGTGAGAGAACTGGCAAAGCAATGGCTCCACCACCACCATCATTACCATCTTGACCACCATCACCGCCACCACCAGTCACTGTCACCATCATCATGACCACCACCAATCATTGTCACCACCACCACCACCACCACCACCACCACCACCATAATCATTACCACAACTATCACCACCACCATCATCACCACCACCATTATCGTTAACATCACTACCTCATCACGTCAACATCATCACCATTATCAACAACAGCATCCCCCCACCACCATCGCTATGATCTCCACCATCACTATCATTACCGTTACTAACATCAGTACCATCATCACCATCATCACCACCACCATGATCGCCGACACTCTCATACCACCCCCATCATTACCATCTTGACCACCATCGTCATCGCCAGCACCAGCACCAGCCTGCCTCTTCAGGGCAGGCAGGCAGAGCCCATCTTGCCTCGGCTATGGCAACACTGTTCAGAAACGGCAGCGGGGAGTCCCAGCCCTCCAGAAACTGTCAGAAACTCTGATGCCCACATGCCTACAGCCACACAGAACTTGGGCCCTAGGGTGGGGCGGGGCGGCCGAGGCCTAGCGTGGAGGAGGATGCTGAACCAGCCGAAGGGGCTGCCATCACCTGGTTCCTCATGGACTCGGCCCGGATGGGGTCCTCAGCGGCCAGCGCAGCACTACTGAGCAGGATGAAGAGCAGGATGAAGTTGGTGAACCAGGTGGCATTAACAATGCGGTGACAAAGGACACGGATCCTGGTGGGGCAGGTTGGGAGGGTGAGAGCCGTGAGATGCCGGAAGTCCAGGCCTCACTACCTTCTGTCCCATGGAGGGACACTGAATCCACTTGCTGTCCCCCACAGTCAGGGAGGAAGGGTAGCCCTGCGTCCACATGATCCCCTGCCTGAACACACAGGACTTGGCGCCCACTTGTTCCTTCAGTCTTAGTCCCGTCTCCCAACTGAGCCCCTTCGTCCCCTGTCCCCTCGACCAGCACCCATGAGGATGCTCCAGCCAAGAATGGGACAGGCGGATCCTCCCTGGGGCAGAAGAAACCCCGGGAAGTCTGCTTGTTCCAAAGCTGAAGATTGTAATAATAAAAACTCCAGCTCTCCCCATACCTCATCTCCTCGCCCTGCCTAAAACTGTCCTTAGAACCAGCCATCACGGTCCCTCTTAGGTGTAAGTAACTGATAAACTTAAAAATACGATTTCTCCCAGAAATACTAGCATTTATATTCACTTTAAAGGTATTTTATTTTTGTTATGTGCTCGGCACCGAAACCAGCGCCTCGTGCAAGTCAGGCAGTATTGAAGCTACCCCCCCCCCCCAGCTCAGTGCTAGCATTTTTAGACAGAGCCCAAGACTGTAACCTAAGGAATGAGTTGTGCATGAGGTAACCAAAGAGAGGGAGCATCAAGAGTAGACCTCTTCGGGGAGGAAAGCCACTGTCTCCGAGGGCCTCATCTGCTACCCCGCATGGCTGCCAAAGCACTACCTACTTATTGGTGGGGCTGAAGATGAAGAAGGAGCTGGCCTCTGGAATGGGCACGGCTTTCTCTTTCAGCTGCAGCTCGGCCAGAGGGCGTGGCCGGGGGCTTATGGGGATCTCAGGCTCGTCTTCCTCGTCGTCCCCTGTGGGGAGAGGGAAAGAAATAAGGGGTGTTTGCAAACCTCGCTAGGCCCTAGGCTTCTGTGCTCAGAGTCTTCCTAGGAGCTTCTGAAGCCGCTAAGCAAAGGCCAATTTGGGGCAGTAGGCATTATTAGCAGGGTACAGCCTGGGCCTTCCCCTTTTGGTGCACAGTGCACAATCTAGCTCAGAAGTTCCCCCCAACCTTCTGCAAGTAGGGCTGTGAGCAAGACTGAGGGGTCTGGTCGGGAGTGGTGGTGCATGCTTTTAATCCTGGGTTAGGATTCTAAAAACAATAAGGAATTTCTAGCATGGGCAGAATGGAGTCAATGTCTCTTGAGCTTTGGCCAGGATCGTGGCCACCGAGGTGAAGCAGAAGGCAGGGAGGAGGAAAAAGACATTCCAAGCGTATGCCTAAAGTGCTCTGCTTGGCTCTCTCCACCAACAGTGCCTCCGCCCCTCCCTGTCAACCCGGCCGAGACCCTAGGGCATGCCAACGGCGCCTGATTCTGCTCTCTCCATGGCAGACACCTGTGGGTTCCTCAGCCTACCCAAATCACATCCCCACTCCTCCCCATCCTAAGAGGCCCCACCTCTCCCCAAGATGACACTCCCATCTGCCCGTCCCGCCATGACTGTTTAATTGCAGAGAGGGTTCATCCTTAGCATTAGCATCTTTGCCGCTCCTCTTAATCCTTTATTCCTTTGTCTGTGTTTGTTTTGTTAATTTTATTGCACATATCCTCCCCTACCCCACACCCCAGTACTGGAAATTGAACCCAAGGTCTCATGTGTGAGACAAGCGTGAGGTAAGCAAGCACTCTACTACTGACCCATATTCCCATGCCTCGGCCTCTGGAGGGGCTGGAATTACAGGACTGTGCATGCGGCCCAGATTGCACAGCACTTTTGTCAAAAGCCAATTCAGCTTATTTTTGGAAGGAGGTTAGATATAAATACATTTAGGGGCTTTGGTAAGACCTCTCTCCAACCCACGTGTTCTCTACCCCCCCCCCCCCCCCCCCCCCCCGCTCTCGTTGCTCTCTAGCCCCCTTCCCTTTCCCCTCACATCGCATTTCCTGCAGCTGGCGCCCTCCCATCCTCAGGCCAGCCACGTGCACCCAACAGAGGACAGCCATTAGGCGACACAACTCCACGGGAAGCGTTCCCAATATACTCCTGCTAGATATTTAAAGAAATTTCGCCAGCCTCGCTCCCCATACTTCACTTTGCAAAAAACATTCCATGCGGTCATTTATTTGATTTGTGGAGAGCCTACAGTGTGCCACGTGCCGCCATTCCAAGCACAGAAAGTCCAGTTGGAGCTTAGAGACACTGAAGCTAACGAGCCGATTCCACAGTAAGAAGTAAAACGCTCAGAAGGACCCGTGAGTGCGCTGACCGAGCCTGAGAGCGCTTGTGCCCCAGGTTTTTCCAAGAGGCCGTGTGGTGCTAATCCAGCTTGACTCTGTTCCTATGGTGCATCATGCCCTTGATCCAGATGAGCAGGGCTCACACAGCAGCCAGTGGCGACATGCACCCGGGATGCTTGCCCCTCGCTGGTCTGCAGCTCTGTTTCACCCAGCTTCCTTCCCAAGCCGCCCTTGTGGATTTTCACACAGTGGCAGTCATGGTTTCATTTCAGATACAGGATAGGGAGTGATCTGCCCCATCGCCATATGAATGCAAATGCCCTTCTTTGGCTAGAACCCAGTGGGCAGGGGCGGGGGACTTGTATGCCCACCAGCCCTGTGCTCTTTGGAAACTGGGTGTTCAGTACTGAAGCGGATAGCTGGAACTCAATACCAGTAATTAAAGCATGTGTGGAATGTTATTTTTGCTATGTATACCGCATGGAGAGGCAGGCCTGCAGGTGCCTTCCTTGAGAGGCTAGGTGCAGAAGGGACATCTCCAGGGTCCCGGCCGCCACATGGAGACGCCCAGGAGACACCCAACAGAGAATTCAGCAGCAGCACGTTACCCCTTCAACAGCATCCTGCTCCAGCCTGGGCTCCGGGCTCCTTACCTGGGAAGTCAGCCGAAGGGTAGGGGTCTTTCACCTCATTGACGTTAGATTCGAACTCATCAATTTTCAGCTGTAGAAAGGAACAGTGGAGGTGATGAGGGAGCAAAAACTGATGCTTTTATTTACTGGGCATATTCTGGAGGGCCATTGTTCAGCTTCCTGGATGTTCCCTATAACCTGAGAGGCGGGCGGTAGCTGGGAAAAGAAAGCCAGGCCCAGCACAGTAGATGACCTGTTCCAGCCTGTGCTGGGCAAAATGAAGGCTTTAGCCAGTCCGAGACTGCCTTCACTGTGTGTTCCCTTCGCTCTCTACAGGAGAACTGAGCTCCCCAGGCCAAGATGCCCGGCCTCTCTGCAGCCCAGGACCCTGGCTCCTGACTCTCTTTCCTCACTCTCCCCAGTGGTGAGCAGGGCCTGGGCAAGGCGGGGCTAGCGGAAGTGGAGGGCCAGGCTCCTAGTAGAACTGTGGGTAGGCAGGTGGGCTGCCTTCTTCCTCTGCACGGGACACCAGGGAAGTCTGGCTCCCAATGCTGAAGGGCCTGCGCCTCTCCACACAGGAGTCCCCGGAAGAGATGTGGGCTCTCCTTCCTACAGAAGCAAGGGGATGTTGTCTCCACTACCCTGTGCCTGCTTCCTATCCCCAAAGTGCCCCGAGTAGCATGGGGAGTCAGGGGACTCTCAGAGGCTCTCCAGCGAGCCTGCAAAGGGCTCACCTTGGCGGTGGTGGGGATGCCTTCACCCTTGAACTTCTGCTCCAGTTTCTTAGCCATCGTGGACTTCTCTTCTTCTGACTTGTCTGGGAGCCCCCTGCAGTGAAAAACCAAGGGAATCCAAAGTGGAAGCTGTACGCATGGTTTCAGGGCTGACGATACCCTCAGGAGGATTTCACACCATTGGCTCAGGGGGGCTCAATGGGAAGGAGCAGCACTAGCCAAATCAGAAGGGGGTAGCCCTGGGCAAGCCTTTCCTCTGTGGTAGAAGGTGTGAAGGTGTGAGCCTCTACTCAAGTTAGACTCTCAGTGGTCATCCATAGTCGGTGTTTGTTCTACTGAATGAGTGGGGAGTGGCTTTGCACCTGTTTTATTTATTTATTTGTTTGTTTGTTTTTTGAGACAGGGTTTCTCTGTGTAGCTTTGTGCCTTTCCTGGAACTCGCTCTGTAGACAAGGATGGCTTCAAACTCACAGAGATCCGCATGGCTCTGCCTCCCGAGTGCTGGGACTAAAGGCACCACCACCGCCTGGCGCACCTGTTTTATGTAGGGTTCAGAATGGAACTATGGCCTAAGTTCCAAGCCTGGAAATGGCTGGGACCTTTGCCGGTTTCTCCTCCCTAGCTCTTTCCACCTTGCTTCCAGGAAACGGGCATCCCATTCCTGCAGGCACGTGTGTTAAAAGAAGCAGGCTCCAGGCTGAAGTTCAGTGACCCAAACCGTGATCCTCCCAACCCCAGCTGCATTAGCCTGGGAACTGGCTAGAAAGTCAAGCCCTCATCCATCCCACCCAGTTCAGGCCGGTTGACACGGACTCTGCATTCCAGAAAACCTCCAGATGGTTCATTTGCAGTTTGAATTTGAGAAACACTATCCAGAAAAAAACCTATTCCACATCTACTCCCAGTGGCACCAGGCACAGAGAGACAGGACCAATCACAGATGGACAGATCTGTGGAGAACTGAGAAGTCAACCCCTACTTCACAGTAGCCCGAGGCTCCAAAAATACTGACTCCCTCCAAGAGGTACAGTGACTCAATAGCAGGACCGTGAGGAGGGAAGAACAAATGTTAGAACCCCCTGGGCTCGATCATCGTATTTCTTGAGGTCTGTCTAAAAGTCCAACTTGCTTCCAGCTTTGCCCAAAGAATACTACACATGGTGTAACTTCAGAAGGCCCGAATGTCCTGGTGGGAGAAGCCTGCCCACAAGAGCGGGTGTCGTGTGGCCTCTGCTCATCTGGCTCAAGGCAGGGACCCCACTTAGAGCTTAGAGGTCATGGCTACAGCCACGGCTAGCGTTCCAGCTCTCACCCGGAGGACAGCACTCACTTAGACATCTTCCTGCGCTTTCTCTCCTCGGCCTTGGCCTTCTGGGCAGAAGTCAGACTCTCCGCCTCTGCCAGGTTGTCCACAGCGATGGCCAGGAAGACGTTGAGCAGGATGTCTAGAGGTCAGCTAAGGAGCCTTGAGTTGTGGTGCAAGGCAGTTTCTGGGACAGGAGTTTTGCCTGCCCGTGTGTTTCAAGGCCTTAATCCCCGAGGGGGGCAGTTTCTTGACAGAGCTACACCCTTGGGAAGACAGGCCCGGGAGCGTAGACGGGTCCTCAGAGAGGCTCGCCTGCAGGTGGGGCCTGAATCCACCATAGCCTTTGAGCCTTGTTCTCCGTCTGCAGATCCCAGCTGCCCGATCGGAATCCCCCAGAGCGAGGCAAAGCAGGGGCCATTGACTTCACCTCTGCCCACTCACCGTGGTGCCAGATTCCATAGCACAGCATCGGACTGTCAGGCCATTAACATCTCTCTGCCCATCTCCTTCACTCTCCTCTCTGCTTATCTCACCGTTTGGCCTATCCTAGCTTAATCTTCCTGGACCCAGAGCTCAGGCGGATCCCTGGTCACAGCTTTGTGTCGGCTTCCGTTGTTAACCTGACACACTTGGGAAGAGGGAACCTCCATTTCGGAATTTCCTCCCTCGCACTTGCTTGTGGGTATGTATATCTGCGGGGCATGATTTAAAACTGCTGATTGATGTCGGAGGGCCCAACCCACCCTGGGCAGGTGGTCCTGGGTTATACAAAGAAGGTAGCTGAGGGCTGGAGAGATGGCTCAGAGGTTAAGAGCACTGACTGCTCTTCCAGAGGTCCTGAGTTCAATCCCAGCATCCACATGGTGGCTCACAGCCATCTGTAATGAGATCTGGCGCCCTCTTCTGATGTGCAGTCATACATGCTGTATACATAATAAATAAATAAATCTTAAAAAAGAAGGTAGCTGAACAAGCCAGAGGGATAGGGCTAGTAGTAAGCAACATTCCTCCAAGTGGTTCCCAACCTTTGGGTCGTGACCCCTTGGGAGGCTGAATGATCTTTTCACAGGGGTCCGTCTAAGACCATCAGAAAACATAGACATTTACCTGACAACTCGTAACAGTAGCAAAATTACAGTTATAAAGTAACAACGAAAATAATGTTATAGTTGGCGGGGGTGGGGAGTGGGGGGATCACCACCATGTGAGGAACGGTATTAAAGGGTCGCAGCATTAGGAAGGTTGAGGACCACTGTACTGTGGTCCCTGCTTCAGTTCCTGACTCCAGGTCCTTGCTTGAGTTCCTGCCCTGACTTCCCTTGATGACAGACCATAATATGGAACTATAAGCCAAACAGTTTTTTTTTTTCTCTTTCAAGTCGGAGGACACCTTGGCTCCTCTCGGCATGCCTCCAGCTTCTGGACCAGGCTGGCCTACCCTCTCCACTGCTAATCTGCTAAGCCCTGGGTTTCTTCCCACTTGCTTCAGGCTATTAGCAACCTCACAGCCCATAGCCCCCATGGCTCCCCAACATCTCCAGTGGAAAGGACTACACTTGCTGCTACTACCTTTACTGTGTCCAGTTCCTCCACTCCATGAACCTGGGAACCCCACGGACTGACTTCCTGACCCATGGGGGGACTCCCGATCCTCCCTGCTAATCCAACTCCTCCAGCTCTTCTTTGCACCACCCCCAGAGGGGATACAGTTGCCACAGACGAAAAGGATGATGAAGTAAATGCACACAAGCACGCCAGGGTAGGAGGGGCCTCCGTAGGCCATGATGCCATTGTACATCACAGAGTTCCAGTCTTCGCCTGTCAGGACCTACATAAGGGGGTGCACAAGATGAGAGGACACATCACCCCAAAAGGCCTTTGTCACCTGTCAGCTCCCCCAGTCCCCACGGTCCAGGTGATTACTCCCTACGGTCCTCACTGCTCCTCCTCCAGTTAGCTACAATGTTATCAAGGTGCAGTGGGCTTGGAGGAGGAGTGAGTGGGCTCTGGAGAGGAGCACAAGACGGAAGGGCTGCCTGGAATGGTTGGAAAAAGTCTTATCAAGCCTCTCCAGGACCAAGTTGGATCATGGGGCCACCTCTCTGATCTTAATCCCCAGGCTGAAGTGGACCACACTCAGCCAGGCCTCTGTTATCCTGGCCTCTAAAAATAGTACCACTGTCAAGTCCCTTGAAAAGCACCATCCCTGGCCAGCCAGTGAGGTAGTGAACGGTACAAGGGCAGGATGAAGCCGTCTCCAGGGCAGACTGGTTGTCCCCTACCACTCCTGCTGGCATGGCATGGTAGAGTGACTTGTGAGATGCTGCTGACGTGAAAAGGAACATTTCCATGTTCAACACTAAGAAAGCTCCTCTGGGAGCCTGCGGCTCTGAAGGTCACTCTCTGAATCGCAGCCATGATCCCTTGAGTGGCTTCTCATAGACAGGTAGTCCCTATGCCTCTCCTGTGAGTAATGGGTCTCAGACGCCTGTGGTTTTCCCAGCTTGCAGAGGGAGCTCTCAGCTTGTCTGACTTTTTGCTGGAGATGTGAGTAGCACACCTCCGACTTCCAGTCTACCCCAAGTGTTTACATCAGCTGCCACAGCACTGTGCCAGGGACCAAAAGAAACAGACAGGCTAGGCATCATCAGGCACAGCTCCAGGGAAAGAGACAAATATTATAGTATTGCAATGGCCCAAGAAGGTACAGGCCATAGGGAGTGAGAAGGACGTTGAATTTAACCAACAGGTCAGGGAGGTGATGTTTTCCCAGACATTGAGGCAGAGCTCAAGAACCTCCCAGAACGAGGGCTTCCCCGACAGGACACCTACCTGGAAGACACTGATGAGGGCCTGGGGGAAGTTGTCGAAGTTGCTGCGCCGGACTTCTGTGTCTTCGAAGTCATACCTGCCTCCAAAGAGCTGCATGCCCAGCAGGGCGAAGATGATGATGAAGAGGAAGAGAAGCAGCAGCAGAGAGGCGATGGAGCGGATGGAGTTGAGCAGCGACGCCACCAGGTTGCTCAGGGATGTCCAGTACCTGCGGAAGAGGAGCAGCAGGGTGGGGGATGGGCAGGGCCTGCTCACTGCTGCTCCCCAGCCGGGCCGGGAGGGCTGGAGGCCAAGACTGGAGACTTAACAGAAAAGGGCTAGGGCTGAATCCCTGGCTTCCTGGTGCATGCCTCTTGCTGAACGTCTATCTGTCTGCCTTCGTTCCCATTCCATACGCCTAGGTGGGGCTAGGGATGAACTTCCATCCTCACTGTGCACACACCATGAGAGTAAAGACCCGTGCTCATGCCAGTGCTGGACAAATGCTTAAGAACATCATAGATCTGGGTGGTGGTGGCGCAAGCCTTTAATCCCAGCACTCAGGAGGCAGAGGCAGGCAGATCTCTGTGAGTTCGAGGCCAGCCTGGGCTACAGAGCAAGATCCAGGACAGGAACCAAAACTACACAGAGAAACCCTGTCTCGGAAAAAAAAAAAAAGAACATGGTAGAACTCCTTCATCGGTGATTTCAGTTGCCTGGAGCCAGTGGAGGACAGCCTTAAATCCTATAAATGCAGTGCTGTGATACATTTCCAGAGAAAGACCATCGTCACAAAGATGGTTACAAGACATTATAATTGCGAATTTGTATTCATGTTAATTGTTCAGGAAAAGGCATGAGGTATTTAAGGCACAGTTTCAAGCACCTACTGGGGCCTTGACAAATCCCTGTAGAAGGGAAGAAGTTCAAATGACATCATGTCCTTCCCTCTCTCTGTCTGGTCTGCCCACCCACCCACCCACCCCGGCCTGCACCATGTCCCCTTTCTTTCTTTTCTCTACCCCTCCCACATTTCTCTCTCTGTCTCTTCCTTCCATCTCCCAGGGCTTCCCTTTTCTCCTTTCTTCCTCTTTCTGGCTCCTCCCTTTCCCCCCGACCCCCCCGCCCTGGCACAGATCACAGTGAGGCAGAAGGAAATGGGCATCAAGCGGTGTGAGTGGGATTTATTATCTTCCCCAGAGGGCAGTGATTTAAGAAGAAAAAAGGAGGCCTCGGCCAGGCCAAGACCAGACTTGGTCAGCCCCTGCAGCATCAACCTCTCAGGGGCCCCCCACCACCGCTGCCGGCACTCACTTGGTGATCTTGAAGAGCCTCAGGAGCCGGATGCAGCGGAGCACGGAGATGCCCAGGGGCGTCATGGCTCCCGACTCCACCAAGAGAATCTCCAGGATGCCGCTGCACACCACGAAGCAGTCGAAGCGGTTGAACACGGACATGAAGTACTGGCGCAGGCCCAGCCCATACATCTTCATCAGCATCTCAATGGTGAAGAGGGCCAGCAGCACACGGTTGGCGATATCTGCAGAGGGTAGCAAGGGCCCCAGCACGGCTTCCTCCCCTCCTCGGCTTCCTAGCCTCTGCCCCAGGTGAGCCTCTGCCAGCACGCATGCCCTCCCTACCTTTCCAACCCACTTAAGCCCCTTTGATTCCCAGGACCTAGGAAAGGGCCAACAAGATGGCTCAGCGGGTAAAGGTGCTTGCTGCCAAGCCTGAGGACCTGGGTTTGATCCCCAGAAGCCATATGGTAGAAGGAGAGCTTCCCCTCCACAAAACCAATCAATCATCAATCAGGAATGTAAAACAGTAATAACAACAACCTGGTGAAAAACCTGGTGCATTTTGTCCGTCAAAAGAACCTAAATCTGTATTTCCAGCAGGGTAATCCATACCCATGTTAGCAGGAAGAAAGTTGTATAAGTTCATGAAGGTCCAACCTTCCTCATTAAACACCGTCTGTCTTCCTGGCAGAGAGTGGGTGGGCTTCACTAAAGGCAGTCTGCTCTCGTGTGCTTTGCCCCATCTGGGATGCCCATTCTCCGTAATTGTTTGTCTTGCTTAACTGCTTCACTTCCTCCTTTCTGTTTGTTTGTTTGTTTGTTTGTTTGTTTTTTTCGAGACAGGGTTTCTCTGCGTAGCTTTGCGCCTTTCCTGGAGCTCACTTGGTAGCCCAGGCTGGCCTCGAACTCACAGAGATCCGCCTGGCTCTACCTCCTGAGTGCTGGGATTAAAGGCGTGCGCCACCACTGCCCAGCCACTTCCTCCTTTCTAATGTTCCTCCTTGTGTTCATTTATCCAGCTCTAAGGTCAACTCCACGACGCCGAATCCAGCAGATACAGACTTTCAAGTACTTGCTTTCCCACAATTCTATTCACACCGTCTGCTTGCTCTTTCAAATGCTCTCTCCACCACCATCCACTCTGGCTTCTGTGACACCACATTCCTTGGGGTTTCCCAGAATTGCACCCCTGTCTTCTCCTAATTCCCGCTGCCCTGCATTCTTCACCAAGTCCCTGGTGATGTTCTATGATCACAGATCCAACACTGCTCCCGCCAAAGATGCCCACCTCTAGTTCTCCAAAGACCCAGCCTCTGCATTGTGACCCAGACTCAGTTTTCCATCAGCTTCTTTGACACTGCCCATTAGAATGTCTCAAAGGCACCTCAAACTTAATATGCCCAGCACCACAAGGGTGGATGTTGCCTATCATCCCACAGTTGCCAAAACTGCCATCTTAGAAAGTAAGACCACCACCGTCTGCTGTCTGCTCAGTCTAGGAACCCCAGATCCAGCTCTTGATGGGTAGTGTTCCATCTTCACATGGGTTCACTAACACTGCCGGATAATGTGTAACACAGTCAAGGGCTCTGAGGAAGACTGGCTGCAATGAGTGAGTGAGCAGATGGGTGCATGCATGCATCTGAAGGGCAGGTTTTCTTCTGCTCTTTAAAGCTCTAGTCTCTATTTCATTCACTTTAAACTTAGTCTCTTCTGTGGTGTTTCAGCATGCCACGTACCTGCTCAGCTCACTCATGTGCATCAGGCCGGTGACTCTTCCTCAGAGCAACTGTGTTCTTTATTTGAGTTGTAATTTTCCTCCCATGGGAGCTCATCACTAGAGATGTTCTCTCCCCAGGGATTCATATGCCTTGGCTTGAGGACATTCCTATAAGGGTGCTTGTGTCTGCCTCTGGTGGACTCCCCCAGGGTTCTCATTGTCTTTATGGGTCTGTCTTAGTTTACCCTCCCTGCACTGTGAAAGGTGCTGCTGCAATTTGGACCCCATCCTCACACAGGACACAGGTTGGAGTCATTTATCACTTGTGGCATGTTTCTTCCCTCCTAGGACCCCCAGGAGAGGAAACTTCCAGACTCCTTGTCTATCTCAATGGGCAATAACGTTTTAGATCCCCTTACATGGAAGTATCCTTTCCAGGCCCTGGTCTAAGCAGGTGTTCTGGTTTTTGTTCCCCACCTCACACAGGCCCAGGGTCCTGTCTCTGGTCTCTGCATAGACATGAAGAGCCCAGTTACCACCCCTGAGGGTTTAGGCCTGGGTGTCGAATGTCTCTGCAAATGAGTTCATGAGCTCCTTGCCTCTGCCACCCAGAGACATTCTTATTATTTATTATAGCTTCAGTGTGCAAAGTCCCCCCACAGGTTCATGCATTTGAACTATTGGCCCTCATCTGGTGGCGCTGTTTTATGTCAAATCTTTAAGAAGTAGAGCTTGGCTGGAGGAAGTATGTCATTGGGGCAGGCCACGGAGTTTAGGGCTCTACTTCCTGTCTACTCTTGCTTCATGACTGTAGGCACAATGCTCCCATCCACCACATGCTCTTGCTCCCCCTGTCATAACTGACTGGACCCCTTCTTAAGGGGCAAGCCAGAATAAACTCTTCCTTCCGTAAGTTGCTTTTTAGGTAATTGTCATAGCAATGAGAAGAAGAACCAATATGTCATTCCTTGAGACGCTATTATAACTCAAGCCACACTGGTGTTAGTAGTGGGAAGGGTACCTAGCTTTGGGAACTGGCTCTTATTTTTCTTAACTGGTTCTTGGTCACCGTCCAGAGCTCTGCACACAGTGGCGGCATCCCCTGAAAGGATGAGGCTGGCCCATTCATCTTCTACCAAGGCTGGTCCTTCAGTGCCTCAAATCTGATCATATTATGTTTACGCTTATAACTGTTTCATTGGCTTCCCTGTACCCAAAGCTTAAACTCCTGATGCACTATGACAGTCCACATGGACCCCTATGAACACATACAGCTCCATCTGTTGTCCATCATGTATGAAGTTCTGTGGCTTCCTCAATTCACCGGACTATTCCACGTGTTTGCACTCACTGCATCTTCTGCAGGAATCCCTGCCAACCTTCGACCAGCTGGGCTTTATCTCTGTGTCCTTTAGAGCTGTGGAGCATGCGCATCTCCTCTTGTATTCTTTCTCCTACCATCTTATATTTGCTTTCATTGTCTTTCCTGAATGCAATGAATTAACTGTTTGCAGTTCTCTCTCTCTCTCTCTCTCTCTCTCTCTCTCTCTCTCTCTCTCTCACGCGCTCTCTCTCTCTCTCTCTCTCTCTATATATATATATATATATATGTGTGTGTGTGTGTGTGTGTATGTATATATATGTGTATGTATATATACACTATATACATATATACACATACATATATCTCACTCACTGCATAGTTACTATATTATAACAGTATTTGAACTTGGATGCTTACAGCTCTGTTATTGACAGTCTTATGTGCAATGGAATATAATTGAATAATTTGCCTAGATACCTGAGGAAACATCTGCAAATTGTCCCTGTGTATCATTGGCACTGCCCTAAATCAGAAGGATGCCAGGGGGGAAAAGTGGGCATGCCACCTTGCCTTCTGATGCCTCTATTCTCCCACTGTGAAAGGAGGGAGTTGGGCCAATGGACCAACAGGAGTAGTACATCCTTTCTAGAAGACATTGTCGGTCTCATTGACTTCAGCACACCCTGCAGCCCCCTCGGCAGGTTTAAGCTTCTCATCCCGAGTGCTCCTTCCTGGCTCCATTCCGTCTGACTCACCTTGCAAATGGGTCAGCCACAGTGGCTGGTTATGGTGCTCTGAGGCAATAGACAGGGTGTTGAGGGCGACGATCAGGATCACCAGCCAATAGAAGACCTTGGATTTCACCAGGTCATGGCACTTCCAGCGGAAGACACGGTTCCACTGCCTCCAGTGCCGACTGCAGGAGATAGGAGAATCGGGATCCATCACTTTTTTTTTTTTCTGAGATAGGGTTTCTCTGTGTAGCTTTGTGCCTTTCCTGGAATTCACTCTGTAGCCCAGGCTGGCCTCAAACTCACAGAGATCCGCCTGGCTCTGCCTCCCGAGTGCTGGGATTAAAGGTGTGCACCACCACTGCCTGGCAGGATCCATTACTTTTAGCCACACTCACTTTCCTCTCTGGGCATGCAAGAGAAATGGAGGGCATGGTCTAGGTCAATTTAAACCTGGCTTCCTATTAGTCAAGTTTTGCCTTTCAAATGAGAATGCTAACAACTACGATCTCCCAGGCGATTGAATGAGACAAAGCAAGCAAAATGCTTAGCATGGCATCTGATACAGAGAGAAGCCAGGAGCACCATGCATTTCAATTTCCACTAAAGAACATTGTGGTGGCCAGGTAGCAGTGGCCATGCCTCTAATCCCAGCACTCGGGAAACAGAGCCAGGAAGATCTCTGTGAGTTCGAGGCCAGCCTGGTCTACAGAGCGAGATCCAGGACAGGCACCAAAACTACACAGAGAAATCTTGTGTCAAAAAAGAAAAACAAAAAACAACATTGTGATGCCAATTCTACCCATTTTAAACGGGTGTTTTACTAACTCAAAGAGGATTTCCGGATGGGTGTGTGGGAAAGGCGTTTGTTCTCTTTCTTAGTTAGCATGCCCTTTTGGTGAGCGACCTCACAGCACTTACTAAAGTTTAGGTTTACCTATCCTTAACTCAGCAATTCCACTTGTAGAATTCTGCCCAGAATGGCACATACTTTACCAGGAAGAACTGATTAAATATAAAATGGTGCATCTATACCATGGGACATTTTATAGCCAAAGTTGCAATTGATAAAGATATGTGTGCCCACGTGCGTGTGTGTGTGTAGGAGAGTGTGGTGCTGGAGAGATGGCTCAGCAGTTAAGAGATCTGGCTGCTCTTCTAGAGAATCCAGTTCAATTCCCAGCACCCACGTGGTGTCTCACAACCATCTGTAACTCCAGTTCCAGGGCATCTGATGTCTTCTTCTGGCCTCTGTGGACACTAGGGATGCACGTGGTGCACAGACATGCATGGAGGCAAAACTTCCATACACATAAAATAAATAGCCCAGCGGTGGTGGCGCACGCCTTTAATCCCAGCACTCGGGAGGCAGAGGCAGGCGGGATCTCTGTGAGTTCGAGGCCAGCCTGGTCTACAGAGCCAGACCCAGGAAAGGCACAAAGCTGCACGGAGAAACCCTGTCTCAAAAAATAAAAAATAAAAATAAAAAAATGGAAATAAAAATAAACAAATACATTTAAAAGTGTATGTCTTCATATATGAACATGTACACACAAGAGTGAAAACCGAACTCAGCAGAAAATTTTAAGGAAAAAAATATGTCACAAAATAGTGTGTATTCATTTACTCAACAATATCTTCAATATCTCCTCTATACCAGTCACAGTTTTAGTCTTTATGGTGACAGTAATAATTAACACGAATAACCTAGTGTATAAAAAGCATAACAAGAAAAAATATCCTGCTGTGTGTGTGTGTGTGTGTGTGTGTGTGTGTGTGTGTGTGTGTGAAAGATGAAAAGCACAGAAAAGATCTTAGTAGAATACATATCTGTTACCATGGTGACTTCTTTGAAGGGCAGCAGGGACCTCCATTTTTTTCTTTGCTGTTTTTCTCTCTTGTTGGGTCTTTCAAAAGTTATAATTATGTATGAATTTGAAAAAGGACACAGCCTTCTTCTTGCCACTACCTTCTTAGCTGGGGCCACCTCCTTCCTGCATGCCACCCCATACCTTCGCTCTTTCCTCTCGCAAGCTCCCAGCACCCAGCGCCATCCTCTCAGAGGGTATAGCCAAATGCCCTCTCCAAGGGCTCCTGTTTTACCTTGAGCACTGTATAAATAGGTCATCTGCCCAGGGTCCTCTCTGATTCCCTGGGCATCCAGCCACTGCTGAGTCCTCAGAGCAAGAACTGGCCCTGTTTTCTAGATAGGCCTTTCTAAGGGCTCAAGAAAGTGCCATGAGGAGAGGATGCTGGATTCTGGCCCCGTATCCCGGGTCAGGTACTCACATGAACTGAATGATTTTGTTCAAGCCCTCGATTTCGTACAAGCTCTCTGTGTCCGAGCCCCCTTCATCCAAAGACAGCTTGCCTGGGGACAGGACAGATAGAGTTAGCAGCCTTTAGGGTCCCTTGGGAACAGACACACTTGGTTAGGCATTGTTGGATAGGACACCTATGATGGTGGGCTCTTGGTGGACCACTGTTGGGTCTTCCTATAAACCGGAGTGGCCCGGCTACAGGGCATGTGGCCACCACGGGCAGGCCACAGGATGATTTGAGAAGGGCTCAGGATGCACCTGGACTCTACCGTCTTGAGGTGCAAGGTTTTTCACAAGACATTGATGAGCCTCTGAAAGGCTCAGTGGGTCTCTGGGTGCGCTGGCTAATTTTACGTCAACTTGACACAGAGTAGGGTCATCTGAGAGGAGGGAACCCCAATTGAGAAAAATGACTCTGTAAAACTGGGCAGGAGGCAAGCCTGTAGAGCATTTTCTTAATTAGTGATTGATGTGGGAGGGCCTAGCCCATTGTAGGTGAGGTCATACCTGGGCTGGCGGTGGCTCTATAAGAAAGCGGGCTGAACAAACCAGTAAGCAGCACCCCTCCATAGCCTTTGCATCATGGAACTGTGAGTGAAATAAACTCTTTCCTCCCCAAGTTGCTTTTGGTCATGGTGTTTCATCACAGCAATAATAACTCTAAGACACTGGGTGTTGGGGGTGGGGGGCTATGCAGAGTTGCACCCTCCAGGGAGTAACTGGGGTGGGGGGGTGCTGATCAGCATCAGGCAGGGGGATTTGGCCATGGCTCTGGGCCCCAACCTTCTCTCAGGTCCTCCACGTCCATGACCTCGCCCTGTGTGATCCAGCTCATGTAGCCTCGAAGGTCCTCCTCTAGCTGCTGCTTCTCCCGGAGCTTTTGGAAGGTTCCCCTGGACTTGGCCTTCTCCCGCTCCTTCGTGAACTCCCTAAAACAAAACCAAAGAGGTAGGAGGCGGGAGAGGGAAGGGGCGGGGAGAGAGGAAAGGGGGCGGGGAGAGAGGAAAGGGGGCGGGGAGAGAGGAAAGGGGGCGGGGAGAGAGGAAAGGGGGCGGGGAGAGAGGAAAGGGGGCGGGGAGAGAGGAAAAGGGGGCGGGGAGAGAGGGAAGGGGGCGGGGCCCACTGAGCTTCCTTAACACAGGACACATCTGAGATAGACGTGTCCTCTTCTGGTCTGGGGCACTGCCTGTGGGCCAGGGACCCTCAGAGTGCCCCCCCCGTCTCTCCTTCACCCAGCCCCACCTCCAGACACATTTCCAAGCACTATTATAGGTCTTTGATTTCTTCCCAGACGATCTCATTTTCTCCTTCGGTTTATTCTTGGATGTCAGGGATGGATGGGACATTCTATTATTCCAACAGAGCCAGCCAGAAAGCCTCAAATTTGCCATACTTCTTGGCCTTTTAAGCTATCCTAAAATGGTTTCTGCTTATAGACTTAAGGCCTGAGGAAATCCTCTTGGACACAAGGGGAACCTGGCAGTCACCAGGAAGCCAAGAACCCGAGGGGGTGCAAGGCACCTATTGACCAGTAGAGGGCAGCACTAGGCCACCAAAGAACTCAGTGTGCCCTAGAAGAGACACCAGCTGAGCGCTGATCTGATCTAAAGCCCCGGGGCAGGAAGGGTCTGCCTTTAGGACAGTCACCTCACCCTGGCAGTGTGGTGTCCAGCTGAGTGATCTTGACCATTGTATGCACTAAGTTTTTGGTAGCCCACCCAATGGAGCCCAACCTCAGATCACTCCTCAGAACAATGCCACAAAGCGCACAAAGTAAGAACGTGGAATTAGAAAGGAACTGATCAAAGTGAAACATAACCACAGAAATGTAACAAATGCCGACAGAGGAATGCAGGTGCTTCTTCATTAGCTACGAGGATCCTGTTGCAAGTCTAATGCCAGTTCACCAGCAATGGTGAATGTAAACAGTTCAGCAATGGACACGTGACATGATTTCCATTAGGAGAATCCACAGGCCCTGCTAATGCCACTGCGGTTAGTTGCCTGCATCCATTATTAAAGGAAACACACATTTATTTCAGTTAATGCACTAGAAAGTAGAGATGGGTTTTCTCTAACCAACCTCACAGACTCCTCAGTTCTGTGTACAGGCTGTTGGCGTGGGGTGGGGGACGGGGGAGGGGGCGGCGGCGACAGACTTCTGGAGTGAGATGATGTCAACCCAGAAGGGAGCTGAGGCTACAGTTAGCCCCACCACTGTGGCTGGGGTGGGCGGCAGCAGAGACAGACACTCTGCCGAGAACAGCACTCATTAGTGATGGGGATGGGGATGTGCTGGACTGTTCTGAGTACTTTTAACTCATTTCATGATAACCCTAGGAAACAGGTCCTGGAATTGTTCTTTGACAGATGTGAACACTGAGGTATTGAGAGGTTAGGGAATTAGGCAGGGTCCCAGAGCCTCTAGGTAGTAAGTAGTACAAGGATGAGGCAGGCAATCTTGACCAGAAAACGTGTTCTGACACACACCCAGGGATAGAATCTGGGGCTTACAGGCTCACACGGGAGTGTGGATGCTGGAGACAAGAGGACACAAAAATGGGAGAGACTGCAAGCTTGAAGGATGCTTCTTCTAGCTAAGCAGGAAGAAGTGTGCCCGGCCTGGGGAGCTCAGAGAGGAGCTGAGGGTCTGGGTCCGCTCCCTTCTCCCTTCCACCAGCTGCTACTACTTCCTTACCCGCTCAGGACACCCAGCACCAGGTTGAGGATGAAGAAGGAGCCCAACAGAATGAGGGTGACAAAATAGATCCAGGGCCACTCATTTCCGATGGCATCGTTGACCTGGTCCAGAAAAAAAGTGTAAGTTCAGTACTCTGACTTGAAGGGTAATTCTTGCCTCCAGTTCTGTCCGTCCAGACTCCATAAGGGAAGTAGCCATTTGGGCCCGGTGAGGAGACTTTTTCCAGCCTGGGGACAAGATCCAGGCTGAAAGGTTTTCTCAAGGGACCCTTGCTTTCCTGTGCACCTGGCCCAGGCTAGGCAGATGCTTTGCCCATCTAGTCAAGGGCACCTCTAACCTGCCTCTCCCGTGTACAGTAAGACCCCATGTACAGTCCATTTCTTTACAGCCAGAACTTTTCAAAGTGACAATCCTCTGTGACCTTAAGCCAAGTGTCCTGACATCTCTGAGCATTTTCTCATCTATCTAGCAAGGTTATGGTACGTGCTTTCCTCCTAGACATGTAGGGGAGGTGAAATAGCATGTGTGACATTCCTTTGACATGTTTAATTATCTGCTTCCCTAACGTGAGCCTGCGAGAAATGCTCACACTAATCCTTTATATTTGCAAAGCATTTGACAGTTTTGCAATTCCATCTCCACAGGCAGCACCACATTGTGCTTGAGAGTTCTGGACTGGAGCCAGATGGGTGAGAGCTCAGTGCTCAGCTCAGTTGCCCATTAGATTCATGAACACAGTTGCATAACCTCTTGGAGCCTCAGTTTCCTTACCTGTAAAATGGGGGTGATACTGTCTGTTGTTGGAGCATTAAACAAGAAATGCAACAGAACTAGAAAATACCTAACAAAGAGGTCGCTCTAATGAGAAAGCTTCTGTCATGATGAGACTACGCCAGGCAATGTTAACAATTCTGTTGGTTTCTCCCCAGCTCTCTGGTGTGAGCAGTACATTATTTTTATAGATGAGGAGGAGACTGATACAAAGCGTTATTTACATACGAAAGCCATCCCACCCAATGGCAAAGACAAAGACCTAAAGGACCCCTCATCCTTCAAGTGTCCAAGATACAGGACACCAGGAAAGAGTCACCAACATTCTAGGGAAAATTCAGGCGTTAAGACTAGAACTCATGGAGGTCTTAGTATCCACCCCTCACCCCGTTCCTGGGTCTTGCAGACTTTGCACCATGAGACCTGTCCCAGAGAATACCAGACAATCTGTAGGCATGAGGAAGACGTCATACACCTGCATGGATACCCAGGGAGGGCAATGCAGATCCAATGGCACCCAGCAGTGGCTGGCCTCTGGGGCGGGCTTATAAGCCCTTCCTTCCTGCTCCCCTAGTGCGGTGGGTGGCTGTGTGAGCCGTGCCCTGAAGCACCGCCCCTAGGGAGGCAGCTGTAGCTGTTACACCTGCCTATGACCTTGAGGTACTGGCCCCTGGGGCGTGGCCACCGGGGACCCTTAAGACCTGGGATGCACGTTCGCTGACCCCTCTTGGCTACCTCATGGTTCTGGATGCTGAGATCTTGGACCAAGCCGTTCAGTGTGGGACATAGCTCAGCTTTCCCGGACCCTGCGATAAATCCCCCGTGGTTGTGAGTTTACCCCCAAATAAATTCCTTTGATCCTTAAACAGACTCCGTGGATTAATCCTAACACCCCAGTAAGCCCTTAGAAGTCAGGGGTGGCTCAGAGGCTCAGACCCACCCAGTATAGGACATCGGTCCACCCCTCCATGGAGATGCATTGGTACACGGTGAGCATGGAGAAGCCGAAGTTGTCGAAGTGGGTGATGCCATGGTTGGGTCCCGGCCAGCCTCCTCGGCACTCACTGCCGTTGATGGTGCAGGGCCGCCCCGAGCCGGTTCTAGCACAGGGCGATGGCTTCTCGTTCTCCACTGTGGCCACGATGTCTGGAGGCAGAAGGCAGTGCATTAGGCATGTGGGCTGGAGGCAAGCTGCTCAAGGATCTCGTGAAAGACCAGAGTAAGAGGTGAAGAGGGACAGGACCAGGACTGGCGTTCGGCACCCACAGGTGGCAGCAGTCACGTCCTAGAAGAACTAAGAGAACTTTGGAAGGACTGCTCCTAAGAGGAAGCGTCCCGTGAAGCTCAACTCATGTCGAGGAGTGACCAGAGGGGTCTTCGTACCCTCTGAGATTTAAAGAGGGGGCCACTGTCCAGTTGGGGTGGGCCGGGGACAGGGGCTCCCATGCTCTGACCTGAGATTCAGTCTGGGGAGTCAAAGTGGAGCTGTGCAAGTCACAGCGCACACAGGACCAGGGCCACCTTCTAGGGAAGATGCCATCGGGCTTCAGATCACATCCCTCTGCGTCCCCCAAGGGGCCTTTAATTTCCTCTAAAACTTCGTTCTCTCTCTCTCTCTCTCTCTCTCTCTCTCTCTCTCTCTCTCTCTCTCTCTCTCTCTGTCTCTGTGTGTGTGTGTGTGTGTGTGTGTGTGCACTACTGCACATGCGTGTGAAGGCCAAAGGTCGGCATCAGGTTTCTTCTTCAGTGGCTATCCACTTTATTTCTTGAGACGGTCCCTGGCTGAATGCGGAGCTCACTGTTTGGCCTGTGCTGGATGACCCGCGAGCCTCTGGGCTCTGCCTGCCTCTCCCCTCGTTGCTGCTGCACCTGGCTTTTTACATGGGTCCTGGGGACACGAGCTCTGGATCCTCAGGCCTGCAGAGCAAGCACTTTGCCCATTGGACTATGTCCCCAGCCACTGAGATCTAGTATTATCATATCATTTTGATAATGCCGTAGAACGCTTTTATCTTAGGATGTCTGACGGCATCCTGCTGACTTCTATGATTAGGTTATCCTTGGAACACAGTGCCCTCGCCTTAACACACTTACAGTGTCAGCTTGGAACTCTGAAGATGGGCGGGGAGGACAGGGATGATCAGCTTGGGGTCCCTGGCTCTATGAAGCAGACGGCTCTGATGTGAGAGGGACATTTGAATACTGCTGCTCAGCATTCCTTAATGGCTTGGCACCTCCAAATTTGCCCCAAAGCTCATGCTAGACCATCCCTGCTGTCTACAGTGCTGATGACAGCGTGTGGAATGTCCTGCTGATGGAAGGCGCCAGCATGGGTTACAGAGCGTGGAGCATTCTGACGATGGAGAAACTCCCGTGGGAGATGACTGGGGAGCTGCCAGCTGAAGCCTCCTCAGAGTTCACCCTCAGAAGCTAGGTTTGACCCTGCATTGATGGATCCTTGCCGTCCATGGGTCTGGGGAAGCAAACAGCCTCTCCCCAAGAGGGAGTGAGTGCACAGGCTGGCTGCTCCGGCGAGTCGAATGTCTGGGATCTGGTAGAGTGCTGCGGGCCGTGGGGAATATATCATAAGAACTCAGCTGGTTATGGCAAAGTCACTACCTGGAGGGATCAGGGAATTCCTCCAGAGGAAGCCAAATAGTTTTTGGTGTTACTTGGCTTGTCATATATCAGCTGTATTCTGTTATGAAAATCATGTGTGCCTTCATAGTTTTCCCAATTGATTTTTCCCTAAGGGCTAACAGTGTGGACTGATCACTCTCTGGACATACACATTCCAGGTGTTTGGAGAAAAGCCTCAGGAAAGGCTTTCTCTGGAATCAGATATCTATCTCCCTTGGCCACTTTCAAGGACTAGCAGTAATAACAGTCCACATGCAAGTCTCCTGATTTAAGATAAATTCCACGAGGAGATACCGCCTAGGTCAGGTGGATGTTAAGTAATAGCTTTACACAATTCAGCTTGGACCCTCCTTTCTTACAGCCTTACTAACTTTATAGACCTCTAACTCCTTACCTAACCACTTCTAGGAATACTTAGATAACCTGTGTGCTAACAGCTATGCTCAGCCAGAACCCCAGTTCAAGCCTCCCTGTAATTATCATCATTGGCAGCATCCGGCCAGGTCCATCCCCAGATGGAGGAAAGTACTTTATTAGCGATACCTCTGTACTCTCTAAGAACAGACTTAAGCATCCGGGCTACTTGTTTAAGAAGGCCTGGCGGATGTGCCAATTAAGATTTACTTCCTCCTTTCCCAAACCTTACCTCTAGTTCCAGATCTCCCTTTAACTATCACCAGGGGCATCTAGCTGTACACAGGTTGCCTAGGGACTGAGCACACTTCCCCCCACCCTGCAGAAAAACGGCAGATATCTTGGACAGATAGGAGCCACAGGAAAAAAGAAGGCAGTTTTATTTTCTCCCATTGACCTAACAACTTAAAGACTCTTAACATTTTCTACCAATCATGTTTACCTGAATTTAGCCTTTAGTTAATTCATTTCCCCATTGGTCACTTCCCTTTGGGGTTGCGAATGATAATTAACAGTTATTGCCTCCCTATGTGATTCTTATCACCCCTCCGTTTGACCCTGGAAGTCTGGCTTTGCACTGCTAAGGGAATACTCCTTGTAAGTGTATATATACCAGGACTTCCAGGGCACGTGGGGGATGGAGAAGAAGAAAGAGAGTGGATGAACTAGATGGGTAAGAACTTGAGAGGAACAAACTGAGATGGGAGAGAGAAGGAGACGGGAGAAGAGATGATATGGGAAAGAACAAGATGGATGAGAACCTAGAAGGGACAGAACTAGATGAAGGAGTTAAGATAGAACCTGGAGGGGACCGCAGATAAGTGTAGAGAGAAATCAGGCAAGAAAGGAGCTAAATATGAGAGCAGAATATAAGCTCGTAACTGACACAGAATAATAAAGTATATGGACTAAGGAGTTTTGTGTACATAGATTCATTTCTTTATATCAAAGATTAATTATCAGCTGGTTGTAGATTCTTCTCGGACCCTGGGAGGGGACTATCGAGGGGCTAGACCCCCATAGTTCCCAATAGTAGAGGGCCATTCTCTTTCTGTATCATCCTCTCTACCTGGAGACCCTAGTGTAGCCCATGCACAGAAGAGCCTGAGCTAAGGATAATGCTGAGTTTCCGGACACTGCTCAGGGCGAGAGCCAGAGAGCCTTCTGAGGTGTCTGCCATCAACATGTTCCTTGAGCTTGGCCTCCCGGTCTCTCAATAGAAAGTGGAGTTGTCCAGCAGTCACATGACCATAATGTGACAACATTGCATGCGGAGCAGATATGAGTTCCAGCCCACCTGCTTAAAGCCAGGCAACGAGGAGCCTTACCAAAAAAAAAAAAAAAAAAAAAAATGCAAAACCCATCATTCTTCTCACTAGATTTTGTTTGGAAGAATACAGTCATTCTTAGAAAACTAGGTTTCTGGTCTCATGTCTTCAGCTTATTGCTGCTCATTAAAAATGAATTGATGTCATTATATTTGTTTAAATTCCATATCAGTGGCTCAGACCAAATAAATCACATTTTGGGGGGTCTTATTACCTTTGGAGGATGTGGAGGGATCCTAAGCCAGAAAGTGAGACCTGCTGCTTTAGGAAGGGAAGACTTCCTAGATTCTGGGACCTCGTGTCAACATGGGCCTCAGTGTGGGTTGTTTCTGACAAGCCACAAAGTGCCCCCTTTGAATCTTCAGTCCGTATCCCGCAGGCCTAATTTGAGAGACAGCTCAGACCAAAGTACCCTATGGCCACAAGGAAAGTATGAAAAGAAATCCGGGCTCCTCCCAGGCCTATGCCTCAATCCACAGGAAGTCTGGAAGATATCAAACTGGGAAGGATGGGGCAGCGCAAGCTGTGGCCAAGGCCATCCTGTGATCCCTGATCCGGGCGGGACTGTCCTCGTTCCCACTCTCATGAATCCAGGCGGGAGGAAAGAGTGGACAGTGGGCAGGGGAGCTGGCTTGAACCCAGAGTTTCTTTACTAGCTGTCATGGCCTCATGCGGAGTTGACCTGGGGCCTCTACCCCTGCACAGGCCTACATAGCTCACCTGTCCCAATGAAGTAGCATGTCTTGTGCATCTTGCCCTTGAAGAGCTCCAGCCCAATGATGGCATAGATGATGACCATGAAGAGGACGAGCAGGGCAATGTGGAACAGGGGGAGCATGGCCTTGAAGATGGAGTTGAGGACCACCTGAAGGCCTGTCGCAAACAGCAAGGAGGAGAAAAATAAAGAGTCATCCCCCCCCCCCCACGGTCTCATGCCCTTCCCTCTATACACAGTGGGATACCCAGGTCAGAAGGGCCAAAGGAGGGCTTGGAGGGCTTGGGGGAAGAGATGCTGTCACCCACTGGGCACCCCTGACACCAGCCGAAGGGGTCTGAGCACACGGAAAGCTCGGAGGGCCTTCACATCCAAGCCGGCTCCTTTGCTGCTCAGGGGGGCCGTGTTGGTCTGGATAATGTTAACTTGTTCCAGAATCACAGTGAAGACACTGGAGGGGAGAAGACGGAGAGAAGGCGGTCAGCAATCAGAGGAGCCACACCCCCAGTGCTCCGGGACCCTGGATCCTACCTGGGTGAAGGACCTGGGGGTGAGGTGGGGGGGGGGGCAAATGCAGTTCTCAACTGTCAGTGCGGAAGAATTTTATTTTCAAGGAATCTGAGGCTAAGTTCACCTTTGAGCTATTGGTGATGAACGGGGCTGGATACAGAAAGGGAGGCTTCAGATTGAGATACAAGTATGCCCCGGGCACAGTCCCTCACCGTGAGACTGAGAGCATCACAGTGAGCTGCAGATTAGCCCCTCACTCACTGATGACCCAGAGAAAAACACCCAGCAGAGAGTTCTCTCCTGATCTCCCTGCAGACAGGCCTTCCAGCCAATGCTGGATGTAGGCCTTCCTGGTTGGCCCCCTCCTCTACCTTCAGAACTCTGCAGTCCATTCAACTCTCCTCTCAGGAACATCATCTGACAATGAGCCCTGAGTTCATCGGGAAACGGTGGCGCCCTGGGAAACAATGATGCTGCTCTCTGATGCTCTAGGCATCTGATATGGCTTCCAATCTTACAGGGGCCGAGCTGAGTCTGAGGATGCTTCAGTTTTCCTTGTGGTAAGAGGAGACTCAAATGGCCAGTGGATAACCAACATAATAGTCTTGGACTGCAGGCTAGTACAGTGGCTAACTGCTCAGCCTCTGGAGCCAAAGATGTTTCTCGGTTCGACCTTAGGCAAGTTGCTCGGTTCTCTGTATCTTAGTCTCTTCATTCATGAAATGGAGGTTATGGAAAAGTTATTGAAGGATGCTACATGTAGTATACATGGTAAGTCCTCAATAAACGTGGCTGTTATAATTAGGCAATGATTATTAGAAGTGAGGTCACAGGCTAACGAAAACTCATTTGCTGAAATTCTGACACACAGTAACTCAGAATGTAACTCTGGAATAGGACTATTAAAATGAGGTCACCCAGGTGGGCTGTAATCCAGTTTGATGGATATGCTTATAAGGGGGAAATCTGGATGTACAAAAAGGCATCCAGGGTGCATGCTCATAGACAGACCACATAAAGACACCGTGAGAAGGTGGCCACTTACAGCCACGGAGAGGCCTGGGGACACCAGCCTGCCCACACTGGACTTTGGACTTCTGTCTCCAGAACCATCTGTAACAAATCTCCATTGTGTGAGCTCCCAGCTGCAGAATCTGATGGCCACCCCAGTACACTAATACAGGCTACTAGATGTCCATATTTATGTACTCAAATAACACCATAGCATAGGTCTGTAGAACCAGTGTACAAATGGCCAAAGTGGCCACTGGAGCCACCCCAATGTCCTCTGCACGTGGTGGGGGAAGATGAGGGAACTCAAGAGCTGGTGAAGTGGTCTGTGACCTGCGGGCAGGTGCTGGGGGTCACTGGTTCACTTCCCACCCACATTGACCCTGTCACCCCTGGGGTGGTCAGCACAATGCTGAGGTCCCATCTCTGCCTCTGAGCTTCTGGTAGTGTCTGTGGGCAGAATCTTCAGGCAAGCTCTGACTCCAGCCCCCAGCCAGCTCTTACCCCAGAAAGACAATGATGAAGTCGAGCACGTTCCAGCCACTGCGCAGGTAAGCATCCTGATGGAATAGGAAGCCGTAGGCTATAATCTTCATGGCGGCCTCGATGGAGAAGACGATGAGGAAGAAGTATTCCAGTTTCTCCTGGAGGGGAGGAGGTGGTGGCAAACACCGGTCACACCTTCCGGCTGCACAGTCCCAGTGCCTCCTCGCTCGAGCCCCGTCTGTCCTCCAGCCACGAGCTTCTGCCGCTCCTAGATGCTCCCTCCCACCCCAACAGCACCCTGCTCACTTCAACTTCACTTACGGTCTTCTCTGGCCACCAAGTGCAGTTTAAGCCACTTCTAACCTTTCAGCCCTTCACCCAAGCTTCATGCTGTCTTCCTAACACCTGCCTAGAGTGCTGTATACACGCTTTCATTGAGTTCATTAGCTCTTTCCTCACCAAAATATAAATGCCACAACATGGTAGGATTTCTGCCCATTTCCCACCCTATTTCCAGGACCTAGAGTTGGATGAATAATCCAATGATCCAATGCTAGCTTTTGTTTGTTTGTTTGTTTGTTTTTGCAACTTGACACAAGCTAGAATCATTTGGGGAGATGGACACTCAGTAGAGAAAATGCCTCGGAAGATTGGCCTATAGGCAAGTCTGTCAGGCCTTTTCTTGATGAGTGATTGGTGAGGAGGACCCAGCCCACTGTGGGTGGTGCCAACCGTGAGCAGGTGGGCCTGAGGTGGATAAGACAGCAGGCTGAGCAAGCCATGAGGAGCGAGCCAGTAAGCAGTGTTCCCCCATGACTTCTGCTTGGGTTCCTGCCTCCAGGTCCCAGCCTAAGTGCCTTCATTTGACTCCCCTTGGTGATGGAGTGCGCTCTGAGAGTTGTAAGATGAACGAAACACCTTCTTCTCCAGTTACTTTTGGTGGGGGTGTTCTGTCACAGCAATAGGAATCCTGACTAAGACAGACCCCCAAGTGGCTTCCGGCCTGGGCATTTCCCCTCTCCCAACCACTCAATGGACCACAGGCAGGAAGTAGGGTGGACGTAGCACCCTGAATGACCCTCTCTTGCTGCTCAGGGTCCTTAGCTCTTGTTTATTTCCCTGGCCTCCCCCTTTGCACATCCACCACAGCTGTCTACAGGCAGCTCCCACAGGCAGGGGGATGAGGAAATGGAGTGCCCCGGGTAAGAGGATGCAGTGTTGCTGGGGAGCCGAGGTTTCGGCTCATCCGTACTCCAAAGATGGCCTTGCTGACTCCTCCATACCCTGTCCCGATGCCTGATCCTCTGGGTCACCCTGAGCCTATCCAGGTCACTCTTTCTCTGCTCGGGGCCCAGGCAAGAGCTATTTCTAACTGAGAAAACAGTTCCCTCCTGGCTGGGCTCCAGGCTGAAACTGCTCTTCTTGCAGCTATCTGAAGCCTGGCTTGGTGGTTTCCGATAGCTCTGGTCCTCCAGGCTCCCCACACAATCCTAGCCTCCTGACAGGGTATCAAGGCTGCACACCCCAGCAGTTGGCTTCATTGGTGCACACAAAGTTGTTTTAGCAGGAGAGAGTCTGTGTCCACAGCCCAGTAATAGTTCCCCTATTACCATCACCAAGTACTACCCATCCCTAGTAAAGCATCTCAGGACTAGGGTCTCTCTAAGAACCCTTCAGGGCTTTCTTTTATTATGACTCATTTTTCTTTATTCTGGACACAGCCAGATAGGAAACCTGGCCACCCCAGGAATGACTTGAAAGGCGTGGAAGGAGAAACAGAGTCATATATGAGTGACATCTATTCTTTGTTTTGTTTTGTTTTGTTTTTGTTTTTTGATTTTTCAAGACAGGGTTTTTCTGTGTAACCCTGGCTGTCCTGTAACTTGCTCTGTAGACCAGGCTGGCCTTGAACTCAGAGATCTGCCTGCCTTTCCCTCCCAAGGGCTGGGATTAAAAGCGTGTGCCACCACCTCCTTAGACCTATTCTTTTTAACCTTGCCCCCAACTCCTTCTCAGTCTGTAATCTCAAAGCTTTCTCCTTGCAAAAATATAGTGTACAATGGAAAGGCACCTCCAAACTACTCCATTAACAGGGTTGTTACTAGGGCCTAGGTTGAGCATCATGGGGCGGGGTGTGTGGGGCACAAATCTTGCCTCCATATAAGAGAGCTGCTGGGAGCAATCTGCATACCATCCCTGCTGAGAGGAATGAGGTGAAACCATTGTGGAGAGTCTCCTGGAAATCAACTGGGTGGCCTTCCCTCTATCTGGTAAGTGTCTAGTAGTCAGGCCCATCTCTCAAGGAAAGGCCCATGAAAGGACAGGGACGTGAAGTCAGCATGTAAATTTTCAGATTGATTCAACCCCCCACGGGACAGACAGGGGAAGTTTTGTTGAGGGAAGGAAAACAGGACCCAAAATAGTTGCCGCGCTCACAGGCCGGGCGGCTGGCCACGTACACCGGAGAGCTGCCCGCACCTGCTGCTGTCTGTCTGTCTGTCTCTTGGCCACAGAGCAAGCTTGTAGGGGCTGTGGGCCTCAGGTGGGGGTCACTTGGGGTTCATAGCCCATGAGCTCCAAGATCCAACTCTCTCGGTTTACCGCTCAGCAGCTTAGTGCTGGAATGGACACAGCATGCCCCTTGCTGTGTAGACATGGACCAGGCATGTGTCCATTCTTGTACCATAGGAACAGTGTTATCAGTGTTACACTATGCTGGCCCCATGCCTCTCTAGCCCATGTATTGTCCACAGAGGAACAAGGGCTATGCACTCCCCAGGTATTTATTAAGCTTGAGACTAAACCCCCAGGCATGGCTGACCTAGCTGTCATCCTGTAACCAAAGCTATAGCCTTCCTAAAGCATTTCCATCACTGTCTGTGGGGAGTCTGTTGTCAAAGGTGGGAGGCAGGAGTCATGGGGTGCACATTCTCCCTGGCTATTTCTTTACTCAGGTCTGTCTAAGAACCTCAGTTTCCTTGTGATGGTTAAAGCTAATTCAGTGGTTAGGAGCACTGGCTGCTCTTCCAGAAGACCCAAGTTCAACACTCAGCACCCACATGGTGGCTTATAACCATCTCTAACTCCAGTTGCAGGGGATCAAATGCCCTCTTCTGGCCTCCATAGCCACTGCACACACATAGTGCACATATTTTACATGCAGGCTAAACACCTATACATGCAAAATAAAATAAATGCATTTTCTTTTAAAACCAAGCTAACTGACCGCCATCTCCAAAGAGCTGTCCTGAGGACTAAAGGGCATCCCGTAAGAGGTGGTGTCCCACTGCTCAGTGGGTCACAGGCTCTTCTGCACAGCTGGCTCTTTGTGGAGGGGCTCTGATACTTGTACCATGGTACCCATGGTGCTCTCTTGGTCGTCACAGAGCTGCTGGGTGGGGATACATCAGAGAGTGGTACAGCAAGGCACGTCTCTATCCAACCAGGAACTCGGCACATTGGAGCCTGAGCCTGTTTCCCCTGAACCTGCTCTTCCTCACAAGGCCCCGCATCGGCCAATAGTGTCAACTCACTCAAGACAGGGGTCTTCCTAGGCTTGGATCCCACCAGATCCAGACTTTTCTGTCTCTAATGCCTGGTTCATCCATCTCGTCTCCATGGGAGGTGTCCCTGCGCTGGCCTGGCTCACACTCTAATCCGCTGTCACTTGTTACCTGTGATGCCCCCCTTCTCTCCTGGTCCCTCTCTACTCTGGGTACTTCATCTCTCCTGGTTTCCTACGGCCATGTGGTGTGTCAGGTCAGCCCACAGCATAGATGGTCTCTTATGAAATGACCCCTGCTGACCTTGACTGCTGGCCTTACCAGTGTCCTGCAGGGCACCGGCCTGTCCGGTGGGATGACTTTCAGATTTTCCAGGCGACCTAGCCTCTGAGCCTCGGCTCATCTAGGCTCATATGACTTCTCTGGTTGTCCCCCAGGAGAATCTGCCGGGGGTGTCTTCTGTATTGCCCGGGACCCTGTTTGCTCTCCACCGCCTCTGCTGGACTGCAGCCTCCTGGGGCCAACCTCATCTTCCTGTGTGTGCCGACTGTGGGAGTCCCCGTGGGTTTGGGCCCCAAGAACAAGTGAGAGGGGACATCCCCATTAGGAACAGGATTTGGGTAAAGTGCCAGGGTCCCTCATAAGAGGGCGTCTCAGGATGAGTACAGGAACAGAGAACAGCAGGGTTTGAAGACTGCACACTCCTATCCCCTCCTGGGGCTAGCGTTCCACTTATACCCAACGGAAAGAATTTTTGGCTCAGCTTTGGACCCTTGCTGTTTCTTCTGCCTGGAATGCTCTTCCCTGGGTCCCGCTGTCTTCTTTCTCTCTGGCCCCAGCTTATGATGGACCCCTTCTGGGTCACCCTCCCTACTTCCCAGCTCCTTACTAGTGACACGTCACTTTGCTTGTTTGTCTGTTTTAGCAGACTTCAAGACGGAACTCGCCAGCTACCTGTTTATACACTTGACTGTCTCCTGACATGAATATAGGGCGGTCCCCTCAGCTTCCTGCTGTGTCACCTACATCTGGAAAGGTGACAGCCACATGGCTGCTACCACCGACCAACGGGTCATCGAGGAAGCTCTGTGAAAACCCCACAGCAACGCCTAGGCTCTAAGGGCGACCAGATGACAGATGCCATCTGCCAGTCACATAGCAAGTCCCATGAGACACAAGTGAAGTGGCCCCACACAGTAGAGCAGACTGGAAGCCATAAGCAACAAGCAGACCCTGATACCAGACTAGGGGAGACAGTCTTTGACCCTGCAGCAGACTCTTTGCCCTCCTGAACTCACGGGAAGACTAGGAAGCTGCCTGTGAGGTAAGGCCTCCAGCAGCTCCACCAGGCACCCGGTGCAGGAGGTCCTCCCACAGACAGACCTCTCTCTAGTGGAGCTTCAAAGGCTGCACTTGGTGGGGAAGCTTGAGCACAGGCCTTGCATCTGTGCGTTGTTACCCTGGAGCCAGGGGTTCCCAAAGTCCTGGGCTGAGAAGAGCAGGGCTCACAGTGCCCATTGCTTGCCTTGCCCCATGCCCATCTCCCAGTGACTCCCACCCAGGCATGCCTCGGGCTTTGAGAGAAGATGGTGGCAGCCAGCCAGACTCCTCTGCAAAGGGACACTCGCCCACTACAGTCTCCCTGTCTGGGCCACAGGGCCAGCTGTTCCCATCCCTCCTTCCTCTGCCCTGCCCCAAGCACCGTGGCCTGGTCTGCATTCCTGTCTGAAGGCCTTCCGTGTCCCCCATGGAGGACTCTGGGGTCTAGAGAGTTCTCCGGAAGAGCTCCAGTGGAGCTTCCTGGGAGAAGCTAAGATGCAGCATCAGGTGAAGAGCTCCTTCCTTGGGGTCCAGGCATGTGATCTGCACAGACACGAAGCACATAGGAACCAGAGGTGCCAGACTCATGGGGTTCACTTGCTGGGGCCTGTTTGCTTCAAGGAGGCCAAGGGAATCCGATGGTGAATTTAATGGGAACTTGGTGGCAGCTACAACTTGGGCCGAGGGTGCTGCAAGGGTCAGCTGGGTGAACCCACAATCCCTTCTGCACCTGGGTCTTCCCAGCAGGTGCTTCAAGGCAGGCCTCAACACAAGACCCTTCATAATAGTAATGGCTGCCTGTCTCCTGGCTTCACCATCCTTCTTGTTTCTGGTAGTAGATAGCAGGAATGGCCAACTTATTATTGGATAAGTCTGTGGCATGATCTCCCACTTTTGGTTCTTAAGGCTGGAGATCCACCCAAGGTGAGTGGTCCACAGAGTTGGGTTCACAATGGCCCCAAGATAAGACAGGGTCTGAAGGCCCTAGACCCCCCCCCCCCGAAAGTGGGGTCCATTCAGCTTTGCTCAGGTTCCCGTCCCAATAAGCGTACAGGAGGCCTGTGGCCCCTGTGGCCTTTAGCACTGGAAAAGGTTCAGCTCAGGACAGGCAGGAGGCCAGGAAACCACCATCACCAAGAGCAATTGCGGCCAGTGATTTCTGTACTCCAGGCTCCGGGGAAGCAGGGAGCGAGGCCAGAACTCGTGAAGGTTCTCAAGTAAGCTCACAGGCAAACAAGATGGTGGACTGGGGCTGAGTCCCCATGCAGGCGCCATATTTCCTCTTTCCTACGTGAGAGAAGCAAGGATATAAGGAGAAGAGAGGGTCTGGTGTGAGCGCTGGGCCCTCGCTCCACCCCCGGTCCTTGCCAATGCTTCTCTGCTGAGCCAGCCTGCTGGGCCGCTGCTCAAGCCCTGTCCACTCTCTGGGCCTGGCATCTCCCTGACACTTTATTCTAGAGGGTTTGGAAAACGACCGGTTGAGGAGTGAGCGAAGTTGCTATATTTAGTGCGTGAACTCTTGCTCAAACGGACACGGTCTGTGTGGATCCCTCATGTCACCCTACGTCTCTGGGTGTGTGTGGGGGGGGTCTTCATCCCACCGCTGCCCCTCCATACTAGCTTCTTCAGGTCAAGTGAACAGATGTGGTGGGACTGTCTAGCTCTGGAGATGGGCCTGAATGGCAGGAGGGGAGGTGGGGGAAGCCGAAGGCCTAACCTAGGAGAGCTGCGGATGGAACTGTCTTGGGTGATAAGAATAACAGCTGAGCCTTCATAAGGCAGCCACTTACACGCCGGGACCTGTCCTACCCACACACGTTAATGGAACCCTTGCACACTAAGTACACTCACACCCACTTTACGGATAAGTAAGCCAACGCACAGAGAGGGATGGACAGCTTCCTAGAAGCAGACAGCCAAGTGGCAGAGCTAAAAGCACGTGTGCAGAGAGTCTGAGTCGAAACTCCACAGTCTCGACCGCCAGTCCACACTGGAGAGGGACAGGCATCATCCACAGGCATTTGTTGGCTCCTGCCCACAACCCCACACTGCCCCTTCAGTCCTGGGCACAGTATGACATTGGCTGGGATGATGGGCTACCTGGAAGGGCAGAGGACAAAGGAACTCTCGTTACGTAACACCTAGGTACTGGGCTGTATGTGAGGTCACAGAGAGCTAACGGTTCTGAAGGGGGAGTACTGGCCCCTGCTCACAGGCGGGGCAGTGGAGACTGAGTTTAGACGCAGGCTGTCTGACTTGAACGCTCCTGGCTTTCCCCCTAGTGTCCCCGAAAGGCTGCAGAGTGTGGCTCATACCAGGGACTCTCCCAAAGCTTTTATTCTTTAGCTCCATCTGGTTCATCAGTCAGGGGGCGCAGATTCGGCAAGAATCAGTGTCCAGAAAGGGAGCTGAGCCCACACAGTGAGGAGAGGGCGAGCTCTGGGGTGAATCCGTTTTATCTTCACAGATGCTTATTGGGAGCACTCTTGGACATCCACACTAGATGTTGAGAGTCCCTCTGTTCCTCAGAGTGGGTGACCCAGCCAGTCAGCCCTTAGATTGTTGTAGAACACCTTGGCTCCTGCGCTCTGGAAGCAAGGGCCGCAGTGGGACCCCGCCGAAAGCCCCGCTCCCCCAGATGGCGAGGCAGAGTGGGCCACTGGCCGCAGGCGTCAGCAGGACATTCTGGACCCTATAAAAAGACAAATGCCCTGGCTGCCAGAGGCTTAGCCTCCAGCCTTGCGGAGGACGCTGGGTGGCAACCTGAACCCCAGGAATGTGGCGGAGGCCTGATGTGGCCTATGATGGCTCAGGGCTGGCTGCTCTGGAGCCAAGGAGGAGCTGAATGGGTGGCAGTCTGGAGCGCAACTCACAGTGCCCTCCGCAGCAGGCAACGTCTCTATGGCTGTTAGGGAAAATCATCCAGAGTTTGGAAGCAGGCTGCCAGAACCCTGGTAACATCAGGATGTAATTTATTATTATTATTATTATTATTATTATTATTATTATTATCTTAACATTTGTTTGCTGATTGGAGGAGAGTGAGTGTGCCATTGTATGGGTGTGGAGGTCAGGGGACAACTGGTGGGAATTGGTTCTCTCCTTTCACCATGTGGGTCCTGGCAAATCTTACTCGGGGGTCATTGGTCTTGGCAGCAGACATCCTTACCCACTGAGCCATCTGTCCAGCCCCACAACAGAAAAGTTTATAAGTTGTTTAACTGTCTATGGAAGGGTTTCTTGGCCTCAATCTTAGCTGACATTGGAGCTAGATAATTCTGGCTGTCCTGGGCCGGTACATGTGTTCCTGCCCCGGTACATGTGTTCCTGCCCCGGTACATGTGTTCCTGCCCCGGTACATGTGTTCCTGCCCCCACCTCCATGATTCTAGACACTGCAAATGTCCCTTGATGGGTAGAGGTCCTCCTCATGTCCCTCCCTGAGAACCACTGTCTCGAGGGTGTTCCTGTGGTTCGTTCTCACTATTGGGTCCTATGGAGATGGGCTGGCTCTTCCCAGTGGAGACACAGCACCGGGGTTAGTTTTCTCGCATACCTCACTAGTCCTGCTGGGTCCTTTATCCGCTGTCACTGACCCCACCTCCTCCAGAGCTCTGTGGACCAGGCTTACCCTCCCGTTTGCTGTCTGTGAGTTGGGTTAACTGCTGCCATGTGTTTCTCCTGTATGCAAATCAGTGCGGTTCACCTTGTGAAAGTCACACGTTGACGCCCGGTTTCTTTGAGGGTGAAAGAAGAGATTATCTCAAAAGCAATCTGTTTCTAATCATTAGTGAGGGACTCTGATCATCATTGCGATTCTCATGGGTCTCCTAAGGTCAGCCAAGACTAGAGTGGTGGCCCTCCCAAACGTCCCTTTTA
The DNA here is from genome assembly GCF_049852395.1 of Peromyscus maniculatus bairdii. Classification (NCBI taxonomy): domain Eukaryota; kingdom Metazoa; phylum Chordata; class Mammalia; order Rodentia; family Cricetidae; genus Peromyscus; species Peromyscus maniculatus. The sequence goes on along the minus strand of NC_134862.1, from coordinate 45,715,306 downwards.
GTTCAGTTGAAGTCAGACCAGGGACAGACCCCTTTCAAAGCTTGGGTTTGGGGCAGGACAGGAGAGCCTGAGGCTGGGCTGGGATGCAGGCCCTGGGCTCCGGTCTTGCTTCCCAGCTGCATGCTTGTCCATCTTCTTACTTTCCTGACAATGGAAACCCTTTGGATACTCTCCCTCAGCCTCCATTGTCCTGGGAGACTGCTGGGCAGGGCGGAGCCACAGCCTCCACCTCCACCCTGTGCCACAGCCAGGCTTCTCTCCTGGACAAGTCAGTCCCGGAGGGTGGAGCGGACGCTCCAGGCATCTTTTCTAGCCTGAGCAGCAGTTCCAGGAGCCAGGAGAAGCAGGATTGCAGTGAGGAGCCCGAGCTCTGAATGCTTCCTCCCCGGCCTTGTCTCTTCCGGTGTGGAATGGTTTGCAAAAGGCACAGGCCTGCCTGTGAGCCAGTTGGGCCGGCGGTGATTCAACCTCTTCGTGTCTGAACCATGCTGGATAGAAGGGGAGCCCTCGACAAACACTGTGTGGCTGTTGCCCGTGATGGTGATGGGGACTAGGAAGGCTGGTCAGACACACGGGGGCCTCAAAGAGAGATGAGGGGCTAAAGAGATCAAGGTCAAAGGGCAGGTTGGGGAAGGGATTTTTTTCCCACTACTGGGGATCAAACCTGACACTTACACACGCTGGTCAAGCATGTTGTCACCGAGCTACATTTCCCCAACAGAAGGACGGATTTTCTTTTGTCTGACAGAATCATTTGGCACAGCTATGGAGGACTGTATCCTTGGATTCCAGAACAACCTTGGGATCTAGTGACCGGGGCTGCCTGGCTGGGTCAGCCACTCTGAAGAGGTGGACCCTCAACATGAAGGGTCCTAAGGTTGGTGTACCAGGCACTACAGCCTAGAAGACCCTCGTTCACACAGAAACCTCTCCCAAGTAGACCAGGTTATCTCACCACAAACCAAGATGCTGAAGGAACATAGAGATCACACATGTCCAAGAAGGGCCCAGGCCTCAAGAGCATCCATTCTAGTCCAGATCCATCCATTGCCTTAATCACCATGTTACACCACTCCTCCAGTGTGGTTGATTTTATAGCCCACATCCCCATCCACCGGGGTCATAAGGCTGTCCAAGATCCTCATCTTGCTACCCATTGTATTGCTGCTATTGTGTATTGCCATAACACCTTGCTCTATCTGGGCCTCAGTTTCCTCTACTGTTCAGAGAGGACCTGTGGCTTCCCTGATGACATGGAACAGGTAGAATCAGAAAGGATCCCCCAGACCCAAATACAGGCCTGATACTCTCTTGGAATGCTGGAAGGATTTGGAGGGGACAGCCCATCCCCTCAGACAGTGCCAGGGCACCCAGTCATAATCATGGGTCCAATTCTCATACTTGGCTTGTACAAGGCACTGGGAGGAGGCCGTTTTTGCCTGTCCCACATCCTAGCTGGTTTGGCACATGCCACAGCAGGAGAGCTCTGTCTCCAAATACTCAGGCCTGCAGAACCAGTTTTCCAGGGTGTAGATATAGGTACTTGTGTCTCACATGGTTGCGTCTGAACTTATCTTACTCCCCAAGCCATCTTGCTGAGTGGCACCATGCCCACCCTGAAAACCCAGTGCCATTCTTGTTTTCTCCAAGCTCTGTCTGTGCACCCTCTTTCAGTTAGTCCCCAAGTCCCACACAGCCCACTTCATAAATCTTTCTCAAGGTCACCCTCCATCTCCATCTCCAGTGCCTATCTGAGTTCCTGCAGGGACAGTTCTGTGTACCTTTCCCAGCTCCCATCTCACCCTAGTCCATGCTCCATGTGGCGGCCTGGAAAGCTTTTTTAAATGCTGCCTGATGGGCTGAGGAGATGGCTCTGTGGTTAAGAGCACGGCGTGCTCTTCCAGAGGACCTGGGTTCAATTCCCAGCCCCCCCGTGGCAGCTCACAACTTTCTACAACTCCAGTTCCAGGGGATCCCACACCCTCACACAGACATGACTGCAGGCAAAACACCAATGCACATGAAATAAACTAATTTTTTAAAATGCTACCCTGGGATCTCTAGCCTTGTATTCATTCTTTTGCCCACACAGCTCCAACACAAACCCTCTTTCTTCTGGGCCCTTCCCATAGCACCATGAAGGCGTACCCTCACCCCACCCCTCACCAGACCCCTGCTGTCTCCCTGAGAGAGGGGAGGGACTCCATTCACATGAAAATGGAAGACTTCTTGTTCAAAAAGTAGGAAACCCCTGCTCATAAAGGCGGTCAAAACAAACAAACCAAGTAGCGATTTTCCTTTTCCACATCATCTTTCTCCAACTGCCAAAGCATCAGCTGCCAGCTGACTATTGTACGGGTGAGGCCAGACCTTCGCAGACCCCTGCTAATCCCTCCTCCGCTGCCCCCACCCCCCAACAGTTGCTATCCCAACAGCAGCTAGATGTGAAGAAGGGGAACCTGCACGTTCCCATCACACAAATCTGCTACTGCGGCCTGTGGTGAGCAAACAACACCTAAGAGCATCTGGACCTCCCCTCCAGGAGACACCGTGTCCCTAGACGGGGGCTTGGCCTTGGACTTCAGCTCTGCAGTGGGCTATGGCAGGGCCAGCCCAAGGTAGGGACATCCACAACCATGCCCATCTCTGAGTCATCAAAGGATTTGAATTCTAATCAGGCCTTGCCCACTCCCAGGGAGCCCAGGCCCCGGGAGGGAGGAATCTAAGAGTCTGTGCTTTCGGTAGGGAGGCAGCAGAATCTGAGTGAGTGGGAGTTGAGTGTCCAAGCTCCCAGAATATGGGTCACTGTCCCAGTGGACTCTCCTTACAAAACTTAAATTCCAAGGTGAAATTAAAACTTCAGTGCCATGACCAGGAGCATGCATTCCAAGAGGGGTGGAGCTCTGAACCTATGTATAGCCACAAGGCTGGCCCTGCCTGCATCTTCCAGGCCTTGGGTTAAACAGTCTGTCTTTTGGGGAGCCTCTCTGACCCCCAAGACTAGTTTATAGTCTCTTCCTCAGACCTCACATGCTCCTCATTGCATTTTAAAGCACATATTTAACTAATTCATTATATTATTTGTTTTGAAATTGACTAAATTAATTGAGCTCTGTGAAGATGGGAATCGTCCTCTTGGTTCACAATGGCACCTCTGGAGTATTTCTAGGTCTCTCACAGGTACTAAATATATATTCATAAATCAACAACAAAATTAATGCAGATTTCATCCTGGAGTATCCCCTTTTAAAAGCTAAGTGTTGCCGTAGGCAACTGGAATATTGCTAGCTTTCTGTAGGCTCCCAAGTATCTACCCAAAATAATAAGGAAGAGATAATTGCTCAATCTGCTCTGTCTCTCTCATTGTCCTCTTCTGGGTTTTGGGGAGATGAACAAATGATGGACAAGTGGTGGTGAGGAGACCTCAGGATGCTGCGGAGACTTCAGGCAGAAGCGGCCTTTGACCCTGGGTATGGCCTGTTCTCTTTGGACTTCACACGAGGGGGTTCAGATTAGAGTTATTCCCAGGTGGTCAGTGTCCCAGGTGTGCTGACTGGTCCCACAGGCGATGCTGGTCAGCTTGCCCTCTTCCAGCACACTCATGACGGTATGTATGTCTTGGAGCTCTAGACTTGACTGGGGAGCTGCAGTTCCAGCCCACAGACTAAAGGGACACACCACAAACCATTTTGTTTCAAGATGGAAGATGGAATAATCACTAAGGTGTGGTTTAATGTCCTTAAAAGAAGGCAGTTTCTTGCAAAAACAGTCAATTTCTTGTGTGTGTGTGTGTGTGTGTGTGTGTGTGTGTGTGTATTCTCACATGTGCATGTGTGCATTCACACACATACACGTGTGCCCATATAAGTATGTACACATGTTCATGTGTGTGCATTCATGTGTACATGTGTGTGCATGCATGTAGAGACCAGAGGACAAACCTAGGGTATCATTCCCCAGGAGCTGGCCGCCTTGATTTTTGAGGCAGAGCCTCTCACTAGGAACTAAGGCTCACTGATTCAGCTAGGACAACTGGCCAGTAAGGATGCTTTTGTCTCCACCTTCCTAGTGGCAGGATCCTAAGCACACAGTACCAAAAGGATTCAACAACTTCTTCTCCTCCTCCTCTTTTTTTTTTTTTTTTTTTTTTTTTTGGTATTTTTTCGAGACAGGGTTTCTCTGTGTAGCTTTGGTGCCTGTCCTGGACCTCACTCTGTAGACCAGGCTGGCCTCGAACTCCCAGAGATCCACCTGGCTCTGCCTCCCGAGTGCTGGTATTAAAGGTGTGCACCACTATCACCCAGCAGGATTCAACTTCTTAAAGTACACATGAAACCACATTACGAAGTCACAAAGTATGGGGTGGACCAAGAACTCTCCCTAAACCCAGGGACATGGATCATTGAACTTCTTTTGCAGAAGGCCCTGGCTGCACACAACAGCTTCGCCGGCAGCAGAGGCCATGCTGGCCTGCCCTCATTTAGTACCGCTCTCTCTCCATTCTAGGAACTCAGCTATTTCCATTCCCAGCAAACACACATTTAACACCCAGCGCCTCCCCAATTCAGAATAGATCACCATGGAAACCAGCCTGAGGAGAGGCAGAGACACACACTTTTCTTTCAGGCCCTGGATGCATGCAGATGGGCCTCCTGTCTCCAAGCCCTGTGGTTCCAGTGCAGGGGAAAGTCCTGGGGAATGGAACTCCATTCTCCTGTCCTGTTGGTTAGTTTTTGTGGTACTAGAGTAGAGCCCTAGGCCTTCTGGATGAGAAGCAAGTATCCCACCATTGAGTCACAAGCCCAGTCAGCTCTTTGTTTCTAGGTGGACTTCTCTAGGAGTCCGCATTCTGTTTACCACCTTAGGGATACAGCCAACAGAAGTGTTGGAGAGATGGCTCCATGGTTAAAAGTCAGTACTGTTCTTGCAGGGTACCTGAGTTCAGTTCCCAGCACCCATATTGGGCAGCTCATAACCACTTTAACTCCAGTTCTAGGTGATTCAGTGTCATTTTCTGGCCTCTGTAGATATTGTAAATGCCCACACAGAGTCACACGAGTATACACATAGTTTGAAAATAAAAATATTTTAAAAATAAATAGAATATCAAGTTCCAAAGTCAGTAAGACCAGGGTATGAGGCCCTGTTAGAAGCTTTTATGGGGCCTATCCTACATGACATACCTAAACTCTAGCCCTCAGGGTTATCATGGGTGGGGTTTTGTTTTATTTATTTATTAATTTACTTATTTGTTTCCATAGAATCTAATATTATACCGTGGAGATTACTGTGGAAGTTCAGTAATTCACTAATGCAAACTACTCAGCACAGAATTTGCTGTGTTGCTGGTGACAGGGTTGGAGGGAGGCACTTCAGGTCTGTCATGCCCTTTCTGCACATTTCTGTATCATATACCCCCAGTAGGTGAGCTCAGTGGGACTCCATCCAGGGGAGGAGGCTCGTGTTCAGCATCCCTGGTTCACCCTGCTGTGGCCCAGCTTCCACATCTGTCAGCGGGTACCACTTTGGGTAGCTCTTGGGAAAGCTCCCTGAGTTCGTGCCTGTGGGGTGCTTGGCATGGTGAATGCTGACTGATGGAGGGGATCTTGGAACGGAGCTGCACAGGTTCAGTCTGGTAAAGCCTCAGGGCCACCGAGCAGCTCGGCAGTGTGAGGACATTGGGGTCAGTGTTGTTAGGGAGCCAAGGCACCAGCTTCTCCCACCAGAGCAAAGCCCCAGGGTGCCTCCCAGCCGGGGCTGAGGAGCGCAAGGGAAGGATGGGAAGATGTTCTTACCAGGCCAAGGTTCAGAGTGTTGTTGTCATCTTCAGGCATGGGCAGGTACACTGCCAGGGCCACGCAGTTGGCAAAGATGGTCAGCAAGATGATGGTCTCGAAGGGTCTGATGCCAGGGTTAAGGAGGGCCCCTGAGTCATCTGTGGGATGTGTGGGGTTGAGGGGAGGAGACTACTAAAGGCCAGTCTAGAAATCACTGTAACGCTAAGAGACAGTCAGGCCACATGATGATTTGTGGGGGCTTGTCCCCCAAAATGGCCAGGGAGGCTGGGGGTTGATGTATGTTCGGTAGGACTGGAAAAGAGGAGAAACGGAGAGGAAAGCCAGACTTTCAGAGCTCTGTGCACACACTCACATGCGTAGGCTTGTGCTCACACATCCCCTTCTGAGATACACCTGGCCCGCAGCAGCAGCCATTTCCAAAGGGTGCTCTGGAATCCACCCTTCCAGACTTACTGGCCATTGAGAAAGCCAATGTGAGGAAGGGAAACTGAGGCGGAGTCTTTGGTATGTCGTTAGGGGTGGGAAGCAGAAGGCATGCTATGGAGATAGGTTTGATCAAAATCCCATTCTCTTCCCAGCAGTTTCAGCGTTTGAAGAGAGACAGGGGACGGGGGAGGGGTCACAGAATAGATCTGTGGGTGGAGCGAGCTCAGTGGAGTAGAGTGGAGGGAAGGGAGAGCCTGCCAGGGGAACTGCCCTCACAGGAGACAGGCGAGGGATTGGAGGTGATGGGGAATCAGTGCAGCTCTGGGAACCAGGCCCGAGCCCAGACCCACTGTCTCTACGTGGCTCCATATGTCCCTTACCCTCCTTCCAGTTATCCCTTTCTCCAAGGCACAGCTGACGGAATCCCACTCTTCCAGAGCATGTCAAAAATATTTCAAATATTCCTGACTCTCAGAACCCACTCACGCAGGCCTCCTCTCTGCGGCCCCACCTTTCCCCCAAATAACCCAGATATTTTCATCCTTCTTCTTCCAGAACTCACGCAAACCCAGAGAGAGATCAAGGCCCCTGTCACTGTCAGAACACTGCCTCTGAGCTAAAACACCCAAGTTTGGTCGCCAGCATCCAGGAACCACTAAGAGTAGGCCTTCCCTCAAATCCATGTCACCAGCTCCCTTTGTAACTGAGACTTGAGTCAGTGGAAATTGTCCCGGACCTGTCATCTCCCCCCACCCCCACCCCCACCCCCCCATGGAGGATTTCCTCCGGAGCTTCTACCTCTTTTGTCTTCTTATTCAAAACCTTGAGTGGTACCCCATGATGATAGATAGAGACTTGGGTACACTTGGAAACAGCTCCCATGAGCACAGGCCCTTCCTAAGATGATCAATAGCTCGCTCGCTCTCTCTGGCTGTCACTCATAATCTCAGTGGTCTCCTCGGGGCCCCCAGGAAGCTCTTCTTTCCATTGTGGTGGAGACCTTCCTTCCTCCCTTCACCAAGATTCCTTATGCTGGTCTGAGGTATTTGATTAAGCCCCTGCTAAGAGCCCAGTCACCCTGACACTAAACGCCCGAGCTTTGTGACAGCCCTGTACCCTTCCCCTGCCTCCCATGCCCTCCCCACTCCCGCTTGCTCAGGTGATAAAAAGGATACTTCCACTCCACGATGCTGATGCAGGCCTTCCTGAGGGGGTTCTGGAGAGTCAAGCAGAACAAGGCTCGGGGTGGCCTCGGCAGAATCTCAGGAACAGGTTTCTTGGGCTGTTTCTTCCTCAGGCCCTCATCCTGGGGTGAGGACGGCTCCATGGCTTCCCTGACACCCCTCTTCTCCCTTCTCCCCCAGCCCACGGCCCTCTCCTGCCTGTGTCCCCAATGCCCCCACCTTGGGGACTGGGCCTAACTGAGCCTGTCCTGCTGAGGCAATCAGACAGGGCGGGGGTGGGGGTGGGAGGATTACTCTCTCTGCTCCCAGCGAGTAAAATTAGCCCGTGCTGCCCAGCCCAAGCTCCTGAGGCCAGGCAGCTGTCATTCCTTCCAGTCCAGCCAGTGACATCCCAAACTGCCCCCAAGGAGGGCAAGGGCTGGGTGTAAAGGGGTGATTTACACCCAGGCCTGAGGCGCGGCAGGGGCAGTGGGAGACAGGAAGGTTTCGTAGCTAGATAATGGAGTTCAGGAAGAGGAGCTTGCCGTGTGGAGCCACAAACTAGATAGGTCCCTGGTGCTAAGATTAAGTTTCTCCCCACCCCAGCTCCATGGCTTTATCCAGAGGAGGTTCTGGGTGATGGCCCAGCTCAGCAATTCTCCACCCACTCCAGGCTCAGTGTCTGTCAGCATCAGCCCTGAACCTCCAATGCCGTCTGCTGTCAGAAATGGAGCCACCAGCTGGGCGATGCTCGCCTTGAATCCCAGCACTCGGGAGGCAGAGCCAGGCGGATCTCTGTGGGTTCGAGGCCAGCCTGGTGTACAGAGCGAGATCCAGTGCTGTGGGATGTCTTTCTGAATGCTGTGGGTATGTGTTGCTCTGATTGGTTGATAAATACAGCTGTTTGTCCAGTGGTGAGGCAGAATAAGGTTAGGCGGTACATTCCAGCTGGAGAGAGACAGGGAGAAGAAAGGCAGAAGCAGAGAGACGCCGCAAGCCACCACCAGGAGAAGAAGATGTAAAAGTATCAGTAAAGCCATGGCCCCGTGGCAACTTACAGATTAATAGAAATGGGTGAAGTTATAGGAGCTAGCTGGCGAGAAGCTTGAGCCATAGGCCCTCCAGTTTGTGAATAGCATAAGCCTCTGTGTGTTTACTTGGGACTAATCAGTTTGGGGACACCAGTGGGAAAGACTTGTCCTGACTGCGGGCAGGGCAGAACACAAGAAAACTTCTGATGATTATCCAGGACAGCTCCAAAGCTACACAGAGAAACCCTGTCTCGAAAAACTAAAATATAAATAAATAAATAAATAAATGAATGAATGAATGAATAAATAAATAAATAAATAAATAAACAACAAATTAAAATAAAATAGAGCCACCCTCCCACTGAAGTGAAAGCCTGCCAGGCAACCTTGAATGTGCGTGCTCTTACATGGCCCCTGGCCCTCACGTCCCTCATTGTACAAGGTTTGTGTGCTTTCTCCCTGCAACCCTGATCCCGCCACCGCGCAGTCGCAGCGTGCATTAAGCTCTCTGGAAATGTTAGCTGACGGCATAAGTTAGCCAACACCCCATCCACCCTGGCAGCAAGTGTTCTGGGCTGGGGGATCAAAGGAAGAAGAGGAACAGGGTGGGGAGTGGGCACGGACAAAAGCTCAGCAGTCACAAAACCCAACAATCCTTTTATTTAGCCCTTGGTTGTAAACACAGTGTCAATGGACCCTAGAAGCTTCCAAGTCTTGGGGGTGGGGGAGGGGGGATGGAAGTCCTTAACCTGGGAAAAGACCAGAAGACTATACCGAAGGGTGGGAGAGGGAGAGCGGAGGTGATCATTCGCTGTCAAGCAACCAGCACCAGCGACAGAAGTGCGCGCGTGTAACACACCACACACACACACACACACACACACACACACACACACACACACACGCATTCCTGATCTCTAGAGGCAATCAAGCTCCCCGCTAGCATTTGAGGCCATCTTGTGGAAGATCCAGGCATCACAAAGTGCTGCAGGCTTCCAGGGGACTTGTTGCTGTGGTGGACGACAGAGCCCAGAGCCGCGCTAAGGCCAAGAAGCCGTCGGGTCCAGGAGCTGTCCAGAGCTCCGCTCCTCACTGCATTCACCACCTCCTGTGATCCCTATCTCGCCCTTTCTACCCCGCGCTCGCACATTTGGCCCAAGTGGGTGGAGGTGGGAGCACAGTCCTTGAACATCACTGTCCTGCCCGGCACAGATGTCCCAGAAGCCCCCCATACTGTTCCCTAGAGGGACAAGTCGAGGCCTCTGGCCCCATCAAAGGCTGGGTTCCTCCGACTCCAAGAAAGGCGAGGAGGAGAAGGAGGAGGACCCACTGCACTCGGCCACCAGGAAGGCGGGTGGTGGCGCATTGCCCTGGCAAGCGGGTTGCGGGGAGGTGGCTGCAGGCGGCTCGCTGTCGGGGGCGGCGCTCAGCAGCTCCTGCAGGTACTTGATGTAGCGGATGGCGGCGCGCAGGGTCTCCACCTTGCTGAGCCGCTTCTCCGCCAGGGCGCCGGGGAGGTGGCCGCGGAGGCGCGCGTAGCCCTCGTTCACGCACTTGACGCGCTGCCGCTCGCGCTCGTTGCGCTTCTGGATGAAGGCGGGCTCGAACGGGTAGTCGTAGACCCCGAAGGCGCCGGGGAAGGGCACGTAGGGGAACACCCCAGCGTAGGCGTCGTAGTAAGGCGGCTCGGCATGGCCAGGGTACAGCAGGAAGGGGACGTTGCCCAGGGGCTCCGTGGTTGCCAGCGGCGTCTGTCCTGCAGGGGCCACGACACCCAGCTGCATGCCGCTGGGAGCCCCGCGGTCCACCAGGGCCCGGCAGAAGTTACTACTGTTCATTGCGCCCCGTGGAGCTGGACCCAGGATGAGGCCCCTCACCGAATGGCCTCTGCTCAGGCTCTGTGTGGTCCTGACTACGGGGGACAAGTCACATCGCTAGCAGCTCTGGGGCGCCGCGAGTTGCTAAGGCTTCATTTTGCTTTTTTGGGTTGACTTGGACTTCTTAAAGCGAGTCATAGCTCTGGACAAGTGCAGCGCCTTGCGGAGTCTCAGCAGGTACCTGCTGCGATCTTGCTTGGGGTACCGTGTATTGAGTAATCTGAGGACTCTCGCCCTCTTCCCTGGACCTTGTGATCTGCGAGTCTTGCCTCTTCCTGCAGCCCAACACTGGCACCTGTCCCTGACGCTAGCTGTGAGCCTCCATGACCAGGTCCTCCGATGCCCAGTTCTCGTTCTTCACCGGTTCTTGTCGCAGGATCCCCAAGCTGCGGAGAAGGGGTGAGGGCAGCGAGTGTGTCAGCTTTGCAGAAGAGGCCCCAGAATTTTTCTAAAAGCAGAGAAGAGTGGACATATCAATAAGGAAAGGCCCTTGTGGCACTCCTATCTCCAGAAACGATCAGGAGGGAAGAGAGTGTGGTTTGGGGGAGGTGTTGGTCAGAGCTCAAATCTTGGGTCTACTCCTCAATAGTCGGGTGACATCCTTGAGTCAGATTTCCGTATTTGGAGAGACAGAAAACATCCTTTACAGATCCTAAGAGAACCAAAAGAGAAAAACAAACAAACAAACAAAAAACATATGCCAGAGCACCCCCGTACCTGGCCTGGCCTGGGGCGGGGGCATCAATGCCATTTCCTTTGAGAACGCAGATTGTCTCATCACTGTTACCCTTCAGGGCCTTCCATCTAAAAATGGCGGAAGGAAAGCCTACTGGGGGCTTAGAGAGATGGCTCGTGATTAAGAGCAGGTATTGCTCCTGCCGAGGACTGGGTTTCCAGTGGCTGCATCAGGGCCTCACAACTGCCTGTCAACTCCAGCCACAAAGGATCCTTTGCCTCCGTGGGCACCTGTGCTCATGTGCACACACCCACGCACGAAGACGGGATTAAAAATCATAAAAATATTTTAAAGAAGTCTATTGAGCTAGCAGAAGGAGTTGAAGCAGGTATCTCAAATCATTACAGCCGTCTCTCTGGTGAATGAAGGACAGCTCGGATTACAAAGAGCTCCTGTTGTGAGTGAGCACTTCCAAAGTTGCCTGGCCAAGAGACTGTCACCTGCTCCTTCCCTGTCCCAGGCTACACTGGGTCCGGGATACACCGCCTCCCATCCTCTTGGCCTTCTCCTCTAGAGCACTTAACAGGGTGTCTTCTTTGTCTTGCATCTGCCCAAGCCGAGCCCCGTCCCTGGCATGTAATAGATGCTCCATAAATCCTGGCTGAATAACCAAGAAAGAGGATTAGGCCAAAAACTGGGTTTGCCAGGGTGGGGCATAATTACATGTCGCCCTTCCCAGGTTTTAGAAAGCTGTTATTTTGGAAATAATTGGTCGGTGTTGAGTTTAAGTTCCACCAGATCCCATCAGCTGTGCTTATCGGATTCAAGTTATATGTTCTTCTCCCCTCTCCCCTCCCCCCCCCCAGGAGGCAAGCCTCTCTGATGCTGCTCCCTGCCTGTGTGTGTGTGTGTCCACAGTGTTCCTACTGGTCACACTACTGCTCATTCTCCCTTTGAGGAAGATGCTCAGAGTTTACTGGATGGGGAAGCAAGCAGCTCGCACCGAGAGTGATGAGGCATCCCGAGGCATTGGCAGTGGTCGAGTCTTCCGATCCTCTCCCTGCCCGAGAACTGGTGGCAGTCTCCGGTGACTGAATGTCTTCTGTGCCCTACCACGTTTGTCCGTTTCGCAGACCCCAAGTCTGTCTCGCATTAGCGTTTCCCTCCATGTTGACTGAGAACAACGAGCCAATCAGGGACCCAGAGACTAGCACTTGCTCTCAAGTGGAAGCTGATGTGTAAGGACATCAGGACCAAAACTCCTATCTCCCCGCTCGTGTGGGCAGCACCCCAGATCCCCCCCCCCCACACACACACACACTGATTGTAGAGGAATGCTCTAGAAAACAATTCTTCTCTGACAGACCCTGGGCTCTGTTAGGGTAACCTCCAGATCCCAGCCTGGGCTGTCAGGTCAGGACTGAGTATCTGAGACTTTACTCAGGCAGTGAGCCTCAATGGGCAGGGCCAGGCTTTTTCTTGTAAAGTCCCTCACTCAGTGTTGGGCACATAAAGATGGTTCGAGAGACTTGCCAGCAAGGCTGGAGAGACCACTCAGCAGTTAAGAGCACTGGCTGCTCTTCCAGAGGTCCTGAGTTCAATTCCAAGCACCTACATGGTGGCTCACAACCATCTGTAATGAGATCTGGCGCCCTCTTCTGGCCTGCAGACATACATGCAGAGAGAACACAGTATACAAATAAATTAAATCTGAGAGAGAGAGAGAGAGAGAGAGAGAGAGAGAGAGAGAGAGAGAGAGAGAGAGAGAGAGAGACTTGCCAGCATTGTTCCGCTTCTTTAAGAATTTGGGATCTAGAGCCGGGCGGTGGTGGCGCACGCCTTTAATCCCAGCACTCGGGAGGCAGAGGCAGGCGGATCTCTGCGAGTTCGAGGCCAGCCTGGGCTACCAAGTGAGTTCCAGGAAAGGCGCAAAGCTACGCAGAGAAACCCTGTCTCGAAAAAACCAAAAAAAAAAAAAAAAAAAAAAAAAAAAAAAAAAAAAAAGAATTTGGGATCTAGACCTGATTGTTTATATTTGATCTGCTAGAGGGCGGAAGTTTATTTATATTAATGACAAGTTTAAGAACACAACTTCTCCTGTTGATTTAACATTCAGGACTCATTTTTAAAACAAACAGTGGGTGCATTAACATTTGTTTTTTCATAAAAATATTCATAAAAGTGACTCACATAAGGCGTCTCACTTGGGCCCATGTAGTTCTAGGCCAATTCTCTCTCTACTGCTGGAAAAAGACTGATGAGCTGCCAGGGAGCAGGACGAGGAGACCCCTGCAGTGGACTGTGTCTTCTCATAGCAATTCTTACCCCATATTAGGAACCGAGACCCAGCATTGCCCGTGACCATTTGATGGCCCTGATAGTCAATGACACTTTCTAGGAGCCTTCTGCATGCAAGGCCCACTCCCGTCAGCAGACTTGCTGTGAAATAATGATAATTTCAGCTGTTATTGCTTACGATGTGTGAGACACAGTTCTAAGCGCTATTCTGGAATGTTCTTATGTTCTCACACCATTCTTGTGAGGCAGTTAACATCACCTATTTTTACAGGTGGGAAAACAGAGGTGCATAAAAGTTAAGTCACTTGTCCCAGGCCCTGTGGTTAGGAATCATGAACTAATAAATGCTAACCAGCCATACCCAGCTTCCTGCTCCTCTGTGGTAGTTCTCTTGGTGACTTGGCACCCCATCAGGGGATCAGAAAGGTTTGCATTGACCTAAAAAGGATCTTATTGGGTTAGATCTCCTGTTGGAGGGATGCCCCACTGCAGATTGGAGTTATAGTGCTAGTATTTAGCGTCTGCTGAGGGAGGTCACATTGGTTAACCCTGGGAAGATGTTTTGCTGTTGTGGGGCATGGGATCCTTGGAGCCAAACATCATGAACTCACCCCTGAGAACATGATGAGAAGAAACCCCTTTGCCCGAGTTTAGGGGGAAAAAAGAAAAGAAGAGAAAAGAGAAGAGAGGAGAGGAGAAGATAAAATAAGAAAAGAAAAAAAAAGAAAGGAAAAGAAAAGAAAAGAACAATCATCCATACAAATGGGAGTAGTGGCCCCTTCCAAGACTCTAAGATCTATGAGGATCAGACCAGGTAGAAGTGGCTGTCAACAGCGCCACAGTGTGGTAATGAGAAGAAGTACAAGTGGCGGATTAACAAAATTCAGGTCCTGATTCTGTGAAGAAGTTGTAACTTCCTCTCACAGCTCCTCCTGGAGACTGCGGGTTCTAAGAACAGCAAGGAAGAGCCGTGTGGCTTTCTGTCAACTCTATTTCCCTTGAGTTTGTTAAGCAGAAACAGCACATAAACTTTCATGGCATATGTATGTGCAGGCATCTATGCTTTGTTATCTGATTTAAATAAAAATAAATAGAGCGTGATGTTAATATGAGGCACCTCACTGGATAAAGGGGTGCACATATCATCCTTAGTGGTCTTGATTTTCTCACTGTCTTCACTGGGGCTGGAGCTGGGCTCTGAGACCAGAAGATGACCGAACAACCCTTTCCACGGGCCAGCCACGGCTCTGGAAGAGGGTCTGAGGAATGCAAGGTCTTCACAACTCCACTGCTTTCCCTGTGGCTCTGAGAGAGCCCTGGCCGGTGCTCAGTGCACAGTGGTACTTCCTGGCAGCAATAAGACTGCTTCCTGAGCCTGCCCTCCATCCAACTACCCTAAGCCAGAAGAAGGACTCAATGGACGAAATCACTGACTTTTGGCATCATCTCCCCCATCCCTGGGCAGGGTAGTCACTGAGTCCTTTTCCCAAAGAGCTCCACAGTCAATCAGTGTGATAAACACAGCCTGCATTCTCCTCCTTGGTGATCCACAGGGCCCTAGGTAGCCTTGCAGTAAAGAAACCTGTTTGTGTTGAGCTTGGAAATTCAAAATAAACTACACAGCACTTTAAGGAAATCTTAAGCCTTAAATACACTTTGAGGAATTCTGCCTAAAATATCCAGAATACATACTTTAACACAGAAAGAGGAAAAAGAGAGGAAGAGGGAAAGGAGGAGGAAGAAGGAGGAGGAGGAGGAGGAGGAGGAGAAATGTCACAGCTCCCCTTGAGGGTATGTCTAATAGCCTATAAATATTTTAGAAGGATAACCTGGCCATTCTCACAAGTACATATTAAATGCCTCCAAATATGCATCAACACGGGCAGTCATTTTGGAATGCTGTATGCTACATGGAGTATAGTAACTAGTCAATGGGACCAAGCCTAGGAGACCAGCAGTCAGGTCTCACGACTGTGAGTTCGCTTGTACCTTAGATGGGCTGGAAAATGATGCTGTGTCCTCCGGGTCGACATGACTCAGCAGCCCGGATCAGTCCCGCTTGCCTTTGGCCTGCTGAGAATGAAGTGAGTCCCCTACAAGGCCCTCAAGGTCCTTCCATGTTGTCCCCCCTGCCTCAGGGCTAGGGACCCCCTGACTGCTCCCCAGCCCCATTTCTGTAGCCAGTTTCACTGAGAAGGACTCACTGAGAGGCGCCCTCTGGTGCTGGCTGCCTCGCCTAGCAGTCTGCTTCCTTAGCTCACGTAATCCCTGCCCCTGAGAGGAGCTGGGGCATCATTTGTTTGCAGAAGAGAAACTGACTGTGGCCAAGAGTCCTGCTCCTGGTCCTGAAGCTTGGTTGCAATGTCCCGGGGTCTAGCTGGTTGACGTATAAGGGTCTTCTTGGCTGGACAGGGTTCCCTAAGTTTTAATAAGAGTTGTTTTATTAAGGGAACTATTAGCAGCTGGAGTAGGGTGAGGGGTCTGGTCACTCCTAAACCCTCAGCATTTATACTGTGGAGAAGTCACAGGAGATAATCTGAGAGCACTTCCTGCTCTACCAGAATTCTATTGGAATTCCGTCTTCTCAGCTCCAGGACTGGGGAGGAGAGCTTGTTACCCAGGAGGCTCATGGGAAAGGCAGCCTGAGACCGGGAGCCCTAGTGTCGAGTGTCCATCTGGCAGCTCCTATCTCTGGTCAAGCAATCTTAGCCCTGATTTCTACAAGCCTCAGTGTTCTCATCTGCAAAATGAGAGCAATGCCGTTTACCTCCGTGGTTACTGCTGATGAGGGTAATGTACGTAGGCCATATGGCATCCATTAGGAACTGAGCTCTGGTCAATAAGGCAGGTGGCCCAGGGTAGAGCTCCCCAGAGCTCTAGGACCCGTTTGCAGCTATGACAAAGCCCAAGGTGGCAGTCCCCACGACCTACATTGCAGCTGGCAAGCACCCTGATGCCCATCTGACATCTCTCAGAATCACATCGGTACCAACAACCACAAAGAAGGAAAAATCTGTGCGTTAAGTCCCAATTGCTCCTTCAAATGTCTGAATGAGAAGGGTCACGGAAGTCACCTGATTCTAACCAAATGCATTTACAGGTGTGAGCTCCTGTCTGTCAACACCCCCCACAAATGTCCCCTGAGGTCCTTCTAGGAGCCCTTTACTGCTGGGTGCAGTTGAGAATGACCTAGATTGCCGTCCTTAGATCCAGAGCAGGGCAGGACTGCCTGGTAGTGGCCATGCCTAGTATATACCTAGCATTCACCCACAGGCACTGTGTAGGCCAAAGAACTACTCCAAGTCTTCCATGTCAGGACCGATAACACCCCTAGCTGCAGATGAGGATATTGAAGCATAGAGTAGGTAAGTCCCTTGCACAAGGTCACGTGGTTGGTATAGATAGAGTTGGGATTCATATTGGGGCAGCTAGGCTCCTGGGTAAACCCCGCTCACTCTACATGACAGAGACAAACCAATCCCACCCAAGAGAAGTCAAGGAGAGAATAAACTGTCTCACATGGTGGAAAGGGAAGCATCCTGTGCCTACATCCCAGCCCTGCTTCTAGCTTCTGGGACACGTGGACAGAACTGTGTGCTTGATGTACCCACAAACTGATGATCTAGTGAGCAAGTTTGCTAAGCCATTTTATGAACTGAAGTTCTGCACTACTATGAAACGGAGGTCATCGTTAACTTTTGTGATTGCCATCCGCCACAGCAGCCACCGAAGCAGCCGGCATCATCCTCTCTTTAGTTTGGGACCATTTTCCAAATGTCCTTTCAAGCCTGCAATGAGCTTTAGAAAACATTTGTTCTTAGATTTATCATCAAGGGACCTGATGGACTGACCCAAAGAAACAATGATCTGCTGGCTCGGGAGCCAGCGACGACTTAGAATTTAGAGCATGCTCAGACGGAACAATAGTAGCTGAGCCCGGGAGCCCAGGATGTTCCACGCCAACCCCTGTTCTAAACAATGTGTATTCACGTGTGTGTAAACACCACTAACTCTCACGACAGGACAGGTAGTGTCTTATCAGGTAGGAGGGCAGACATGGAGAGGAAGTGACTCTCCCAAGGTGACTCTGATGATTAAATCTTGACTGGGAGTCAAGGGAACCTGGTGGGTGCATTGGAACAAGCCAGTCATTGGACAGTCCAGGGATGAATCTTTATGAGTCCAGGAGAGAGATCAAGTCTGAGACTCGGAAGACGGAAAGGGCGTTTCATACACAATACTCACCCTGCCACTCCTGCCCACTGCTTCCCCCTGCCCCCCAAAGAGGGGGCAAGAGGCTATGGCTTAGGAGCCAGGTCACTGGAGAATGAGGGGCGCTGGTAAAGTGTGACCTAAGGGTCTGGCTTGCAGGAACACCTACTGCTCTCCCAATGCTGTGACTCCATCACCTCCAGTGTTCATGAAGTCTTTGGCCTCCATGACACTAATTGCAAAGGAAGGCCACACGGAGGGGAATTCTTTCTGTAGACAGTGAAGGATGGTCAGGGTGAAACAGGCAGTTCTCCTGAGGAAATCCATTGTGACCCCAGAAATTCTAGCAGCATCTTCTGGGGTATAACAGTTGGCCTGCAAGCTACAGCCATGGGTGCTGAGGTCTGGGGTGCTGAGAGAAGACAGTCCCGGGGGAGCTGTCCACCGCCACCAGGGCTGTCTGCTTCCTCGAGAGTCCTGCTGAGCTCACGTAGAGAGCAGTACAGTGGGGTCCATCTCACTGCCAACCCAGGGCACAGAGGAAAAAGGAATCCCCGTGTCCATTTCCACAAAGGGGTCCCCTGCAGGATTTCACCAGGGAAAAATCCTTTGGGGACCGCGGAGAAAAGGCTGGAGGATTCCCAGGGGAGTTAACAGGCTCAGAATTCACGGGTAGAAAGTCACTGGATGCCCCCGGTCTAAATGGGCTGTAGCACCTGGAAGGAGGGGCCAGACAAATGTGACTGAGCACCCGGGACACTCCCTGCTGGCGTTCATCCTGTGTCACGGTAGAACCATGATGTCTCCAGGCCCTCCCCAGGAGGAGGGCGGGTTAGTCCAAGCAGAACCTGAAATCAGGTTAGACTGCTCTCCTTGATTCCCACCTGCCACCACTCTGTCCCCTTCACGGTGGCTGAGGTCCTCACCTCTCATTCACCCAGGCTGCCGCTGAATTCCCTAATGCGCCTCCTTCCCCCTTCCATCCCTTCTTACCTCGATTTAGGACTGGGAAGTCTGGAACTGCCTGGGTGTGGCTTAGAACCCTGATTTTGGAACCTCCCAGCTTTAGGAACTTGAGCAGTTCTCTTCTCTGCCTCTTCTTCTGGATGGAGCTAGTACCAAGGGGTACGGTTCAGGGGACCAGGCCTCTGAGAGCTACCTGGCCGAGGGCTCAGTAAATAGCAGCTGCTCCTGTTGGGGCAGGAACTGGTGTCCAGACCCTGGATGCCTCATATTCGTCTGTCTGAAATACTGCTTGGGTCATGGTGCCCCCAGAGAGGCAACTGATACCTCCTGTGGTCCTGATTCCTTTGCTTGGCACATAGGATTCTCAGTGGGCTCCTACCACCCTCCTCCCTCATCTTGCCCTCACCACAGCCCCCATCAGCCCTCAGTTACACCACGATGCTGCTCTGCTCTCTTCCCTCCGTCGGCCTTGGGTCCTCTCCTCCAAGCCTGTGCTCGTGGGATGTTCCCTTCGGGGACATCAGCCGCTCCCCTCTCTACCTACCCCTCTACCCCTCCTCTTCCTGCTGGGACCTGTTTGAGGATCTCTTTGTCCACGGAGCCTTCTCTGCCCTCTCCTGACTCTATTCTTTTTCTGTCCCCAAAGCCTTTGTCTATTGGTCTCTCCTTAGTCACAGTCTGTTGGGGACTCTGGTGGGGGGACCTCTTGCACGTCCATTGACCTTGCCGCACATTTTTACATGTTGCTCTCTCTCTAGGGAAGGCAGGATGCTGCCCTGTGCACTGCTCCATCCTGTAGGGATCACCACCGTTCCTGACAGCTTGGAGGTGCCCAGAAAGTAGTCCAAGATGGAGGGGAGTGTGTTCTTCCTGAGTATATGCTGCTGAGCTGAATGTGGCCATGGCAAGCAGGGCACTCTGGAGAGCCACATCCATGCCTAATGCCTGCCGCAGAGCAGCGATGCAGTTCAGGACCCGTTCACCATGCAATCCCTGCCTCCAGATAAAGGCACAGGTGCCCAGGGGGGAGGGAACCTGTATGTTAACTGACACAACACGGCCCCTCTCACAGGGGAGGCTGGCTACTTATTGGACACCTACCTTGTGCTAGCAGCTTAGTTAATGCCCTCAAGCTCCCTTCGGAGTAGCTTTTTACCCCACATTACAGACTGGGGAGCCGGGGGCCTGGGAGCTGAAGGGAGCTTCAAGGAGACCACAGGTCTAGTAAGCCTCAGTGTTAGAATATCTCCCTCCCGTTCCCCCTGAGCTGAATGCTAATCACTCTTTCAATCTCTCGGCAGCACTGGAGACGGCAACTACTGCCCCCGTTGACAGGTGCCAGAAGAGATTCGAAGAGGCGAAGCTTCAGCTGCTGAGTGATGGAGCTGAGATCGGAGCTCTCACAAATCCCGTAAAAAAGGCCTGGCCCCCACTGCCGCCCTGCACCTCATGGGGAACAGCTCTCAAGTTCAGACCCAGGTCAAGGCTCTCTCCTCTATCTCAGCCCTTCACATTTTAGCTTCTGCCCAAGAAAGCCTCTCCCGGCCAGTCTCTAAACAGAAAACCCATGACGACCTCTGGGTACCGCCAGGTGTTAAACCAAGCCCAGCAGGCTCTTTAGCGGGCAGGTTGGTAGACAGACACTGGCCGGTGCCCTGTCCCTGGCAACACAGCTAATCCCACCTTTTCCCCTCAGAGGTGGGTGCTGCAGCCCCGCCAGCAGGTGGCCCGGCTCTGTTTCTTCTTTGGGTAGGTGAGCTGTGAGGGGGGCGACTAAGCCCTGAGTAAATAGCAGCCTCCCTCCTCCAACTCTATTTCAGTACAAAGCATACCCCTTAAGTCCCCATCGCACCGTGATCAGCCACTTGCCTGGGGTTTGATCTTCGGGCACTGCTGTTCCTGGCCGGGGGCTCCTGGGACTCCAGGTGACGGGGGCAGGAACTCCAAGCTGCCTGTGTGCCTCTCTGCATCTCCCTTGGCCTCTGGCCCAGCTGCACCGCCACAGCACTGGGAACCAGGTACACTTCACCTGATTAAGCTTCAGTGTGTGCGACACACCCATAAAGGGAGGGAGCAGAGGAGGGGGCTCCTGAGCAGGGGATGGGCCACCCCTGGCCTGCTGTGATTGGCTGCCCTGAGCCTGGGTGAGAGACTTGGGCTAGAGACTAGGGAGGGCCCCATGTGGTCCTCCGAGCACTGCCCATCTGAGGGGCAAGGGGACTTTGCATGTGTGGCCCGGACGTCAGGTCTTAGGATGGACACTGGAAGTAAAGGGAATACATGGGGTCTTGGGGTGGATGGCGGGTGTGCCTTCGCTTAATGGAGATGATCTTCTAGTGGTTTTCGTGGTACCCGTTAGGGCTGGGCTGTTTGGTGATTGCCAGACCCTTCCAGGCTGATCGGAGGGTTATAGCGCTGCAGTGGATCTCCGGGGCAGTTCCAAGGCTAGTGGGACTGGGGATGACTTTGGCTTTGCACAGTGGGAATGGCCAAGGACTGCAGCATGCAGACAGGGCGGCACAATTGCAGAACTACCCAAAGCCAGTGCAGCAGAGCCCAGGAAGGTCACCTAGACAACTGTCCTCAGGACTCCTTGAGGAAAGTGTCCCAAAGAGAGGGAAGGGCATGCACCGTAGCCCAGATCTGGCTGAGGAAGGCCGCTGAGCCAGAGAGGAGACTTAGGCTCGATTCTGGGGGACCCATGTTCCCACGGTGGCTTCCTCACCCTCACCCCATACCGCTGCTCTACAGATGGGAGCCTGGCAGGGGCCGAAGAGCCAGCAGTAATGGAAACCCTGCTTCCCACTGCATAGACATGTGTTGAGAATGACAGATGAGACACACACCTATTACACCCCAGTCCTGTTACATGTGTATGTTCACGTGCACATGTGTGCATGTGTGTATGTACACAATACTCATTTTCCTTTTTCAATACCTGGGGAAAAGTCACTACCAGTTTTCAGTTGAGGAGAGGAAGGCAGCTTGACCTGCCCAAGATTGTATGCTAGGAAGAGTCCACACTGGGCTTTGGAGCCTGGCTCTGCATCTAAGGCTGCAGCCATCACCCCACAGTGCCCAGTGGCTCTGGGGAAGATCTAGGGTCCCGTAAAGATCCATTCAGGCCTGGTCTGAGCAGCCCTTGTACCACACCAGAAGCCCAACATTGGGAAGCCCTCTCCTGGTCCTTTTCACACCACATTGCCTTCATTAGGAGACAAAACCCTAGAAAAAGCAATTCACTGACAGGCGTCAGCTCCAAAGGGACCAGACGCCAGCAGTTTCCAACTTGAGTTGTTAGCGAAGGCTGCTTCCACCACGTCTGCTGCTCATTCCCAGGATCCTTTGTGTCATGAGCCTTATAACAACCATGACATGTGCTCACCCCCCTGCTCCCATCCACTCGCTCTCAGTATCAGTATTGACAGAGCCGTCAAGTGTGTGTACTGATTATATCTTTGGGATACCCAATAAAATGTGTAAGCAACTGAGGAAAATGCATGATTCCAGGCATGTCTCAAATTACCTCCCTCACGTGAACTGACCTTTCGGGAAACCACAGGCGAGTTTAGTAGGCTCTGGAGTCATCTCGACAAAGGGGGTCAGTGGGGAAGTAGTTGGTCCTGCCTGAGGTCATACAATGATAACAGCAGAGATGCTGGACCAGAGTCAACCCTCTGTGTCCCCCGCATGCAGTTAGTTATCAGAGGATCTTAGCATCCTTGGGCCCGCCTGGCCCCAGATTTTATGTGTGGGAGAGGAAACCAGTATTGGGAAACTGAGTCAAGCCTCAGTGGGGGTGGTCTAGCTAGCTGAAGGTTGGTTGGGATGGCCTGATGGCTGGGCGTCTCTGGTCACAGTGACAGGAGGTCATGCCGAGCAGTCACTGTAGTAGTGAATGGGAGTAGTAGTGAACAGGAGCCACCCACACTTAGTGTGTGCCTGTATGGAAGGGCTGGTCTAAACGTCTTTGCAGCAACAACCGAGTGCTTACAACCTGGATGGAGGCAGTTGCTATTCCCACCTCAGTGGAGAAAGTGAGGCTGGTAGAGTTTTGATTTTTTTTTTAAGGTAGTTGCTCTGGGACAAAAAGCCCTGAAATGGTATGTTCTAAAAAATATTAATAGAATATATTAAATTCTTATTATTCATTATCCATGTCAAATAATATTTGTGGGTATTAATGGAATACAAGGTGATGCTTTTTTATTGTTTAATAATTTCGTGCATATATTCATACGTCAGTGCATAGAGCTTTTAAAGTTTCATTGATGTATGTATATTTGTGGGTATTAATGGAATACAAGGTGTATGTATGTTTGTACGTATGTGTGCCATGGAACGTGTGGAAGTCAGAGGACAACTTGTGGAAGTAAGTTCTCTCCTTTCACCACGTGGGACCTGGTTGTTGAGCCATCTTACTGGTCCAATGCGCAGACTTTTAAACCCAGCTGGAAGCTGCTTGGCTAGTGAGTGGCAGAGAGAGATGTGTACCCCGCCACTGGGCTGTATTTATGCTCCAACCTCCCCCTCTTGCTTTACAAGTGAAGGAATAATCTCACAGGGAGATTTCTGCCTGGCTCACTTGACAAGCAACCTTGGAAGAGCATGGATCATAGGCTGGACCCTGGCTGTGGCACCACCACAGACATGGGGGCTGGCTTCGAGGGACAGGGCACTGCCCAAGGACTCAAGTGGGGCCCATTGCCCGCTCTGCCTACCGACTCCCAGAGCTTTGGAGGGAGGGTTTGTACCTTGGGAAGCGGATGCAGAGTTTCAGGCTTGCTTGGGCAGCAAGCTCAAGCTTGGGTGTTCTTATATCCCATCGATCACTTCTTCCAGCTCAGCTCCATCAGCCCTCTGAAATAGGACAAATGAGTTGGGGGCTGATCGGAAGCTTGAGTTAGCTCTTGCCCAAGCCTCATGAAAGAATAAAAGCCCCAAGAGGGCAGCTCAGGGTCAGTGGCCTGCTGGGACCTAAGACCTGACACCCATAGGCGAGTGTCTCTCTGAAGGGCCTGTCCAGTGCCCCCTTTGCCAAGGGCTTGCATGGACCCAACCCAGGAGCTCATGCCAACTGTTCTGGATCACAGGCCAGAGGGACAGGCAGACCGTGGCCTCCATAAAGAACTCCTGTCCCTACGCTGGAAGCTCTGAAACAGGGAAGTAATGTGATTGGATTACGAGCAAACCCTCTGGTGGTTCCTAACAAGAGTGGTCAGCCAATGAGAAATGAGCTTGGACTAGGACGGCGACAGCAGGCATGGAGAGAGGGACACATGCTGGAAGAATTTGGTGGTAAAGTTGGTTTGTTGGGTATCAGAGCTTCATTCAGAAATGACAGCCCCCAGGGTTACTGGCTTGAACTATTTGGTGGATGGTGGCACCACCGGTTAAGATAAAGAATGGGAAGGAGTATTTGGGACAAAGGTAAGTTTAATCATAAGCTTGCTGGTTTTGAACAGGCACTGGGGGGCCCAGAGGACTGTTCCATCTGATAGCCAGAAAGGCACGTCAGGAGCCTGGGGTCGGGCAGATCTCAGAGTCAGATTCTATGATGAACACGAGAAAACGCCAAGAGGAGGAACTTCTGAGCAGAGAGGCCTTTTGACTTAGAATTACAGATTGAGCCACGTTGGCTGAGGACAGAAGCCTAGGAGAAGGCAATACTCGGGGAGATGTGAAGGACAGTGAGAGAGGAGGAGGCTTAGGGCATCGTCACTGAGGCCAGGCAGAGAACTTTGGGAGGGAGAGAGAAGATCAAGGGTGTCACATGGAGCAGACAGGCGCAGAAAGGCTATGACCAGAACATCCTCTGCACCTGGCAACGGCAGAGTCACCTGTGAGTGAGCTGGGGAGTGTTTTGGGGGAGGGGAGGTCAGCCTACAGCTGGTACAGGGGGTGACTGGCATGGATGACAGGGAGGAGGAGGCTCCACTGTGACCATAGCTGGACCTGGGTCCTGTGAAGGTCAACACCCTAATGAAAGGGGCAGGAGAGAGGACGAGGAGACAGAGACAGCGAGGGTCCCAGGAGCCACCATGGGAAGGGTGGGCTGGCTTTGAGCCGACCGCGGCTAAGCTGGTCAAGAGGAGGATGAACGAAGCAGTTTTGCAGATGCAAGGGGATACTCAGATCACACCTAATGACCTGATGTGAAGCGAAAGGACAGGCTAGTGGCCTTGAGACAGGATGAACGGCCCTGCAGGGGACGCCGTGAACCTGGAATGGTCCCAGTTAGCCTCTTACCGCAAAGCACTGAGAGACTCAGGAAAGGGATCAGAGCGAACGGGCTGGACTCCGTTGGTTTTGCTGGCAGGTGTGTGAGGGAAGATGCCAGGAGACAGGAGCACAAGGATGCTGCTGTTGGCCAAGTGAGGAATGCAGTGAGGGGCCACAGGAAGCAGCTAGCCTCCATCTTCCTTCCTTCCCTTTGCCCAGCCTCTACCCATGGATGGCCAGTTTAAGACTCCCGTTTCCAAGGTGGACCCCGTCCAACTGTTCTTCCAGGTGGCACCAAGGCCCTGCACAGCAGCATGCGGGTGGGTTTGATGAGATAATTTCTGAATAGGACATTAAGATTGTGCTCATTGCCCATCATATGAGCTACCATGGAGAATGCTACCC
The DNA here is from genome assembly GCF_049852395.1 of Peromyscus maniculatus bairdii. Lineage (NCBI taxonomy): Eukaryota > Metazoa > Chordata > Mammalia > Rodentia > Cricetidae > Peromyscus > Peromyscus maniculatus. The sequence continues at coordinate 45,690,232 of NC_134862.1, read as the reverse complement.
CAGGTCTTTTCTATTCTTGGCTACACAATCTCTCCTCTGGAGGCAGGGGGTGCCGCCAAGGACGCATACTCTGGAATCCATGTCTGAACATCAGCTTTGTTTTTTTTTTTTTGGTTTTTCGAGACAGGGTTTCTCTGTGTAGCTTTGCGCCTTTCCTGGAGCTCACTTGGTAGCCCAGGCTGGCCTCGAACTCACAGAGATCCGCCTGGCTCTGCCTCCCGAGTGCTGGGATTAAAGGCGTGCGCCACCAACGCCCGGCTGCTTTGTTTGTTTTTAACAGTGAACTTCTATACAATTAGATGTTTGGCTACATTGAAACCTTATGCAGCGGACACTCATTTCTAATCTCATAGATTTTCCTATATTCGACTTATGCTGAGGCTGATTTCTAGCTAGCATCATGAGCTTGCTTCACACCAAGTCCTTCAAACTACCAGATCTAGGCAGAGCTCTGCAGGACTTACCCAGGACTCACAAACAGTGCTTGAGGTCTCTTCCCAGCAGAGGGGCTGCAAAGGGGAGGTCTAGCAATTCCAGACTCCACGTAAGTTACTGGCAAATAAATGCACCCATCTGTTTCTTTTATGAAATAAGCACATTAAAATCTCAAGATTCCCAATCAGTGATGAGTCCTAGGAGGGGCTGAGAAAACGCTGGGCTAACGAGCAGCGGAGAAATGTAATCAACACTAGGCCTGTGCCAGTGTCGCGTTCATGCTCACATGCTTCCTGTTAGCCCCACCGGGGCTTCATGCCAGTTAGGAAGGCCTGCTCAGGACCCCACAATCAGCGTATGGATTCCATATCCACCCTCTGTACCTTCTAGAAGCCCCATCTGCATGCCCTCACCCCCTCCCATGCCCCTGAGGACTCAGCACTGAACTTCAGCAATCTTTGCAAACTGAAACTCCCGCCTCAAGTTGTTCTCATCTTTAGCCCTTCACAGAGAGCCAAAGGCTTCACAGACATCTTCCATGCACAGGGACAACCCCGAAGGACAGCGACTCCAACAGACTGCTCCTCACAGGTGCCGCCCTCGGGCTTCAGTCTTTGACACCCCCCCACCGTGCACATTCAGGGCTGAGCTGACCAGCACTGGGCTCTGCAGAGCGGCCACTCTGGAAGCCGCCGACTCTTCCTGCTAGGGCACCCTCCTCTTGACCACCCTCTTAGTCCTTCCCCTGTCTGGGTTTCGCTGGGGGACATTTTGCAAGGAACACCCTTTAATGTGCCAGTAGGGTACGAGAGTGTCATCGGGCAGGCGCTGTGACGTTTCAAAGGTGAAGCAAACACAACTTCTTGTGGTGTGCAGGTGCCCAGGCAAGTACTCTAGCAGGCGACAGAGTCTACCCTGGCTTTGCCAAGCTTTGCCTCTGTCTGAACCCACCTAGGACAGTGTTCTTCCTTGAAATCTGGAACATTTGAGAAATAAAACAATTTAATGGCTTCCTTGATTTACAGACAACAGAAAGACAAACATTTCTCTCCATGCATGGTACAATGAAATTCAGGGACAAGTGGCCATCCTTGGCGAACAGGAGTCATGGCATTCAAGTCCTCTGATGCTCAGCTCCCCGGATGGTCCAACTTTATGGCTCAGCAGGTGCAGTCACTGGGGAGAGATGGGAGGCTGCATGGCTGAGATGGGAGTGAGGTGACAGCCGCTGAGTATGCTGGCATACCGGGGCACTGCCATGCATTGGTGGACCAGGAGCTGAGGAGAGGGGGAGGAGGCTTCCAGGTGGGTTCTGGAGGCCGCCATGGGCTCAGTGGCACCAGAACAGTTCCTGAGGCTGGGGCCAGGCCAAGTGGGAGCTAAGCTAGCACTGGAGGATGTGGAAAGCATCCTGGAGCACAGGCTCAGTGCTGGGTACCCACAGATGACACAGCTCCATCTCCCCAAGGGCAGAAAGATCCCCCAAGATTCGGAGCTGGGAGGAGCGGAGAAGATGGAATAAGGAGGGACGAATTCCACCCAGTCTTGTGGCCACCGCAAATGTCTCTGTTCCCTTCTGCCTTGCCTCCCCTCCCCTCTACCCCAAAGACCTACAGAGATGCTAGAGACCAGCGACCCAACCACACTCCCTAGTTATAACAGTCGAGGACACTTCCAGAGAGGGAGGAGGAGGATAAATGCCACGGGCTTTGGAAGGGAAGACTCCATTGAGGGAAGGGAACTGGCCGCTGGCTCCGTCCAGCCCCAGGAGCTGGCAGCCATGGGCTGGGTCCTGATGCAACCATGCCGGCCATCTAACTGAGCATCTTGTGTCGATCGAAGACCGTCTTCCTCTGCTCCTGCACCTGCAGCTTCCATCGCTGCTGGGCGCCTTCCACGCGCTCCAGGACAGTGTTTGCTCGGGCTCCTCCAATGGACGTAGCTCCTGCTGCCACGGAGCGTGCGTCCTGCATTGGAAAGAGGAAGGAAGGGATTGGGCATGAGGCTGGACGGGCCAGGGCCCTGGATCTTTAAAGGCTGGTGTGGAAGCAAGTGCCCTGGGAGTACTGCTCGAGTCTGAATTCTCCAAGTGCTGTGGGCTTCCCGGGGGTCTTGCCTTGTCACCTGCAGGACCTCAACAGTGTGCCTGGCCAGAAAAACTCTCGAGTCTTCAAGAGTCAGAAGGACCAGGGGGCAGAGCTGGCTCAAGTGTAAGAAGCATCCTAAACCCCACAGGCTCACTCCTAAGACTCAGGAGAAGTACTGGGTATGGATTTCAAGGCTATGTACCCACGTGCACAGGGCTGGTACTAGGCTGTGTGCCTCCCTTCCCTGTGCTCCTGTCCAGGGGACAACAGGAAGGCCAGGGACCAGGGTTGGTACCCTGAGATGGTTCCCTCTTTTCAAGGTAGGGGAGGGGGCCTGTTAAGGAGTCAGCACAGATCACAGCTGCAGGACCTCTTGGAGAGGGCAGCTGGACGGATGGATGGACACATACACACACACACACACACACACACACACACACACCCCAAGCTTCACACATACATATATACACACACACACACACACACACACACACCAAGTTTCACACAGACACATACACACACATAGCAAGCTTCACACATATACACACACAAGCTTCACACACACACAGAGACACACACACACAGAGACACACACACACAGAGACACACACACACACACACACACACACACACACACACACACACACACCCCAAGCTTCACACATACATATACACAGACACATACACACACACACCAAGTTTCACACATACACATACACACACATAGCAAGCTTCACACATATACACACACAAGCTTCACACACACACACACACACACACACACACTCCAAGCTTGCCCCCCCTGGGAAAGAGAAGATGGGTCATCATTCAGTCTGGCAGGGGTGGAAATCTGGAGCTAAGGCCAGCATTGCCTTTCCGGGGCCGCGGTGAGCACGGCGCGCTGGGCACCCTGCTCCCGTAGCCTGCCTCCCTGTCCCCCTTCCCCTTTGCGCTCAGACCCCCTTCCCTCCTGTCGTCAGCCCTCCCTTAATTAGTACCCCTCGGCCTCTGAGACTCCAGAACCCATGCATTTCCTGCAGGACCTGAAGCTGATCTTTGGGGGAGAACTGGAGCCGAGGGCCAGGCCCACAGCCCATGGGGATTTCCTCTGCAGCTCTCCCCGCCTCTCATCTCCTGCCACATCTCTCTTAAAGGATTAGTGCACCCCTCTAAGCCCAGAGCCGCCCCGTAAATGCAACTTTGCTTCTAATGCCCCGAGCTGGCAGAGCTTCTGTCGCCACACGGGTGCCAGGCTGGAGAGCGGGGCGGAGCGGGGAGGTGCGGAGGAGCCGGCAGTGCAGAGGGAGAGGTGGATGGTGCAAAGTTATCCCTGGAGCACAGTGCTGGGCAATTTGTCTTGAGCTCGCTTGTTTCTAAGGTGACCTAGAGACAGTCCCCTGGGCACCCCTGTCCAAGACCCTGAGTGGGGCATCACTGGCAGGCCAGGTGAGGTCCAGGCCTGTAATCCCAGTTACCTAGGAAGCGGACGCGGGAGGATAGCAAGTCTAAGGCCAGGAGGAACAACTTAGTGAGACGCTGTCCCAGGATAAGCCATGTTTAGAGCTAGGGATGGGTCTCGGTAGTAAATAAAGCGCTGGCTGAGCATGCACGAGGTTGTAGGTACAATTTCTAGCAACATGCCAAAACCAAAAAGCAAACCCCAACAAAAATCCTAGTCATGCCTCACAAAATCCCTTTCGTGACCTAATGTGCTTGAACACCACAGTGTGACTAGTGGGTGTGCGTGACAGAGAGAGGCTCACGTGTCAAGTGAACAGGCAAGCACAGAATGGGGTCTCAAGCGGCCTTCTCTCTGTGCTGACCGGAACAAACCCGACTTTGACCCCTACCAGATACGTGACCTTAGGTGAGTCACCTCTCAGAACCAAGCTCTCTACAAACAAGATGGACACTGAAGTGGTCTCAATGACACAAGGAATGCGGACACTTGGTCAGCATCTGGAGATGGGAAACATTCAAGTTCAGGGTGAGGCGTCTCAAAGCCTGGTTCATGGATCCACCAGCATGTGGGGGGACCCACCAGCAAATGGGGCAGGGGCAGGGGTTAAAGCAGGCGGAATTTTGTCAGGGGAGCTGCCTCTGAATGATCACCATGGCTGACACTTTCTGCTCAGCTCCTCCCCAGGCTGCCCACGCTGCCTGAGTGGCCCGTAAGAACACAGCTTGGGCTGGGCGGTGGTGGCGCACGCCTTTAATCCCAGCACTTGGGAGGCAGAGCCAGGCGGATCTCTGTGAGTTCGAGGCCAGCCTGGTCTGGTCTCCAAAGCGAGTTCCAGGAAAGGCGCAAAGCAACACAGAGAAACCCTGTCTCGAAAAACCAAAAAAAAAAAAAAAAAAAAAAAAAAAAAAAGAACACAGCTTGGCTCAGATTGGTCTTAGCATGGACGTGGGGTTAGAGTGGGCACCGAAGGACCACCTTGCCTGGGAAGCAGCTGGCCAACCAGGTCCCCAAACCAGCTTTGGGGTCCCGAGGAGCTGCTTTCCACCCATTCCTAGGACCAGTGTCGCTCTGGCAGGCTCTGGCAAATGAGAGCCTGGATGTGAAGCCGGGACAGGGTTGTCTGGAGCAGGTGGAAGGCCAGCAGCTCTGCTCTTGGGTTGTCTGAGGAAATGGGAGCCAGGAGAGAGCCAGAGCAGGGCATTAAGGGAGCGTGTCACAACTCACCGCATCACCACGGCTCCACCTGTGAGTGCTCAAACCAAGTCCCGGCAGACAGCTCCCAAGTGGGAGAAAGCTGCTGCTGAGAGGCTCCGTGTCCCCACGGCTAAGAGTCTCATTCAAAGGTATTTGAGCATCCACATCTGTTCTGAAGGAGACCCAAGGAGGGCCTCACTCCTGCGTGTTTAGCAGTAGAGCTGGCAAGTGGGCGGAGGGGTGGGGGGTGGGGGGTGGGGGCAAGGAAGTCATCACCTCCAGCCCTTCTCCCTTCGGGGCTGGGTCTAAGGAATGCAGGCAGGCAGGGGACAGTTAGGGTGTGTGTGTGTGTGTGTGTGTGTGTGTGTGTGTGTGTGTGTGTGTGTGTGTGTGTGTGTGTGTGTGTGTAGCCCCTCCCACAGTGGTGCATGGATATGGATGATTCCCTAGAGGTCCCCAGGTAACCAGACCAATGTGACCCTGACAAGCATACACTTCTATAGACCAGGCTCCTTCCGAGGCACTTCACAGGGCTTACACCCAGGCTCGTCCCCTGGCAACCAGTTCATGTCACCTCCATCCTGGGCACGAAGCAACTTAGACTCCGAAGGAGGACTCCCCTGTGCAACCCAAGGCCACATGGCTGCTTGGGACCATGTTTAAACTTACACACACACACACACACACACACACACACACACACACACACCCCTGTATTCCCCATCTGAGGATTCAGTAGCGGCTGTCTTTGGCTGGTTTTTCCCAAGAGGAAATTATACGGACAACCAAAGAAGCAGGCAGCCCAGAGTTAGCTCACAGACAAGTGGCTGCAGGTGACTTGTGGCCGGAGGCCACCTCTCCGGGCGACAGCACTCCAGTGCCTGAGCCCAACGCTGACGCTGAGGTAGGGGCCGCTATGTCTGTTCCAGGTTTAGAAAACACACTCTGAGGTCAGCAGCAAGGACACTGAGCAGCAGAGCTGAGAACCCAACTAGGACCACCCTCAAGTGCTGTGCAGTGCAGCTCCACGATGTTCCAGAAGCATCTGTTGAACGGCACATCTTCCTAATCTATCATCAGGTGAGGGGACCATCTGAACAGTCTGCACCAGACCTTGGGGTGTGTGTGTGTGTGTGTGTGTGTGTGTGTGTGTGTGTGTGTGTGTGTGTGTGCGTGCATGCGCAGAATTCTCAGCACACACTGTGCAACCATCCACGAACAGGAAGATGCGCCATTCTCTGGAAGCCCCAGCTTTCTCTTCCTCTAGCCTTCCGTGTCCCTGATAGTTCCCACCATCCTCCTTGTTTTCTGGCCTCCTTGTACACCCCCCTCCCGCAGATCTCAGAACTAACTCGATCCACGGCCCCCACTGGGGTGAGGACTTTGAAGACCCTGTCAGAGCTCAGGGGCGAGTGGCAGAGACAGCTAGAGCCTCAGAGAAACCCTCATCTCTCCCTCTTCAAAGGGGGCCAGCTCCGTACATCTAAAACGGCTCTGTTGCCGTTTCTGTCCCCACAAACATACTGGCTTCCTCCTTTCAAAGGGCGTCTGAGCCCAGGGATTAGGCCTAATGCCCCTGGAATCCGGGGAGGCAGCGCCCAGCAGCCGGGCCCACTGAGGCTTCTGCCAGCTCTTTCAAAGGGAACCCGGCAGGCTTTCATCTCCCTCTGCAGACTGGGCTGCACTGTGGGGGGACGCCTCTCTTGCTTTACCAGGCTTCCAGCCCCTGGGAGGAGAGCTCCTACCTACAAGAATTGGGGTGAGGGAGCCAAGGAGCCCCCAGTCCTGACAAACACTCCGGCTATCAAATCTCACCTCTGCCTGAGCCCCAGGCTCCTGGGAGAGGGGAAGGGAAGACTCTGAGGCCCAGACACTGTTCTTTCTGAGGCCACTATATAAACTCACGTGACCTTTCAAGGGACCCCCCCCCCCCCTTTCAGGGCTCATTCCAACTTTCTCTTCTTGAGCTGAAAGTTAAATCTCTCTGGGTCAGGGGAGGCTTCCTCCTTAGGAAAACACTGTCTAGGCCACTAATCAGCCCAGAGACGCGGCCGATGCCCTGGCTTTGTAGCCGCTCAGGAGGCGACCATGGGGACCTTCCTCGTGTGCACTGATTGTGGAGGCAATAGACTGTCCCTCACCATCCCGGCCCAGAGTTTTCCAAGGCCCTGTAAGAAGGCACCGTGGGCCATTTCCAGCTCTGAGCTCACCATCCTCCCTGACAAGGTACAGTCCTCCGTCTCCCATCAGCCCTCTCTCTGAGCTGCATTCAAAGTCCCTCTCTGCTAGGAAGCCCTCCCTCCTAACACAGAGACCTCTTTTACTAAAGACGTCCGTCCTCCTTGACTGGACCTTAAAGACGATTTTCCCAAAGTACCCAGCTTCACCAAAGACTATCATCCCACCAAATCAGATCTTAACTGCCTGCCTTTGGGGCCCTGGCCCAGTCAACTGGTTTTGGCTATCTGGGGGCTGAAGCCTGTGGATAGGCCAAAGGTCTTAGTGAATCTCACCACAGTACCGCCTGCAGGATTATGGGAGCTGCTGAGCCATAGGCACCTACGCTTGGACACTCTGCTGAATAACAGGAAGTCGGGGGGATGTTACAGGGATGCCATGTAATGAGAATACCGTATTTTCTGGCCCACTTTGAGGGTACTCATCCTGAAACTAATCCTGCACACCCATCTCCACACCAACTCCCGTGTATTGGACCAACCAGACCAAGCTGACTTTAGACCAGAGTCTCCAAGAAACTAAATAAAACGTTCTATATAACCCTTAGAAGCCTTGGGTGGGAGGCTAGGGGTGTCCTCCTGTCTGTCCGCCACAGACGGGACATGAGCTCAAAAGTCTGCCAACGACAGCTGGCTGCAGCCCTTCTATGGCTAGACAGCGATCCTTCTTAGAGAATCCTTCCCACCAGGCCAAACCTGCAGGCAGGAGAATCTACTCGGATTCAGGTCCTGTTCCTGGGACCTGACCACATCCTCAAGGCTCTCCACAGACAGGCTCCAAGTGAGGAGCACCTAGGTCTCTTGTAGGAAGAGAGGCCTAGGATCAGACGGAGCGACGGCAAAGTGCCCTTCCCCTGGCTCCATATCTAGGATGGCGGGAGACTCGGCAAGGCCATGCCCAAGAGCCATGCATTCCTCGGGAATCATGGCGCAAGCTGTGTAATCACCGGCTGCATCTCTCAATTATTCCCCGGCCAGGACTGCAATTACCACATTACCCCTAATCGCCCCATGTTTATTAGGGATGCTCTCTCCGATCAGAGCTGCTATTACTCTACATTAATAACCGGGTAGGCAAGCAAGCTTTCCTCTCCAGCACAGACCACCCAACTGTCAGGGCCGCCACCTCCTGAGCCCCCTCACCTCCCCAGCCCCACCTCCAGTGGGCCAGGCCCCTCACCTCCGCTCCACCTTTGGCCAAACCCAGGCTGGAGGCTGGTGGGAGGGGCACGCTCCCCGTGCCTACCGACTGTCCTTGTCCTCCAGGTCTGGGCAGGCCAAGACCCTGCCACCCGGGAAGCTTCACACAGACCCGAGTCTCCCCGTCCTCACTCTGGACTTGAACTTGCCTTTTCTTGTCTCCAATCTCTAGAACTTAAAAACCTCTAAAACTCTAATTGCCTGGTGCAGCTTGGCCTAGGCCTGGTCACCTCTAGTGACCCACAACTCACTACACTAAAAGGGAGCCTCTCTATCATTCAACGGCATAAGGACACGCCTGACATGGTCCTGTTAAATCTCCCACTTCAACCCGGAGGCTTCTGTCCCCTGGGCCAAGCTCTTCTCTACAAACAAGTGAAGACAGCAGGCATGTTCTATCTTTTCTTTTTTCTTTTCTTCTTTGGTTTTTCAAGACAGGGTTTCTCTGTGTAGCTTTGCGCCTTTTCCTGGATCTCGCTCTGTAGACCAGGCTGGCCTTGAACTCACAAAGATCTGCCTGCCTCTGCCTCCCAAGTGCTGGGATTAAAGGTGTGCGCCACCACCGCCCGGCTTTTCTTTCTTCTTTAAGCTAGCCAGTCACCTTCTGGTTTCTTTAAGGAAATCTCCCAGGTATCTGCTGACATGGCTGAGGCACATTCCCACTGTGTGCTCATTTGGACATGCCTAGGTTCCTGTACCAAATCCCCACTCCCCTGACAGAGAGTGGTATCTCCCAGCAATGAGGCTGCAGGGACAGAGCTCAGGGACACTGCCCCTCACCTGACAGGGAGGTAGGCAGTCTGGTGCAGCGGTTCCCATTTCCTTATAATAAACAAAGTCAAAACCCTTTAGTCCGGCATTTAAGGCCTTCACTGATCTGGCTGAACTTCCTGGCCAGCTCTGCTTACCATCACCCCAGCACCTATCCTATCCTAAGACACCCAAATGCTGCATTTGTGCACGGCGATGCTGGGGCACCACCCACCTGGCCCCTCAAGCTTCTGAGAGCCTGCCTCTGCCTCCAGCCCCCCGGGGCCAAGCTTTGAAGTGAGCAAGCACACGAGACAGATGTTTGCAGAAGCCCTGAACAAAAGAACAAACAACCGCCTCCAAGTCCTCATACTCTTGTCACCAACCTGAGCAGGCAGCATATTGGGGTACCTCCATGCAACGGGTCCCGGGTGGATCACCCTCCACCCCCCCACCCTTCGCCCCCGCCTAGCAACACCGCATACTGAGCCTGCCAGGTGCCGGGGAAGTTCAGCGCCACCACCTGTATCTTGGTGACGCACAGGAAAATGGACCTGAGGATGACAGGGACAGGGAGGAGGGGCACCTCTACTTTAGGGCTACCTTTGGCCCAGGGACCCGCATGCTGGCAGCCCAGGGCCATGGTTACCTCGTTTTCCTCTTCATTGTGCAGCTGCTCAGTATAAGCATCCGGCTTTCGAATCAAGGGGTCCACCAGCATCAGGAAGGCCATGTAGAGTAAGAGGGCGCCTACCACAGACAGGTAGATGACGATGATGACCTAGGGGAAGAGATCAGCCTTATGCCGCGACCCAGCATTCCGATCAGGACCCCATTTCCAGTCTCCTATCCATGTCGGCTGCTGGGGACCATCAGGTTGGACACTGGCACGACGAGGTGGTATGGGTCCAGAGGGAAGGGAAAACGGCCCACACCGCAGGCTCTATGCTAGCCCAAGACAGTTCTCTGAGAAGGAACATTCCAGCAGGTACCAAGATGACAGAAGCAGCAGCCGGCTGCTGGACACCGGAGAGGCTCTGAAGTGAGAAGCCAGGGTCAGCTGGCTATCCAGGAGCCTCTGTCCAGGAGCAGAGAGTCATGAGACCCGCGGCTGGAGCAAGGACCAGCTGAGAAAGCCAGAGAGCAGGCTGGAGAGGTGGCTCAGTGGTTCAGAGCACTGACTGCTCTTCCAGAGGTCCTGAGTTCAATTCCCAGCACCCACATGGTGGCTCACAACCACCTGTAATGAGATCTGGTGCCCTCTTCTGGCATAAAGGTGTACAATGCAGATAGAGCACTCATACAATAAATAAGTAAATCTTTAAAGCACACCTCTCGGGACACAGGCTGCCCCGTTCGCAGGATGGGAACGGGGCAGCCTGTGTCCTGAGAGGTGTGCTGGTCCATGCACAGCGCATCATCGTGTGGGGATGGAGGACAGCAAGAGCTCACACCCTGAGGGCTGAGGGTGGGGAAGCCATGTTGAGATGACTCCTTCACCCGCTCCCACATATGGAGCCTCCTAAGCTCGAGCAGTTGTGTCTTATGGGAAGGCCAGAGCCAGGCCAGCACGATGGCTCCGTAGACAAAGGCGCCTGACACCAAGCGTGATGACTGGCTCCTACGTGGTGGAGAGAACTGGCTCTCAGAAGTTGTTCTATGTCCTCCAAACGTGACACAAGTACTCCTACTGAATAAAGACCGGGTTTTGTTTGTTGAGACAGTGTTTCTCTGTGTAGCCCTGGCTGCCCTGGAATTCACTCTGTAGACCAGGCTGGCCTTGAACTCACAGAGATCCACCTGCCTCTGCCTCCTGAGGGCTGGCATTAAGGTGTGTGGCACCACCATCAGGCTTAAAGACATAAAAATCGATGAAAAAAATTACAGGGCAGACTGAATAAGCCTAGTAATCCAGTGTGAAGTATGGGTACCCAGTGTGTACTTAGTGGGGCCCCTACATGACACTCAGCACTCATGGTCTCTGCCGTGTCGCTGATCCCTCGGTGGTTCAGACCCCGGAAGCACCTGCACTCAGCCTGAGTGGCTGTGATTGTCACACTGGAACCATGAGGCCACAGAATTCACCCAGGACCGCAAGGCTAGTACGTGGCAAAGACGAAACTTGGACCTGCCTTTGCTGACTGCACCTCAAATGCTTTTCCTACCCCCTAAAATGCCTGGTCGCTGCTGGTTTCTGATCCCAGCGATGGCCCTGACTGTAAAAAGGGGTTTAAAAACAAACCCACCAACTATGGGAGCTGGAAAGACGGCTCAGTCAGCAAAGCAAACTCATGAGTTTGATTCCCCAGAACCCACACTAAAAAAAAAAAAAAACCCAGACATGGTGCTGTGTGCCTATGTGCTCAGTGCTGGGGGGAGAGATAAGGCTTCCTGGCCGGCTAATCAGCTCAATTGGTAGACTCCAGGTTCCGTCTCAAAAGACAAGGCAGAAAGCAATTGAGGGAGACACTCAAAGTTTACCCCCAGCCTCCACACGTACATGGATACACACAGAAAATGGAGAATCGTAAGACCTTTTGGCTTGATCCGCAGCTTCGTCAGAAACCAAGCTCAGCTGGATTGCCTTCCTCCTGAACTGGGGCAGCAGCAGCAGTGTTCAGGCCCCTTTCACGGGGTGAAGGCTCAGAACTGTTGCCTCCACCCAAGGTAGGGCAGGGAGGCAGACTCCACCCGTGCGTGGGGCTCCTAGACAGAGCCGAATGGGAGGGGCTGGGAGTCTGTGTGTATATATGGGTCCATGCTGGAAGCACCTTCCCATCCACACAGGGAGGGGACACTGGGCTTTGAATGAAGGTCTTGGCCATCTAGATGGTCTCTAGACCTATAAAGGAAGTTCAGAACCAGGGAGCTGGTTCAGGAGAGGCTGCCCCAGGCAGGAGGGTGAACAGAGTTCAATCTGCACAGGGGGTGGGGGGGCGCGAGAAGGGCAGACAGCCATTTTCTACCTAAATGTGTGTGTAGTGGGGGGGGGTATAGGAAGTTATAGTCCAGAGAAGGCAGGTAGGAGGGGCAGTGTGAAGACTACCTTCCTTTTAAACACACCTCCAAAGCAAGGGCCCCACAGACGATTTGGGAGCTTTGAACTCAGGTGAATGATTTCTGATGCCATTTCTCGACTTCTCAGAGAACAAGCTTAAGAGGGTTGGCTTCGTGGTCTCTAGAGAAGGTCTGATGAGTCCTGCCTCGTGGCGGAAGGAAGGATGGGCAGGGGCTTTGTGGCACCCTACTTCATTCCCTGTGTGGTGGCCACATGTACCGCTTCTGTCTCCAGGTCACCCAGATGGTCCACCAGGACGAGGTTCAGGAAAAAGATAAGACTAGAGTCTCAGGTCCAATACCTCGCGTGGTCATGGAGGCTTTCTCCAGGAGGGTGACATGACCGTGGATAACCTGCAAGCTCCCTAGGAGCCCACCTCTACTCCCAGCACGTGCGTCATACCCGGCTGCTCAGGCACCCAGAGATGTACTCGGTACCCCCTCTCTAGAGGGAATAAGAGTCTCAAGCAGCTGTAAGTTCTCACCACACAGGAGCACGGATGTTAGATGTCTCTCACCCCCTGCCTAAAGGTGTAGCAATGAGGTCCCATATCTGCGTATTAGCATTTGGAATGTTAACAAAAGAACAAAAGTCACAGGACGGGGCGCATGCATGCAGCCCCCCAGCCCCAGCAGTACCTTGATGGTGGTGGTGCTCCGTTCTTCGTACCTGCACTCGCAAAGCAGGCAGTAGGCTTCCACATCGTGGCCAGGCACCGGCATGGGCTCCACCACATGCAGGCAGTTGCTGCAACACAAACAGACAGGGCTGACGAACGGCCGCCTACCGTGAGGTCCAGCGAGCAGGTGACAGGGTGCTGAAGGGGTAGGAAAGCCCATAGGGAGGCACTCCCAGGAAGGGCAGAACCCGTTTCCCAGGCAACAGTCAGTCCAGTGTATCGCCGGTGCCAGCCCCCTACTCCTCGATGGTCCCAGAGCCCCGCCCTCAGCTGCCTTCTCCTCTTGTGCTGTTTGCCCTGGTGGCTTCAGCTGTCCCAGCAGCTGGCACTCAACTCATGGGTCTCCAGTCTGAATCTCATCAGGCCTTCCATCCTATTATGACTGGACTCTAGGTCCACTGATGACTGTGGTCACCACCCGACTCCCCCCATAGGAGCCATAAATGCCACATCTGTGCACTCCGGCCCCTGGTGCCCAGTCCTGCACACTGGCTGTGGGATCTGTGCTTCCGAGATGGGGGAGCAGACAGGGAACTCACAGCACCTCTTCTGCCAGTCGAGTCAAACCCAGGGGTCATCTGTGACAATGCTTTTTCTTCACCTGCAAGTTCACTGAATACCCAGGGTTTTATTTCCTAAAAGAATCTAAAATCCATCTTCTCGGTTCCCTTCGGCTGGCACACCTCAGCTGAAGCTCTCCTGACCTTTCTCTGGCAAAGTCCAGCCCTTTGGTCCTGCCTGGAACTACCTTCCCATGGTGGCCAAGTGACAGGACCAAGTGACCATACCAAAATGGAACTGCTGTCACATTCAACTTAAAACCAACCGGTGCCTCCATGGATCTGCAAGAACACGCATGGTGAACAGAAGAGCGGAAGGTCTTTCAAAGCCTCCGTTTCTCCTCAAGTCCAGTATGTGGCACCCATTGGCTCTCTAGACCTCCGAGGGTCCTGGTGCCACCTCTGGGTAACAGCTACAACACTCTGTCCCCTACAGCAGGACTAGGTGTCTCTGTGCTGTACTTCAGGGCACTGCCCCGAGGCCCTGCACATCACCTTCTCTGGGAATCGCACACAGACAAGGCCTGTTCCCATTGCTCACCATGAACCAGACATGGCGGTGCACATCTGTAATCCCCATGCTCAGGAAACTAAGGCAAGGGGATCTTGAGTTCAAGGCTGTCCTGAACTATGTGAGACTGTCTCTAAAAACGGAAACATTAATCTTGCATCGTTCCCGCCCAGAGCAAATGCCGCCCTCCCTTCTCCAGCAAATGAAGCCTCCTGGGAGCTGAGTCCTCCTTTTCCTGAGCCACACGGGCTCTGGGTCAGAAAGGCTACTCCATGGCTACCATGAGCACTGTGAATGCCTCTCGATGCCCAAGGTGTAGTGGGAGGTAGTCATCTTTAGTTCTCCAGTTTGGGACCCTGGTACCCAGAGAAACAGGCTGCAAGAGTGGATGGGGAATAGCAGTAAGAAGGCGAAATATTGCTGTTCTTTCTGGTTCTCCAGAGTCACTGAAACCCTACATTCTTTCTTGTTTTCCGAAGAAGGGGACTGGACAGGGAAGACTGGGAAAGAAAGTGAAGAAGAAAGATAAGCGGGATATAAGCCTCCATTCTTCTATTTAGACTGTGACGTCAGGTAACTCACGCAACCTCTCTGGTTTCAGTCTATTGCTTGACTATGGAAGCGAAGCTTGACGGGCGTCTTCCGAACCGTGCCCTTTTGGGTAGCATTAGAAACAGGAGGCAGGCAGTGGGTGAGGAAGGGTCTGCAGGCCCCCTCATTCAGTGCAGTTCTGGTTTCACACCTCACAGAGCTTGTGCTTCCCTGACAGACTGTGTGTGTAGAAGGATCCTGCTTCATCAAGTCAACCTTGGGACTTGTCTATGCGGCATCTAACAAACCCACCAAGAGGGCCTGTTCACATGCCCGTGATTACAGACTTTCAACACTAGATGACAGAATGCCAGCCACACAGGAATATACACAGCCATGACACTGAGTGCTGGCCTCAATCTGCACACCAGCAGGGGACCCATGGGACACAGGACCTGAAGACTCAAAGAGATCTCTAATTCTAGCCCTCCCACTAAGATGCTAGGAACCATGTCAATCCCCACGCCACCAAGGGGGCGCTGAGTAAATACGTGATGGCTCTCAGGCAGGTCAGTGCTGTCGGGCCCTAAAATCCTGGGGTCTCACCTCCCAGCTTCGGCGGCTACCCAACATCTGTAATGGAACTGCTCTGACATAGGGGTCTTCGTGTGAGACTGCTCACCAGATGGCCCCTGAGTCTGTCTGCCTCTAAAGGGGAGGGATAAACTGCAGCTTGAAAGGTGTAGGCTCTGGGCATCCTCTGGGCAAGCAAGCTTGCATTTCCAGGACATCTTACAATCTCAAGACAGTGTTGCTAAAATTTGCCAGGAGCAGAAGCTGCCTGTGTGATGGAAGTGAAGTCAGTGTAGCATCTTTCCTGATGACAGGAAGCAATTGGGGCTCCTCCCAGACCTCCATTGTTTTAGGACCATACCACCAGGTCAGTAGAAGCACAAGAATTAGACTAATGCTTCAGGAGAAGAGCACGTTTTCCAGGGCTATAGCATACATTTGACTGCATAACCTCTAGGAAGGGATGATAATTTATTATTATTATTATTATTATTATTATTATTATTATTATTACTATCAATATCAGCTAACATTTATATAGCTCTTAGTATGCACAGGTATTACTCTGAGTGCTATATAAATTAAAATAAACACATACACACACTTCACACTCAAAGTATTACCATACTTTACTCATAAAGAAATCAATGTGAAAAAAAAAAAAAAAAAGAAATCAATGGGGAGCTGGAGAGATGGCTCAGTGATCAAGAGCACTGGCTGCTCTTCCAGAGGACCTGGGTTTGATCCCAGCACCTCTGCTCAAAACTTCCTGTAACTCCCCATCCAAGGGATCTGATGCCCTCTTTTGGCCTCCACAGGTACTGCATGCATATAGTGACCAGACATACAAGTAGACAAACACATCCATCCATCCATAAATATATAACAATTTAAAAAGTAAATCAAAGTACAGTGGGGATTAAGTAACCTGGAACATGATTAACAAATGGCCAAGGTAGACTAGGGTCCAGAAAGGTTGGATCCAGAGTCTATGCAACCATCCACATAGACAGCATTGCAGGAAATCCAACTGCTACTAGTCTGAAAGGTCTCAAATGTGCTATGGATCAACAGCATCACGGGCACCTCAAGGACTCCAAGCAAAGGTTACCCTTCCGACAGACACCACCATATTTGCTGAATCAAAATCTTGGCAGGAGAGTGCCGGGGCTGCGTCTTTTCTCAAAGCTCGCCTCGTGATCCTTGATGTCCGAGTAGCAGCAACCTTGACCCACCCACTCAATGCCTTGACCTTACCCCAGGTGTCTCCCACGTCTTCAAGGATGAAGCTTCCCATCCTAAAACTACCGGAACCGGAGATGCATCCCTCACTCACACTGCGGTCTGTTTCCCTGGCGCTCCCTTCTGCTGGCCTTACTTCTACACTAGGAGATCATCCCAAGCCTTCCTGGTTCTAATCCCAGATGCCTCTTCCCCTCAGCATGGCGGCTGTTCTCCCTATCTTGAACAGCCACTGAATGTCCCCAGGTCTCTCCCTTTTCAGGGACGGTTCCAGCTCCTTAAAATACTCCTTCTAGAAAACTGTATTTACTCTTCCTTTCACTGGTTTTCTTTACCTGGATGAATTCTTGGTTATTTGTGATTTTTTTTTAAAGTAAGGGGCTAAGAAATGAATTCAAGACCAGAGACACAAGGCGCATCATGTAAGACCTTTGTTTGGACCTAAGTCTATGAAACTGTAGAATGGGAACACTATCTACTCCATTTACCTTAGACGGTTGCTATGAAACAGTAATACAGTAACAGAGTACAGAATACAGTAACAGGGCTGTGCATAAGGCACCGAATGGGACACACTGCATACACCGGCCTCTCCCACATCTCTCCCACCATTCTTCACACATCAATTTAAATTCAAAGCGAAACAACAAAATCCAACCCCCTGAGCTGGAATTCAAGATACCTGGCTTTCGTTATCAAATGGCTAAGGACAAAATATTCCTTTGTAGGCTCTCCACAGAAACGGGTCATTTATCTCTAGGACAGGAAGTCTAGTAAGCCCTGGTCATCTCAACCAGGTGATGCAGGCACGGGCCAGCCATTTACAATGTCTTACCAGTCCTTCTGAGACACATTCTGGTTGTAAATGTGCCCACTGATGTTTCTATAAGGGGGGCAGATGCATTTGCACCGGATATCTTCGGAGCTCTGGAAGGAAAACAGAAAGGGTAAATGGCAGGGCCGACCCCGACCTGGGTTCAGATTCTAGGCAGGCTAGCCAATGTTAGTGCTGTGTCTCGTTCTGTGAGGTATGTGTGCTTTTGAATTTTCCCATCCCCAAGCCACGGAGGACTGGTTCTTTAGGAAGGCTGTCACATCACAGGGTCCGCAAGATAGGAACCTCTCTGGTGGAATCCAAGAAACAGAGGTTGCCTGAGGCCGCCACTCGGAGTGGTATGCGCATGTGCAGAGCAGAGGGTAAGCAAAGTGACAGGCGGCAACCCTGGGGCCCACACTTGTGTATTTTCTGTCTGGTGGGGTAGGTGGCCAGATTTCCCCCCCAATTCTGTCTTAACTCCCTAGGTTAGAATGGGGGAGGGGTGAATAAAGGCAAGGGGGATGTTACCAGGAGAAGGCGCCCTCCAGGAGTTCCTTGAAGAGCCAAGCAGCAGGCCCTGCTCCTCAACCTCACTTCAGTGTCTTCCTGATCCTCAGACTCTAAAGCCATGGGGCCTCACGGACCATCTGAACCCAGCTGCTGGTCCCCTATCCCTAAGGAATGGGGACCAGTCTCGGGCGTCCGGCGTGAAGCTGGGTCAGCCTGGATGCAGAAGCTCCATCTGCGCGTGCCTTGGCGCTCGGAGCATTTTACAACATGATGTGATTTGATTATCCCCAAACCGAGCAGCAGATTCGACCACAGCTGTTTTAAGTTAGGGCCAAGGAAGACAGGGAGAACTTGGGTAACTTCTCTAAACAAACTTTCCTGCTGGTGGGAAATTCCACGGAGGGGCCGGTTTCGTCTGGAACCTCCGCAGTCTGCCCCGAACCCTGTGCTCCCTGCACCCTTAGGAAGTCCAGCAGCTTGCCCCAGGTAAGGTCCTCCAAGTATGGCCCTCGGATGGGTGAGGGGCAAGGGTGGCACCGGGGCTACCTCCGTGAAAGCCCCGCGGGCCCGGCGCTAGAGCAACAAGGTGCTGCCTGCTCACCTCCCTCACCTTGTTGGCTTGGGCTGGGGGCACCAGCAAGCACCCCACCACCGCCACCAAACACAGCAGCTTCATGCTCATCAGGCTCGCTGAGCCAGCAAGACCAGATGCCTGGGGGGATAAAAAGAAACATGGAGTCGGAAGAAGGGAAGGTGGTCATAACCCTGCCAGCTTTGCCGGATGAGGGAAGAGGGCCGAGTTCCAGAATTCCTGGGGCCTTCGAAACCTTTCCCTCTCCCAAGTCCAGCTCTCAGAAGCTTCCCGTGCACTAACAGAGGGTGTCTTCTGGGGTTACAGCCTCCCGGAACCCCCAGATCCTGTCACCAGGCCCTCCCGCTCCGACCCTCGCCTCTCCTCCCACCTCTCTGCCTTCACTGCCCCCGTAGCGCCGCTCGGGCCCAACGAGAAGCCCCGATTCCGGCCGCCGAGGGCACTGCACACCCCGCCTAAGGATTTGGGGCGGCTGGGAGCCCCCGGTGTCCCCGCGACCCCCGTACCCCTCCCCCAGTGCCGGGTCCACCAACCTGCAAGCTCCGCCGCAGCCGCCACCGACCAGCAGGCCCCACCCCTCCAGCTCCTATTGGCTGCTGGAGCCGCCGCTCAGCCCAACCTCGCTAGTCGCCAAGACAACAAGACCCACCTCCGCCTGGTCCCGGAGGCTCCCACTCTAGGGAGAGGAAGGCATTTCTCTACCAGGACCCAGCAAGAAAAGGGAATGTCTGCCTTTCCTGTAGAGAACCGAAGATCTGTCCCGGTGGGTCCTGCCAGCTCCTCCCAGAGTGCCTTGTTCTACCGTGTGTTAATACCATCTTCCTGCTTCAGGGAAAGCGTTGAGAAATGAAGCTAATAACAACAATAACGATTTAAAAACAAGAGCAAGGGCGATTGTGCTTATTCACAGTCTGAAATTTTTTAAAGAGCCACTTTTTTTTTAAACAGGGAACTCAAGGGCCCAGTCTCTATTCCTACCCACAAAGACACAACCTGAGGAGAATAAAACAGGATTGGTAATAGGTGAGGGGCCGGAGGGAGCTGTGCCTCCTTAGCCTACGCTGGTTCTAAAGGCCTGGCAAATTGAGACAAGCTGTTCTAAAGGCCAGGCTGGGAGTAGGGGTAGGTTGCAGGCTGCAGAGGGACGGATGTGAACTTCTTACCAACTGTGAAGGAAAGTGGAGTCATCTGAGCCTGGGGCCAGGCAGTGAGGACACTTGAGCTTTGGCCTCAGCCCTTCATGGGACCTGTGTTACCCTAGAGACCACGCCTTCCCTCTCTGGGTACCAGTTTCTTTAGCTAAGAGTTCCTTCAGCTTTGATGGATTGGATTCCTGGAGGCAGGAATGGTCATATGGCCAGAATTTAATTTAGTATACCAGAATGTAATTTAGTATAGAAAATCACGTGCCATGGAAGAGTTTCCCTCCCCTGGCATATTATTTGAGCACTATCGGTTCCGGTACCATGCTAGACACTGAGGCTGTTCAGGGGAGGTGGGATGGCAAACCTTGACTGGTCTGCTCTTGTAGAACATGGTATTTGTTAAAAAGAAAATGCTGGCCAAACAGCCGTTACAATTTAGGATAGTAAGAGCTTTGTTGGGGAAAAGAATGCAAATGCTAGTGGGAAACTGAGACCAAGAAGCAGGGGAGCCCAGGACAGTGGAGAAGCTTTGAAGGTAGCAAGAGGCCCTCTGAGCTGGCGGAGTGTGATAAGAATACCAGCACCGTTATCAAAGGTCCGTGCCCTGCTGCCGGACCTGTGACTGTGTTATCTTATCTAGCAAGAGGACTTTGGAGATGTGATACAAATTAAGGCCGTTAGGGTCGAGAGAGACTATTGGACTGTTCAGGAGGGTCAAATCTAATCAGGTGAGGCCTTAAGAGAGGGAATTTTTTTTTCTGGCTGTGGTAGAAAAAACAAACAAACAAACAAACATGTCCGTGTCTCTGGTGGTCTGCTGCTGACTTAGGCAGAGGAAAGAGTTTTGAGAAAAGGGATGTGGATGCCTTAGAAAAAGCAAAAAGTGGCCTTTTCTAGACCATCTAGAAGATATATATACATATCTTGATTTGAGTTCACTGTCAATCAGACTTCAGACCTACAGAGATGAGATACAGTTGTGTTGTTTAAGGCACAAAGGTCGTGGCTGGCACTCTGTTAGAACAGCAACAGATGAAGGAAGGCAGAGGGGTAAGGGGCAGGGTGGTACAAATAGGTTGGGTGGATCTTCTTGCACTTGTTTTTACCCCTGCAGTCGTAGCATGGATTTGCCTGCATCAGCTAGGTTTGGAACCCATGCCAGAACAGAGGGTCTGTGTCCCTCCCCACCCCTGACCCTACTGTTGTGCTCCTGGGTAGGGACCTCATGGCCGTCATCACCCCTGAGCTGTGCACCTCTCACAGGCTTCAGCTATATGCCCTTGCTTTTCCTCTGATACCCAGCAAAGCTTATCTGTCCAGTGCCCCCTAGCCTCGGGCTCCTGGGAGATGAAGACCTTCCTGAGGTGGCATTAAACAGCCACACCTGAGCCACACTGCAGGGTCATCCAACCTAAATAGGAAATAAAGCCCAATAGATGGATGTCAGTCATTTGTGCGACGTCCAAAAGGTCAGTAACTGGGGACACGGTCGTCTCTGATCCACCTATTCTATGAAAGTGCCATTCTGCCCACTGATGGCCGGTGATGTGCATGGGGGCCGTCCTTGAAATGGATTGTGCACCATCCTCAGATATCCTAAGTAAATGTATTGTCTCTGACCAAAGCAGGATTTATCAAGCATCAGAGAAACCGGGGTACTGATATCAGGGCAGAGGTGGTGGTATGAAGTTTGTGACCCCTGGGAAAAGACCATAGACTCAATCTGATTATAATTAAAAGATTTATTGGTTAGCTGCTAGCAGGACGAACACTCTCTGAACCATGGAGGAGGGATTTGGGGAAGGACTTTTAAAGGGGAAAACTACACAGGGACCTTCAATATCTATGTAAGCAAGTAAAAAGTGTTCTGTTCTGCCAAGTTAAGCGGTTAGGGCAACTCAAAACAATCTTCGGTATCTGTATAAGCAACTTACAGAAGCAAAAAAAAAAAAAAGCTGTTAGTCATAAAATAACAAGTGGTCAGTCATGGCACAGCTGTACATTTTGGGTAGAGGCCACTGAGTCAGGGTTACTGGGAACTTATCTTCCAGGGACTGGAGTCAGCGACCAATGGCTGGTGGGTACCAAGATGGATGACTAACATACATGGAGCTTCTTTGGCCATAGTGTTCTGCTGTGCAGGCCTCCTCTCTCAGGGTCTCATAGACACACTTCACTCTCAACAGCATCTCACCACAGTGATCTTTACCAAAGAAATAATCATCCTCATCGTGCAAATCTTGTAATAAATTCTGGCCAAATGTTAATAAATAATATAGACCCTCCAGTCCATTGTGTATGCACACATGGAGTCACACACACACACACACACACACACACACACACACACACACACACACACTTACATTTCAGCTGTGCGTTCTCCTAGCAACCACTCACCAGGCACCAGGATGCTATGGCCTTAGATCAGCGTTTCCTTGCCCCCTGTCCTATTTTTCTTGGCTCAATCCTTGCCTCTGTGCACGTGCTTCTGGGTGTAGACTACGCAAGTCTGAGATAACAGCTTACTTTGGGGCTCCCATTTTCTTAAGCCAAATATTTTGGGGTTTTGGTTTGTGTTTCAGCTCTCAGTAGCAGGCAAGAGTGCTGTTATGCTAAGTCCCTGGAATCCAATTCACAAAATCTGTTTCTACTTGGAGAGACTCCTGCTGGAGCACCACCCACAGGGCCTCAGTTTCCCTCTGTGGAGAATTGCTGAGAACAGCAGCTCTTAAATATCCTAGTCTCACATCCTCTTACCCTCTTTGGAAATTATTTAGCACTCCAAAGACTGCTTACGAAGCTTCTAGTTATATGTCACTATCAAAATTAAAACAGAAATCACAACATTTCTCTGAAATTGCACATAGGTGCCTTCTGATAACCAGAGGGACAGAGTAGCATTGGTTTACATTTTGTTGTTGTTGTTACCCCTGTGACCTCTGGTTGAATGTGTGAGAGCTGGCTTCTCACATTTGCTTCTGCATTTAATCCTCTGTGATGTAGCTAAACCTAGAAAAGCTCCATTGTATGCTTGGAGGAAAATCAGGCAGAAAAGGGCAAATCCCTTCTTAGTGCTTCTAGGGGAAAAAAAATTTCAACCTGTGATTTCCCTAAAAGTCTTTAGAGACTCACAAAAGCCCCCAGGCTGCTGGCTGATAAGACTGTAAAGTTTTCTTTAGAAGATGACGATCTATGGTTTTTCTGAGACTACTACATATAGTAGTTTTCAAAATACATTTTAGAAAATATACTCCTGGGGCTGGAGAGATGGCTCAGAGGTTAAGAGCACTGGCTGTTCTTCCAAAGGCCCTGAGTTCAATTCCCAGCAACCACATGGTAGCTGAAAACCATCTGTAATGAGATTTAGTTCCCTCTTTGGGCCTGCAGGGATACATGCAGGCAGAACACTGTATACATAATAAATAAACGCATCTTTAAAAAAGAAAAGAAAAGAAAACACACTCCTAATATTATCAAGGAGTGTTATTGTAGGTTGAATGCAGCCTGTGTGGGAAAGTGTGCATCCTATGAATAAATTAGTGTGGGAACCCTTAAAGTAAATTCCACACACATATTTTGCTTTAAGACTTTTTAGATACTTCAGTGTGATGAACACATTATAATAAATTTCTTAAGCTATATTATTACATAATAGTGTTTGCCTGTAGTTTTTTCATTAACTGTATATATGTATGTATGTATGTATGTATGCATATATTTCTTTTCAAGTTTTTTTGTTTGTTTTCGTTTTTTTGAGACAGACTCTCACTATATAGTCTTGGCTGTCCTGGAACTCACTATGTAGGTCAGGCTGCCCTCGAACTCACAGAGATCTGCCTACCTCTGCAGTTGAGTGTGGAGATTAAAGGCGTGGATTAAAGGCATGAGCCACCATGCTTGACTTCTAATTTAATTTTTATTTTATTTTAACTTAGCCTTGATGTGTTTACATGTGAACTCTAACTGGATCCTTGCTGTTGGGAGATCACAGGTGCACTGTGTCAACAGGGATCAACTACCCCATGATTTAATAGGGGGATTGGCTGTCCAGACAGCTGGAGGCCACCAGCATGTCTTATAAAAATACAGTTTGTATGGGCAAATGACTAATGTCTCTTATATTAGCTATGTCTTGTTTGGAATCAAATTCTTTGAATTGTTTGAACTTAGCTGATAGTAGCCACAAAGGAGTAAACAAAGAATCCCAGCAGGGGGTCCACCTCAGGACAACCCACTCTCAGAGGCCAGATGCGGAAGCTTTCAGACTTTTCACTCCTTACCGGCAGAAAGGAATATAAGGTAATGATTCTAGAGATACCCCTTACACACACACATGGAAAGTAGGGGCCATAGGCAAGCAGGGAGGGGGTGGAGCACAAGTGTGGGTGGCCGACACCTTCAGTCCATGATCCAAATATGTTTTCCACAGAGTTTTAACTTACGGTTTAGAAGCAAGCGGACAGGAATTCAAGGACATCGGTGACTGGGAGGTAGTCACTGTGGTGTGTTTGCACAGTCCACGTAGGGTCCCATGGCCATCAAAGTAAGCCTTTGTAGATCCTTTGTAGGTGTCCCATAGGAGGTGGTCACCAGTAGGTGGTGGCACAAGGCAGTATCTGAGGAGCTGGGGTCTGAAAGCAAACTAGAAACTGTCTGCAGTCACTCACGGAGCCCTGCTCCCGGCGTGTGAGCATCCAGCTTATATTTAAATGGACGTGGAAGCGATGTGAAAGTATGTGCATTCACCACTCTGACTCTTTACTGCTTAGTTCTTGAATGAAGACCTCACAGAAAACAGAGTCATGTCACAGAGTTTGTTTTGCCTTTAACTTTTTTTTTTTTTTTTTTTTTTTTTTTTTAAAGACAGGGTTTCTCTGTGTAGTTTTGGTGCCCATCCTGGATCTCGCTCTGTAGACCAGGCTGGCCTTGAACTCACAGAGATCTGCCTGGCTCTGCCTCCTGAGTACTGGGTTTAAAGGCCTGCGTACCACCACTGCCCGGCCAGAAGCAGGAGGTTCTCTGCAAATTCAAGGCCAGCTTGGTCTACAGAGGGAGTTCCAGGACAGACTCTAAAGTTACACAGAGAAACCCTGCCTTGAAAAACCAAAAGAAAAAAGAAAAAAAGAAAAAGAAAAAAGAAAAGAAAAGAAAAAGAAAGAAAGAAAGAAAGAAAGAAAGAAAGAAAGAAAGAAAGAAAAATAATAATAATAATAATAATAATACAGGAAAAAGTAACAATGAATGCAAAAACTTCCTGCATGGTTGAAATGAGGCTGAGTCTGTTTCCCATTTAGATAAATCCAAGCAATGAGAGATGAGTAATTGGGGATGTATTACTGGATAGTACAGTGTAACGTAACTGAACAAGTGAATGAGCTCATTTCAACTTGGGGTAACCTAAAAAAGCCTAGAGCCTAATAACTCTATTTTAAATTAAAATAAATTCTGTCTAGCTCAGTGGTTCTCAACCTTCCTAATACTGCGACCCTTTAATACAGTTCCTCATGACGTGGTGACCCCCTCAACCACAACATTATTTTCGTGGCTACTGCCTAACTGTAATTTTGCTACCACTGTGAGTCATCCTGTAAACATCTGTGTTTTCCAATGGTCTAGGGTGGCCCCTGTGAAAGGATTGCTGGACCCCCTCAGCAAAGGGGTCTTGCTACAAGCCACAGAAGTATACAAAGTAGGATTTCAGCTGATTATGACAAAGCTAATACCTGGAAGAAGCCAAGGGCCTTCCAGAGGTCTAGCTGAGGCCCAAGGAGCCTTGGTGATATTTGGCTTTTGATTATCAGCCATTTCCTGCTATGAGTTTCTTGTGTGCTGTTGTAGCTTTTCCATCATTTATTGGGCACCATTTCCCCTCTACTAAAGGAATATTCAGATAACAATATTATTATTGTTATCTGTGCTGACAGCTGTGCTCAGCCAGAACCCCAGTTCAAGCCTCCCTGTAATTATCATCACTGGCAGCATCCAGCCAGGTCCATCCCTGGAGGGATGAAAGTACCTTATCAGAGATACCTCTGTATTCTCTAAGAACAGACTTAAGCATCCAAGGCCAAACAACACAACACCTGTCTCCTAGGTCAGGAGGATAGCTTTATTTCTTGTGCAGTTTAGGGTGAGACCCTCCTATTGACCTCCTCCTTTAGCACTCCCCTTTTGGGTTATAAAAGAAAGCCTGGTGGTCACTGCCTAAGGAAAATTCTCACCTGCCTTTATGACCCTTGCTCTGTGAGAGGATTGCTATTGCTTGGGTTTATAACTGGATTCCTGAGAGATTTAGGGAGAACTGAGAGGTATAGAAGGAGAGAGAGGAAGATTTTTGAAAAGAGAACTTGAAGACGAGACAGAGAAGAGAAAAGAGAATGGAAGAACTGGAGAGGAATGAACTAGATGGGGAAGAACTAGATTGAAGGACTAGAAGAGAGTACTAGAGGAATGAGATGGAAGATGAGGAAGAGCCAGATGAGGAAGAACAAGATGAGAGAGGAGCTGATATGGGAAAGAACTAGATGGATGAGAACCCAGATGGGGCAGAACTAAGATAAAGGAATTAAGATAGAACTTAGAGGGGACAGCAGATAAATGTAGAGAGGAATCAGGGAAGAAAGGAACTAGTCATGAGAGCAGAATAGAAGCTGTGTAGAGAGAGAACTGAATCAGAAGAATAAAGTGTATGGACTAAGGAGTTTTGTGTACATAGATTGATTTTTTTCATCAAGATTAAATTATCAGCTAGTTGTAGATTCTTCCCGCACCCTGGGAGAGGACTATCGAGGGGCTGGACCCCCTTCGTCCCCAATAGGGTCTCAACTCATATGTTGAAAACCCCTGATCTGGATTAAATAATACACCCATATAACTGGGTGTTGTGTTCCATTTAGGGACACATGCCATGAAAAACACAAGAATGCACTTATACAACACTGGCCAGTGCAATGAGAACCTTGAACCCTGTATGAGAATCTGGGAGAATGACAGGCATCTTGAACCATCTGAAGGGATGTCCCATGGAAGAGGGATAGGACTTGTAGTACCTGGTGCCTAAAGGAGACACACACAGAATTCTTTCAGTTTAGTACCAGGAAGGATGTTTACCAGGTTGTCTAAAGCAGGGATGAGTGGCTGTGACTCCCACAGTCAGGATGCTTCAGTGCTATGCAACAGTAACTGAATAGTTACTCAGAAAGGAAGTGAAATTCATAGAGTCTAAGAAATGGCCAAGGAACTAGGCATGAAGAGGGCAGATGAGAGCACTCTCTCATGGCGTTCCACAGGGGTATATCGGCAGTGATGGTTGCCTTCCCCATCCCTACTAAGAATGCAAAGTCTAGGAGAGACAGTTGCATACCCTGGACTTGGTCTCATGCCTGTTGGTTAGCAGAAAGGTCAGGGCACCTTGATAGGCCCAAGGTCACCTCTCAAGCTGACATCAGAAACTGTTTTTAGCAGCAGAAGAAACAA
Organism: Peromyscus maniculatus bairdii; assembly: GCF_049852395.1. Classification (NCBI taxonomy): domain Eukaryota; kingdom Metazoa; phylum Chordata; class Mammalia; order Rodentia; family Cricetidae; genus Peromyscus; species Peromyscus maniculatus. The sequence continues at coordinate 45,663,170 of NC_134862.1, read as the reverse complement.
CCAACCAGTGTCCCCCACAGTCTCCACCTTTTCCTCTCCCACTTGGAAGACAGTTATTGTATTTGTTTTTGTTTTGTTTTGTTTTTTGAGACAGGGTTTCTCTGTGTAGCTTTGTTCCTTTTCCTGGGTCTTGCTCTGTAGACCAGGCTGCCTCAAACTCACAAAGATCCACCTGGCTCTGCCTCCCGAGTGCTGGGATTAAAGGCATGTGCCACCACCGCCGCCACCCGGCTTGGGTTTTTTTTTTTTTTTAAAAGATTTATTTATTTATTATGTATACAGTGCTGTGTCTGCATGGCCAGAAGAGGGCACCAGATCTCATTACAGATGGTTGTGAGCCACCATGTGGTTGCTGGGAATTGAACTCAGAACCTCGGGAAGAACAGCCAGTGCTCTTAACCTCTGAGCCATCTCTCCAGCCCTTGGGTTTGTTTTTTAAGAGATGAGTCTCACTATGTTGCCCAGGCTAGCTCCAAAATCCTGGGTTCAAGCAATCTTACTATCTCAAAATTCCAGCTGAAGTTATTATGCTGGTTAGAAATCATGTCGATCTCTTCTAACTTATCTTTAAAAGTGATAAACACATCCATCTGGATGCTTAGCAGCACACATGACATGTCATAACTGTGTGATGAAATACCTACTAGTCTGGGAACAGCACTTCCCTAGGAGACAGACAAGCTGATGGACTTACACGTTCAACAAACAGGTATCGGGTGCCTATTATGTGTCAAACTCCGCTAGACACCCAGATTCACAAGCCACTGCAAAAATGGAAAGGTTAAATATTTGCCCAAGTAGACTCAAAGGGCAAGTGCTGTGTGTGTGCTTCAGGGCTCCCGAGGGTGGGGCTCTCCTGGGGGGAATTCCGTTCAGGCCAAGTCCCACCCTAGCCCCGCCTACAGGTGACTTGACATTCCATCTGTCCAATCCCAGTCACCATATCCCTCGAGGCTCCACCTCAGATCTAGACGTTTGCAGCCTTGTGGGACAGGTGGCGCCCCCAGAATTAAGGACATTGCTGTCCCAAGCCAGCAGCTGTCACCTGAGAAAGATTAAGATTCTCCCACCAGGCGACAAGGCTTGTTGTGCCCGAGACAGATACGGCTCAGATTCCGAGGCTGAGGTAATTAACCCGGAGAAAAATGTGACACATCTCCCAGGCGTCTGCCCTGCAGCCGGCTGCCCACTGGTCCTGGCCTTTCCCAGAGCCTGGAAGGATTTTTGAGAAAGGGATCCGGGGCGCAGAGCCTCTGTGTTTTCCTGCTGTAGGGGTGCGAGGGGCCCCCAGGTCAGGACCTCAGCCCTCAGTGTCCCCGCCCAGAAGGCAAAAGGCTGTGGTCGCTGCGGAAAGTCGGCTGGGGACCTACAGCCGAGTGCGCAGGCGGCCTAGCACTGCACCCGGAGGTCACTGCTCTGTGTCCTGGGACGGGGGTAGGAGGATGGGTCCTGCTGATCCCAGGAGACATAGCAGCACGGACACACTAATCCGCTGTTTTTACACATAATCACTTCACACGCAGAGATTACCTACCTCACATTGCATTCATAGCTGGCTAGGTCTCCTGGCTTTAAAGGCTTTCAGCTCGCGTTCTGGGGAGCATTGGGAGACCAGAGGCCCACCCAGACTCACAAATCCTGATCTCTCCAAGCTGCCACTCACTCTCCAAGGTGTCTTTGTGGGGCTGTTTTCTCATCTGTTCACACGGGTTAAGCTGCCGCCTAGGTATCACCTGACTCGGTGGGATAAGGGGGAGGGGGCGGTCTTTAGAAAGTTACGGGTTTCTCTGGACTGAGGGTCTCACATCCTCCTCTGGATGCTCCCCCAAGAAATTGTGGTTTGGTTTTTAACATCGGTTATAATTGGCCAGAAGGGGACCGGACTAATTGCTCGGGCAGATGCTGGTAGCAGGTTGGGGAGGGTGGGGTGAGTGATCAGGTGGAGTCCCTGCTCACAGGCAGGGACAGAGTGAGGCCTTAATGGTCATTTTCATAAGGATCCCTGTGACCAGAGCCATTGTTGACTCTGCTGATTACAGTAGAAGGTTGGGAACTGTCTTGAGCAACTCACTCAATAGGGAAAATGGGGCCCGGAGATGGGAGGTGATTTGCCAAGTCCAGGCAGCTGGTGCCCAGAGGCAGCCCTGACTTTTTTTTTTTTTTTTTCTCTTGAGGTTGTTACAGATCGGCTTCCCTGACCTGAACCTCCATTCTGGCTCCCTAAAGTGCTCCCCACACTGAAACCAATTTTGGGATTTGGGACTTTCCCCCATAGATTTGTTTCCTACTTCCAAGCCATTTTGAATTTCTCCAGTAAAGCCATTCCCTAGACCATGTTTCTCAAGTTGGGAAAGACAGGGGCCTTGGGGGTTAAAGAATCATCACTGGGTGGTAAGGGATTCGGGGAGGTGAGATCTTCATGGGCACTGGGTACCTGATCGGTTTACAACTTGCTGTTAATAGCGGCCATTAATCATAGCCAACTGCAGCTGGCTGAGCCCGGGATAAGGAGCCAGCCTGCCATCTTTGGGAGGATGGGCAGGAGGGAATATGGAGGGAAGGCTTCCTACAGTTACCCCGACACATGAAAATGAGTCCCAGAAGACACATGACATGATGGTACATGGACATATAATTGGTGTCTCATTCAGTCCAGTCAAGTCTCCCTCCAAATGTCCTAACGCGAGTGAGATACCTAATATAGTGTCTGCTAGACATTAGGTGCGTAATGGTCACCTTTATTTTTCTTTGTTTTTAAAAGACACTTATTTCATGGATACCTCTAAGAAGAGACTGGGCTGCGCTGTAGCTTCCGTGACAAAGCTCAGTCTAGATGAGTGAGGCCCTAGGTTTGATCCTTACCACTGCAGATTAACCAATAGAGCCTGGGGGCTGGAGAGATGGTGCAACAGTTAGAAATGCACACTGCTCTTGCTGAGCACTCGAGTCTGATATCCAGGTAATCCAGTTCCAGGAGATCCAGCACTTCTGTTCTCCATGGATACCTACACACACGCACACATGTGCCTTCCTATACATATAGTTAAAAAATAAGAATGGAATTCTTTTTAAAAATAAAACAGAAAGAGGCTGGAATTTGGAGGGCCCTACCCTAAATATCAAGGGGCTGTGGGGAGAGTTCACTGGTCTTAGTTGCTAGGTACCTGGAGGAAGCCTAATGGTCTCCTATATCAGTACAAGCTGTCATTGGGCACTCAGGTTTTCCCTGGTAAGGGAAGGGTCGTGGGATAAGCAGCCAGGTCACTGGGCTCAAGCTGTCAGGTTCATGTCCAAGAACACGCTTCTCTTTCCGTGGCCTCTGATGGTGTCTATGCTTTTCCAAGCCTTACTGTACCAGGCTTTCTTTTGGGGCCACCCAAATCATGACACAGTGTAGCTCGAGTTTTCCTGCCTTGCCCACAGTCAGGACAAATCTCTGTCACCCACCAGTCCCACAGCCGCTCAGACCCAACCAAGTAAACACAGAGACTTATATTGCTTACAAACTGTATGGCCGTGGCAGGCTTCTTGCTAACTGTTCTTATATCTTTAATTAATCCATTTCTATACCTTGCCATGTGGCTTGTGGCTTACTGGAGTCTTCATGCTGCTTGTCATGGTAGCGGCTGGCAGTGTCTCTCTCAGCCTTCCACTTGCCAGAATTCTCATCTCTCCTTGTCCCACCTACTTCCTGCCTGGCCACTGGCCAATCAGTGTTTTATTTATTGACCAATCAGAGCAATTTAACATACAGACCATCCCACAGCAACACGGAGACTTCTTATCAGTTATGAATGCTCAGCCTTATCTTAGCTCATATTTTAATCTGTTTCTCTTTATCTGTGTTTTGGCTCTGGACTTTTTACCTTTCTTTCTGTCTGTATATCTTACTTTCTTGCTGCCCCTATGGCTGTCTGGCTGTCAGGCAGCTGCTTGGCTTCTGGCCCCTGGCATATCCTCCTCATTCTCCTTTCCGTCTCTCATTCTCCCCTCCTATTTATTCTCTCTGCCTGCCAGCACTGCCTATTCCTCTCCTGCCTAGCTATTGGCTGATCAGCTTTTTATTAGCCCAATCAGATGCCTTCGACTGGCAAGGTGAAAGAAATGCAACACATCTTTACACAATTAAATGCAGCACCAACAAATGTAACACACCTTTACACAGTTAAAGTAGTATTCTGCAGCATAAACAAGTGTAGCACATCTTTACATAGTTAAATATTCTACAGCACCTTATTCATTCATAGCACCCACCACTGGACATCCTAGACCCCTCTTGGATCTATTAGGGTCCAGACCAGGTGGTCTGGTTTCTAGTACTCCAAAGACTTTCAGATAGCTGGGGTGGTTAATATTGATTGTCAACTTGACAGGATCTGGAATCACAGGAAACAAACCTTCAACATGTCTTTGGGGGATTTTCTAAATTAACCGAGGTGGGGAAACCCATGGTAACTGTGGGTAGCACTAGTCTGTGCCCCGGGGTCCAGGAGAGAGCCAGCTGATCGTTGGCCTTCAGGTCTTGCTGCTTCCAGGCTGCAGATGCTGCAATGTGACTAGCCATTCTCACTCCTGATGTGGTGGCTCCCTGCCATGATGGATGTGCACCCTCAAACTGTGAGCCAACGCAAGCCCTTCCTCCCTGAAGTTGCCTCTGTCAGATGTTCTGCTACAGGAACAAGAAGAGTAGCTAATAACAGGAGCAAGGTTGTTGCTGGGATAAATTTGACCCTGTTCAAACTGGTTTATGGCAAGAATGTGGAAAAAGTTTGGAACTTGGAGCTAGAAAAGCCCTAGAATGCCATAAGCTGAACTTAACAATCCATTCTAATGGGAGTTTGGGAAGAGAATTGAAAGGGTAGGGCTATCCAAGGTCTCACTTTATAGTCCTGGCTGTCCTGGAATTTGCCATGTAGCCGAGGCTGGCCTTGAACTCACAAAGCTCCATCTGCCTCTGCCTCCTGAGTGCTGGGATGAAAGGCCGTCCATCACTATGCCCGGTCTTTTGGAATCTAGATGATTATTTGATAAGTTTATCTAATCATTCTTTATCAATAAAAGAACTGGGAGTCAAATATCGGGGTAAGAGTCTGAATGATCAGAGATGCAGTGGAGAAGTGACCAGTAACTTCCTGTCTCTTCAGTTCCTCCATCCAAAGGGGCTGAGAGCCTCTCTAAGCCCTGTCTTACTGCTTCCTGCCTCTCTATTTCCTCAGTCCTCCAAAACCTCTATGGTTCATTTTGGTCAGCCAGTGGCTAGCTCCACCCTCTGATTCAAAGCAAGCTTTATTGTCAGAATGTGATCAAAATATCACACAACAATTATTTCATCAGAAGTCCCAGATAAAGAACAAAATTTCATGTTTGCCTTGCTGAGTTTTTTTCCCCCCCGCTTTGTTCTGATATTTCTTGTTGTTCTCCATTCCTCCCTTTGGGAATGAGAATTTTACTGTGTGTCATTATATATTAGAAGTGTGTAACTTGGCCAGGCAGTGGTGGTACACGCCTTTAATCCCAGCACTCGGGAGGCAGAGCCAGGCAGATCTCTGTGAGTTCAAGGCCAGAACTGGTCTACAGAGCAAGATCCAGGACAGGTACCAAAACTACTCAGAGAAACCCTGTCTCGAAAACTCCCCCAACCCCCCTTCCCTCAAAAAAGTGTGTAACTTGTTTTTAATGTTATAGAGGATCATCGTTAAGAGATTACCTGAGTCTTAAAAACGATTCTTCACTTACACATCTGTTAAAGACAAAGGGGACAGATAGGGCTAGAGGGATGGTAAGACCACTTGTTGCTATTTCAGAGGATCCACGTTTTTACCCAGCACCCATGTTGGGTGGCCCATGACTACCTGTAACTCTAGCTCTGGGAGATCCAGTGCCCCCTTTGGCTGCTGCAGGCACCCGCACACAAGTGGCACATGTTCACATCGACATATACAAGCGCATCTGAAAAATAACTCTCACAAAAGGACTGTGAGTGTTTGTGAAGCTGGACTGAATAGACCCGCCATGACAAGACGGCCATGAGCCTGTGGAGACCAGGGGTGGAAGGTTATCACTTAAAAGTGATACTTTGATGTCAAGTTGAATAGGCGTGGACTTGTGGTTAGCGATTACCAGCTTGACAGGATGGAGAATCATCTCTGGGCATGTCTGTGAGAGTGTCTAGATTAGGTTACATGAGGTTTGAAGAGCCATCCTTGCTGTGAGAGACACATTTTATGGAGTAGGGTCCTTGAGTATATAAAAAGAAGAAGGAAGCAAGCTAAGTATCACTGTCCACCAATGCCTTCTGACTGCAGATGTAATGCAGATGTAATTACTACAGATGTAAAGCTGCGTCACACTTCGGCTGCCATGATTTCCCTGCCATGATGGACTATCCTCTCATACTGTGAGACAAAAATAAACATTTCCTTCCTTAAATTGCGTTTGTCAAGGATTTTCTCACAGCAGAGAGAAAACTAATACAATAGCCCGGTGTCAAGGAGAAGTTAGGAGAAGTCCCGAAATCTCAGGGTATTCTACCCTCCACAGTCAGGTTGGACTCTTCGGCCGAACATTGAGCTGTCAGGATCTACCACTTGCTGGAAGTCCCAGGGAGTAGTGTTGCTTTCGCTCACCAGTTATCTTTCTTTTCTGCCGTTTGTGTAGTACCAGGGCTTGGACCCAGGCTCCTTTGCACACCAGACAAGCATTCTGCCACTGAGCATTTATTTACTCTTGACCCTAGAGCAAGGGCAAGTGAGTATAAGTCAGGAGACAGGACTAACAACTTGGATGTGTTTAGTAGTCACGGTGTAGCGCTTACCAGCTACCAGTCCCTTCTTTATGGATTATAAAAATATTCACCCATTTAGAATCCCCCAAACCCATGAGATACACACTTTTTTTATACATACATCTTTTTTTTTTTTTTTTTTTTTTTTTTTTTTTTTTTTGTTCTTCAAGACAGGGTTTCTCTATGTAGCTTTGCGCCTTTTCCTGGAACTCACTTGGTAGCCCAGGCTGGCCTCGAGCTCACAGAGATCCGCCTGGCTCTGCCTCCCGAGTGCTGGGATTAAAGGCGTGGGCCACCACCACCCACCCAGCTTATACATACATCTTTTATAGTTAGCATACTGTATGTCCTGTATTGGTTACTCTTCCCACTCAACTTAAGGTAGGAAGGGTTTATTTTGGTTCACACCTCAAGGATTCTGTCCATCACATCGGGGAAGTCATGACAGCAGTGTATCACAGATGGCCACATGGTACCCATAGTCAGTAGGGAGAGAGCAATGAATTCCCAGCTAGCATTCCCCTTTTGATGCAGTCCAAGACTCAAGCCTCGTCTTGAGAGCCACACACTTTTAGACAGGCCTTCCCCCCTCCATTAGCCTGGTCATCTCTCACAGCATGCCTGGAGACGGCCTCTTTGGCAATTCTACCCCCTGTCAAGTTCATAAGCAATATTAACCATCACATATAGAGAAAGAGATGTGCCAAGAAGTTAAATTACTTGGCCAAAGTCATAGAGCAAGTATGTGTCAGAGCTGGATTTTTCAATCCAGATTCCAGGGTCCATTCTCTGAGCCACCTAGAAAGAGTGGGCCTGGAACTGTCTACTCTAGAGAGGCCCTTGCACTAATCCCACGCACGCACCATCTCCTTGGAGGAGTCCACTTCCAACTCCGCTTGCTTCTCTTTCTGTACCATCTAACGGTCTGGCCCACGCTTCCTGACTGAATTCTGTTGCTCCAGGAGAGGCCTGCACCAACCTGGTAGGATAAGGAATGCCTATAAGGTAGCTATCAGGAAAAAAAAAGCGTCATTTGACAGGGCCTCTCTGCTTCACGGGTCACAGAGAATGTGGAGTCCTCTTGCTGGCCTCCCTTTCGCCCAGCTCTTCTTGCTTAGCTGCTACATGTTCATGATCTTTGGGGAGACCTTTAAATTTACCCTTGCATCGTCCAGTGTGAGCTCACAGAGCCCGGGAGTTAAGAGCAGCTCTTACTGCTCTTCAGAATGCCCTGCTGCATGCCCGGGTGATATCTTTCTACAAAGAGGACATGGCACAGGCTGAAAGATGCTTGCTGCACGCTTACGATCATGTGAGTTTGATCCTCAGTCGCCATGTAAAGCAGCCAAGTATATTGGCTCCTGTAGGGAGCCGCTATTCAAAGATGGCGCTGGCTTCCTGGGAGTCTAGCTGTAAACAACTCCATATTTGGCTATGGTGCACGAGTATGGTAATTGGCCTTATGTCCTCAGCCTATCCCGTGGCTCCCCGTGCTAGCATTCTGGCAGGACCCAATCACAGTACGGCACGTTTGCCTGATTCCCTTTATAAGCAGCTGCAGTTTAGTTCTCGGGGCCCCTCACCTCCCGCTCTCCCTTAACCAAGAGGCGCTCCAATAAAGTGTGTTCTGAGACGGATCCTCGCATGGTGGTCGTTCTTCCTCGCTGGCCGAGGAGCTCGCCGCAACTGGTGCCGAAACCCGGGACGGGACACCAGGTGAGGGGTCGAGGAGGATTCAGAACTCAGCACACGGAGCGGTGACGTCGGTAAGTTCTCCAGGAACGGTGACGTCGGTGGGTTCGCCAGGAACGGCGGTGACGTCGGTGAGTTCTCCAGGAACGGTGACGTCGGTGGGTTCGCCAGGAACGGCGGTGACGTCGGTAAGTTCTCCAGGAACGGTGACGTCGGTAGGTTCGCCAGGAAAGGCGGTGACGTCGGTAAGTTCGCCAGGAACGGCGATGACGTCGGTAAGTTCTCCAGGTATGCTGATTGTTGGGATAAATCCGTTTGTGCTTGCTCTTGTGTTCATTCCTATGACAATTGTTGTTCTTCTTTGCTGTTTTGTATATGCATGTCTCAAGGAAGAACGCAATGTGGAAATCATGAGAAAGGGACGCAAGGCATTAATTAAGCACCAGGATAGTCTATCAGAATCAGACGTTAAAGGGGAGAACTTAAGTAGGCCTAAAAAGGAAGGATATCCAGTATTAGACGGTGAGTTGGACCCTGATGAGGAGGAGGATTTAGAGGAAGCTGCCGCTGAATATGAGGAAGAGAGACTTGGGCGGCAGCGACCTCCTCCTTATAATGTTTCTGCTGGGGTGAATGTGGAACCAACGGCGTCTTCGGGACCACATCCACCCTCGGCAACACCTTCGTATCTGCAAACAGGTGGAGGTTGTCGTTTTATCAGGAGAGACACCTGGGCGCGGCTAGTGTTTCCAGTCTTTGAAGATCCGCAAACAAACAACAGATATCATGAACCTGTGCCTTATAAACAATTAAGAGACCTGGTAGAGGCTGCTCGAGCCTACGGAATAACGGCCAGTTATACCTTAACATTATTGACTAGGCTCACTACTCAGGCTATGACTCCAACAGATTGGTTTGAAATAGCTAGAGCATGTTTAACTACAGGACAGTATTTGGATTTCAAATCTATAGTTGCAGATAGAGCCCAGGTACAAGCTAGAATTAATCTTCAGAATAATCAACCACAGTGGACGGTTGACATGCTACTGGGTCAAGGACAATGGACCGTAAATCAGACAGCATATCCTATTGAAGTTTATCAGCAGATAAATGAGATTTATTCTAAAGCTTGGAAATCATTACCAAATAAAGGAGAAGTTTCAGGGAATTTGACTAAGATCATTCAGGGACCTAATGAACCTTTTTCAGATTTTGTAGCTAGAATGATGGAGGCAGCAGGAAAGATATTTGGAGACGTAGAAATAGCTATGCCTCTGGTTCAACAATTAGTATATGAGCAGAGCACTAAAGAATGTCGAAGAGCCATTACCCCGTGGAAAGGAAAGGGATTAGAAGCTTGGCTAAAAGCCTGCCGAGAAATTGGGGGACCGCTAAGTAATGCTGGCCTAGCGGCAGCAGTCCTTGCAGCCACACGAGCCGCACAAGGAAGAGAGAATGAAGGATGTTTTCACTGCGGGCAGAAGGGACACTTTAAGAGGCAATGCCCTAAGACTAGGGAACGCCTGTCCGCACCTCAGAGGCAGCCTGGCCTGTGTCCTTGGGTGCAAAAACTATCCAACATTATCCTACCTTGGTTGCTACTCAGGCATTGACTGGTCTGAAATATAGCTTAGCACATTTTTCCAAAATTCCTGATAAATTAGTTATTCCTTATACAAAGGATCAAGTGGAAATTTTGGCTGGTACAGTAGATGATTGGGCAATACTTACTTGTGCCTTCCCTAATGTTATTGATAACCATCTCCCAAAACATGAGTTGATTACTTTTGTCAATAATAATGTAGTTTATTTTCCAAAGATCACCTCCAAGGTGCCAATAATTTCTGCATTAACCATATTTACTGATGGATCTAAGACTGGTAAAGGTGCTTTTGTTGTTCAAGGACAAAAACCTGTTATTTTTCATTTTCGGCCTGATGCCCCGCAAATTACTGAGTGCCAGACTGTCTTGGAAGTCTTTAATAGATTCCCAGAACCTTTTAATTTGTTTTCAGACTCGCAGTATGTGGTGAATGCAGTTGCTTCCCTTGAGGTAGCAGCATCTATTAAGCATACTAGCACGGTGTCTAACATCCTTCACCAGATACAGACTTGTATATTGCATAGGGAGCATCCATTCTTCATTGGGCATATTCGAGCTCATACCTTGCTCCCAGGGCCTATGTCCCAGGCTAATGATCTGGTTGATCGTGCTACTCGATCCTTGGCCTTGGTGGTGACGGATCCCGTAGAGTCTGCTAGAGAATTCCATAAACTTTATCATGTGCCAGCAAACACGTTAAGACAGAAATTTTCCATTCCCAGACATCTGGCAAGAGATATTGTAAAATCCTGTTCTTCCTGTGTTACTTTCCTCCATCCACCTCATGTGGGTGTGAATCCTAAAGGACTCAAACCAAATGCGTTATGGCAAATGGATGTTACTCATATTCCTGAGTTCGGAAGGTTAAAATATCTTCATGTATCTGTTGACACTTATTCTGGAGTCATTCATGCCACACCCTTAACGGGAGAAAAGGTAACTCATGTCAAGACTCATTGCCTAGAAGCATGGGCAGCCTGGGGAAAGCCTCAGCGTATGAAAACAGACAATGGCCCCGCGTATACATCTCGCGGATTCCATGCCTTCTGTGCACAACTTCAAGTAGTGCACACGTTAGGCCTGCCCTATAATCCTCAGGGCCAAGGCGTTGTTGAAAGAGCCAACAGAAGTATTAAAGAATTGATTCAAAAACAAAAACGGGGGATAGCAGAGCATGCTTCTCCCAGAGAGAAAATATCTCTCGCGCTATTTACTCTTAATTTTTTAATCTTGAATGACGCTGGCGATTCAGCGGCTGACAGACACACTGTGGCACCTCCCTGTCAGGAGGAAAAAGTGATGTGGAAAGATGTATTAAATAACAAATGGCATGGACCGGATCCCGTAATATCGAGATCCAGGGGAGCTGTTTGTGTTCTTCCACAGGACAAGGAGGATCCAATTTGGGTACCGAGTCGATTGACGCGAATCATCAAGGTTGCCTCCGTGGTTGGGCCTGCTGATGCTTCTGCTGAGCCTGCAGCCAGGGATGATGGAACAGAGATGGGGGATACTGTCGGTGTTCCCGAAGCCGATGCTGATACAACATAATGCAAAAGTCTTTCCCAGATACTTTAATCTTCCTTTTTGTTGAAATTAGATATGGTACAAGCGACCTTAGGAGAAAACCATATCTTTCCCGAGAGAGGATCTTTATGTTTCCAGTTAGATCAGTCTGGGGATTGTATCCCCCTGACTAAGGCTGGGTATGGATGGTTTAAGGGAGATAGAATTTAATTTTGGCATGCTGCCTTGGAGGATGCGTGTTTTGTCTGTGGTTGGTCTGCCGTTTGCGAGCACGTACAAAAAGGACAAGGGCATTATCACTCAAGCATTGGCCACTTTGGAGTGTGGCACCTCCCCCCAGATACCTAATATCCACACAGCCTTTGCACCCCCAGGACTGGTTAGTCCATTGCACTTCGGAAGGTGTGTGGACAATTAAGCACAGGATGCCAGGCTCGTGCACTGCACTTGAAGTGTAGGACATTTTCCTTCCTTCAAGGAGAGCAAGTCTGACTGCACATGGAGTCACATAGCCTTTGCACCCTTAGGACTGGTTAGTCCATTGCACTTGGGAAGGTATGTGGACAATTGTTATATGCATAGCCTTTGTACCCCAGGGACTGGTTGGTCCATTGCACTTGGGAAGGTATGCAGGCAATTATGCACAGTTAACTCATCCTCGATCGGTCAACACATCATGAGGTGGGGACCTGATTGGATGAAATATTTGTGTTGCAGAAATCAGACCTATACTCTCTCCTGCGGCTTAATTAATAAAGAGGGGGGAGATGTAGGGAGCCGCTATTCAAAGATGGCGCTGGCTTCCTGGGAGTCTAGCTGTAAACAACTCCATATTTGGCTATGGTGCACGAGTATGGTAATTGGCCTTATGTCCTCAGCCTATCCCGTGGCTCCCCGTGCTAGCATTCTGGCAGGACCCAATCACAGTACGGCACGTTTGCCTGATTCCCTTTATAAGCAGCTGCAGTTTAGTTCTCGGGGCCCCTCACCTCCCGCTCTCCCTTAACCAAGAGGCGCTCCAATAAAGTGTGTTCTGAGACGGATCCTCGCATGGTGGTCGTTCTTCCTCGCTGGCCGAGGAGCTCGCCGCAGGCTCCCACCTGTAATCCCAGTGATGGAGAAGGGAGGAGGCAGGAGGATCGCTGGGACTTGCTGGTCAGCCAGCCTAGCTAAATCGGTGAGCTCCAGGTTCAGTGAGAGATCCTATTTCAAAAAAATAATGTGGATACCAACTGAAGAAAACTCCTAACACCAGCCTCTGGCACATGCATGGGCACACAACGTAAATCTCCACAGAAGGTTCCTCATGTTTCTTGTTCATGTATTTCAGGGTTGACAGTTTATGAGGCCAGAGCATTTGGTAGGATGGAGTTTCTGAAGCAGGTTTTCAGGGATTTGTTAAGGGTGCAGACAAGGATTTCAAGTACACAGTTTGTCTAGCCCAGAGTTCTGCAAACTTCTCCCATGAAGTGTCAGAGAGTGAATACTGTATGCAGAGCACACTGGGTTTTGCAATTGCAACTGAATGTTCTGTATAGTCGGAGAACGAGCTACGATAGCCATACTTCTAGTTTTCAATGAGTAAGTTTAGTAAGCATATATAGCAAACAAAGTAAAAGAATTAATAATAGATGCATACACACACACACACACACACACACACACACACACACACACGATACACAGCTAAGTAGGTAGGTAGGTAGGTAGGTAGGTAGGTAGGTAGGTAGATAGATAGATAGATAGATAGATAGATAGATAGATAGATAGATAGATAGACAGCAAAACTTCATCAAATCTGTCAAAACATCCAGCTGAAATCTACAAGGGAAATCCCTCTAAGGCAGCTGGCTGGAATTCCCAGGCAGTACAGTGTCCCCTGAGATGAGGCTTCCAAAGAAAAGAACAAATAGCAACATCTAGAGATGACATCATCAGATTCGGCACTTGCGACTTCCAGCAGAAGCCGACTGGGAAAGTTGAGGCAGTCAGCTGGAGTTCCTGACTGAGCTTTCTCTCCACAGATGAACTCAACTGGCCTGTACCACCTTGTTTCCTGCCTGCAGGCACTTTTGTTACAGGATAAACAATAGAAACCTCTGTGGAAATAGTTTACATTCCAGGTGCCCTCAAAGGGCACAGTGCTTTTACTCTTGGACAATTGGACCATTCTCTCCCTCCCTGTCACAGTCTGAGGGGCATCCTCAGATTTGGGTGTGAAGTGAGGGGGGTAGGGGGAGCAGGGCATTCCTGTTTCCAGAATGAGCTTCTCAGTGAGATCAAATAACAATTTATGACCATAATGCACATTACACAGAAGGCAGCCGTAGATGATGTGAAAATGGTTGGTCTGTGAGCAATGGCCCCTGAGAGAAGGTACTTAGGGATGGGAACTGTCGTGGGCACTCCAGCAGCTGAAGAGGTGTGCCAGCAATTTCTGTGTATGATGCTAACTAGAGAACATGCACCCTGAAGTTGTACCAACAGGGGACCTGGCCTCTGCTACACTAGAGACCATGAGTGGACAGAAACGGATGGATAGGATGCTGTCTCAAGAGCAAGACTCCCTGTAGGTGTTTAGGCTATGTTCACCTCTGACCTGCTCAGACAGCTGACAAACACCTGATGCTCCATGTTGGAACTCACACCCTCACTACACCCTTTTCTGATGCACTCAGGGAGAAAGTCCAAAGCAAGGCCTCTCACTAAGTTGTGTGTGGTTGCCGAGGGGCTCATTGTCTGGGGTCGGGTGCTCAGCAGCATTTACGATGTCCTTGCTGGAGAGGAGCCTCGAGGGAGCATTTCTGATGTGCTGGATTTATTTGATTCCTTTGAGACACCTTCTTTCTTCTTCTTCTTCTTCTTCTTCTTCTTCTTCTTCTTCTTCTTCTTCTTCTTCTTCTTCTTCTTCTTCTTCTTCTATTATAAGATGGATTTTATTTTTTTTAAATATTTTTATTTTATAATTAATTTAATTTTACATATCAGCCACGAATTCCCCTGTCCCCCCTCCTCCAACCCCCCAGCTTTCCCGACACCTTCTTTCTTCTACACTGAAGCATCTACATCCCGGTCTCTTCCATCTTTACCACCCAGCTCCCCCAGGAAGCTTTCCCAGATTGCTCCCTTTCTGAAGTCTTGGCTGGGGTCACTGTATCTGTTCCCACCATATCTTCCCAGTCCTCCACCACTGCCATTGTTACCCTCCCTTGGAATCACTGTCTCCTCTGAACACTCTCCAGAAGAGTAAATTGACCCCCAAACCACATGTAGACAAGGACACCAGCCCTTAGCACAGGACATGGCATATGAGAGTTGCTCAGCAAATGTTTATTAAACCGGTGTCACTGGGTGAGTAACTGTCCCCATAGCGATCATAGAGCAATCTGTGCATCCGTTACGTTCCCTATGACCTCTCTAAGAAGTGTGAGGGAGCAGAGGCCCTTCCCTGGAATAGAGCCAGACTTTCCCTTGTAGCATTGGAAAGAGCTTCTGGTTTTCTCTGGGTGGGTTAGAGCTTCCTGTGTCCTCCAGCTAGCTCCGACTCTACTTGGGTTAAAAGTTTCATGCTTCAGCAACTTAAAAAAGCCTCCAGCCTCACCTCCTGCCAAGCTTGTCTTCTAGAAGTTCTGGTGATGGCCCTGGGGCATAACAACTGTCTCCCACAGGGCAGGAGGGACCGTCTAGATACTGCCACACAAACTTCCAGTGCTCCCAGAATGAGGGGAAGGACAGAGATTGTAAAGCCAGGGACATAGGTTGAAGGCGACATCAAGGGCTTGGTGCCCCATCATGTCTCTGCTTAATGACCACTTATGAGGGGGATGGGGGGCGTGAAGGAGAGATGTGTCTCCAGTCTGCTCTGACCACCGCTCACCAAGCCCGGCTCTCATCCCTTTGGGTACCAGCTCTGATCTCGTTTCCCTTCTTTTTGAGGTCCACCATGAATGCCCATAAGTGCATCCCTTGTGCCGCACCAGGCTTGTTCCCAGGAGTTATGGCCTTTGATGAGATGACCTATGAGGTATTCTTGGGGACAACCGGAATGAACTGTCCTGGCAGCCCAGCCAGACTATGGTTATTAGCAAAGCAAAGCCTTGGTTACAATCAAAGCATGTTTATGGGATATGAAAATAGATTGCAAACAAGTGCATCATTCTCTTTCTACCCCGAGACCTCTGCCTCCTTGAGACGCCCTTGAGACAGCACCTTGATTTTGATTTTTCCAAGTTTCCTTTTTCTCCAGGGTCTTCACAACTCTATGCCATGGAAGGACAACCCCCCCCCCCCCCCCCCCCCCGCCCACACATACACACCCAGTCCCTGACGATTCCAGCTTCTTCTTTCTCCTCTCCTTACAGGTCATCCCTCACAGAAAAGCTGAGCCATCACCCCAGCACCCAGACAGCTCATTCATGGCCAGAGTGAGAGGTGCTAAATCTGTAGCCGGTCCATGGCAACTGCTGCAGGCTGGTCAGGAGGGAAGGTCTGCCTCAAGGTCTGAGATCAGCTGTGCTGAGCAGTGAGCTTAGCCCCAGCACCCCGCAGTCCTGGGGTGCCCATGCTTACTGCCCTGCCCACCCCTCGCATTTCCCCAGTGCTGTCTGTCATCTGGTAAACACGTGATATGTTTAGTGTGCTCGGATCTCCGCCCTTACGGATTCCGTCTTCTGGCACAATCCTCCAGGCTGAGTAATTCCTGGGCAGCACCCAGGCTGAGGCACTATGGGGTACAGACAGCAGAGAGAAGGAGACCTTGCCCTTTCTTGGAGGCTCTCACGGGGACTGTGATGAGTGTACTTGGGTGTCCCGATGTGCACGCAGCCCTGTGCTTGGTCTGTGCTCATGATGCGAGGGTGGTTGGAGGTGGACTGGAGAGGGAGCCCAGCCAGGGGGAGCTGACCCAAGGGTTTCTAACAGAGATGGACCTTTAGCAAGCTTTGAAAAGTAATGCCTGACAGAAAGGAAGATACACATTCTTAGTTCTTCAAGAATGTTCTTCAGTTCTTCAGGCTCTCAGTTCTGTGTGAAGCCACCATGCCGACACGATGTCAAGTGAGTCCTGAACAGGGGCACAGATCAGTCACCAGGCACCAAAGTCCTTTTCCGTCCTGGGCATTAATGAGACTCAGCTGGCTCCTGTCAGTCCCCTAGGGACAGGCGTCTCACAAAGCAGGGCGACAGACGGTTCCCGAGGCCCACTCTTAGTTGGGGAACTCCCTGGGCACTTTGCAGAATTAAATGCTGGGAGGTGGGAGGCAGGACAGTTTCAGAGCAAGGGACCTGAGAGGGGTGGATGCTGTGGGAGCCTGAATGAACCAGTGCAGGCTGGGCAGCTGGCCAGTGCAGAAGCAAAGGGTGTCAGAGCTAAATAAGGACTTCCTGCCTTTGACAGCTGATATTAGCAGCAGTCCTCTGCTCATGAGACTCTCTCTCTCTCTCTCTCTCTCTCTCTCTCTCTCTCTCTCTCTCTCTCTCTCTCTCTGTCTCTGTCTCTCTCTCTCTCTCTGTCTCTCTCATTTTGTACATGGTCAAGGCCCCCGTCTAGAGGGGAACAGGTTGTCTGCCTGGCTCCGCTCCCAATGGTCCTGCATCATCAGTTGGTGTTCATCCTACCTGTCCTTCCTCACATTCTCAACTCCCTACCTACAAAATGGGGATAAGAATCCCGCCTCACGGGGGATGTGCCACAGTTGTGTGATGCTGGCCCTCGGGGCACTTCCAATCACACGTGTTTATTTACTTACCTGTTACTTTGGGAGTAACAGGTAAGTTCAGCACTTGGTGAGGCCAGAGGACAGCGGGCAGGCGTCGCCTCTCTCCTCATGTGGGTCCTGCAGATGAACTCAGGTGGTTGGGATCGGCAGCAAGCTCCTCTACCTCCCAAATCATCAGGCCAGCCCCCAGTCAGGGTGCTTAGCTACTGACCTACAATAGTCTTCAGATCTACCTGACCTCTGAAAACAGGACAAACCTTCTAGAACGTTGGGTTTGACTCTTGTAAAAGAGACACACCGTCCATTTTGAGTCTTTATTGAGAAATTAAATGGATGGGAATCAGTTATGGTGAAAACATATGCTAAGAACTAAAGAAAACATGAGAATTTAAATAGTAAGATCCCCCAGAGCTGGCTCTTCCACCTTCAGAGTCGAATGTTTGGTACATCACCAAACCAGCCCCACATTCTCATTCTTATATTTGTGTTGGGGATATTCAAATATTTGACAGAATTTAATTATTTTGCCTCTCAAATTCTAGTAGGGCAATTAACCACACACACACACACACACACACACACACACACACACACACACCGCAGTCTTGTTACACATAACAAGCACCTTCTCCTCTTGAACATCACAGTTACAGGCAGGTCTCCAAGTGTCCCCAAACACAACAATCATAAAATTGCTGTGCAGAAACTATGCTTTCATGCCAAGTTAAAGTCAGGCATGCCACACGGAGACTGTATTTGTTAACTTTCTTTCTTTCTTTCTTTCTTTCTTTCTTTCTTTCTTTCTTTCTTTCTTTCTTTCTTTCTTTCTTTCTTTCTTTCTTCCATTTTTTTAATTCAACACAAAACAGAGTCATCTGGTAAGAGGAAGTCAGTTGAGGAATTGCTTCCATCAGGTTGGCCTGTGGGTATACCTGTGGGGCATTTTCTTCACTAATGGTTGATATAGGAAGGTCAGCCCGCTGCCGTGTGACCATCTCTGGGCTGATGGTCCTAGGTTCTATAAGAAAGCTGTTAGTATTCTGCTGCACCCCTTGGGGACCCGCCCAGTGTCCTGATACCATCCTACCTTCCCTTTAGAAAAACTCCTCTCCCTTCACTCTCTTGCCAGAGGTGGCATGCACCCCCCTCTTTCTCCCTCTCTGTCCCCCTCCCCCCTCTCCCTTTAATAATAAAACTTGCCACGCAGATGTCACGCCTGCCGTGTGAGTAATTCCACCGTGCCATGCCGCTGTCCTCCTTTTCACAACATTGACCAAAGCAGGCTAAGCAGGCCATGGAGAACAAGCCAGTGAGCAGCACTCCTCCATGGCCTCTGCTTCAGTTCCTGCCTCCTGGTTCCTGTCTTGAGCTCCTGCCCTGACTTCCCTGCAGAACAGACTGTGACTTTTAAGCTAAATAAACCCTTTGTTCCTCCACGGTGTTTTCCATCAGGATTTTAACACAGCAGGAGAAACCCATCTAAGGCAGAAAAGCTCTTAGGTGCCAATCATTCAAAAAACAAAACAAAGAAACAAATAAAAAAAATGAATACCAGGAACTATTTTCAACTCAGTGAACAAGGGCAGCTCCCTCTTTCCTGGGCTTTCACTTTGAAGTGAGAGAGAAGCAGTCAGCACGAGCCCTCGGGTGATTCTCTTCTGCAGACAAGACGGTTTGAATGACATTGTCACTTAGCATTGACTGTCAAAGTCCACACTGAAGGTCTGAAAACGAGCGGGCGAGGCAGAGACAAGGTGCAAGCATCTTCCCTCTGACCCGTGCTGGAAAGAGAACAATTAACGGAGGCTCCAGCAGGCAAACGTGATACCAAACACCTTGCACCATTACACACTACCCATGTTTAATGCATGCAGGTTTCCATCTTGGCTTCAGAGAGTCGCTGTCAGGGTGGACCACAGCAGTGACAGACGCCATCCACGGGTGACCTGACAGTGGGATCATGACTCCACAGACAGCAGCTGTCTGTCTCGGCCATCACACATGGGAATTAGGGGCTGTGTCCCCTATCAGGGAAGGGTCCTCCTGTCTTCCAGCTCTAGGGGGAGGGTCCGATCCCTGAATTTCTTAGTCAGAGGATTTTCCTCCCAATGGCAAAGCTTCCCAAGAACTTCAGATGCCCGGTCCTTCCTAGCCAGCTCCCTGCCGAGTCCTCAGCCTAGCTGTGTCTCGGGTGCCCAACACTAGCCAGAGCTCCAGGGCCAAGCCGCTGATCAGGGATAGGGTTTCAACATGATCTTTACGACCAGCCGCATTCGGCCAGGCTGCTGGGAATCTGGGCAGTTGGTGCCAGATGGAGAACAGCTGATCCTAAGGGAGAAGCCATGTTAGAGGCAGGGACCTGGGGCACAGGGTCTCTCCCCCATGGTCCAGGGACCCACCTGGTCAGCAGAGTGAAAAAGACTCCCTAGGACAACTCATGTCCCCTCTGTCCTCAATTTCCACCTCAGCTCCATCAGGCCACCAGCTTCCAACCATCCCTGAGTGTGCATCCAGGCTGAAGCAGGGGCTCTGAGAGTCCTTGCCTTTACCCTTGGTGCCCCCATTCTGATGTAGAAGACACTGCTTCTACCTTCAGGAGTGTCGAGCTAGTGGATGGAGATAGGGAAACACTTGGGAGCTCTTTCTAGAACAGTGTATTGTATCTCGCTGCTGACGCACCTCCCATAGCTCCCCAGCCCTTCTCCAATGAATACCAAACGCCACAGTAAGGTACAGAGGACACTTCACAGCCTTGCTCATGATTCCCACAGGATGGGGGCTTTTGTCCAGCTCGTTGCTACTTTGTCAAGGAACGGGGAGAGGTGGGGCTTGAGGCCCCTGTATGATATCTACTAAGCAAGTGGTTGACCAGAACTCTCTTCATAAAGGGAGCTAGCTCCTCTGTGCAGAGTGAGAAGGGGAAAGGCTAGAGAGCATCTCCTCATCTCCACATCACCAGGGCTCTAGCCTGGGGAAAGGCTCTGTAACTGAAGACACTCTGGGGGGTCGAGTCCTGTCCTGAGGCCCTGTTGGACAGGGAAAAGTGTCCAGGAAGGCGAGGTCCTTTCTGTCCCTTGGGAAATTCCCAGGACTGAGGGAGACAGAGCATGCCTCTAGGACGGTCCTGAGACACAAAACTGAAGTGACCCATTGCAGTCATGTGGCAATGCCACTGGATCTGGGGGTCACGGGGCAAGGACAGTTAGCATTTCAGGCAGGAGGGAGACTGAAGTCAGGAGAGAGGTCAGCTTGTCGAATTAGAGAACAAGTCAGGTGAAGAGAGTCAGTGGGCAGAAGGGCTTTGAATGCTATAAAAAGCTTATATTACTTGTACACAGGCGCCTTGTGTGGGTGGAAGAGCCAGGAAGAGATCCCACTGCAAACCTAGCCCAGATGGAGTTGGTGTCTTACAGTCTCAGTCAAGCTGGCCTGCTGGGCCAGTTCCAGGGATCAAGGTTACTAGCTCATTTTGTTTTTGTTTGTTTGTTTTGCTTTATTTATTTATTTATTTATTTATTTATTTATTTATTTATTTATTTATTTATTTATTTATTTATTAGACAGTGTCTCACTAGCTCTGACTGTCTTGGAACTCCTTCGTGCATCAGGCCAGCCTCGAACTCACAGAGGTCCACCTGCCTCTGACTCCCAAGTGCTGGGATCAAAGGTGTGCGCCACCACCGCCCAGCACCTATCTTATCTGCCTCAGGGTTCGCTTAAGGTTCTCCCAGTTCCTTCAAAATGGCCTCACTGCTTCTTGCTCAGCCTCCCAAGCTCATCCGGAGAGACCCAGTCTCTCCACCAAGAACAGCGGTGTGGGGCTTTGGGTTTCTGAGGTTGCTTAGGGTGTGATTCGGTAAGACCTGGGTGAGGATTCCAGGATCCTCTCTGGTGGTGTCTCCAGGTGGCCTCCTCCTCCATCTCCTGTCCCTCAAAGCCTCTTTCTGGGAGGCTGATGCTTCCAGAAGGGACCGCAACATGGTTGTCCTGAGTGTGCCGCACGGTTGCCGTGAGGTCAGAGGAGGTTCCCCCCTCATTACAGTTCTGGGGAGAGATGGGTCGAGGGCATCTTCCCAATAGGCTCGATCCTCTTGCATGATGGTTGTGGTGAACTGGGCCTGTGCGATAGTTTGGGCATAGAGAAGGGAAATATGCCTCCCCAGGAGCCCTGGAGCCCCGCCCTCCTGCCCCCTGCCCAGGTGGAGCCTCTTCTGGGGTTGCAGTGGGTGTGCTCCCCCAGAACCCCCCAGCACCATCCTTAGCGAGGGAAGTGAGAGGAGAGGATGTTCACTGCCCTGTCACCAGCATCTCTGTATCACTCCACAAGAATGAACCCCCGAATAAATCCTGCCACAGTCCGCGAACGGCACAGGATGTGGTCAGGCGACTTTGCACCTGTGAGTTAAAAGTATCAGCTGGTTAAATGGAAATACATAACGATTGTTGTCCATTTGTAAAGAAAGCTTAAAAATAGCAGTGACCAGGTCCTCCTCAAGTACTGATAGTTCCTGGTAGAGTCTCTGCCCCCTCCATTTTTTTTTTTTTTAAATTAAGGATGGAATCCAGGGCAATATACATGCTAGGCGAACTCTTTACCACTGAGCTGCATTTCTAGTCTATTTTAGGAGACTTCTTTAATGACAGGTCCAGTACCAGCGACAAATACAGTCATGTAGGCTGCAAAGTGGAAGCCCTTTATGTTGTAGGTTTTTTGTTTTTTTTTTTTTAAATCAGCTTTTCAAGGTTCTGAATACCTGGCCCAGGGGCAAAAGTAGAGGAATCTAGTTGCGTAATTCCTGTTCCTAGCTGTGTGACAGTAGGGACATGCTTTAATCACTCACCCTCAGTGCTTCCTTCGCTGTAGACTGGAGACAATACATTTCTATTTCATGTGCGCTGCATGAAGTAACCAATGTAATGAATGTCACACACCCTTGGGGACATAGTAAGCACTGCCCCTTTGTAGATCAGGCCAGCCCCGAACTCACAGAGGTCTACTTGCCATTTATAGGAATGGGCAGGGGTCTCCTAAAATGACTGACTGTACAACATCAGCGATGGTATCCTGCAGAGTTGGCTAGTCCTATGCAGCAAAATGGGGCCAGCTACTGTGTTAGCCTGATGGAGACTGAGGTTTCCAGGGTGAACTGATGCTTCTTCCCAGCCAGCGAGACAAACCTGGATGCTTAGCACTTCTCCCTGCCAGGTCCTGGTACCCGCCTCAGAAAAGGAGGGGGCTGCATTGGATCCACAGAATACCACTCAAGAGTGCAGTTGGCTGAGGTCCAGACCCACTCACTCACTAGCTGTGTGATCTTTGTGTCTTAATTTCCCCTTCTGTAAAATGGGGCTAGTAATTATTTTACCTTACATATTTGGTGTGAAGGATTAAATTAGTTAATATGATTTTTAAGACTGTATTTGTATTTATGTATACATGTGTTGTGTGTCTGTATATTTATGTGAAGGAGGGGGTGACCACAGAGGCCAGAAAAGAGCATCGAATTCCTTAGAGCTGGAATTACAGGCAATTGTGATCCACAAGGTGTGGGTGCTGGGATCTGAACTCTTCAAGAACAGCAAGCACTCTTAACCACTGAGCCCATTTCTCCAGTCCCTAGATAATAGGTTTAAAGACTCAAAAACCAGTCTGGCATGCAGCAAGAGTTCTATGCAGGTCAAATACTGTCCTTTTATTGTGTTGGATGCCCTGTGAGGTCCTGTCCTGCTCTGACCTGTGAGGATCTACACTGATCTAATAAACTCTACCTATAGGGCTTCACCCCTCCTACAAACTAGAGCAGGGACCCTGCCCCAGCCTCCCCTTTTTGGGAGTGAAGAGAGTTCCCATTTGCAGCCCTGGGGCCAGCTGGACTTGCTTGGAAAGGCCTTTCTGGTTTCTCCATGGCTGCAAGCAGCTTTGCATGAATGAAAGAGTCCTTGGGGTCTCCAAGGTCCTCATTCCTTTGAGGCCACATGGGATTCATTACACTGAGGTTGGGTGAGAAAGACATAGGCTGATGATGACCCGTGGGCTGGACTGAGACAGGGAAGCATGATGTCCTGAGATGGAGCTGGGAGACTGGGAAGGATAAATGGTTCTAGGGAAGTGGTAGGCCCCAAAGCATCCCCAACAATGACCCAGGGAGGACAAGTATGAGGCACCGGGAAAGATGTTGTCTTCATCAGCCTTTGCAAATCGGACTTCCCAGGTGAAGACCGTGGTGAGTAGAATCTTGTGTATGAACTCAGGCCCAAAAGGGGGTCCCATCCATCTGCACAGGGAACACATGGTTTTCTACTTCTCATGAGAATACAGCCTCTCTCTCTCTCTCTCTCTCTCTCTCTCTCTCTCTCTCTCTCTCTCTCTCTCTGTGTGTGTGTGTGTGTGAGAGAGAGGGGGGGGTCATTGGGGTATGTTCTTCCAGCCCTTTATTGAGAACTTTTTTTTTTTTTGGAGACAGGGTTTCTCTGTGTAGTTTTGGTGCCTGTCCTGGATCTTGCTCTGTAGACCAGGCTGGCCTCGAACTCACAAAGATACGCCTGGCTCTGCCTCTCAAGTGCTGGGATTAAAGGCGTGTGCCACCACTGCCTATTGAGAACTTTACTTTTAAAACCCATCTCCTTGGACCCATAAGAGGAGGATATGGAGCATCCTTGGTTGGCTCATTCAGCTGAACAAAGACATTTTACACTACAGCATAGAACAATGGTAACCTATGAATCAATTCAAACTCTCCAAATTATATGAAATCACCTGCTTTTCAAGTCTGGGGGACTTACCCAGAAAATCACAGGACTATTGGATGTTGACACTGGCATGTCAGAGACCTATCATCAATTCTATGCTGTGTGGAGATTAGAGGACCCCAGAGGGGAACCTTCATGGTGCCTGGGCCTCTTGTTGCTTGCCATATAATGAGTTTCTCTCTCGTGGAGACAGGAGAGCTTTGTTGTGGAGGAAGAGTAGAGAGCACATACAGCTCCTCTACCTTATTCTCTAGTCGATGAAGGCAAAGACTTGGGTTTTACACCAAAAAAGAGAAGTCCAGCAAGTGATGGCCATCAGCAAAGGTAGTGGGGAAATGTTGTTGTTGGCTGTTTTTGTCTTTGCTCTTTGGGGGTCCGCCTTCCAGCTCCCAAATAAATCACATGGAGGCTTATTCTTACTTATAAATGCTCGGTTTTAGCTTGGCTTGTTTCTAGCCAGCCTTCCTTAACTTTAAATTATCCCATCTACCTTTTGCCTCTGGAATTTTTCCTTTTCTTACTTCTGTATATCTTACTTTCACTCTTACTCTGTGACTGGCTGTGTGGTTGTGTGGCTGTGTGGCTGTGTGGTTGTGTGGCTGTGTGCCTAGCCCCTAGCATCCTCCTCTCCTTGTTCTCTCGCTCTTCCTTCTTTCTTCATTTTCTCTCAGATTTCCCCTTCTATTTATTTTCTCTGCCTGCCAGCCTCACTTATTTCTCTCTACTGCCTTGCTATTGGCCATTCAGCTCTTTATTAGACCATCAGATATTTTAGACAGACACAGTAACACAGCTTCACAGAGTTAAACAAATGCAACATAAAAGAATGCAACACGTTTTTGCATCATTAAAAGAAATGTTCCACAGCACAAACAAATGTAACACACCTTAAAATAATATTCTACAACAAAACATCACCACTGACATCTGTGTATAGAAAAGCCACTGAGAAAGAAAAGGTCATAACACTAGATCTTTTGGCTTGAGTGCTAACTGGGAGATTCCTGGGAGGGACTGGGTACTACATCCTTTCCTTCCTGGCTGCCAGCAACAGGGAAAAGTATCCATATCTTTCAGAGGGCATCCTGCATGGTTGGAGGTTCTCACTTTCACATGGCTTACTAAATGTTACTGAGTATCATATTTGAGAATAGGCTATGAGGTCAGGGAAATGACTTGACTCATGTTGTTTCTTGGAGACTCAAACTTCCCTTCTTACTGCGATGAGAAGGATCTAAGCATGACATAGTGCATAGAACAGAAACACCATTAGCATGGCCCCTCTTAAAACATGGGAGGTACAGGTTAGTCTGTAGTGAAAACCAACTCATGGCCATTTCTAGAACCCAGAGAAGAGGGCATTATCTCCCTGAGGACCAGCAGCTAAGGACCATGTTCATAGCCCCTTTCTTCTACCATAAGCTGGAATGCTTGGAGGCTCTGGGACTGCATTCTGGGAGCTGGACTCTGTATCTACCTTCTATCTTCTTCCAATTCCTTCTCCATCAGCCAGGGTAAGCATTTTTACAACTCAAGTTGGATTCTGTCTTCACTCAACAGCCTTCTCCAGATAAGTCAGAATCCTACAGTGGCTTCTAGACCCTACGTGTCCAAACTCAGCTGGGGCTGCCCTTCCCTAGCCTTCCACCCTCGGGTGTACTTGATTTGCTCTTGAAACTTGTTCACAGTTCATAATTGGCTGGTCAACATCTTTCTGTCCTATTAGACTTCATGAGGGGAAGACTCGATGTTTGCTTAAACTTGTATACCCAGGGCCTAACAGTACCTGAGTCTGGGACTTAGCCTTTGGGATCCGCACTTTAGTCTCTTTGGGTCTTGTGACTCACTCTCAAAGTTTGTTGACTGTTTGGTACCACTATGGGATACAATTATCAAAAGGACAGTGGCTTTATGTATCAGTGTGACTTACTGTGTCAAGGGTCCCATGGGATGAGCTTAACTGACAGTTTGAGGCTGAGCTTGATGAAAACGCCCCCACTCAAAGGGATCAGATAAATGAGGCATCCTGGAGCAAATGTACCCTCAGCTGACCCAATAAAGAGCTTAAGACTCTGCAAAACATGAGCAGGACCAGTAGATGCCACAGGACCCTTCCATCTCTGGCCTCCTCCCAAATTGGTCCCTTAGCCCTGGGGGCCTTGCCCCGCCAAGCCTGAGCCAGAGGAGGAGGAGATGGGGTGAGTGGGAGGGGCAGAGAGAGCAAGCAAGGCGCGGCTATGACCTACATCTGTTCCTGCTCTGCCTGTCCACCGCCAGATGGCTCAGACTCCCTGGTAGCCAGCAGCAGCTGGAAGCAGGGAGGAAGGAGTGTGAGGAGGCTGGAGGTTGGTGGGCCATTCAGGTGAGTGAGCACACTGTGTACCTGGTTGTCCACCTGGTCTGGGAAGGGTAGGGAGACGCTATGCTGTGCTCTAGATTTTCTGTGCAGGAAAGAGAAGACCGTGGTCATCAGACAAGCCCCATGGATATCCGGCTGGCTGACCACAGACTGGGGTGCATTTCTAGCACCTTTTAGGGGACCCCGGTATCCCTGGAGGAGGGAATTTCAGCAGGTTCTGTGTGAGTGGTTCTGCCCTGGCTCTGATTTTCCAGGCACTGCCTGATGGAGAATATACATGACAACTGAGTTAAAAAATGTTACTAGCAGTTCAGAGTAGTGACCTCAAGACCAAAGCAGTTGAGAAGAACCCTATTTGGTTCCTCCTTTCTGTTGAGAAGTTGGAGGAAGCAGGGACCTAGGCTGGTAGAATGGAACAGGTTCTAGGGCAGCAGGTGAGGATGCTATGTCCTGGGAAGAGTTAAGGGAGACACAGCCTGGTCCCGAACTCAGCGTCTGGTTGGGATAGGCTGAAATGGGTGCATTTGTGCATAAGAGTAAGGAGTCTCCCCAAATGTGGGAATAAATCATGAAGGAAAGAATCCCCTTCCCCATCCCCACTAAAGAAGCCTACATCCTTCTGTTCTCTAGGCAAATGCACCTCTCACTCATTAGTCATTGAGTTTGTACTTGTTCTAGATTATTCCTGAAGTAGCATGATACTGGACCCTTGACCACCACAGGCTCCTACTTCTTTGCTTCTTTAACTGGACCCACAGGAGACAGAGGTAAGGGGCTGATATCTGGATTAGTGCTGACATGTGACAAATAGTCACACAATCTACTAGAGCTAATAGCGGCGGTGATAATGGAGGTGACCTCCAGTGTGCCTGGGTGCCAGTGCTTCCCCTTATCAGATCCTGACCTGAGGGAGGGAGGAGTGGAACTCTTAGGGGGCCTCCTCGGCTGAGCCTGCTCCTCCAAGTTGTCCTCTCTCCTGTCCACCTTGTGACTCCTTTCAGTGCGGTGGCTATGGCTCCTGTGTTGCTTGTGACCGCTACAGAACGCCACCGTTGGCACGCTGTGGCATTCCTGCACACAGGGGGGCCGTGGCTGGGCTGTAGAGGGGGCCAGAAGTGCCAGTGAGCGGGGCAGTTGTGCAAGAAAGCATATTAGTTGGAGTATGGAATTTGCTCCGTCATGTGGGACTCTACATTGATGGCCGGGTTCTTTGGGCAGGAAGCGCTGTCCCCCAAACAGAACCACTTGGCCGTACATCAGCCTCTCAGAGGTAGGATTGCTGGAGGACCCTTGCAAGTCTCCCTTTAACTCATTCATAGCTCTCATCCTTTCCCAGAGCCAACCCTACTCCTCCTCCTCTATGGGCACTAACATGGGTGCAGTGAAAAGAAGTTGAGGGGAGAGGGTGGTGGAGTTCTCGGAAGAAGGGGACACACTCCTGGTCATCTGACGTTGTAGTTCAGAGGGAAGTGGGTGGATTTCTGGCGGTCTTATTGGCTCGGGGAGAGAAGAGCTCCAGAGTCATCCCCACAGACCTTGAGATCTGAAGGATTCCACTTGGGTTAAGATAGGAGGTAGAAGGCACCCGGGCTCCAGTAGAAAATCCAAGAGATTGCTAGGGAATTTGCATTCCAAAGTTGAGAGGTCACAGCCGTTGAACAAGTCTCCTGCATGAGTCTGGTCTTGCTCTCTGAATGGTAAAGAGCTTGGGTCCTGCCAGGAGGTTAGGTCATACAGTCCCGACACCATGCTTTTCTTTTCTCCGGATCTGGGTAGCACCTACTTCTTTCCTGGAAATTTCCCTGGGAAATTGGTCTAGTGGAGCTGTTCTGGGGAATGGCAGGAAACAAATCATTTTCATTTGGGGGGGTTAGACAAGCTCTTAGGGGCATCATTTGCCCCCAACATCCATCTTAGATTTGGCTGGGACCCCCTGGTGGTATGGGAGAGGTGGGCTGACATGTTAACTCGGGCCTCACATGAGGAATTCATCTGCCGCCCTCAGATCAGTTTCCACCCTCAGAGGAGCAAGAAGAAGCTGGAACTATGGCAGGTAAGAGAGTTAGCTGCCCCTGCACCCCTCCCCGCTGCTGCTACTCACGTGGGTAGAAGGCAGGGAGGGGGTCGAACCCAGAGTTCTTGGGGAATGCACCATCTCTGCTCTTCCAGTGTGGGCTTTGAGGCTTGCTGTGCTTTATTGAGTCTCTACGTGAACTGAACTTCTGCTTCCTGAAGAGTGGCCCTTTCCTACCCTCTTTACCTGGTTTTTCTTTAGTGACACATCCGGAGTCATCCCATGGCACACAACCAGAGAGGAATCACCAGATTCCCACTAGAAAGCTTACAGGCATCCTTTAGAGAGAAAGAGCAGGTGTGCAGGACAAGCCTGCCTTGATGGCTAGAGAAATGAGGGGCCCGGTTCCCTGATGGAATGGAAGGAAGATCAAGATGTACTCCTCCTATCCTCCAGGAAAAACCCCTAAGAAGTCCTCCATCCCCGGAGTGA
Source organism: Peromyscus maniculatus bairdii (assembly GCF_049852395.1). Lineage (NCBI taxonomy): Eukaryota > Metazoa > Chordata > Mammalia > Rodentia > Cricetidae > Peromyscus > Peromyscus maniculatus. The sequence continues at coordinate 45,634,232 of NC_134862.1, read as the reverse complement.
GCATCCGGCAGCTGGTGGACGAGATCCCCGAAGGCTGCAGTACACCAGATTTCAAGCAGAAGCCTGTCACCTTGGCTCTACCAGAGGGTGAGACCCTAGTGGATACTGCTGAGGGAGTCATGGCCCCTGCTCTCCCATTCCCCAGAAAGTACAAGGGAGATGGCTTGGCCACCTAACCTTTCTATCCCTCCTATGTCCATTACCTGTTTCCATCCTTCCTATATTCAAGTGGCGTCTATCTGCCTGGATCCCTAGGAGGGACAGGAGCTGAGGAGACTGTGGGGAAAGGGAGAGAAGAGAGTTCACACTATGCAAGGGAACATGGACTGGCAGATACTAAACAGGGAAGCAGGTCCCCAGGTTCTTTCCTCTGCTTTCCCTGCCTCAAGGTCTTCTATAGGAAGAAGCTATTTAAATATCTCTTCTCCCAGGGTGGAGAGGATGGTCGCCAGTAAAATGCCTGCTATGCAAGCGTGGGGACCTAAGTTTGGATTCCTTGTACCCACATAAAAAGCTGGACACTGAACTGGGCAGTGGTGGTGCACGCCTTTAATCCTAGTACGTGGGAGGCAGAGGCCAGGCTAGTCTACAAAGTGACTTCCAGGACAGTCAGGGCTGTTACACAGAGAAAACTTGTCTGGATAAAAAAAGAAAGAAGAAAAAGCTGGACACAGGGGTGCACACCAGTGTGCCTGTAGTCCCCACACTGGGGAGAAAGAATTGGCAGGATTCCAAGGACTTGCTAGGCAGCCAGTCTGGCCAATTGATGAGTTTCAAAAATTAGGTAGGAGGGCTGAAGAGATGGCTCAGCAGTTGAGACTGCTGGCTGCTCTTCTAGAGGACCGAGGTTTGATTCTCAGTACTCACATATCTGTAACTCCAGTTCCAGGGGATCCAGCACCTTCTTCTGGCCTCTGAGGGCATCACGCAAAAGTGTTGCACAGACATGCATGAAGGCAAAACACCTATGCCCATAAAAGTGAAGGAAAAACATAAAAAAAAAAAAAGTGGAGTGTGAACAAAGAAAATACCTGACCTCTGGTCTCTAGACACACACACACATATGTATATGCACATGTGTGCTTGCACACACACACACACACACACACACACACACACACACACACACACACACACACACACCCCTTTTCTTCCAATCTTGCCCTAAAGAGCCAGATGTTTAGTGCCTCACAGGCTAGCCCAGAAGTGCCGTTTTTAAAACCACACACAGGAGCGCCCAGGGAAGTGGTGTTCCTCCCCTGGAAATGATCCCTGCCGTAAATTTTAGTTAACATTCTGGTATAAGAAAAACAATGGTATGATATTTTACTTTTCTAAATATGAAACAAGGTCATGAACACAAGGGAGGGCCCTGGGACCTTCAGATTCTTCTGCTGAGATGTCCCTGGCGGGAGGCAGCTGAGCTCTGTGAGGGTCAAGTAGCTCCCACGCCATCTTGCCCTGCATGGAACTTCGGGTCTTCTCTGAGGCTGGAGTCCTATGTCTCAGGACCAGCTCCTTTGAGTACCAGCAGCCATTGCTTTCCAAGATCTCCCTAGACGGGAGGAACCGAACTCACAAATTCTCACACACTTCCTTGCTTTGGGAGAGACCTTAGCCTCCTAATGCACCCACTCTCAGAGAAATCTGCCTCCCACTCCTACCCTGCTTACCTTCGTGACCATGGACGGCACACCACATCTTTCTCCTGGGGACACCAGGCCCTGCATGGTTGACCTCAGGCCAGCACTGCTTCTGGGCACCTGGAAACTTTCCACCTGACATGATGAGTCCCAAGTCAAGGGGCTCAAAGCCGGGTACTTCTTTTGGGAACCACAGGGAGGATGATGTAAGTTTAAGTCTAAATAACATCTATTGCCACTCTACCCCCAAGCTGCTTCTTCCTGCCACAGGAAAGAATGCCATCTTTCGGGCGGTGGTCTGTGGGGAGCCCAGACCCGAAGTGCACTGGCAGAACACCAAAGGAGACCTCAGCAGCTCCAGCAAGTACCAGATCTCCTCTGCTCCTGGCAGCAAGGAGCATGTGCTGCAGGTGAGTGCTGCAGCCATTCCTACCCTGGGCTCATGGGTCTCTTCTGAGTTCCTTAAATTCTTAAGGTCGTCCAGTCCCCAGAGGAGGAAGAGATAGTTCCACAGTTGGGTCTGTTCAGCTTCAATCCGTGGTTCAAGGTCTCCTGAGCCAGGGGATGCCCTGGCAGGTTTGCTGAAACCTCTGCGAACACACCTGGACCACTGCTGGGTCACAGTCCCAGGCCCATCACCTTGCCTTTGGAAAGCTACTTGCTTGTCTCTTTCCGCCTCTGTTTCTTCACCTATGGAACAGCATAATTACAGTACATGCTCTATGGAGTATTAAAAACTAAATGTTTGTATGAAGTGTCTAGCCAGTGTCCCACCTTAAACTGAGCACAGACAGCCCTTGACTTATCATAGTTCCACTTGCAAGTTTTGATAATTGGGGGAAAGCAATATGCAGAAACCACACACTGAGTTTTTCATTTTTCAGTCTCATCTTTTCATGGGTGAGAAATATATAGGTGTGAGGCACTCGCCCTGAGCAATGGCAGCAGTCTGTAGCCTCCGTCAGTCAGAGGATAACTGTATTCTGTAGCATACTGTGTTCACCGAATTACACGAGGCATTGAACCCCTTTTATAAAATGGGCCTAATCATCTCGCCCAACAACAGGCTCATGGAAATGCTGTCTCACATTAAGGCAGGCAAGGCTAGGGAAAAATTTGGTAGGTTAGTAGTACTAAATGCATTTTAAATTGATAATATTTTCAGCTTACAGGAGGTGTACTAGGATGTATTGTCATGTCACCAGACAAACAGTACCTGCCCTCTTAATTATGTTAATATTAGTAATCTTGTAGACACTAACCATGGGTTAATATTAGTAATGTTGTAGACACTAACTGTGGAACACTCACAAGTGTTGGGCCCCGGACCAAACATTTATCACAGAGGACATGAGTTAATCCTGACCATTCACTGCTTTCTGAGATATTATTATCCCCATCTCATAAGCCAAGAAATTAAAATTTATAGAGGTCGGGGAACTTGCCCAAGGTCCCATAGCTAGTAATACATGGCAGAGATGGTCTCCAGGGCCAGGTTCATTTGACCCCACCCTGCTAGAGTAAGCTCTTTGTGAGACCCATATTGCCTCCAATGGCAAGAACATCCATCCTCTGCTCCGATCCAGAATTTGTTCTGATGTCTGCATTTGCTGATAAAGACTGTGAGCTTCATGGGGACAGAGCCCATGTCTGTGCATCGTCATACTTCCAACCCACAACTGTGTGTAGTGCATGGAGGAAGGGAGTGTTAGCCCTGCTCCCCTGCCCTTGGCCTCTCCACAGATCAACAAGCTGACTGGAGAGGACTCGGATCTGTACCGCTGCACTGCAGTGAACGCCTTCGGAGAAGCCACGTGCTCCGTGAGGCTCACCGTCATCGAAGGTGGGCTTGTCCTGTGAGCTCATCAGTGCACAGGGCATTTCTCTAGAGAGCACCCTCAGAGGACCCACAGGGCGGCAGGAGGGGAGAGAGGACCCAGAGGCTGTGCTTCCGTCTCCTGTAGGGGCCCTGGCTCCACCCAGTGGCGCCCAGTTTGCCTGTGCCCAGTAAGGCACACTTCAGCCATACCCTGTGGTAGTTGCTCTGAATGGGCCCAGGCTCCAGTGCTAGTTTCTAGTCTTCTGCTAAGTCGTTTTTTTTTTTTTTTCCCTCCTGGGTCTCAGTTTTCCCACTCTACAACAGATATTTTGTACAGGTTTACATTAGACATTTTTTTTTTGTTTGCACGATGTTTGAAGATCCTTACATTTTTAGTCTGTAATGATTGGAAGGTTGGTACCTCTTGAGGACGCAAACCTAGTCTCTCAAGTAAGCTGACACATTCATCTCGTCTCTAAGTACCAGAAAATCCTAAGAGAAGTCCAAGAAATAAAGATACCGAATTACTTCACATAGAAGGAAATTCTGAGATTCAAGTCCAGGGCTTGTTCTACAGCTCTGGCTGTCACAGGAGAGCAAGCTCTTCTGGTCTCAGCAGGCTGACTGGTCACTGCAGAGCCAAACTTAATCCACACTCGAGTGAGAGGAGAGGGAAAAGGGAGGCCCGGGGACACCTGCCTCTCTCATCAAAGAAGCAAAAGCTCAAAACTCCAAAAACCTGGGAGCTTTTGTGTGCATGTCATTGGCTAGCACAACGTCACGTGATAGCTGTTATCTGCAAGAGGGAGGAAGTATGAGTTTCTCCAGACTCTCCATTGGAAGCACATGACAAAGAAGAGAATTATGAATGACTGAGGGGATAATCAAAAAGCAGAATCTGATGTATTTGGCAGTTCGGGCCCCATCACCTGAACTGGCAACTGTCAGATGCTCTTTGGGTGCCCTTGAGTTTGCCGTGGTTGTCGGTGGCCACTTCCCTTATCCCTGTCACTTCCCTGTAGACATGTGAGTGAGTCTCCCCATCATGCAATGATGCTCATGGTAAAGCTTTGAGGTATCAAAGCTCATGGAAGACTCCCCACCTCATCTTCCCCTTTTGCTTGGATGTTGTGTCTTAAAGGACAGAACAGGTGGGAGGCCAGGGCTCTGGGTTTGGTCCAGTTCCCAGGAGGACCATCCAAGTGTCTTGCTTCTTTCCCTGTCTGTGCGCACCACCTCTCTCCTCTCCTCCTTGGATGGTCCAGTGGGTTTTCGGAAGAACCGAAAAAGGCAAAAGGAACCTCAGGAGGGTATGTAGATTGGTCAGAACCCCCCTCTGGGGCCTTTGCATGTTGCTCCCCATCTAGTATAACCATGCACACCTTATGGGCACCAGCAATGTATGGAAAAATAAAAACTCGCATCAGCAGCCCTGGACCATATAGCCTTGCTTCAGACCCTACCGGGGATTCAAGACTTACTCCTTATTTTCTAGACCTCAGGACAGAGCTGAAGGACTTTCGGAAGATGCTGAAAAAGAGGTGGGTCTGGCACTGTCTGGAGGATTTTGGAAGCTCACATGGTGCTCATCCCGGATGAACTGGGCATCCATATTCGGCCACTTCAAAGCTTTGTACCCTGAGTTAGTCTTCTTTCCCCCAGTCCTGTTTGCAAAATGGGAGGGCCCGCTTGCCCAGTGATTTAAAAATATGCGTTAAAGCAACACAGCACTTCAGTCCTAATGTTACTGCCACCCAAAGACATCCTACTCAGAAATCAATATCTCCAGTTCTTAGGAGCCCCGAGTCTCCTCCAAGCCGAAGCCACAGGGTAAGGCTTGCCTCATCCAATACCTAGGTCCTTCCACTTGAGATCATGGTCCACCCCCAAGATCTCAGCCTCTGTGCCTGCTCCTCCAGTAAGCACAGGACAGCTTCCCTAGATCACCAGGGTCAGCTGGTCCATACACGGGACTCCTCTGGCCTCTGACCAACCAGCCTTGATCCCCAGGACCCCACCTCCAGCCCCTGATAAAAAGATGGAGTCTGCACAGGTGTGGCAGCTGCTCATGACCGCGGACCGTAAGGACTATGAGAAGATTTGTATGCAGCATGGCATCGTCGACTTCCGGGGCATGCTGCGCAAACTGCAGGAGATGAAGAAGGAACAGGAGGACAGAATGGCACAGGTATTCTGGCCCTGCTCCCACCCCCTAGTTGGAGCACAAGTCCTGGAGGGGCCCCACACACCTACCCAGAGCTGGCTTTGGAAAACCCAATATGGTGGACAGTCTACCTCCATCTAGCCCCGCTGAGAGGTTCTGCTAAGGATCCAGCCTTCTGAGCTTGCTCTGGGTTTTAATACCTGGGCCTGATACTTACTGAACTCCGGACTTTAGAAAATTAGGGCTCCAGTGTCTTGATGCCCTCATATGTATAACAGGCTAATAGCAAAATCTACCTCGTAGGGTTGAGAGGATAAATAAGAGGATGTGCTTACAGCAATTAGCCTGGTGCCTAACACATAGTGACGTCTAGTGACTGTCCCCTGTCATTACTGTCATCATCATTATTGTCAGACTTGGGGCCTGATTTCTTGGGGATTCTAATACTCTGCTTCCAGCATCTTAAAAACTACACGGGAAGTTCCTTCTTGTGTCTAACTTGACATAAGTCTGCGTTTTCCTTCTGGGATTGGAAAACAACCTAGTTTCATTATTCTTCAAGTGGCATTTTGAAGGTGGCGTCTCCAGCCTCCCAGCTAGGGCTTTTCTTTCAATCATTCTTACCCATATCAGCATGTGGCCTAGCTCACGGCTTTGCCTAGCTATATTCACCTAATGTTTATCAGCGGGTGGGACAGATGAATGGACACCCAGATAGATCCCTCTCGTTTTTGTCCTTCATCACCTGACTTTTTTATCTTTGAATTATCTTTCTTGAGGGTTTAAGTATCCTCACTTGAGAACCCCATAAACCCCTGCTCTTCAGGTACATTGTGGGCCAGGGCTGAGACCAGATCCTGCAAAGATTTGGAGTGCCCCGGAGAAACTGTTTTGGGGTCCCTCTCATGGGTTTGTCTGCCCTCTAGTATGTCAACGCCATTGACAACTTGAGACACATCAGGGTCACCAAGGAAGGGGTTGCCACGTTTGACCTGGAGCTGGATCTCAAGGACCTTGAGAGCAAGATTTACCTGTACAAGGTGAGGCCAGAGGACCTGATGGGGGCTGTGGGTCCTGGGAGGAAAATGATGGACCCCATGGAACTATCTAGAACACCTAGGTGCTAAGCACTCACCCATGGGGTTCCCAGTTGGAGTTAGGTCACACCTTGTGGTGGGAAGTCTCCAGACACCTCTCACCTCTCCTTGAGCTGGATCTGTTACTCTACATAGCGTCTGATGCAGAGCAGGGTCAGAACAGAGTTCTGAGTGCATGCCCACCATGTGAGGCCAGGACAGGTATGTGGGATTGGGGCCGGCAAAGCATACACTTCTTCTGCAGCCAAATTCACCCTGGCTCCATCACCTCAGACCAGACATCTTTCCTGAGCCTCAGTCTCCTCATCTACGAAGTGAAGGATGAGAAGAGCTACCTCATGGAATACTGCAATGCCTAAATGACACTGCATGCTTGTCTGTCCCGTGACCTGGCTCCCCCCACCTGTCTCTCCTCCTCCCTGCTGCTCTGTTCCTGCTCCTTGGCCTTGTCTCTGCTCCTTCTCTGTCGCCACCCAGCTGTGCCTAGCGCGCTCACCTCTGACATCCATGTGGTTAGTCCCCTCATCCCCTGAGTGCTTCTGCTGTGCTCCCAGGTCCTCCCTGGTGCTTCTGAAGGTGCCCCTCCCCCACTTAGCCTGCTTCGTCTCTTAATTCTGTTTTTCCAGATACAAATCACTTATTTATGGTGCTGACTACTTGTCTTCCTCTCCCATCGGTGGGACTCTTTGTTCTATTTATTGTAATGTCTCAAGTACCTAAAATAGTGCCTGGCACACAGCGTTAGAAAGAGTTAGCTACTGTTAATTCTCAGCGAGTAGGAAATCTCTGTATGGCTTAGCAAGGATGAGCATACGTATAAACTGACTATGTTTTGTGCAGCCCGGAGGACATTCTCCAAACATTCCCCTTGGTGGATGAAAGAGCTGGTCCCAGGTCATAGGCTCACCTCTCCTGCTAACACACGGGGCTGTAGAGCAACTCTCTTCCCAGCAATCTGCATTAGCCATCTTAGATGTCTTGCATAAGCTGCATAGATTTATTTGCATTCATAGAAAGAGGTCTGGACATTCTTAGAACATACATGTCTACCCACCTCATGACCCATGCACCCACATTCAGGCTCTGCTCTCTGCCCTGATCCCACAACCCCGACATGGTTCTAAGACTGTGTTGTCTTTGACCCCTGGGCCAGTAGAGAAAACTGTTGGTGGTAGCCAGAGTGAGGCTAGGTTACGAGGCTCTTTGGACCCACGGATGCCCTGAACCATCCTTTTCTGGCTTCAGGATGGTGAGATGATCCCCTATGGCTTTGATAACCAGACCAAGCACTGTCTGAGACGGCTGGGGAAACGCTACCACTTCCTGATCCAGGACCTGCGGCCCGAGGATGCCGGCCTTTACCAGGTCATGGTGGAGGATGCTGTGGTCTTCTCCACAGAGCTGGAGGCCAGCAGTGAGTGTTATTTGCCACAGAAATTTGCATAGAGGAGAGGAGAAGGGGATACACGTGACATGGCTGCATTGCTAGGACAACTAGAAAGAGAGATACACCCAGATATGCCTGCTTTGGTACCCGGCAGGGCTCGACAGAATGCGTCAAGGATATAGGCATACACAACATTCTCCTGCCCATAGACATTCTGTCGCAGCTGAATATTTTCAAATCAGACCCAGACCATGGCCTTTTGTGATAACTTCCCCCCTTATGATAAATGTCCTCCTCTTCCACAACTCCCGAGCAAGGATTTCCACCTGGGCTCGCCAGGCCGGTGCAGCTCAGGCCTTTTCCATTCCTGCTTCTTGTGTTCCTTCCCCCACCTAAGAGTGTCCCTCCTTGAACTCCACCCTGTGCCCAGGAGGACCTGTGTTTCCATCACTTATAGACACCCTGACCAGGAGGAGCCTCTCCGAAAGACAAGGGGAGGCCTGAGGAGGAATCTTTGGGCAGGACATAAAGAACAGGGCTGAACCCAGGCTGAAGAACAAGAGAAGGGCATCCAGCAGGTCTGGGTGTTAGGATGGGCTTTGAAAGCCCAGTGACAATGCGCCATGGGTAGAAGAGCATGGGCTTGGGAGCGGTCACCTCTTAGCTGTCCGATGGGACAAGTCATTTTTTTTTTTTTTATTTTGAGGGCCTAGCTCATTCTAGGCAAATGCCAGTCCCTCAGCTCTTCATTCTATTTTGAGACAGGATCTCTCTCAAGCTGTCCAGGCTAGTCACACACCCACTACGCTACAGGCTGGCCTTGAACTGGTAGTCCTTCTGCCTCAGCCTCCCCAGTAGCTGGGATTATCAGTGAATAACACTCTATCAGAGACTAACCTAGGTTGATAAATGTCTTAAACCTCAGTCCCCTCATTCATAAAAAGGGAATTTAAGATCACTCAGTGATAATCATAAGATCACAACCCCACATTTTATGTGTGTATGGGGGCGGGGGGTACTGATGCCTTCAGCAAGGACCGGGGTAGCCCAGCCAAGGTGACAGGAAGACTGTGGCAAACTGGGGTGAACTAGGTTTCTTAATTCCTAGCGCTGGTGCTCAGACCTCTCTGTGCCATGCCGCAAAGCTGATGTCTCCCTTTCCTGTTTCCACGGCAGCCATCCCCCCCAGAGTGGTGGTCCCGTTGGCAGAGACCCGCTGTAAGGAACAGGGGGACGCAGTCTTTGAATGCACACTCTCCAATCCTTGTCCCAATGCTACCTGGCATTTCCAGCACCGAACACTGAGGCTTGGTGACAGATACGAAGTTTCTGTGTCCCCTGATGGGCTGACCCACCGGCTGGTTGTGAAGGGGGCCAGTTGCTCAGATATGGGCCTCTACTCCCTGAACGCTGGACTCCATGCCTCCAGTGCCTGGCTCGTGGTTGAAGGTGGGTGGCCGTACTTCTGAATCCCCCTGCCTTTCCCAAGACAAGGTCTCAGAGTGCAGACAGGGAGCCTCCTCTGCCTCATCATTTGCTTCTGTATGCTTCTCTCACTAGAGAGAATGAGGATGGCTCCTCAGATTCATTCTTGAGCTAGTGCAATGTGGCCTCTTCGCGGCCAGCCAAGCCCAGCTCTGTGTGTGCCGTTAGGCCTCTTAGGGTTACTCAGGGGCCTCAGGTCCAGGAGGACCCCCCAAGACTTGGGGTAGGGCTTGTGACAGTGATCCAGTTTTGATGTGAATGAGAAACCCCTGGGCTGGACCCGGAAATACCCTAATCCTCCCAAGCATTGGCATCTGGGAGCAACACGATCCAGGAAACTGTGAACTGTTCATGGGTGAGGCAGACACAGCAGGGCAAGTGGGTCTCCTAAAGCCCACAACAGCTTGATAAGTTCATAACTTTGACATGTGAGCTTATGTGTCAAAACCACACGACCCACGTGGCAGGAGAGGGTGGCCTGTAGATACGGGTCTGGGGGAGGAGGTGATGGGACGTTACCTACCAATGTGCCGGGGTGTCCTTGTTTTTCCCTCCGCTGGGGAGGGGGAGGGCTGGGCAAGGGAGCCATGTTAGACGGCTGACTTGCTCTCCTTTAACAAGGTCTTTTCTCTTGTCTCTCTATGGGCTAATGACCTCTGTGTAATTAACACCTTACCGAAGGCGGGAAGGATAAAGGCCCTCAGACCACAGATACTGAGCACCGACTGCAAACTCCAGAAGCTCTGGCCTCAGAAGCAGAAGACTCTTGGGGCATCAGCGGCAAGGGAGGGCGATCCAGAGAGCAGGGCTCCCTCAAGGAGACCAGAGGGGCGTGGCTCACGGCAGGCGCAGACAGGGGTGCCTTTGACGAGCATGGCTATTCCATGGTGGGGGGTGAAGGATCAGCTAATTCAGCCTGGGGCCCCGGGCAGAACAAAAAGGGCTTTCTGGGAGGAGAGCAAGGCAGGGTCACGCTTCCGGGAGACAGTCAGGCCCACAGAGAGGGAGACGACTGTGGTGGGAGCCTTCCTGGGAGGCCTCATCTCCAGGGAGGGGACACAGAATCAGATTTGGGCTTTGTGGAAAGACAAGGTCATAGCAGAGCGGGGGCAGCAGGAGGCTGGAAGGCTGGCTCCAGCCACCGTCAGGATGCAAGACTTGAGAGCAACAGAGAAGGAAAGGAACCCAGAGAGGGCCGCGGCAGTGAACTGGACAGACGTGGCCCGGGACAACTCCGCGACCCTCACTTGGGAGCTGGGGCAGGGCAGAGGGCGCCGTGGGGACCCCAGTCTGATGCCGAGGGGTTTCAACTGAAAAAGGAAGGGACAGAAACGTGGGGTGATCTTACGGATGAGATGGAAGGAAGGGGTGACCTGAGCAGAGAGAGGGGAGCAGGGGCAGGGTGGGCTCATAGGGGGGCCTGCCTGGGGGAAGCCAGAGGCTGCAATGGGGCAGGAAGTCCTTGCATCCCCGAGTTTCCTAGAGGAAGAGGTCGCAGCCTCGAGGTGGGCATGGACCCTGACAGGTGCTGGGGCACTCAGGAAGGTGGAGATGCTGGCCATGGAGAAGCTGGGGTGTACTGGGAGGCAGGGGGATATCCAGGACAGACATCAACTAGCAACGACACCCAGGAACCATCGCTATCTGGAGGCAGGAAACTTCTGGGGTGCAGGAGTCCTGAGGCCAAGGCTGAGCACTCTTTGCAAGGGGCAGGTAGTAGCCATGGTATTGTGGGGAGGGGCTACAAAACTGTCCCTGAAGGCCTGGAAGATCCCAGGGCCTGGAAAGGTGGCCTAGAAGAACTCCAGGGAAGGGATGGCCAAGGCCAGGCTGGAGCCTTGGGCAGGTCGGAGGAAGGCTCTCGAAGTCTCCGATTTCCTCAGAGCCGGACAACAGGGCAAAGGGAAGCAGGGGATCCAGGCAGAACAGAGTGCGAAAACATGGGTCCTCAGGATGACATGGGGGCCAATCTCAGAAACACTGGGGCCCACTTTGGGCCTGGAGTGCCTGGGTCCGGTGGGAAGGGGGGGAGAATGGATGGTTCCCAAGTAGCTGGACTGATGGCGTCTAGTCAGAGGGTAGATGCCAGAAACCACAGGCTAGTTCCCTCCCCAGGCCTGGGTGTGCAGGGCTCTGGGGGTGCACTGGGGGACATGGCAGGATTAAGAGACCCAGGGTCGGTAGGATCTGAACCAGACTTCAGGAATGGGTCAGGGAGGTCTAGAGAAAAAGGGTCCAGAGGAGGAATGGACTACGAGGGTGGCTTAGGAGGTCCAGGGTGGGTGGAGTCTAGGTATGAGGAGGGTTCCAGGTGCTCTGAAGGGGCGGGTTCTAGGAATAGAGTTACTAATCATGACGGCTCAGGGGTGCCAGAAGGAACAGGGTCGGGTCTTGGTATTGGTTGCAGAGCCACGTGTGGGGCACCTGTGGAGACAGGTTCTGGGGAATGGGGTACTTACAGGCATGACTCAGAGGTGTCTGGGGGATTGTGGTCTGGAAACAAAGGTCAGTGTGATTCTCCAGGAAAGGTGTCTGGGAGAGACGCCGGCCTCAGAAATGGCTCAGGTGACCTTCAAGGGATGCCCATTCATGAAGCTCAGCGCTGGGATGTATTTCAAGGCCAGGGTCAAACAGGCCCTGGTGGGAAACACTACTCTGATGGTGACTTAGGGAGTCCTGAGATGGTGGGATCTGTGGGTGGAGATGGCATGAAGGCCTCTGGAGCAGTGGGAAAGGTTGGGGACAGACATATGGAAACAGAACCAGGGAACTCTGGAAGAATACGTTCTCGGGGTCACACTGGAGGTTATGAGGGCTTCAGAGCCCTGGGGGCCTTTAGCGAGGGAGACTTTGAAGATGGCACTGGGGTTCCATTACCCATGGGACCAGGATCTCTGGGGAGAGGGAACAAAGCAGGTGATGGAGAAAGGTTCCTTGGTGCCAGGACCTCTGGAGCTGGAACTGGGAATTTGGACAAAGCCGGGCACCCTGAGGCGCTATCTCCTCATGATGAGGCTGGTTCCAAAGGCCACTGGGCTCACGGATCTGGAAATGCGTTAGGTTACAGGGATGGATCTGGAATTCCAGAGCTTTGGGGAAATGGGGACAGAGCAGCTTATGGAGATGGGTCAAGGGGTCCTGGGTCTGAGAGAACAGAGTCAAGGGGTCCTGGCTCTGAGAGAACAGGGTCAGAGGGTCTTGGGTCCAGCAGAACAGGGCCAGATGGTGACACAGTATATAGAGATGGCTCAGGAGGCCTCAGAGGAATGGGACCAGCGGGTGAGGCAAGTTATGCAAATGCAGCTGGGAGCTCTGGGGCCACGGGATCAGGGTGCAGGGTAGATTCTAGGAATGATATTGGGTGTTCTGAAGTTATGGGATCCGGGAGTGAGGCAGGTTATAAGAATGACATCCAGGGCCATAGGGTGAGGGAATTAGGGAATAAAGGAGGTCACAAGAATGGCTTAGGAGCCCCTGACATTATGTCATTAAGGGATGAGGCCAGTTATCAAGGTGGTTTAGAACATTCTGGAGACATCTTGTCCTGGAATGAGTCAGGTTCCAGGGACGGCTTGGGGGAAACAGGACGGATGGAATCCAAGAATGAGGAGGCTGGTTATAGGGGAAGCTCAGTGGGGCCTGGGGAAATGGGGCCTGAGAGTAAAATGCACTGTGCAGATGGTTCAGGAAGGCAAGGAGGACCAGGGCCACCGGCTGCACCCGGAGAACATGAATCCATGGGTCTTGGGTCAGGATCCCAGGCAGCAGCAGAGTCAGGCACAGGCTCCAAGGATGCCAGAGGGATGGGGCCTGCAGATGAGACAAGGCCTGGGGTGGGCCCTGGGATGGCTGGGACACCGGACACTACAGGTGGTGTAGCACACAGGGACCGTGCTATGGGCCACGGGAAGCTGGGGACACCAGGAGGGCCACATATCTTTTCAGGTGGCCAGGGTGTCAAGAACAGTCTTGGGGGCCGTGGACCCTCAGGAATCCCTGAAGCCTTGGGGGCTATTGGTTCTGTGAGGAAACCAGGTATCAGGGAATGGAAAGATGGTTCTGGGTTCCCAGGGTCTCCTGGGGAAAGTGGGACTCCCAGTGGGGAGGGAGGGTCTATAGACAAAGCGGGAGCTGTGGGGACCTCCAGGCTTCTTGATGGTAGGGGGACAGTGGGCGGGGAGGGTGGGTCTGGGGTAGCTGCTCTGGAGTCGGAAAATGATTGGGACTTTAGTCAATTAGGCTTGGGGACAACAGGCAGGTGTAGAGTGGCTGGCCAGGGTGAAGAGCCACCGCAGGAAGGTGGAGACTCCCTGGAAGGTAGGAGGAGGGAAGCAGGTTCTGGGAGCATGTCAGGAGCAGGGCAGGTGACAGAGAGCGGTTCCACACCAGGGAGAGAGACCAAGTCAATGTCAGGACGGGACAGTGGGCAGGACACGAGCCACACTCGGCCTCCAGGCTGGGAAGACCAGGTTCGAGGCGGCTCCAGGGCTTCTAGCTCGCTGGGGGAGAATGATGCCATTTTCAGACAAGCCCAGGAGGGGCAAAGAGCCTCCAAGGGCAGGGGCTCTGTGACAGGCCGAGAGGCTGCCGGTGAATGGCAAGGTCCATGCCCCTCGGAGAGCAGAGGCTTGGGTTTTAGAAGGGGCGGGGCTGGTTTGACAGATGGCTCCCGTGTCCATGGCAGAAGGAATTCCACTATGCGTGGAGATGGTGCCACTTCAAAACCGCAGGGACCCCAGGATGAATTAGATAGTCCCTTAAGCAGAAGGGACTTCGGAAGTGTATCGGGAGGAATCCAGGAGCCAGGTTTTCAACTCGAGGCAGGGCAGGGAGATCAAAGAGGGTCCCTCCAGGAGTGGGGATCCTGGGAGGCTAAGACCGGCAAGGTCCAAGGATCTGGGGCCTCAGAGAAGTATGAAGGGCAGGGAAGGAAAGGCCCTGGCTGGTCAGGCAGGAAGCCTGGTCCCTACGGAAGCAAGTGTCAGCCACAGATTGGGACTGAAGTGGGATCAGCCAAGAGAGGGCCTACAGAGAGGGCCAGAGGTCCGGGGCATTGGACGAGCAGTGAGGACAGAGGGTCTCTGAGAGAATCTTGGAGTGAAGATGGGAGGCAAGACCCCCACAGGCATCTTGACAGCAGGAGAGAAACCCAAGAGGGAAGGCCAGATGTCTGTGGCCAGGGACAAGATGCTACCCAGAGCCCCAGATCCAGATACAAGCCTGGCCCTGGCTCTTCTACGGAGGCCCGAGGTAGGTACTCCAGCTGTTGGCTCCCTTAGGGTGGAGCCAGAGGGTAAGGTCGCTGGATACTGGGGTGCCCACATGCTATTTCTACCTTCAGCATGGGAACTCATCCCCACCAGTGTCTCCATTTTCTAGAATCCCTTGCAAATTCAGGGAGGAGCCTCTCCTTTTCCCTCCCTGGGGCTCCAAGCTGTGTGAAACTCAAATATCTGCTGGATATTAACTCTTGAAACCATTTGTCCAAAGTCCCTGCATATTAGCTTGCCTCTGTGATTCAGAATCCCCATCTGTGGTACTCAGGGGCGGGGAGATGCTCTTCATCTACCTTACACATCAGCCTAGGAAAACAGGAAGTTGGGCATTGGTTCTGGCTGAGTCCTGTGGGCAGGACCATGGAGGCCTCCCAGAATTCAATGCAAGCCAGGGCATAAGAGGCTGGGCTTTTGGGACTTTGTGTCTCTCTAGGCTCCATGGACCACTTCTCTCGGGGTCTGGTGGATACGGAGGTGCAGCAGGGGGAAGCTGCCATACTTTCCTGTACCCTCACCAGTGACATGGGACCTGGCACCTGGTTCAAGGATGGAGTCAAGGTACTGATGCCTCACACCTCACACCTTCCCTTTCCTAACTGATGTGGGTGGGGGTGAGGGGCGTGGCGAAGCCGAGAAGTAGAAGAGTCTAGGCAGAAGTTTTCACTCCTCATGTTACTAATATTTCTACTCTGGGAGATGTTTAAACAGCTGGAGTGTGGCGTATTCAAAATAAACACATTATGAATGTGTGACTTACTCCAAGTTTGACACAGCTTTGGCTGCCCTCCCCCAACCCCAAAAGCTTCTCAGAAGAATTCCACTCACCCTTAAAGGCCTTGCACAAATACATTGTCTCATCCTGACCAGCTTGGCTCACTGGTCTCCCAGAGCAGCCTCTCTGTGTCCCGTCAAGCTGTCACATCCAGCAGTGCAGCACAGTGATGTCAGAGAGATCTGACTCCCCATCAGATCTCTGCTCCGCTGTCACGAGTTATGTGACCTCGGACAAGTCCCCCATCTATAAAATGGGACTTATAATAGCACGGATCTCAAAAGGCTCTTTTGGGCGTTAGTGGAGGCACTAGGTAGGCACGGTGGCAAGCAGCGATGACTGTCTAGTTCATGGGGGCAGTTCTTAGGACCGAACTGGACAGGGTGGGGGTGGCCATCTCCATGGTGATCATTGTCTCCAGCTCACTGCCCATGATGGGGTCATCTTTGAGCAAGATGGGCTCACACACAGACTGACCCTCACCCACTCGGAGGGCACCCAGGCTGGGAGATACACTTTCGTGGCCGGCAGACAGCACACGGAGGCCAGCCTGACCGTGCAAGGTGAGGCCCAGCCCTTCCCAGCCCTGTAGTCTCTGCATCGGGTGAAAATGACCCTCCGCGGAAGCCCTGAATTCGAGACTTGTCTGCAGTCTTCTCAGACTTTTTATGAAGCCCACACAGGCCTTTCCCAACCTGATATCTCATCTCCTTCTTTTTATTTATTTATTTATTGGTTTTTTTTTGGGGGGGGGGTGTTTCGAGACAGGGTTTCTCTGTGTAGCTTTGCGCCTTTCCTGGAACTCGCTTTGGAGACCAGGCTAGCCTTGAACTCACAGAGATCCTCCTGCCTCTGCCTCCCAAGTGCTGGGATTAAAGGCGTGCACCACCACCGCCCGGCCTCAATGATTTCACTTTTTTTTTTTTCCGGAGCTGAGGACCGAACCCAGGGCCTTGCACTTGCTAGGCAAGTGCTCTACCACTGAGCTAAATCCCCAACCCCTTCATCTCCTTCTTTACCAGGAAGTTCATGGTGAGGTCTGACCCTGGTCCCTCCTGCTGCAGACTCAGCCCATTCCCTTTGCTAGTCCTCATGGGGTGGGGTAGGGGACTCCTCTAGGCTCTTTCTGTGATTCCCAGGGCCCCAGGGCTCAGTCCTCGCTGAATCTTTTGCTCCGCTTTTTTCTCCAGATCCCCCCACCATTGCTCCAGATGTGACAGAGACACTGAGAGAGCCACTGGTGTTCAAAGCAGGGAAGCCAGTGACTCTGAAGATCCCTTTCCAGAGCCGCCTCCCTGTTCAGGCTGTCTGGAGGAAGGATGGGGAGGAGGTGGTGGGCAGCAACCGCAGGGACATCCAGGTGGCCCTGGGGGATGGCTACACACGGCTGTGCCTCCCCAGCGTGTGCAGGAAGGACAGTGGCCAGTACAGCGTTACACTGAAGAGCGACGGAGGCTGCATGCAGGCTGAATTCACTCTGCACGTCATAGGTGCTAACCCCGTCCGTTCTCTCTCTAAGGCCCCAGGGCTTGTGGTCCCAGGCCCTCCCTGGTAGTTGGGACAGGCCTGGGGATGGACTTTGCTAACCTGCTTAACTACCATTTGCACGATAGTTACGATTCAAACCCTGCTTACCTACTTTCCTGTCCCCAGACCACCCAGGAAGAAGAGTTTAGATAAGCCAGGGCCAGACACAAGCTGGCGGGGGGACCCTGTTGTGCCTCTGTGAGCTCCAGATTCTGGGGGAGACGCTCAACGGAATGGTGGCCTCCAGCTTGTAGCAGCAAAGTCAGATGGTGTATACCAGAGAGCTAAGCAGGAGCCCATGCTGGCCACTGAATGGGGCTGGCTGCAGGCTGGAGGTTCTGTGGTCTCTCCTAGGACAGGACCGGGGAGGTAGAGACTTAGGGGACACCAAGAGATGTTTGGAACCTCCCCATGAGCTGGCGCCTCACCTCAGCCCCTGGCTGTGTCAGGAGCCATGTGCATCTCTGGGAAGCCTAACCCCTTTGCAGACTTACCCACTGAAGAGGGGATAGGAACATGCCCTCCTCCAGCTTCTCTGATCCTTTCTCCTTCTGCTCCTCTCCATGGGTCCTCAGACAAGCCTCAGCCCCCACAGGGACCCCTGGAGGTACAGGACTGCCACAGAGCAGGTGTCTGTCTCCGCTGGCGGCCCCCGAGGGACGACGGCGGCCAGGCCATACAACACTACGTGGTGGAAAGGCGGCAGGCTGGAAGGAGCACTTGGCTGAAGGTGGGCGAGCCTCCACCGGACAGTACCAGCTTCACCGATGCCAGCGTGGAGCAGGGCCGGAAATATGCCTTCCGTGTGCGGACTGTGACCTCAGAGGGAGCCGGGGACGCCCTGGAGTCTGAGGAGGTGTTGGTGGCTCCTGAGGGTGAGGGGCCAGATGGCACATGGATAGTTTCCCCCCCCCCCCCCCCCCCCGCCCTCTCTCTCTTGTGCCCAGAGTGCAGGCTGAGGGGTTGCCAGCTGTGCTTGGAGGCGGGAGGGCTTGAGGCCTCCACCACCGCTGACTGGCACCCTCTGCCTTCAGATCTCCCGGGGCCCCCTTCCGCCCCAGACATCTTATCAGCCTCCAGCCAGAGCATCACTCTGACATGGGCAGCACCACGGGGCCCCAGCAGTGCCCACATCTTGGGCTACCTGGTGGAGAAGCGCAAGAAAGGGAGCAACACCTGGGTGCCTGTGAACGAGCAGCCCGTGTCTGGTGAGTTGGCCCGAGGGCAGCTTCTCACCGACCCCTGTCCCAAGTTGCCTCAGAGCCCTTCCTGGCGACCGGATCCCTTGGCATTGCCAGTGCGCATCAGTTTAACATGGCTGCTTCTCAGCTGGGGCAGTTTTGTAGCTATAGGAGATATTTAGCCGCGTCTGGACCTAATTATGATGGTCGCAGCTGGGTGGAGAATATATATTCCTGACAACTTGTGTGACGAAGCCAAGGATGCTGCTGAACAACCTACCCCCAAACCCCAGAGGATCGTCCAGAAAAGTCTATCAACAGAGCTGAGCTTGAGGACCCCTGGGGTAGGAGTCTCAGACCGGAAGCCAGGGGTTAAGCTGTCCTCTCTGGTCCCTCCACTTTAGGCCTTGGCCACGGGCAGCCCACTTTCTCTGTAGATCTCGGCCTCCTCACTGATAACGCAGATGGAAATGCCCTGACCCTCTTAGGTAGCATCCTAGAAGCTAGCTGCTTCCTGAGATAAGAAAGAGCCTGGGAAAGACTAAGGATGGGACAGGTGTGAAGGAAGCTTCCAGGACACTGTGCATGTCTACACCCTGCGAGTACCAAGACCGAGCTCGGAATAGATCATCAGGAGTCCTGTAATGGCCATGCCACTTAGGAGTTAAAGCCCCTTGGGGCCCATATCCTCACATCTCTAATGTCCCCGTTTAGTATTTGTGTATTACAACTCTGAGGCAGCATGAATTGGACACAACAAAGTGACATCCAGATCATCCAGCAAGGTCGTGGCACAGACGGGATGGGGATGAAAGCACCCTGAGCGCTTCTCTTTTCTCCTTGGAAGCAACTCGGCCACACCTGGCTGGTGCAATGCAGGAGGGTTGTGTTAGACCCCAGGCTTGATCCTCTTCTGAATATTTGGAGGTGCTGAGCTATGTCCTCATTTCCTGGTCCCGCCATGGGAGACTAATATGGGATGTGGTCTTCACAGAAAGGCGGTACACCGTGGCGGATCTGCGACAGGGCTGCCAGTATGAGTTCCGGGTTATCGCTGTGGCTCCCTCAGGCCCTGGAGAACCTGGGCCTCCATCGGATGCTGTCTTCGCTCGAGATCCCATGAGTAAGTAAGACACCAATCCAGGATGTGGGTAAGGGATGCGCAAGGGATAGCTTGGAAACTGTGGGACAGTTCACAGGTCAGAGGCAGTCCAGAGGGAGATGGTCAGGAGGGCTGGAAGTCAGAAAAGCCACTAGGATAAGATGTGTCTTAAAGGGTCTAAACTGAAGTCAAACGGGTCCAGAGGCCAAGCAGGAGAACTTCCCAAGATCATGTTATCCACTCTTTGGCTTCTGGGAAGGTCAGTCTCGATGTTAGCCCAGTGGTATCACCCATCCACTAGTAGGTAGTCTCATCCCTGGAGACCAGGTAGCTTTAGTTTTCTACCCGATTCATGCTGTTCATCACTTGCAAAAGGGCCAGCATTGCTCCAGGAACTAGGTGCCCCCACCCCAGCCTCTGTCTTTGGCAGACAGACAACCTAGGCCAGCATTCACCTGTCTGTGGTCTCAGCAGCAAGAAGATGTCGAGAAACATTTTCTGGAAAACAGAAACAGCAGAAGGTCCGGCATTAAAGATAGGTATGACCCGAGCTCTCACATGTCCATGCCTCCCAAGAAAGACACTTGTCTGACATTGATTCAAAGCCCTCAGATTCAAGTAGAGAAGAAAGACGCTTCTCATGGAACGCTATTAAAAGCTTCACTCCAAGGCATAGAGTTTAGAAGATGTTACTCTGTGCACCTCGCACAAGCCTGCTGGGGACAGGCATCGAGGCAGCAGGACACGGGAGGCACCTGTGCCGTCAGCTTTGTGACGACTGTTTGTACAGCTCCAATAACAATAGAAAATTCCACAAGTCTACAAGGGATGGGAGGTGGGGAGGGGGAGCTGGCCTATGTGTCTTTTCCTTGCACATAGACCGAATCCCTCCTGCTTCACTACTCTCATCAGTGATGGGGAAGGGAGGAAGCAGGATGTTCAGTGTCTGAAGCAGCCGCAGCAGTTGACTGTGACTATATCCTCTAGACTGGCTGTGAGCAAAGCCTGTAGACTGGAAATGTCACTTGGGAACCTTCCTGCAGCATCTCAGGCCATATGTAGTGACACACACCTGCAAGTCTAGCACGGAGGAGCTGAAGAGGAGACACATATTTTAGATAGACAGACAGACACGTGCATACATACATACATACATTCGTAGATAGATAGGTAGAAAGAAAAAAGAGAGGGAGGAAGGAAGGGAGGGAGAGAGGAAGAACATCTTAGGTGTCACCTCAGAACTCCCGAATTAGATCTGTGTTTTTAATGAAACCCCTCAATGATTTGAGTACAAATTCAAGGCTGAGAAGCACTCCCCTAGACCACTGGTTTTAAACATCACCACATTTAGAAATACCAGTGATCCCTTACCATTCCTGGTACCTTCGCTGCACCCCAGATTAAATGAACAGACTGTGGGGCTGGTATCTTCCAGACAGAATGTTGAATGGGCAGCTAGCCCTGACAGCCAGACCACCACCCTGAAGTGTTACACTCAAACCACACACGCCACGCCGTTTGCCTGTCCCAGGGTCCCCATGGGTAGGTGGAGCTGCCGTTGTTCCCATCTAACAAATGAAGAACGAGAAATCCTTGCTTAGTTGTTCCCAACCGAGAGTTACAATTCTTACAGACACAGAACTCCAGTCTCCAGACACAATGGAGCACAAAAGATTATCAACTGAAAAATACCAGCTTTCAAGGATTACAGGGTAGTTAGGGGCTGGCAAGTTGGCGGGTGAGTAGAGGAGGTGACTAGACTCACACGCACAGCTGGGGTACAATACCAATTCTAGGTAGGTTCTGAGGAAACCCCTGAGTGGAAGAAATCCCAAGTCCCTGGCAGCAAGACTCCCCCCGGGGGGAAACTGACACATTCCTGAAATTTCCATGGTGCTTGGCCAGGACCTCCAGGACCTGTTCAGGATCTCCGGGTTACAGACACATCTAACACCAGCATCACCCTGAGCTGGAGGAGGCCGGACACCCAGGATAACGATGAAGCCCACGGGTTCATTGTGGAGTTGTGTGGCTCACACAGCCTTCAGTGGAGCCCATGCCACGTGGGCACTGTGCCAGGCACCACCTTCACAGCCAAGGGGCTTCGGCCCCAAGAAGGCTACCTCGTGCGGGTGACAGCGGTCAATGATGGGGGCCGTGGCCCCGCCACTTCCCTAGACTCATTGGTCCATGCCGCGCCTGCTACCGGTGAGTGTCACCTCCTTCCCCACCCTGAGTGCTATAGCCCCTTCCCGAGAGGCACCGCTCTGCGGCCATCGCTCTGCGGCCATCGGCTGCCTTCTTAACCGAGGGATGGTGTCAAGGACTGAGCTAAGTGGACCCCTCTTAGGAACGCTTTCTTGTGACAGCGCCTGTCCTACATAGTTCATACTTTTAATCCCTAGTCTGCAGAGATGGAAACAAAGGTCCAAGACGCTTTGCCCAAGATATCACCATTATTATGCCCAAGACTAGGCTTTAAAACAAGTGACTCCAAGGCACGGGCGCTGCTTAGTTTGAGATGGCACACGCCCAAGCTCCCTGCTATTGCAGGGTGGATTGTGTTTCCCTTCAGGCCTTAACTGCTAGAAGCAAATCCCCTGTCTTTGTGAGCTGTACCAACTCGCTCTAGCTGTCGCAGAGGCGGTAAGGAGCTGGTTACAATGAAAAGCACAGAGCTCCTGAGTCCAGAATCTTAGACTCTTGTCCTGGCTGTGTCCCTAACTTGGTGTGAGCAGGAAGGTCACACTCTGACTTGGGCTAATGGTGCTCTCACCCTCAAACAAAAATGTCGTTGTCCCCGGGATCCTTGCTCTAGACTAACCTTCACCTTCCCTGGTGGCAGCCTTGACCCTCTCAAAGGATGGTCCCTGTCAGCTCCTGGTGATTCCCCCCAGGGTGCCCTTCCAAGCTCTCTCCATCATGCCATTACACTGGCTCAGCCTTCTACCTGTATGCTGGGCGACCTGAGGCTGGACGCCAACTGTGGAGGGAGGTGACAAGCTGTCTTGTGTGTTCTAGTCTGTCCCAAGTTCCTCATGGGCTCCAGCACAAAGGATTCGCTGATGGTCAGGGTTGGGGACAGCATTCGAGTTCCGGTCTCGTTTGAAGTGAGTATACCCGGAAGGGTGTGTGCTGGGGCATGGGGACCCCAGAGCAACCAGGAAACCAGACAGTCTTGGGGTATTCTTTCTTCCTTGTTCATCTTTAGCCCTAGTCACAGACTTGGGCTTGCCTCGGAAATCAGGCCCAGTGTGAAGTGGGTAGGCAGGAAAATGGTTCTTGAAGCTACAGCTGGCATCTGGCTTCTTGGCCGCCATTCTACTTTCCTGTGCAGGGCACACACCCTCTAGTGGTAGCTTTTAATACTGCACCTCCAAGTTAGAGCACTCCATTTTCTTAGTCTGGGAACTGAGGGAACCCACAGGGTGGATAACCATTTTTGCCTCTAGAATATATTTTTGTGCAAGCACATGATGTGAGTTTTGCTCAGGATGATTCTAAGCCAATATCAATGCTGCCTGCCTCTATGTACAGTAACTAATGAAATGGTTAAAAACACAGACTGCCCAATATCAACAACATCAGTCACTAGTCTGGCTCCGGACAACATCTTCCCCTCTCTGTGTTTGAACTTGCTCGTCTCTCAAATGGTATTGAGAGTTCTCCCATTTCTCCCCTGAGCTGACCAAAAGGCTGAGAACGTGATAGCAGTAAGTAGCCTGGGCCTGTTCTCTGTGGTTTCCATGTGTTGTTAAGGCCTGAACCCTCGGAACACTCCCGCGGATAAATTAGCATTCTCCGAGTGCCCGGTACAGGGGCCCCACAGGCAGTTGGTAGCATCCTCATCCTGCAGCTGGAGGGACTTGGGTCCTAGGCCTGACTGAAGTGTAAGATCCTGATCCCTCTATGAGATCAGACATACACCCTGGAGAAATCTGACCTTGTCTCCCTGAAGTTTGGCCCTTGAGACAAAGGGCTGGCAGCTCTTGCCAGGAGTATGCAGATCTCAAGGGGGAGGGGGGAGCAAGCCTGGCCCCCAAGGACTGAAGGCGCAGGCCAGCTCCCTGGGAGGATTTCTCTAGAGCGCTGGCTCCTCGTGCAGACCTCGGTGGCTGCCTCTCCTACTCTCACTTGAAGCTGTCTCCCCTAATGTTCCCGCAATGCCTCTCTAATGCTCTCCGACCTCAAGGCTCACTGCCCTGCCTCTGGTATAAGGTATCATCCCTCCTAATGCTTTCCCGCCATAAGGCTTGATCATGCCCCGTGTGATGGCGAGGGTCCCTCTCCTCATTAAGCTCATGCCGAAGGGCAATTTCATGTCAGCTCCTTTCCTAAACCTGCCACTCTCCTGTCCTCGACAGTCGTCACAATTCTAGGCTAGGCTGCGTAGTCTACCCCCTACAGCCTTTCTCTCTATTGCAGGAATTTCCAAGTCATCCCCTAGCTTGCCTTGGGCACCAGGGAGGGGGATACCCTTTCCCGATTAGTCTCTCCTCACTTCCACCCAGTATCCCACGCGAATCCAGAGCCAGCTGTACTGTCCTGGGAACATCTAACAGCGTCAGCACCCTCAGAGTGAAATCTATGGGTCCGCACGGCTGTGGGGTGGAGGATCAGCACAGCACAGTATCACAGCACAGTATCACAGCACAGTATCACTGCACAGTATCACTGAGTCTCCTGGCCACGCCTCCCTTCCTATCCCATCATCCCACCATACCTCCTGGGCAACCCCACACTTTACCACCTCCCGCATAGCCTATTCCTAACCAGGTGCTTGTTCACCTCCAAGTGCTCAGGTGCATCCCCTTCTGCCTAGAATCCTCTTCTTGCCCTTCTACATTAGGCCCAGCTTACATGCTTTTACTTTTATAAGATTTCCTCCATGAAGAACAATAATGGGGAGGAGGGAAGGGATCATGAAGGACGGGAAGCTAGAGAGAGAGGTTAATGGCCTTAAGGAAAGAAAGAAAATAGCATGTTCTCTCTCTCTCTCTCTCTCTCTCTCTCTCTCTCTCTCTCTCTCGTGTGTGTATGTGTGTGTGTGTGTGTGTGTGTGTATGTGTGTGAGAGAGAGAGAGAGAGAGAGAGAGAATGTGTGATATGAAAGCAGAAAGAGGCCTCTATCAGGAAGATGCGGTGATATATATGCAATAAAACGTCACAATGAAACCTACTATTTTATATGCTAACTAAATAATTTATTTGCACAGACACCTTTAAAAATAAAGGAACTTCCCCTTCTCAATGTGTCTTCTTCACTCTTGTTTCTCAGGCTGCCCCCATGCCTGAGGTGACCTGGCTGAAAGATGGCTTGCCCTTGCCCAAAAGAAGCGTGACCACCGTGAAGGACGGCCTCACCCAGCTTCTGATTCCTGCAGCTAGCCTCTCGGACCGTGGCCGATACACCGTGATGCTGAGACACCCACAGGGGAAGGAGGCCGTCTACAGCTTCTCCATCAGTGTGGCAGGTGAGGCCGGCTGGGCTGTGGCCTCTCACCAAGGTGTGAGGGCTGCCTCTGTCCTGGGCACAGGTCACCGTCCTGAGTAGGCACGGTGACCACACTGTTGACCCGATGTGCCTGAAGGGCACAGCAAGCAGAGCAGGAGAGTCCCGGAAAGCCCCCACTGTTCTGACCCGTGAACTTGGCGACAGCCCGCCCTCATGTCTTCCCTGCTCTGCTTTTGGAGTTCAAGAGCAAATGCAGTTCTCACCACTGTGTCGCTGAAGGACCCCACGGGAAGAACTACCCATGACCCTTGTGCAGGTTAAGGGTGTCTCTTCCCTGGAGTGGCTCTCACTTCCCAGCAGCGCTGAGTATTCAGGAATGCCTAACAGGAGGCATCTGTGATTTGAGTTTATGAAAACTCCAACTTAGGTCCGTGTCCTCTCATTTTATCTTTTTTAAAAAAAAATGTGAGTTAATGAGTATTTTTATGGAAGTCATCTGGGATGGTGAGTACCTATATTTCTTGGTCTTGGTAGAATCCAAAGTTAAGGCTAGACTGGGTTACAGTGGGTGAAACCCTGCCTAAAAGGGGAAAAAAAGAGAGAGATTTTCCACCTTATAAAGATAATTGTACGCCCAGACCTGGCTCCCCCTGGCCCTTCACCTGCCTGGCCAACACTGCATTCTGCAGGATCCCCCAGAAAGCTTGGGGGCCCGGAGAAGACTGAGCAGAATTTCTGTGACTCCTCTGCAGCATGCCTTTCTCTGCTCTCTCTGGTAGCATGCCCACAGGCACCAGGATCCATCTACCTGCGGGAGAATGTGCCTGGGACAGTGACGGTCCAATGGGAACCCTCCCCGGACGAGGCTCAGGGCATCCCCTTGCACTATACGGTGCTGATGCGTTCCTCATCTCATGGATCCTGGCATGAGGTGGCTGACCGCGTCCACACCAACCACTTCACCTTCCTGGGGGTCCTCCCTGGCCATGAGTACCACTTCCGGGTGCTGGCCAAGAATGAGCTGGGGGCCAGCAAACCTTCAGACACCAGCCAACCCTGGTGCATCCCCAGGCAGAGAGGTAAGGATCCTCCGAGAGGGAGGAGCTTAGCTGTCTGCTGCTGTGCTTAGGGTAGTGGGCTGCATGGAATGGGAGCACTTCCATCTACTCAGACATGTAGGGTTCCTCCCACTGCCTGCTCAGTGCCCACCTATATGGGTGCCCACTGCCTTGGATTCAGGATGGGCCCCCACCTCAATAGGCAGAAAGAGTCAGGCTGCGGGTATTGGAATGTCTAGAGGCTTTTGGGTGAATTCACAAAAAGAACAGTGAGCAATAAGTTAAAAATGGAAGTTATGCCGGGCGGTGGCGGCGCACGCCTTTAATCCCAGCACTCGGGAGGCAGAGTCAGGTGGATCTCCGTGAGTTCAAGGCCAGCCTGGACTACAAAGTGGGTTCTGGGAAAGGCGCAAAACTACACAGAGAAACCCTGTCTTGAAAAACAAAACAAAACAAAAAAGAGAGAGAGAGAGAGAGAGAGAGAGAGAGAGAGATAGATCTGAAAAATGGAAGTTATTATTTCTCTAAAATAAGCATATTTTAAACATCAAATAAGTGTAGATATTTAAAGAGGTCACTAGAAAAATAAGATTACAGAACTAGCCGAATCATTTCACCTCTCTAAAATACAAAAATGTCTAGAAAGTTCTGCACCGAAATGTCAGTTGCAGTCATGTATAGGTACGTTCTGGTTTGTAAAAAAAAAAAAATTTACAAGTTTTTAATAGTCTTAAAAATCAAAACATAATTTTAGGAATAAGATAAAAACAATGTCGGGTTGTGCAGATGAGACGGGGGAGGCCCAGCTGGCAGGCCTCCAGCAGGACCATGGGCTCCTCTGACCTTCTAACCATCCTTCCTTCTGCCCCGGATTTCACCACAGAGAGGTTCGCCGTGAAGACACCAATATACCGGGAACCCAACCTGAGCCAGAAGCCCCGCTTCCTGGTGGGTCTGCGGACCCACCTTCTGCCCCAGGGCTGCGAGTGCCGCATGACCTGCGCTGTGCAGGGCTCACCCCGGCCCCAGGTCACCTGGTTCAGGAACGACCAGAGCTTGGACAGAAACCCTGCGCTGTACAGCACTGACGTGCTGAGTGTGTGCTCCCTCGTCATCCCCAGTGTGTCCCTGAAGGACAGCGGCGAGTACAAGGCTGTGGCCAGGAACCCCCTGGGTCAGGCTGTCAGCACGGCCACCCTCATTGTCACAGGTAATGATGGCTGCCCTGGCAGGGGACCTCGTGGGCAGGGGACCAGAAAGGAGAGCCAGAGGAGCAGCCTATGACTTCAGGGGCTCTCGGGGCCTGTCTTCTCCACATGACTCAGCTGGTATATCATGAGACTCGGGGTTCTCCCTGCCTCTGGGAGTATTCTAATATGTATTCAATCTGACCTTCCCAGAATCTCTTGGGGTTTGATTTGCCCATTTGTAAAATAAGACATTGGCTGCTTTAGGGGCCTGTACTACCCACCTAAGTGTCCCTATGTGACCTGGCACATGCCTCAGGATGGGACTTAAAATATTTGCTCTCCGTGTCCTTTTATATTTGTGTTGCATGCTGAGTCTTTAATCAAGGCAAATATGCTCCTTTGAGCAAGACAAATATGTACCAATGAGAAAATTCTTGGGTGGCACTGGATCAGCCTGTACCCAGTATTTCAGTCTTCACAATGGGACAGGTATGGGAGGGCCCACTACCCCTTGAGGGTCATCTGAAATATCCCATGTCTTGCAGAATACAACTCCTAGCCCCACTTGGCCTGGAATCCTAGCCTAGCCCCACCCCACAGCCATGAGATGGATGGGAACTCTCTGAAGCTTTACCCCCTGATGCCCACACTGGCCTGGGGAGCCAACCCAGAATGACAGTGGATGTTCCTCTGCGAGACAGGAACAAGAGGGCTCTGGTGAGATGTGACCAGAAGGGCTGAAATCATTGAAGAAGTAGAATAAGGGTGAAGGATGTGTGTGGTCTTAAGCTGAATCATGGCTCAGGGTGACCCTGGCGCTGTGGGTGTCTTTGTTCTCCACATCTGGATGAAGCTCCAGAGAGAGTGATCCACAGGGGTGGCAGCTGAGCCCACTGTGACCACAGGAGAAAAGTCATGGAGGGCAGAGGACCTGGGTGAAGGCATCAAGGATATGTGTATGGGGGATCCCTGTACTTCATTAAAACAGCAGGCTAAGAAAGGCGGACTCTTTGCAGAGTAACTTGGGACTGATGGGTTGGAGGGAGGAACACAAAGCGAAGGCCTCTGAGTGGAGGATGGGTGGGGCTCTGGCTCCCAGGGATCAGAATAGTGCTCACCTGCAGCAGGGCAGAAAAGCCAAGTTAGGTGAGAGGGTCTACGAAACCGAGGCTCCTTTTTCCTGATCCGTATCTCCCACAGGCCACTGTCCTGCAAAAAAACAAACAAACAAACAAAAAAACAAAACAAACAAACAAAAAACCCTCCCTGGAGCCAGGAATGGGCTGGATTGGGGATAATTCTACTGCAGTCTGCTCTGGGGGCTCCTGTCGGCAGAGATGAGGGATACTATCAAGTGCACGGAGATCTGATTCTCACACAAGGCTCCATGAAGCCTCCTCAGTTTCTCCATAGTTCCATCGCCCTATGTCATAGGTAAGATGGATCCATCTCTATGTGACCCACCACCACCAAAACCTATAGGGCATACCTATATACCTGTTCCTCGGGACACCCAAGACATGTTCTGGAGTTTGCAGGGGTCGGAGGCAGGAGCGAGCCCTGGAGAAGGGCCAACCTCACCTTCTCCCAGGATGTTACAACCAGGTCTGATAGGTTCCCTGACAAGTGGGCACACAATCTGCTCTGCCTGCCCTCTGATCATGGGCTCTCCTTCACCCAAACCCATGGCAGACTTGGACATAAGAAATACAAGTCATAGATGAAGAGTCTGGGGATGGATGTCAAAAGCATCTCCCTATGAACTGACAATGTGTGGTTGAGTTGGAGGTTCCGCTAAGAACGTCTCCCACAGGCAAGGATACCAGAATGCCTTTGTATAGACAGGCTGTAGGCCATTCCTGCCCCCGCCAAGGAAGCTCACTTTTCCTTGGGATTTCTCCTGCTGCCTCTGCCTTGTGATTGCAGTAACAAGACAGAAGGAAATTCTGGGGATTGGAATTCAGGTCCCATGCGTATGAAGCAAGCACTTTATCCACTAAATCATCTCCACAGCACCTGGAAACAAATTTACTTAAAGGCATACCACCACTCCATACTATATATAGAGCCAACCTAGAAATAGCCCAAGGACACACCACCTTCTGATGGAGAAACCTTGGTTAGATATCTTGTCATAATAGCGGAGATAATGCCACTGTACCTCTCAAACTTATCCCCAGCTCTCTGGTGTCCCTGCTCAGGCATCAAGTATTGCATGCATTTCCTGAGGAGCCTGTTTCCACCTCTCAAACTTATCCACAGATCTACGGTGTCTGCTCAGGCATCAAATACTGCATGGATTTCCTGAGGAGTCTGTTTCCATTCATCTGGGATAGAGAGGGCAACCCCTGGCCAAAGAAACGGTTCTGTCCAACTCTTGGTGAACAGAAATTAATTAGGATTGCTTACAGAAGCGTGACCATAACATTGATGAAGAGTCACCCTCCCCCCATCATTAACTCCTGGGGATGGGGATTCAGGTACCTTTGTGCCTATGTACTCCACGAGTCTTGTGAGCCCTTCCATCCTTCCATGAGAGAATGTTAGTGTCCACCTTGAGAGAGTCTTATGAACGTAAATACAGCTGTTCTGATTTCAATCTGGCCTTGGCTACGCCATGACCAAAGAACACAGTACCATAACACGGGCTACTAAGAGAGTTTACAGGAGTTCTGGATAGAAGGATCTAACTAAAAATAGTTTGTACTTCCATAATCATCAGAAATCAACTAGAAAGTATCACTTTTAAATTACTACTACTTTGGGTAGCAACAAATACATGAAACACCCAAGGCTAAATAGAACAAAAGATGAGCAAAATCCACACGGAGAAACAATAAAAACTTTACTGAAAAAATAAGGTATAAATAAATTGATGCACTACATTAATGGACAGGAAGCTAATATTATAAAGGTGGTGGGGCCACTTAGGAAGATAAATAATCACTTTGGGAATGAATATCTCATCCATGGCTGATTGTGGGAGTGACATTAACGATGACAGTATATTGTTACAAAATGGGAACACAAGTTTGTACTCAAAGTTAATGGCGCAGCCTTTGTGGCTGTTATTCCAGCCTGTGTTTGGCCTATAGGTTGTCCGTGCAGTATCTGCTCTCTGCCCCGAGCTCTGCCAGCTAGTGCCCCTTGCTTTAACCTCTCTGGGCAGACTCCTAGTGTCTCAGCTGAAGCAGGGCCACCATGCACCCCCAGGGTGGCATTCGGTAAATTAGGCATGCATCTCTCCTCTTGGAAGGTCTTGAGATGCCCGCCCCCGCTTAGGATGGAGGTGAGTAGCTGGAGGACAGTGTGAGGTGGACAGAGGTGGGTGGCGTCTCAGACGGGTGGGGGAGGGGAGCAACTGCTCCACAGCCCTGGGTTAGCACGGCCTCTCGTTTGGCTTCCTGCTCTGCTGTTGCCACCTTCAACAGTAATGCATTTCTTCTCAGCCGGGAGGGGCTCTGTGGTGTCATAGTGCACTGACCGGCAGGGTGGAGGTAGCCCTGAGCAGTCAGTCCAAGCGATGCACGCACTGTTACTACGGGTGCTTACACTTAATGTTACCACGAAGGTCAGAGAACAACTTTCTGGGGAGTGGGTCCCCGAGATCACACTCAAGCCACCAGGCTTGTCACCAGCATCCTACCTACGCGTCACCTCACCATAATGCCCCTCGACATTAGCTTTGTCCACGGTCCTGAGCTCATCCACCCCAGGGCTGGCTTGGTGTGGTGGAACACATCCAGAATTAGAGGAGGACTGCGAATCTGAGATTAGCCTAGGCTGTACGACAAGACCCGGCGTCCAAACAGAAGGGCTGGGCTACAGATCAGAGATAGAATGTCTGTTGAGCATGGTTCAGGACTGGGGTTCAGGTCCCAGAACTGCAAAAGCAAACAAAACCCACACGGTTGGGTGGTTGTTCATTGGTTTCTGAGCACTTGAAGAGAGGCCAGGTGTGCTGGAGATCTCTCAGGCACTAAGTTCACTGTGGATCCAGTCTTGGATTTCAAAGGGGCTCAGAGTAGTGTCTCACCATCCAGAGGCTGCTCTGGTAAAGTCACCCTCCTGTGACTGTCCCATATCCAGTCTTCCTGGGATTCCTCACACTCCCTCACACTGGCGACTGGGTCTCTTTGTGTTATTGTGTCTTAGGATCTGCCAGTCCCCCGCCACCACCTACACACGAGACAAACTCCTCCAGTCTTCTCAGAAACCTGCACCATCCCAAATCTCTTCTCTACTGCTGCTTTAGGTTCCTTAATCGGGGAGATCGAGATCCTGAAAAGGGGGACTCTGTAGCGCAGTGACATTCGGGCTGTCGTGCTCTGTGGCTCCAGGCCTCCACAGTGGGTCACCTCCCTTTTGCTGCTGCTGTACCCTACAAGGGGCTGCCCTCCCCAAGAGCTTCCCACTCTGATGCTTAACTGTGGCACCTTTTCCCAAAGCCCGCTGGGGCCTTCTAAATAGGGGACCCTGGTGGGGAAGCGGAACCCTTCTGAGTGGGAGCGGCTCACCACCCCGGAAACAAGAGGAGTCAGCCCATTTCTTCCAGCTTCCTCCGCTCCCATCGCCACACTCTTTAGAGGCCAAGGACTGACATCCTGGCAGGAGAATGTCTCTGGCTAAGGGGCCACCCAAAGTCAGGGCTGGAGAAGTAGACAGAGGAGCCCAGACCCATGAGGAAGCCAAGTTCTCAGAGAACGCGGTTCTGCTCTTGTCCTTGTTCCCCATGGACTCTGGTGAATGACCAAGTTGTCTCTGCTCTCCGGGTCCCAGTTGCCTTCTCTTGTTAAGTAAGAATGGACAGCCCCTCCCTCCCTCCCTCCCTCCCTCCCTCCCTCCCCGATTGCCACAGTTGGGTCAATGAAATGACCTGGTGGATGGAGAGTGCCAACTCTCAGTAGGGCAGACATCTGGCAATTTCAAAGGATTGATGTCTTTCAGTGGGTACTAGATCTGGCTAAGTTACCTTAGGGAGGCTGTTCTGGGCCCCACCCAACCTCTCTTAGTTAGTCCCTGGCCTTGACTGTCTTTATTCCAGCCACACTGGTCTCTTTGCTGTTTCCTGAACATTACACTCACCTTCCAGATAACCCATGGCTCGCGCATCCCCATTAACTCAATATACTAATGGTACCTTCTCCCTGAGGTATCTTTTGGCTACCATATCTAAAATGGCAGCTTTCTTCCCAGCAACCTCCTTGGTTAATTTTCCTCTACTCATCTCCCACAGTATGACACAGTTGTTGTTTTTTTTATTAGTTTGCATTGTAACTATTTCCTTCAGTGAGAAAGACAGAACCACAAGAATATTCTGTTGTCTTTTATGTTCATTTCATGCTCTGTTTCCAGGACAGAAGTAGTGCCTGGTACGCAGTAGATAGCCAGATATTTAACAAATACTAAGTGTGGTAGTGATTAAATTATAATCCTGGAGTCAAACTGATGTCTCAATTCATTATCTGTGCAACGTTAAGCAAGAGACTGAGACTGGATTCCCCATCAGTGAATGGGGATACAAAGCTACTTCTTTCAAAGAACTGTAAGAACTAAATGTGCTAAAAATGCTTCCCTGTGGCTGGCAAGAGAAGGTGATATGTCCGTTGTAATGAGCAATGGCGCAGCATGTACCTTCTTTCTTTTCTTTTCTTTTCCTCTTTCTTTCTTTCTTTCTTTCTTTCTTTCTTTCTTTCTTTCTTTCTTTCTTTCTTTCTTTCTTTCTTTCTTTCTTTCCTCTCTCTCTTCCTTCCTTCCTTCCTTCCTTTCTTCCTTCCTTTCCTTCTTTCTTTCTTTCCTTCTTTCCTCCCTCCCTTTAAAAAATGTTTGTTTTTAAAATGTATTTGTATAACTTTTTTGCCTGCATGCACGTGCATGCACTATGTGCATCCCTGTTTTATCTCCTAGAACTAGAATTGTGGATGACTGTGAGCCACATGTGGGTGCTGGGAATTGAACCTGAGTCCTCTGAAAGACAGCTCTTAACCGCTGAGCCATCTCTCACGGTCTCTGGGACCTTTCTTAAACAGGAAAGTGACCTCTTGGTGTAGCTGGAGAATTTCTCTCCAGCTCCCACTGCCAAGTCCCGCCAGTCCCAGAACCCACTTATAAAATAAACACACAGACTCTTACATTATTTAAACTGCTTGGCCAATAGCTCAGGCCTATCATTGTCTAGCTCTTACTCTTATATTTAGCCCATTTCTATTAATCTTTACTTTGCCACGTGGCTCGTGGCTTACCGGTACTTTACATCTTCCTTGTCCTGGTGGCCACTCCAGGCAGTCTTCCCTCCCCTTTCTCCTTTCTTCATTCTCCTCTCTGTTAGTCCCGCCTATACTTCCTGTCTGGCTATTGGCCAATCAGGGTTTATTTACATATAGTGATATCCACAGCATCTTGGTTTGCTGTGTTCAGAGTTGTGGCTTGGAGCTCTGGAACCAGGAGCTGGCTGAGCATCAGATGATGCAGGCCCAGCGAGGGCTGCAGCTTTAGAAGCCCCAGGGCTGGCCAGGCAGGTGCTGCTCACCTCCTCCCCATAAGTGGCTACCGGTATTCTGGACTAGAATAACGCTGCTGGCCCAGCTGGCCACCACTCCAAGAGAGGAGGGGCTGGGATATGTTTGTTTACTGTGTATGGGTGTTTTTTCCTGCATGTATGTCTGTGTATCACATGTGTGCCCGGTGCCTGCAGAGGCCAGAAAAGGGCACCAGATCTCCTGGAACTAGAATTTCAAAATGTTGCAAGCTACCATGTGGGTGCTAGGAATCAAACCCAGGTCCTTTGAAAGAGCAGCCAGTGCTCTTAACCACTGAGCCCAGAGACAGCTCAGTTCAGGGCTACACAGACACAGGTATTAAGCTCCTGTCCAGAGTGCCTGGACCACCAGCCTCCAGGAGACCCAGCCTCTTACTCCAGCCCTTGGATAGAGGAATATGAGAGACCCAGGAGGGGATCTGGGGGTTGGAACAGAGATGGGCAATGGGCGGCTGTTGTTCTTGTACCTCAGAGGCCTTCAGGGATGGCCCTACTGCCTTCCCACTGTGCCTTGAGGATGAGTAGACTTGGGTAGACCTAGGGCCCCCCCTCAGCCCCCCCCCCCCCGTCCTGTGCTGCTCTACCCATGCAAACGCCGGCCACGAGGCAGTTGTGACAGGTCAAAGGAGACCCCGTGGTCAGTCTCACTTCTATCCTTGTGAATGTCATCCAGCTTCAAAGCCTCAAGGCTTCCCAAACGGTCTCCTTAATGTATAGACAGCCTCAAGGAACACGTAAAGAACATTTACTGTGGTGGGCACCATTTAGTTGCTGAGGGGACACACCTCAGCCTGTGCCCTAGAGTGGTCCTAAGGGTACATTGGCCAATGGCCCAGCAGTTTTAGGACAGTTGGGCCGGTACTTGCTTAGATAAGCACAGGGAGCCATGGGGAAGTGCTAATGGGACATAGAACTCAGATTAGGGAATCAAGAAGGGCTTCCTGGAGGAGGAGACAGCCTTGGAAGGCACATTGGTCAAGACAAATCTCCCAATCTCTGTCCAGATCAATCTTCCCATTGCCTGGATAGGTGGGCTGGGTGAGCTTATGGAAGCAGAAGGTAGTAGCCTTGGGCCTGGCCACTATGGTAGCAGAGGATTGCGTGGTTCAGAGTGAGGTAATGTCCATCTTCCTGCCCCACACTGGGGGAATGTTAGCTTTCTTGGAAGGCTGCTTTGCAGGGGCAAACAGAGTCCCTCCCACATTCCACCTGGCAGACCACACCTCCACAGGGGTAGCCCACTGAGAAGGGTTCTGTGTCCTTTGGAGCAGGCTTCAGTTTGCCAGAAAGACATAAGCAACCTTTGAAAAGACACACCAGGGTTCCACTCTACCAACTCACTCACTTTGTCCTTTTGTCCCGATCCCTAATCAATAGCTCTGGTCTCGGGGGACACCCCAGCTTAGTATTAGGTTTCAGATCCTGAGACAAACACCTGTAGTGCCTATTTAACATATTACCTGGGATCTGGCCACCAGGTTCTTCCTGCATCCTCAGTCTCGACCTGTTACGGGACCCTCCTGCTTTGTACACCCTGCCCTTTGAGAGAATTTGTCAAGTTCCCAACTCAGTCGGTGCCTGTTTACCTGTCTGGACCTACCCATGGCTCCTTCCTGCTTGCTCTCTGCTTCTGCTGGGAATGTGCTGGGACTGGGCCTTGCTCCCTCCAACATCTTATGAATCTGTCTTCCTATGCCTGTGCCCTCCTGCCCAGGGCTGGCATGGCCTTACCTGCTGCCTGTAACAGGCACCTTCCCCAGGATGCCTGTGACCTAGGTGGTCATCAACGCATGCTGGGATCGGTCTTGAGAACTACCCAACCTTTATGTGACATGAGAGGTACAAACCGTGCTTTCAGGAGAGGAGGGTAACACGAGGACAGGAAAACGGGAAATGCTGCATGGAGCCATCACCGAGTGGTAATAAATGGGGGCAGGAATGTCAGGGAGCCTAGCACAGCTGTTCCGGTTTTGATTTTTTCTTTTTGTTGTTGTTGCTGCTGTTTGTTTTGTTTTGTGCACGCCCCCCAGGCAGCACCAGGCTCTGTAGGATGCAATAGTAGCTGGGCTCCTCCTTGTGAGACTCGCAGAGGAATGTCTTCACCTGGGGGGCGGGGGGGGGGGGCAGTTCCAAAGTCTACTGTAGGGACTGGTGCTATGAGGCCACGGGACACCGGAAGCAAAGCAGGTCCTGGCCAAAGTCTGGAGGGCAGCCTTGAGGCAATAGGTGAGAGCGCCCTCTGGTGACCAAGGAAGGGACCGCAGCTCCACAGGAGCGAGAAAAGGCTCCCGGCAGAGTCAAGGCTTTAAGGGAAATGGCAGGGGTCCTTCCTGGAAGCGGAAGCTGGAACAAGATTGATTCCCTGAGTGCTGACCTAGAGTCTGATGGCCCACTTTAAACATCACCCCCTTAAGACCCTAGGGGTCCATTCAGTCCTCTGTGGGTTCTGAGGATGGGGGATGTAGCTAAGCCCACTGCTGGGGCAGCAGTTGGGGGTCCCTAACCCTGCCAAGTCTACGTCTAGGCATGAGCTCCGGACACTCATGGAAACAACAGTATGATTCCCTCAGAGAACAAAGTCCAGAGAGGGAAAGGGCCTTGTCTGGGGTCCCACAGTGAGTTAGTGGTGGAGCACACCCCACCCCCCACCCATCTAGTTCTGGATCTGCAGTTAGGCATTCCACAGGCATCTCTAGCTCAGGGCTCCCTGGATGCCCTGGCTAAGCCTGGCTCCACCATGACTGGACTCAGGGCCTTGGATAAGTTAGTTAACGTTGTTGAGCCCCAGTTCCCCGTCTGCAGAATTAAAGTCCTTGTCAGATCCTTGTCAGAGTTTCGTGAGGATCAATGCCACCTTTCTGTCAAGGTCCGATTGTTACTTCTAAATCTCCTACGCCACCCGCCCTCCCAACTCCCCGAGGTGGGGGGACGCCAGTGCGGCCCTGCTCTCTACCACCATGAGGAGCTTCCGGAGCTGGAGCTGGGGTAAGGTTGCCAGACCAGGACACCAGTACCATGAGGTCCGTGCAGACAGAGGGAGGGGGCGGCAGGGCAGGGGGCTGTGGGCAGAGCCGGAAGGGACCAGTGCCTTGGGCTTCCTAAGACACTATTGACGGCCACAGGCTGTTGCAGATATACCACCAGGGGGCGCTATAAGCCTTGCAGTCGAGCTAGAGAGGTCCTTGCCGCCTAGGGTGGGGAAAAAAGATGTAGGGACAGCTTAAAGATAGGGGAGCAGGTGAGCGGAGAGGAAGGAAGGCTGGGGCTGTGGGTGCCAGAGGACTGCGACTCACTCTCTACAGGCAATTCTCTCTCTGGGGTGGGGGTCGGGGTGGGGGTGGGGGTGGGGGGACTTCAGGATGTTTCTGGCCTGGAAAGAAACGTCTCCCTCCTGCCTGCCTTCTGGAGTCCTCTACCTGAGCAGCCCCTCGTTCCGGGGCCTCCTGGAGGTTGGAGCTCGGTTCTGAATGTCCACTGGATAGGATTGACTGCAGGGCAGAGGACAAAGCTCTTTGACAGCCTGGTGCCCCTTCTTCCTGCTGTCCCCCCACACCTACCCCCCTACACCTGCTTAGCCCTCCAAAGTCTGCCCTGAAATCCCCCTCTCTGCTCCCTTCCCTCAGGGATCCTAGGCAGATTTCACATTTCCTTCTCTGCC
Source organism: Peromyscus maniculatus bairdii (assembly GCF_049852395.1). NCBI lineage: Eukaryota > Metazoa > Chordata > Mammalia > Rodentia > Cricetidae > Peromyscus > Peromyscus maniculatus. The sequence goes on along the minus strand of NC_134862.1, from coordinate 45,596,880 downwards.
CGAGCTGGACACTGGGGGTGTGGGAAGAGAGCAGAACTGAGGACTGTCTTACACGGAATCTCCCTCTCTTCTGCCTGAGGCCCAGAGCTGGGGGGGGGTGTCTCTCTGGGGGCCAGGGAGAGGCCCTCCTGGGGCCCAGTAAGAGTGGAGTTCCCTCAGAGCCTCAGCTCAGATGACCTGGACAAGACCACGGAGTCCAATCAAGGGACATGGCTGGTGACGGCGATAGGGAAATCAGGCCTCACCAGGGGCTGGCATGGGGCTCCCAGGAAAGACGTTCTCCCTGGAAGATGGAGTCGGGTTCGTCCTTTCCCTCCTTGCCTGTCTCAGCCTGGGGAATCTGGTGGGGCTGGCCAGGAGCAGAGAGAGATGTCTCAGGGTGCGGCCTCCGCTGCTGGCAGCTCCGTCATACTCCGAGGGCGCGATGTCCTGGGTGAGGTGCCCGCGATGTGGGGCACAGGCTGGTGAGGGAGGGGCCCGAGGGAGAGGCCCAGGAGCAGCTCTGCCACAGTTGTCCTCATGGAGCAGGCTGAGCTGGGAGCTGCAGGCCCACAGCTGATGGGCTAGGTTAATGCCAGCTCAGGGTGGTCTCCTCAGACCCTCCAGCTGGGCCTACTATTCCCTGTCTTCCCTTGGCAATGTCCCAGACTACATGAGTCAGAGCTAAGTCCAACCATCCAGTGTGAGGCCCCCACCCCTCACCCTGACAGTTCTCAATGGATCACTACTGACTATGTGGACCATTCCCCCAACGCAGGAAACCCATCCCCATCCCCCTGGTCCCTCGTCTTCTGCTCCCAGTCCCAGGAACAAACAGCCAGGTCCTGCCTCCAGTTTTCAGCTCTCATGGGCACAGGCGTGGTTCCTGCTCTAGGACATGAGCGCCATCACCAAGCTGTATTACAGCACAGAAAATCAATGCGTGTCCTGGCTGAGGGAGCAGATCCCCATCCACAGAGCAATCAGGTGCCCCTCACACCAGTGTCCTGTGCCGCCTCTGATGCCAGCATCAGCTGGTGCAGCTCAGTCACTGTCCCCAAACTGGAATAAAGTGTGCTGAGCTGGGAACTGTGGGACAAAGAGATGTGGGACAGTGATGACAGAGGCAGGCTGCCGTAGAGGAGAGGGTGGCATGTGTACCCACAAGGATAGCTCCTGGAGGGCCAGTCTAGTCTCTCTCCATTTCTTACCGTGTTCTTCCCAGTGACAGCAAAGGAAAAGCCCCAGTTTTGCTGAGCTGACCGTTTTTAGCTCTCTGCTGGGAACTGTGTGCTTGCCTTTTAGTAATCAGGGATCTGGTCCGCATTGCTCATGTTGGCAGCATCGCAGGCCCTGCCCAACTCACTGCCTACTTCACTGAGCAGCCCAGGAGCTGGGAAGCCCCCTGGGTCCTTCGGTACCTTCCCTGGTGGGTCTTACCATGGAAGTGGGCAGTGTTGGCCTCCATCTAAGAGCTGGGGGCCCACGAGCTCTTTGGTTGCTTACTAGTGGTCTGTATCATGTAGGCGGGCAATGAAGGCCTCCTTCCGGGATCTGGGAAGGCTGGGCCCCACACTGTTACAGGACGACTCATAAGGGGGTAGATGGCAGGACCAGCTATGCCTCATCACAGCAGTTATGAGAGGTTAGGGAGGGCAGCATATGGGTTTGGCCCAGGAGGACACAGTAGGAGAGATCTCGCCCGTTCCAGCTAACGCAGGTGTGGTGTGGCTGTTTCCCATTGGCTATATCTAGTAGACCTCCCACCTGAAACTTGGCATCTGCCAGGGAGGTGTCACCTAGGAGCCCTCCTATGGCACAGCCAGGAAGGACTACCCCCTTGCCCAGAAGGAGGCCAGGCCAGAGTCTAACAGGGCCTGGACTCCCCGAGGAAACATGGACCAGGTGCACGGCACAGGCACTGTCAGAACCCCACCTCCCCTGTCCTGGGGAGGTTCCACAGTGGGGGCTGGTACAGGTCCCCAGGTGTGCGTTGCCGTTCCTCTGGCAGCACCCACATTACACTCCCCCCACCCCCACCCTGAGTATACACACACACACACACACACACACACACACACACACACACACACACACACACACACTGCGTCAGGGGAGCTGTCCCCGCTTGCACCGGGCTTCCCAAGCGATGAGACACGGCTCCCAGCCTGCCTCCCCAAGCCTCTGGCGGCTCACACCCCGTCATCTGGGTGCCTGTTATCTCCCTGTGCTCACAGAACCCCTCTCTACAACTGGCCCATGACTGCTCCCAACTTCCCCTGTGGGCAGCGTATCCAGGTCCCGTTCCTCTGTAGAAGGGAGGGTCGTGGTGAAATACTGGGAGATGAAGCTGCAGGCAGAGGCATCTCTCTCTCTCTCTCTCTCTCTCTCTCTCTCTCTCTCTCTCTCTCTCTCTCTCTCTCAGTCTCCCTGGGGGGGGGGGAGTGAGAATGAGGACAGAACGGGACAAGACCCAAGAGTAAAATTAGACCAGACCAGCTAGGAGGCAGGCGTCGGTATGGAGGCCCGAGCAGAGATTCTGAGAAAAATGTGCACACGCAGATGGGTGTGACTGGCCTCGCCTTCCAGATGGGGCATCCATCTTGTCCCTCCCAGGGAGCCACACCCACCTCTCAATGCCACTGCAGTCCTGGCTCCTTAGGCTTTTGTAAAGAGGCACGTACCTGCCCGGTGGCCCCAATTCGTAACTTCCCTCCTTCTGAGGCTGCCTCCTTCCGGTAACTTCTTAAAGCTATTGAGATGCATTCTTCCTACAGCAGAATGCACAGGCCTGAAGCGTACATGCTGATGAGTTTTGGTAAATGTACAAAAACCAAGACAAGGCATATCCCCGCCACGTGTCTCCCTGGGGTAGCGACTTGTAGCCAAGGCTTGTGAAGTGGCCACCTTTGTGTCCTTCCAACATCTGGCACAGGGTATCAGCATGGAGAGGCTTTCCTCAGCGGACTTGCCTTCCTTGTACACAGGGGCCCCTCACACTCTGAGAAGGGGCTTTGGGTGCCCAGGCTTGACCACTCCATTGAGCTCCTGGGGCCTAGGCTGGACCACTGCCATGGCCTCGGTGCTCCCTTCCTTTGGGATCCCGTGGCTTCCTGCTTCCTTCCCCTTAGATGCCCTGCTGAGGGCACAGACTCCGGGAAGGTGGGGAGCTGAGGGTTCTGCCTACGCTGGATGCCGACAGCCAAGGCTCAAGCCTGAGCCCAGCCCAGGGAGCCGGGAGGCTCTGACACCGGAGTGTGAGCAGGCCTCTCTTCCCGGGCTACAGTCAGCACACAGGCTAGCTTCATCGTTACGTTCCGAATCTCAGTCTCACCAGGGTTTGGAGCAAGACATTCACTTCTCCAATCAGAGGATGAGGCTGTTGAGAAGAAATGGCTTCCATCTTTTTTTTTTTTTTTTTTTTTTTTTTTTAAGAAGCCTTGATTTTTATTATTTTAGAACGTAGTGTTTATTTTGCTTTCTGATCCTATGTTTGTGCCTTTGACAAATTCACAATGATTTTTTTTTCCCCTCTGATCCTGAAAAAGGAAAGCACATATGATCCTGTCACAGACACATTCCACACACATGGGCCCATCCCGGATCCTGCCGCTGTGGCTCTGTTTTCAACAATCTCATAGGACTTTAGGTCTCCATAAGAACCCCTCCTCAAAGTCTGCCTGGGCATACACCACATGCACCCCAACCTTCTTAGTGTAACCGTAAACAATTCTCCTGCCAGGGGATCAGGGCAGCCTGGATTGGTAGCGGCTGCCCTGTAGGGAAGTGTAGACAATCGTCGAACGCTGGAGCATTCTGAGTGACTCTAAACACTGCCCCCTCCCTGCAGAGAAAAATGAAGTGGCTTCCTTTTTTTTTTTTTTTTTTCCAAACAATCTTCATACAAAGCAGATAAAAAGGCGGGGCCACTCGGGTGGAACTCTTGAGCACTCTGGCCTCAAGAAGCTCCTGGTCTCATTCTCCAGAATGCCCCTGTGATGGCTTCAGTGGGACCCTGGAGCTCCAAGACACACACATTGGAAACCCCTCTTGCTGAACGCATGGAACACGCTCTCCCTTGAATGGCAGCTGAGGGGAAAGAGACCAAGTCTGCAGGGCGTGCCCACAAGGTCTCAGAGGTCTTTGGATTCGTGCCGTCATCAATTCTTGTGACCCTCTGCGAGCAGGTGTTCCCACAATGCTTCATAGATGATGAAGTGTCTCAGAGGACAGAGAAGAATGTATCTTGCATGACATGGCTGCTAGAGACAGAAACCCAAGCTCTTCCCAGGAGCGTGTGCTCATGGTGAGAAATCTACCAATGAAGGAGAAGCTGCTTCAGCTGGGAATGACTGTGACATCACTGAACAGTCACTCAGCAAGCATTCCAGACATGAAGTGGGATGGCAGTGTCATGGCGACATGGAGTAGATGATGACCAGTGACTGTTACCGCCAGGAAACCTAACTACTGCGTTTTCTCCTCTCCAGGACAGTAGCATGTAGGGACTAACCTTCCTTTAAGAAGGCTATGGCAAGGCAGACCGGCTTGCTGTCCAGGGGCGGGAAGATGGAGACCTAGCCCTGTGAAGATCCTATGGCACAAGATTGGTGGGTGGCTAGATTCCTGGGTGGGATCCGAGGGCCTCATAGAAGCCACCTGGAGCTACTGGGGGCAAAAGGAGATGCTCCTGGTACTGGAGTCTGGGCTTCACGTGCTTTATTCTATGTGGGTGGGTCCTACTCTCATCTATTTATATTTTAAGGTTCCTGGACAAGGAAAGATAAAGAATTCCTTGGGCTCTCTGGAGTCTCCTGACCTCAGGCTCTTCTAGACTCAGGTGAGGCCTCGTGCACATCAACAAAGTTGGTTCCCTCTGAAAAGCAAGCTTGTGAGGCCAGGGATTCTGTGGCTCACTTTCCATGTCTTCTCGGGCCCTTCACTGGGTATCACTCTACATGCCTGTTAAGTGGAGTCATAGGGAGAGTATATGGCTTGTTCCTGTGCCCCAATCTTCCAGAGACGGAGGTCTGCGGGCCTTGTCTCTGACCTTCTTAACCACTTTCCGGCCCAGGAAGGGGACCACCTGAGAGCACAGCTGTTGCGAAGGAGGCCTGTAATTGGCTTTCCTTCCACTACGTGGTCTAGAGCTGTACCTTACTGTGGCAGGCAGAACCAGAGAGCAGAGGGCGGAGAGGAAGGTAAGAATGGTTGATTTGGGGGACCAGAAGAAGTGGAGAATAGAGAGCAAGTGTCCTCCTGCCACTGGAAGAAAGCAAGGGGAGCCCACCGTTATGAATGAACGAACGAATGAACGAATGAATGAATGTTTCATTGTGCTTCTTTGGTCCACACCAACCTCCTTGGATGGTACCCTTGGTTCCTTTGCATTAAAAATTTGTGCTACACAGTACCAGACATAACCAAAGAGCCTGGATTTCAAACACTGTATAGGAGGAAAATGACATAAAATATTACAGTAATTTAAATTAAGCACACATTGAAATATTATCAAATATTATTTTGATATATTGACTTAAATAAATATTATTAAGTTTAAGTTTACCGGCTAATTTTGTTTTGCATGCAGTTACTGAAAAATTTCAGGTTACATGCATGGTTCACATTCCGTTTCTTTTGGATTGCCTGCAAGCATGATCAGACAATCAGAGGTCAAGAAGTCGGGCTGGACTTGCAGCTAGTCACAGCCCGTCAAAGCCAGTGAAGAAGGGAGCCCAGGGAGGAAGGCTGGCTGTGCCAGGCCCCCAGATGCACCCAGTCTGAAGAGGGCCAGGAATGGGAAAGAATCAGCAAATGCAATAATCAGAAAAGGAGCCTCCAGTGCACCTTACCACACTACCCTGTTTCAGCTCTTGATAGACACGTGGGGTACGTAATCTGACCTCCATTTCATCTCTGAGGAAACGGAGGCTCTCAGAGGTTGCCACAGTCACCTGGCTCACAGAAACAGTGAGTGGCAAAGCAATGATGTGAATCGAACTTCCTGGGCTCCAAAGCCCGGACTCTACCTCCAGCTTGTTCCATGAGGTGGTTTCAGAGTCTTGGAGGTGGAAGTGAGATGTGGGACTTCTATCTCCAAAGAGAAAGGAATGAGCTTTACTGATCAAAGCAACGACGGACAGTTACTTACTGGGGCTGTTCTGGGTCTTTCTGCTTGTCTGGGTCTAGAGTTCCCGTCCTGCCACTTGGAAAGAGCTGACTGGCTTTTCTAAGATCGTGTAGGTAGGACTGGAGTTCAAGGCCAGGACTCCCATACTGTGATAGAAGTTCTATCCAAGTAGTGACCAGATGCATCCAGGACATCAAAACCCAGGCACAGCAAGGCAGCTGGTTCAAAACAAAAGCCCTGGGTTGTGGGTCCCGAGGCCCTGGGCTCTGGGGAAGATGAGGAAGACCGAGACCATTTTATGGCCACTTGCTATGTAATTAATGACTTAATGACTTTTTGGAAGGCACAAGGAGCAGGAGAGCCATTTATGACCTCCAGAGCATGACCCCAATTGAGAGCTGAGTCTCCATGCCCTGCAGGTCCAGTGGGTAGAGTCATCACCATGGCCTTTGCCTGCTGCTGCATCCCCAGTCCTCATCCCTCCTCCCTCAGACATGGAGACCTCCACGAAAGACTGCACTCAAAACCAGGGGCAGCTCATGGGTGCTGGTCCTCAGTGCCCAGACCCTGTCTGCAGGGCCATGTGATGCTGCATGAGACAGTGGGCATTGCATCTTATTAGGTGGCACCAATCATTGCTTCAATTCCCTCTCTGGTCTTGGCATTATGGGCTAGTTCAGAAGCCATGCCCAGTTGACTCCACACACACAGTTACAGGATCCTTCCTCTGAGCCTTTGAACACCCTCCCTGCTGCTGAGATGTGCCACTCCTCTGACTGCTGACTTGGATGACAGGTCTTCACAGTGCCAGATGTTTTCTTTGATGCATTCAAGTTCCTGGAATACTTTATGCTTTTTTTTTCTAGGAGGTTCTTTACCTTCTTTTTCTCTCGGAGCTCAGTTTTGTTTTTCATTCACAAGATGGAATCCATACTCCATAGATCTCGAATGGGTAAAGAGGAAACAAAACATGTGTCTGGCAGAAGATGTCTGCCAACCAGGCCCAGCCCAAACCCCACACATCCCAAAAGCTTTCCACACATTCTGTCATCAGAGGGTCAAGAGGGCTCCGTAGGGAATCTGAAGTGACCCCCCCCCTTATTTTCACCTAGCTTGTCATATTCCTAAACGGTGACTCTGACAGTTCATGTCAAAAATGGTACATGTTTATTGTAAACACTCAAGCAACTCCCAAATCTGCAGAGAAAGTAATAAATCACTCCAAATCCTGTCCATCAGAGTAAACAATATAAACATGAACTGAAGATCAGTTCTGACATGTCTCCAAATATACAGGTAGGATGGTGATTAGGTAAATCATTTTGTAATTTTGTGATAATATAATACATACATTTTAAACAACATGAAAGTATTATTTGCTCACATATAAGAGAGGAAAAACAGAAATTTGAAAGCATTCTTCAGTCTTTGATAAATGTTCATAACCATAAGAGGCATTTGTTCTTTTTTTTTTTTTTTTTTTTTTTTTTTTTTTTTTGGTTTTTCGAGACAGGGTTTCTCTGTGTAGCTTTGCGCCTTTCCTGGAGCTCACTTGGTAGACCAGGCTGGCCTCGAACTCACAGAGATCCGCCTGGCTCTGCCTCCCAAGTGCTGGGATTAAAGGCGTGCGCCACCACCGCCCGGCCGCATTTGTTCTTATAAGACCTATGAATAAGAAAATTTATCTTTTAAATTTATATTTTTTAATATGTTTTCCATTTAGACGGTCTGGCTGACAACCTATGGAGAAAGAGGAAATAACTGGCTCCTTACACTTCACCCCAAACCCCCTTATCCCACCTCCTGACTTCTGTGGCTCACATGACTTTCATTTTCTCAGAAGTTCACTCTCTTGTACCCGCTCTGTAAAGCTGGGTGATTAAACGGAGGGGAGGCTAGACAGCAGCCTTTCTTCCCTGGCTTCTCTAGTCAGGAAGTCCATGATAAAAATCGTTCAGAGCTCACGGAATAAATCTGGGGCCTTGTGCACTTAGCCAAGCTCCACCACTGAGCCCCGCTGCACCCCCGTTGTGTTGTGTTTTCACCTGGGCTCCTCACACCCGAGGCTCTGCTGACCTGAACGAGCTTTCTTCCGCTCTGTTTTGGGGGACATTGGTTTGTTGTCTTCTGGCATGGGATGAGGGTAAGTCTGCAGTGAGCCTGTCTTTCCCTCTTGTAACCATTTGGCTTTCTGCCTCGACTCCTGAGAAATTCCTTATCTTTAAAGCTCGGTACCTCAGCTGTGTCTCAGTGTTGATGCCTCCCGAGTTTGCTCTGCTGTAGTCCTTTCTCTGCACCCCCGGTTCTTTATTTAAGGGGAGGTTTTCCTTAACTACACCTTGAATATATTTTCTGATTCACTTGCACACCTTTAAGGACATTAATTGTTTGTATATTACCTGGTCTTCATTTGTTTTTTGTCTTCCAAGAGCCTACCATGTTTTCGCCAGTTGCTTTTAGTTAGCCTCGGCCTCATTTTCTCCACATCGATGATAATGGCCTCAAGGCTTTCTGTTACACCGTTCTATTGGAGGCCTCGTATGTCGTTTCTATGTCTTAGTGGACATAGAACTTATCTATCGAATTATTAGAGGCGTATTTGTATTTGGTTCTCCATTTGTTTCCTACACCTGTAATCTGCCTTTGTCTCCTCCAGTTTTACAGTGATCTAGTCTTTAAAGTCAGGCCCCGCGTTGAAACATGAGAAGCTGGTGAAGAACCAGTCCCTGGCCTTTGCGTGGGTCCTCTTGCCTAGTGGGTTCTTCGCCCTGCTCCTCATGCTGTGGTCCTTCCTGGCTCCCTCCCCCGCCCCTCCGTGTGTTTTCACAGTTGACGCGCCATTTCTTTTCATATTGCTTATGCTAACATGAGCAGCTCTGTCCACACCCTCTATTTGCTTTGATATAAAGCGGATGAATCACATCTGTCTTGTATTGTTCCCTGGATTGCCTCATGCCTGTAAATCTTGCCTCATGCCCGAGGCCTCCTCAGAAACAAGGCCGTGCTTCACTCTTGCCTAGCCTGAGTGCCTCTCCCTGGCACATGCCAGGCACAGGCACACAAGACTGATGTCTGAGCTTGGATGGAGGCGAGTGGAAATTGGAGTTGTGCTACACCATCTTCTCAAGCCTAAAAGGCTTTCTTTTCTTCTTCTTCTTCTTCTTCTTCTTCTTCTTCTTCTTCTTCTTCTTCTTCTTCTTCTTCTCCTCCTCCTCCTCCTCCTCCTCCTCCTCCTCCTCCTCCTCCTCCTTCTTTTAAATGTAAATACAGAGAATTCTGAATAGTTCTGAGAGTTTACTGAAGAAAAAAAAATAAATCTATTCAGAAAACATAACTTTGTCAAGAGAAAAGGATGGCGTCTAGCACAGAAGAGGCCTAACCCTGTGTGGTGGAACAGCTTGGAAAACATCCTCCTGAAGACAGGAATAGTATGAGGTGCACAGCTCTGCAGAGCAAGCTGCATCCAGAGAAGATGAATGATGCAGATTCCGATGCCCCCCGCCTCCCATGGCAGCATTAGTCTTAGTGAACGGCAGGCAGACTCTTGCAATTTGCCAGGTCATCAGACTGAGAAAATAGGAATTGTTATGCCGGTAACATAGGGGGAAGCGTGAAATTGCAGAGTGATGAGTGACAAAGGGATATGTCCAAAGGAGTGGAAATCAGGAACTTGACCAGGTATCTGTGTATCCAAGTTGACGCAGAATTCTTAGGAATAGCCAGGAGATGGAAACAATTCAAGTGTCAGTGACAGATGAATGGAGAGACACAATGTGGTATGTCCACACCGTGGAATATTACTCAGCCTCAAAATGGATGGAGATCCTGGTACATGCTATAACATGAGTGGCGTTTGATAGCATTTACGGTAAATGAACTAAGCCACGCCAATAGGACAGATGCTCTGTGGGTCTACCTGTGCAGGGTCCCAAAGTACGCAAATAACAGTAGCAGAAAGGAGAGTGTATTCGGACTGGACAGATGGCTCAGCAGTTAAGAGCACTTACTGCTCTTGCAGAGGACTGGGGTTTGATTTTCAGCATCCACTTGGTGGCTCAAAACCACCTATAACTCCAGTTCCAAGGGGATTAATGCCCTCTTCTGACTTCTGTGGGCTCCTGCACTCACACAGTGCATATACATACACACCCAGGCACACACACACACACACACACACACACACACACACACACACACACACACACACACACAAAAAAAAAAAAATAAATGAATGAATAAAATTTAAACTTAAAAAAAGAGAATTTAGAATGTAGTTGCCAGGAGCTGAGGGAGGGGATATGGGTGGTCCAGGACGGGATGGTCAAATAGTTCTGGAGACAAGTTGTAGGGGCGGCTCATGCAGTTATGAACGTATTAGTGGTACTCTTCAAAATGGCTTGGGTGGAAATACTTTGCCAAGGCATGGAAATATGCAAAACACTAATTGGACTTAAAATTTATATTCTTGAGCCCCAGGGAAGACCTGGGTAGACTCCTGAATTGTGTCCCTGTTCAGGAGTGGGCTGTTGGGGGTGGGATGTAGAGCCTTGAGCTTCTTCATTGAGTACTCTCGCCCTGAGCTGCAGCCGAGGCTCCCGAAATGTGCATCTGGGAAAAGCCTTAAGAGATATTTTCTTAGGCTATCTAGCCTGGAACTCATGGAGAGATACAGACGCCAGTTACAAGCAACTGGGCCAGAGGCATCTGTGTAAATGATGAGACTACACCCAAGAGCCTTCTGGAAACCTTTAGCATTACCATCTGTGTGCTGGTCCCAGGCCATCAGCTCAGCAACTCCCCCTTTCTGGTAACTACATGGCTGCCCCAGCAGCAGCAGCAGACGAAGGGAGATGGGTAGAGAAAGGGTCCCTCAGCTCACCCTAGCCCTCTCCAGAGCCGTTCCCAGGGATAGACAATCTCACAGTGGGAAAGGCCACGGCAGCCTCCGACTCCTTTCCACACTGTAGGAATCCGTCATGCCATGGGCCTCCCACGTCTGGGGCTCAACGTGACTCACTGTCCACAGAGATTTCGACCACAAGGAAGTGTCCATGGGAGGCACTGGGAAGAGGGTGGACACTGGCTGGTGGCCAGGGGGACCATGCACCACCCTGAGAACTAGGGAGATGGAGTCATCTGGTAAGTGGGGATGCTGTCGTCATTGTTTTTATTCCTTGTGGACCAGGCTCCTCTGCTAGAAAGAGTCCGCTTAGTTAACTACCGTGGGTCCTAAGCAGGAGGATGCTGCAAGGTTACCTGTGTGTGGCTGGCCCTGAATGGGACTAGAAGCCTGGGAAACTCAGTTCATCTTTCTACTTACCTCTCTCTCCTCTCTTTGCAATGGATTCCTGCATCCTCCATGCACGCCAGCATGGTGAATGCGCTGCCATGTGCAGGTGAATCAGAAGGGGACATCCTCGTCCCCAAGAGCCGGGTGGAAACCTACAGAGCTCAGGGCACTTTTGTGGCCTCGGTACTAGTGCCCATGTTCCTCCACACAGCCCCTTGCACACTCTGCCCACAAGTCACCTCAAATCGCCCCCATATCTCTGCCCTTGCACCTACTCTTTCCGTCTAGAAAAGGCGGAACTATAAAGCAACACTATTGGGACAAGAACTAGTTCTTCTGATCCCGGGTCCCAGCCTGCCTCTCCCCAAGCTCGCTTCTGAGTTGTGCGATACGTTTAATGGCTTTTAAATATCTCTACGGTGTCATCCAGAACCTCTTCATTCCTTTCCCCGAAGCTCTTCCAGGATTAGACGAAGCAGGGAGGCTTGTCGTCCAGGACAGGGTGCTGGAGAGGGAGAAGAAAGAGACTTCAAGCTGACGGAAAGAGTTCGCTATGCCGCGAGCATTCTGCAACCTAGAAACAAGCCAGGGAAGGGTGGAGGGATGACGCTCACCCTCCTCCACTGTCAGGTTCAAAACCAGGAGAGAATCCTTTAAAGGAGGCCAGAGAGATTTGGTGGGAGACCTCAGGACAAGAGCCCTGCTCTTCACCTCTCAGGGCACCTACCCAGAAAACCAAAAACCCCTGCAAAGGAGGGGAGATGGTCACAGTCTCTGGGGACCACCATACCCCCCAGCAAAACACTCTGAAAATAGGGCAGAGGACAGAACCCCCTAATACCACTTCCCAATGAGTGTTCGTTTAGGCAGGGGGTCTATCAGCAGGGCAGGACCAGCCCTGAACTGACTCCTCACCCAGTGACTTTGAATGGTTACACATAATCCCTCACTTACTTTAAACAGGAAAGTTTAGTTTTTTCTCCAGTGTCATCATCCACAGACCTATGAACAATATGGCAATTTGCCCTTCCATGCACATTTAAGTATATTATATAAAATTTGCACATTAGCAAACCCAGACCTTCATATCTGGAAAGTAAGGCATGCTAACCACTACCAAAGGCCTGCTGTGGGGCACGGTGGATCTGGAGACTTGGAGAGACTGTCTGCACCAGGGTCTGCACTCTGCCTCTACCTCTCCGGAGGCCTGGGTCCTCCAGCAGGCTGCTGTTCCACGGCCATGCGGGTGAGTAATGCCGTCCTACCGTCCGACCAATGCTGACAGTATAATTAGCACAAACAACAATTAGGGTAATTGTTCTGTTTAGACGTAACCAGACTTCACTGCTGCAGGTTGGGGGAGAGGCAGAACCCGAGTCCTTTGCATGGGGCCGTGCCCTGCCGCTCTTGGCCGTCCCGGCGTCCACCTGCAAACTGCTCAGGCTGGGGCAGGTGGTTCAGAGGGGAGAAGCCACCGCTTGGAGAAGGAGGTCCCTCATGTGCACCTCCCAAACCAACAGAGGGCGGGAGGCCAGGCCGTGAGGGGAATCCCACAAGCTTATCGTCACCGTGGAAACTGCCTGTCATCTGTGCCAAGCCTCAAACACTTAAGACAGCACGTGGTTTCCCAGGGGAAAAGAAGAAGTGTAGATCCCCCCCCCCCCCCGACTCCTTGCCAGCCACATTCCCAACCAGGTGTCCTCAGCTGAGGCTATGGACGCTCTGGCTGCATTACAGCCAAGGGGCTCGGACAGAGGAGCCGGAGGTCTAGTCTCCAGGACAGTAGAAAGGTGGAGGATCCTGGAGCCCCAGGGGAGGCCTTAGGGGCCAAGGGGTTGTTATAGACGAAGTCCAGTTGGGAGAGCAGGGGAAGGTGCAGGTGGGGGCTCCAGGTTCCCACAGCTGTTCCGTCCCACAGCGTGGATAGCAGCTATAGGAGAACAATGACTGTCATCACACGCGGGATCTTCTGTGTCTGGCTGTTCAACGGTCCGATCTCATTTTACATCCCCCCTCCCCAGCTGCAAAGCCTGTGAGGTTGATATCCTCCCCCTGCTCCACAGGCATGTGAAGTGTTTACTGAGGAGTCCTCAGCTGGTGAGGAGTCTTGATCTCGAGCCAAGTCTTTTGGTTTCGAGCATCAGGTCTTAATCATATTATTGGCGGTCTTTTGTGTTTGTACAGGGCTCTACAGCAAATAAAGTCCTCTTACACATCTTAGCCTATTTGTTTGGTTTGTTTTTCAGATAGCATCCTGGGGACGGTGGTGACCGGGGGAGCTGATGGGCGCTTTACAGACCGTGACTAGCTAACTCGCTCTAAGCACGCTACCTACAGCGTGGCATTCACCTGGGAGCATGCTGGAAATGCAGAGCCTCAGGCCCCGCCCCCTGCCTGCTGCACCACAAACTGTGTTTTAACAAGATTCCTCAGTGATTAGATGAGCCTGAAGATCCAAGAACTCCTGACTTAGAGCATCTGTTCCCACCTGCTCCTTTTATAAGCAAGCAAACCGAAACTCAGACAGGGCCAATGACTTGTCCAAGGTCACACAGCAAGTTGGTCGCCAAGCCAGGCCCAGAACTCTGTATAAAGTCAAACAAAGAGCAAAGGACTTTTTCCACTTCTGCTCACCAGCCCGTCATACCTCATTGAGCTGGACAGGCTGTTTGGACTCTATTCTGGTCATCTCTTAAGAAGATATCAATCCAGAAAAAAAAAAAAAGCTTCCTTTTATACCCTGGTAGGCCTTCAAAACCACGTGCACTGATGGGTGACTTGATCAGACCCTGTGCTGGCTCTATTCTTGGACAAGACCTCAGTCTCCCCATTATTACAAAGTAACAAGTGGCCTCCGCAGAGCCTGACTGCTGTCTGAGCTCCCCGATGAAAGGCCCATAGAAAGACAAAGTCCTATTATGTTTTCTTGTGTTTAATTGTGGCCGCCTTGCTTTGACTGCCTGCAGACATCCCATTAAGTAGGAAAGTATGAAAATGATGGGCCGCCAGGCTGAGAGACTGGCAGTTATTAGAGGCTGGGCTCCTCTGACTTCCTGGCAGAGAGGCGTAACTGGCTTCATAAATTCTTCCTGACAGAGCGGTGACGTCTCCGTGGCCGCTTCACTTTGCTGAGAGCGCCACTGAGGCTTCGGAATGAAAACCAAGTATCAACACAGGCACAGGAGGGGAGGGCAGGGAGTAAGTGGTTGGCTCCCCGGTGCTGGGCGAGAGCTGGCCCCTACACTCTGCCATTGTGAGGGGATGGTGTCGTTCTGGCACCTTCCCTCCCTAGTCATGGGTCCCTATCCCCACCACGATGCATGGCAAGTGACTCTGTTGCTGAGAAAGGCTACTAGCTCATGCTATCCACTGGGGAGTTGTAGGGCCAATATCAACATCATGTTCTTGTGCTCAAGCTCCCATGATCTCGTATCTTAGAATAGTAGGAAATTATTCTCCCTCATTCCCGATGCCATAAACCCAGAATCGTTGGCCTGGTTGGCTCTATCTTTTCATACATATTTCTTACAGTTTTCACTGGCTTTCCGATCCCTTACATGGGGCAGCAGAGGTCTTATTATTGCCTCCATCTCCATGCAGTCTCTTATGTGGCTCAGACCTCCATCCACCTTTCTCTTAGGAATATATTTGATGTGGGCTGTGCTTCAGGAAGACCTCTCTCCCAAATGCACCATACTCACAAACTCTAGTGGTAAGGATATTGATATTTGACAGGGACACTACTCAACCCACTAAAATGTCCCCCCAAGACTATGCCCTTTGGCAGCTTCTTCCTCCCAGAGATGTCTTAAGGCATGTATGGTGTGGCCTGGAGGAAAGTCATTTGTCTCAAGACCATAGCAAGCACCTCAAGATTCAGCCTTGCCACTAAGTGGTGGTAGCTTTGGGCAAGTCATATTCCTTCTCCAAGACTCAGTTTCTCGTCCTCCCAATGGGCGGGGGTGTGATGAGGAGGTGACCATACTTCTCAAGGAATTGAAGGGCAGATCCCAAGAGATATAGGACAAGAAGCCAAGTCTGTAAAACACTAGACAGCTTTAAACGTTATCAAAACAGATGGATAGGCAAATTTACCTGAGCCAGCAAGTGGTCCAGAAAACATTCGTTCTTTGTGAGAAGGCAAATGATCACCCTTTGTAACAATAAAGACAGTTGCCCTGAACTGCCAACCTCCTTTCCCTGTTTCTGTGGTCTCCAGAATTCTGTGGATGCTATGACCCCTCCAAATCCTGTTCCCACATCCACAGCCATCCACAGCATTCTCCTTGCCCTTAGCCTGATCTCTCCAGCCATGGACCTGGGATATCTGCCTAAGCTGAGTTTCAGGAAACAACTGGGGAATCCTGGGGTCATACCTCATGCCAACTGGGCTCCATTTTATTGACCAGCTTCCAAGAGAGTAGGAGTGTGGATAAAAAAAATCCTCCGTGATAAAGGCTACTCGGTCTTTCTTGGCATAGCAAAGGCTGTCTCGGAGCATGCCAGTCAAGGACAGGATAGTATTGTGGAGAGCACACCCAGATGCTGCTTTGGAAAGGAGTGAGAAGTGCCTTCCTCAGATCTTCTGCCCCTCCTCCCTATTCCCTTAGCAGCTGTGAGGATAGTGGAGTCCCAAGTTTGGGGATGATTAGAAGAACAAGCTATCAATGGATTCCCTCAAGCCCTCAAGGGCTTTTCGTCAAAATAGGCCCAAGCCCTGCCTGTACCCCAGCAGTATCTAAAGTTAAGGCCATGTGGGTGTTTTCCAACACGAGATCTGGTGACAGGGATGTCATAACAAGACATGTGAATGGAATGCAGGTTGCCCAGATAGGCAGTTATCAAGCATTTCAATATTCAGAGCATAGTAGTAGGTGTACACGCTGGTGATGCAAAGAGCCTGGAGAGCACAGAGGGACAGCATGGTGTACCAAAGTGGGCACAGGGGTTGGCCATTTGCTGTAGGACGTGAGAGAGGGGGAGGGGGGCCGCTCCAAGGTGAAGGCATCTTGAAGGTTATTGGGGGAGCTTGAGATGGGTTCCAGTGGACAGGCCTGATTCCGGGGGGCTCTGGTGCAATGGAAGCTTTGTCCAGCAGAGAGGGCCAGAGTGACCAGGCGTGGTTCCCACTCAGGACCAGTGGGTGGGAGACTCTAGACCCTTCGTTGCAGCCCACAGCTTGGGTTTTATTGAGCACAGGTAGGGGAGCTGCTGTGGCTTGTTCTTAGTGATGTTAACAAGAAGGTGCCTGGCTTTGCATGGGAGGCCCTGGCCGGACTGATGGAGCAATACAGATGGGAGGCTTTGACACTCAGCAGATTCTTAGCCTGGCTCAAGGCCCTGGAGTGTCTTGGCTCCCACCGATGCCCATCCATGAGCTGGCAGGCTGCCTGCCCAGCAGCTCAGAGCAGAAGCAATGCAGGGTGCCAGCTGCGTTGGGTGTGGCTGCCGTCTGCAGGCAAGGGCAGGTGACTCACCACATCATCAGCAAGCTGTGCAGGCCCGGGGTTGGGACTGGGCAGGTGATGTGAGACAAAAAGGAAGAACACAGGGCCCTCCTGGGCTCTCAGGCACACACCCCAAGCAACTCCCACCACGGCCTTTCCCTGGGCTGTGGCTCCACCTCCTGAATACGAGCAATTCTCGCAGCATAAGACGTTACAAGAACATTATAAGAGCGATACTTCCAAGTTCAGGTCTCTTCCAGGCACTTTGCTCTCTCCTCTGCCTCTAAAGCATCAAGCTTATCACCCCACACCCACCCCACCATCTACCCAACAGGGAGTAGACTGGTGCCCCTGAGGTGGGAGGAGGCAGGGCCAGACACCGAGAACGTCCATCACAAGCCTACCTCTCCAGGCCTCCCTGTACCAACTTACCAATTCCAATAAGTCAAGGGATTCACTAGGTCTCTGGGGGCCCCTCCACCTCCCAAGTATCCATGGGGAATGACAGGCCACCGTTGAAATCAAAAGAACTAATTCAAAGAGGGGAGAGAGAGAGGCAAGAACAAACAGAGGGGATGTTTAAGTTGACCCTGGAAGGGGTATGACCCTGCTCCAGAGAGGGAGGGAACATCCGAGGGACCTACCCCGTTAAGAAGCCAGGGCCTGAGTAGAGTATATGGCCCTGGGCAGTGTGGAAGACTGGCAGCTAGATAGGAGGAGGATGCTGCTGGAGGAAGAAGCAAGCCTCATGAAGCCCTTACCATGCTTCTTATTAAGCACCTACAGTATTCCGTGCACTGTGCAGTGTGTGCGTGTGCTTGCGTGCGTGCGTGCGTGTGTGGTGTCTATAATGTCTTATGGCTATAAGAATCCCGTGAGGAAGGTTTTGATGTTACCAGTAAAGAAACTGAGGTACGGAAAGGCTAAGTGGCTTACTGAAGGTCCCACAGCTAGCAGTGACGAAGTCATGGTGCACCCCTTGTTCTGTGGACTCTAGAACGCCATTCTTGTTTTCCCAGCGTCCTTTCCCAGCGTCCTTCTCGGGGTCTATTCTTGAAGTGAGCTTTGGTGTCTGGGTAAGGTGGGGACTGACGGAACCCTGAGGTCCACCGGGGGGGATCACAGGGCAAGACTACTAGCTGTAGGCTGAGGCCAGAGGCAAGGCGGGGCCTCAGGAAGGCAGACCGTGCTAGGAGGGCAGAGTGAAATCTGGGTTGGCAGAAGGGCAGGGCGCAGTGCGAGTCTGGTGCTGACAGCAGCTGTCAGCCAGCGCTGGGCTGAATCCCCGCTGCTATTCATCACCCTCCCTCCCTGCTGGCAACCGCCCCACCCACCCCACCCAGAGAGACCAGAAGGGCAGCTCTGAGACAGTCCTGGTGGCCCAGGAGCCCTCAGCGCACACCCAGGCCTCACCCCTCGGCTGGCTAGCCCAGCACGTCCTAGAGTCACCCGGGACCTCCTACCCAGCCCCTTGATGTCCGTCTCCTCCCCCTGCCAGCCCTGCCCCCCAGCTCTGCCAGGACAGAACTGGGCTATGTCTCTGCCCACAGGTACACAGCCAGTTCCTAGCCCCGGCCAGATGCTCTGGTCCTCCAATTGGAGTGCTTGCCAAAGGGATGTGAACATGGCCGCTGCTGTTCCTAGGCTTCTTCCGTTCCCCCATCTCCTGGGCCATGGCTGAGAGCTTCTGTTTGCCCCTGTAACTTCTAGGACCAGTGGTCTTGCAGCCTGGTGGAAGGTGGCATATGGTCTCATCATGAGTCAAAGTGGAGTCTGGTCCGTTTCTGGTCTGGTACCCTGAGAGAAGCCAAGGTTCGGGATTTCTGCAAGGAATCACCATAGGGTCTCTGTGAGGCATAGGTTTTGGGAATCCTGGTGAAATGAATTCCAAAATGGGAGTTATTGTGCACTATCCTGGTCAACACGGCGTTAAATAAATTCTGGGTTCCTGGAGTAAATTTACCCCGGGGAACTGAGAGAGACAGGCTCCTTGTGTTCTCATGGACACCCAGAGGTATGGGCTGGGAGGTGAGCGTGCATTGCTGAGATCCCTGCTAGCAGGTGGAGCTCTTAGGGGAAAACGGGCTTTAGAGACAAGGCTTGCGGTGGCCTGAGCCCAGCTGACTCAAGAGTCCGGGAAGGGTCTGTATCCAGGCTTGTTTGGGCACAAGATGAAAAGTCAAACAAATGTTTAGGAAGCACATGGACACAGGAAGCTGCAATGAACGACAGCGTCTTCCCCTCAAGCTGCTCAAGCTCACAGAGGCTCCCGGGTCTCATGAAGGCGGCAAGGGGTACGGACAGGGGGCCACAATGGGCTCTAGGAGGGAGACCGAATCTGGCTTGGGGATTGCATTTCAGGGATAACAGGGATGAACGTGGCAACCAGGAAGGAAGCGGACAGTTTGTCACCGCCTTTATTAACACCCGCGAATGGCTTCTCATTACTCTTAGAAAGTTCAACTAGACAGAAGTCACAGAGTGAGTCCTGCACTGTCCAGTGTAGTGGCCACCGGCAATGTGTGGCTATAGGGTGCTTGATGTGTGGCAGGGTTTTAAACTGCATGTGGTTTTAACCGACTGAAGCAGTCATCACAGACATTTCCCTCACTGCAGGAAGCTGGTCAGAATGGT
Organism: Peromyscus maniculatus bairdii; assembly: GCF_049852395.1. Taxonomy (NCBI): domain Eukaryota; kingdom Metazoa; phylum Chordata; class Mammalia; order Rodentia; family Cricetidae; genus Peromyscus; species Peromyscus maniculatus. The sequence continues at coordinate 45,577,400 of NC_134862.1, read as the reverse complement.
GCTGCCTGTCTACCCACCAATGCCTACCGCCTCCTTGTCACTGACCTACGGGTTCCAAGGGTATGCCAGACTCCGCTCGGCAGACCGCCGCCTCAGTGCTCCAGGTCTCAGTCTGCTGGCATTCTCTGTCCTGGTGGCTCCAGTCGCCTCTTGGTATTCTCTCTCACTGCTCATGTTTCCCACGTGGTACCTAATATAATTTGCAGTCATTTTGCTAGCTCATTTAATAGTTTGTCCTTGTGCATCCTTTAGGAGGTAAGCCCTGTGGGACACAGGCTGGGTGTTTCTTATTGTGTAAGTTCCAGGGACTGGTGTGGCCTCGAGCTCACTTCGGACTCAATCCACTTAAGTGGCTGACTGAGGATGCTCCATGCAGAGGGAACATGTGAAGGCATGGGAGCAGGCATCAGCACAGGGGTGGGGAAGCCACGGAGGGCTAGAAGAGAAATGGAGGGTAAGGAAGGGGACACATGTAGATTGGGAGGAGGGGATGTGGACGTCTCAGGGAGGCTGAGTCCTGAGTCGGGCAGCCCTGAGAAGTCTGCTATATGGCTGAAAAGGCTTGACAACAGGGCCAGCCCCATGTCCACTGTCCTGGACATGGGACACATGCAGAGAGGTGGGCTAAATAAGGAGGGACCATCCTGACAAACACAGGAGCCCAGAAGTATCCCATCTTTCAAAACCCTGGGGACTCTATATCAGCTTGGGGTACAGGTGCAGATGGTCCACTCATCTAGTAGGGCTGAATCTCAGCAAGAAGAATCTGCAGCCCTATTGGAAGGAACAAGAGCCCAAGAGACCTCTGAGCCTTCTCTGGGCCTTCCTCCATTGGCGGGGCTTCCCCACCATGCAGTAAATAGTTGCTCAGTAAACAATGGTTGAATAAACAAATCCACCTTCCACCAAGACCACAAGATATTCTCTCCTCTCATGAAGACTGGGAGGGAGTCTTGAGTGCTGAGTGAGATCTGGGTCAATTAAACGCTGTAGGCAAGAGGCAGACAAAATTAGAGGTCCATTCTTACTCATTCCTTTCAGTGTCTTTGAGGATGCAATGCTGCTTGTATTGTTTCATAATTAGGTCAAAATAAATTTCTTCTAGGAAGCTTTCCCCAGACCATTCCTTTAGCTTCCAAACTCAAACCAACCCATCAAAATTCTCCCCCTGTCTAATTGCATGTTCAACAGTCTCCTGAAAGCACGGCCATAGAGCTCCACTTGGGCAGCAGCACCTCGGCCACATTCTGCACCTGAGAAGGACTCCCTTCTCTTCCGACTAATTTCTGAAACAGGATCCTCCATGGGGTGGGACAGGAGGGAGAGAGACAGTGGAAACACAGGATTATTCCCCTTCATCTGGTCCTGCAGGGGTGACTTCGCTGTTCTTTCTCCCCTTCTCATAGCTCACAGGTTCCTGGCTCTGCCATTGGCTTAGCTTCAAAGTGTGTTTTCTCACGTGAAGAATAACAGCTCTCAGGATGGTTTGGGGGATGGGGGACCAGATAAAGAATACACACAATGTAGACCAATGTAGACCTGCTGTGACCCACAGCAGTGCCTGAGAGGGGCTTGATAAAGAGATGGCAAGGAAAGCCGAGCGTTGCCACACTCTGGATCCAGCTGTTTGTGCTTGGCCTCACCTCTGCCAATTACTAACCAGATAACCGTACAGTGCCTCAGTTTCCTCATCCAAAAAAGCGAAGTGATGGTGCCAGCACCAGGTTCACAGGACCATTCTCAGGATGGGAAGGGCTTGATCTGTAGGCAGTACCTGTAGCAGCATATTAAATGCTGCCCATCGCTATCGGTGCAGTAAAAGTGACGTCAGGATCCAAATCATACCTCGGCAGCAAGACAAATTGAACTTTACACCTGGAAAAAGTTTTAAAGATCATCAGTTTGGATGTCCATGAACTTGATTTTCATAAGAATATTCCAATCACCCACTTCAAGGTCCTGTGCATTATAGAAGATAGCAAAATTATCACTATTTAAAGTCTCAAGGTTTAGTATGGCTAACACATTTGGTCTCCGATAGTTGAATGGATGATATAATAAAGCTGCATTTTTATAAGCTGTCCCTGTGTACTTTGTTGTATACTTGGGCCCTTAGGTGACCAATGTGTGCAGCATTAAATGCCCATTTTATAGGGCTTTTCTAAAAGAGGCTGGTAGTGTGAAGGAACAAGCAATGGGCCAGAAGCCACCAGGCCTGGGTAGAAGAGAGGTTTTGTCGCTTACTCACTGGGGCACTAGGAGCAGGCTGCCTCTCTTCCTATCATTACAGTATGTAGCTGGTCGGGGTGATGTACATGGCAGTCTGTGCTGGATGGAAAATTAACCAAGGGAGTGATGGCGAAGGATTGAGATGTTTAACTTTAATATCTAATGATGGTATGTTTTGGGGCACGTCTCTTAAGGTTTCTTCCTTCCTTCCTTCCTTCCTTCCTTCCTTCCTTCCTTCCTTCCTTCCTTCTTTTCTTTCTTTCTTTCTTTTTTTAAACACAACCCTCGCTGGGCGGTGGTGGTGCACACCTTTAATCCTAGCACTCGGGAGGCAGAGGCAGGCGGATCTCTGTGAGTTCAAGGCCAGCCTGGTCTACAGAGAGAGATCCAGGACAGGCACCAGAGCTACACAGAGAAACCCTGTCTTGAAAAACCAACCAACCAACCAAAAACAAAAACAAAAAACCCCACAACTCTCAAATAGAAAACTGTTTCCAGAGGAAGCCATAATCTGCTTCATAATAATCTGCTGTGCAGGTGGCTCCCATGAGTGCCCTCTGGGGAACAGCTGAGCTGTCTGTATGTAACACCCACTTCTCTGGAAGAGAGGTGATGACCTGCAAGGTCACAGTCAGCCTCCTTGGCCATTCCTTGATGCATAAGTAGCAAGCAGTCTTACTTTGTGATTGCCCCTTCCTCTGCAGATTAAAGGAGTGAAAGGGACTTTCGTGGGCTAGGAGCCACAGCTATACCCGAAAGCGAGCCCCAAAGCAGTCACAGCTACGGAGACCCCTAAACCTAAGCTGACCAAATTGCACTGCTACATTCTTCAGCGGTGGATGTCCAGAACCAGAAACCTGAGTCATCAAGAAGTGCGTAAAATACTTCCAGTATCGCTTGCTTCCGTGGGGAAGGCTGGGTGTGAAGCCTTTTAGGAAGATTGTCATCAAAGAGCTTTTACGGGTACTCAGCTGCTGGTGCGCACCAAACTCCCTGCTGTGGGCTCCCTCCATAGGATGCCGCCACATGCTCGAAACATCCCCATGAACGTTCCAAGGTTGTTCGTACACAGAGGAGAATACACACAGTCCTTGGGTAGTTGGGAGTTTTAGAGATGAGGCAGCTTCCAGTTTTTCAGTAAGGGTCTGAGCAGGTTTCAAGTTAGAGTTTATCTTAACTTTGCTTGAGTGCCTATTGGATGCCAGGCATTGTTGTAGGGGTAGTCTAAGGCATTCCAGAGGAGATCCGCTGTTGACACGGTTTCTCTGGTGGGTAGACCCACAAGGGACAGCGGTGATGTTTTGCGGGGGGGGGGGGGGGTGTTTTGATTTCTAAGTCTCGCTTTGCTCCTGCCCGGATTTCACTCCCTTCAAGCTGAAGGCTTCCTCAGTGTGGAAGGGGTTTGTTCCTGTAAGACTGAGCGGGCCAGGGGCTGTGTTTCTACCATCAGCCTGGGCGCCCCCATGGGACAGGGCTGGTCTCTGCCTTGACCCCAGTGCTGGAGGAGCGCGTCGCTCTAGGGGGCAAGAAGGGGAGCTGAGCCAAAGTTCCCTTTTCCTCGACAGAGGTCCCCCTCGGTCCTGAGCTGAGCACACACTTTCTCCAGGAGCCAGTAGGAGCAGAGCCGAGGGGCGTCTCCCCTGGACCTCAAGGGAGGGGGAGAGGAAGGACGAGGCTGAGAGCTTTGCACACCGGGCACTCCCCCTCCCCGCACCCCCCTCCAACACACACCCCAGCGCCCTCCCCGCAGAGGTAGTGCCCTGCAGCTTGCGTCTGAGTGGCGGGCCGGCGGAGTGGGTGGCGCAGGGCAGGGGTGGTATATCCTGTCTGACGGAGGGCGGGCCCCGCCAGTGCCTGCCGAGGGACGAGCCGGGGCGGAGGCGCCAGGAGCAGCAGCCGGGAGCCTCAGGCGGACCAGCGCTCTATGGCCATAGGGAGCCGCTGAGAGGAGAACACGCGCCCGCACCCCGCTGCACCGCACCCTGCGCCTCTCGGCTCCCCCGGCCCGTGCCCCCCAACCCCACCCCACTGCCACCATGAACCACTCCCCACTCAAGACCGCGCTGGCGTACGAATGCTTCCAGGACCAGGACAACTCCACGCTGGCTTTGCCCTCCGACCAAAAGATGAAGACCGGCACGTCGGGCAGGCAGCGTGTGCAGGAGCAGGTGATGATGACCGTCAAAAGGCAGAAGTCCAAGTCTTCGCAGTCGTCCACCCTGAGCCACTCCAACCGAGGTAAAGGCACGCGGTGGCGTCCGTGGGACCTGCGTCCCTCCCGACGACGCGCTCCTGTCTGCGGGTGGGGACTGAGCGTCAGTCCGCCCCGACGGGGTGTGCGAGGAGTGACCACAGCCCAGCTCTCAGGCCATGGCCACACGGTGGACTCGCTCACCTATGGCTAGCCTGCGGCTGGAGGTCGAGCTCGCTGTGGGGTCAGGATGGGTAGCTCACTGGGAGGCACGGCTTGGAGTGGATCCACCCTGTGGGTCAGGAGCTCCTATGGGTGAGGAGTGCGCTGTCGGTCAAGATGGGTAGCTCACTGGGGGACGCGTCTGGGTGGGAGTCCTGGGAGTACGCGAGATCGCGAGATCGGAATCCGGAGGGCTCTCTTTTCCTAATCCTGCTCCGGGGTACCAGCCTCCCATTATCTTGAAGTGTCTGTCCTGAAGTCCCAGACCCAGCGCTCTCACCTACCTCGCGCCCACCTTCCCGCATCTACCTCCCCCCGCACCACCACCACCCGGCTTTTTAAGCCTCCAGCTTGCACCCAGGCTCAGAGGGATAACATTCCTGGTGGAGGTGGTGTGTGGAGCGGGGAAGAGAGTGACTGAATTATTGTGATCGAGTCTGAGTTCAGGAGAGGCATTGTGGGATGGGGAGGTAGTCAGGACTCCATCTTCCCCCACCCCTAACTAGTACCCGCCACTTTACCTGGAGTCTCAAATCAAACTGGGAAGATGCAATGTGACTAGAAGGCCGTCAGGGAAGGAGGGCCAGGAGCCTGCCTTCTTTCTCTAATAGCTAATGCTGAGCCCCCTTCTCCTGACCCAGCTTAAGTAGAAAACAGTGTCAAAGCGGAGATGAGAGAGAGAGAGAGGGGGAGAGAGAGAGAGAGAGAGAGAGAGAGAGAGAGAGAGAGAGAGAGAGAGAGAGAGAGAGAGAGAGAGAGAGAGAGAGAGTATGTGTGTGTGTTGTGGGGGGCCGGGGATGAGTCCACTTCACCAGTTTGGGCTTCCAGTCCTGTCCTCACCCCAGGAGCTGTGAGTGACAAGGCCCTCGATTGGGGGGGGGGGGATCCCTGAAGCTGAAGATGATGAGTACACCGGACATGCTGTTAAAGTGGAAATTTTAGAGTAAAACTTCCATGCGAAGGATTCCCAGTGAGAAATACGCCACCAACCTTTGGTTATCAAACATCATCAGAAAAACTCGAACATGTTTGCTTTATTTTTAGTGTTTAGCCAAACTGAGCAAAATGCTAAGGAGAGGGCACACGGTGAGCCAGTCCAGATCAAGCAGGGCACGCTTATTAGAGACCGAGGAGACAGTGGCGGGGGGCGAGGGGGAGACTAAGGAAATAGGCCTGCCAGTTCTCCAGAGTGCCCAAGGCCCATGCTCTCTGCCCGGGGCATGTGTTCCCCTTCCCCTCTGCTCCCCGGTGACCCCTGGGCAGCGCTAGGGAGAGAAAATGGCTGTCGGCTGACTCTGCCATTTCCCACACCGAAAGGCTTTGCTGTTGGCCGTGCCCTTTGCCCTGTCTGGGCTCCTGGCTCCTCTCCTACCAGAGGTGGCTCCCCGCCTTTTATGTAGTGTCTTTGTCACTGCTCACTAGCTTCATTTGAAAGCAGGTTTGGGAGGACAAAGGGCCTCGCCACAGCCCAGGGCACAGCTTGAGGCCACCCACTCTTCTATGGTTCACACTTGACCTTGTCCCCTTCCACCCTTATCCTACCAGCCTCGGCTCCTGGCTCACACTGGGTCCCTGGGCCCCCCTCATCCCTTCTCCCTGCTTATCAGGATGTTTCCTGACATCCGTCATCTCAGAACGCTGCTTCTATCTAGCTTGGTCTTTGTGGGTAACCCTCTGAGGGTGTCTCTCCCAAAGGTCCCCGAAGGGGATTCAGCCAGGTGAGGGCTTAGGGCTGACCCTGGTGCCTCCTGCTGCACACTTGTCCAGAAACTCTCCTGAGACTGGCCCTGTAGGTGTGTCTCCCTAACCTCAGCCTCTGGGGAGGTTCCCAAAGGGGGCCAGTTCTCCCAGCTGGAATAGGCGGTCGGGGCACTCGGGATCTGGTGTGTCTGGTTTATCTGGCTTTGTTTTCGTCAGATTTCTCCGTGCTCTTCATCGGAAAACGCCCAAGCATTCTGTATTTGCTTCACGGCCACGCTGCTCTCTCTTTCTCCTGGTGATTTCCATGCCAGGAGCCCTGCTTTGCATCCTGGCAGAGACCAGTTGGCAGCTACGGAAGTCATCTGCCCCTGGACACTTGACTTCTCACACGGTCTTCTCCTGGCACAAAGCCATTGGTTTCCATGGGTCTTGAGCTCCTGGCCTCAAATGCAGGGCCTCTCTGGTTAGAACCCAGCTCTAAAGAAGGCTGGCCCCACCCAAAGGGTTGCTTGGAAGAAGGGCTCCGGGTGCCCCTGGTGAACAGTCAGAACATTTACCCACTACCCTGGTGGTTAGAAAAGGCTTTTCCTTTTTCCTCAGACCCTTGTCCACCAGGTCTATCCTTGTCAACTCGCTCTTTTTAGGATGGGGCATTGAGCTGTTGGGGGCGCTGGAGAAGGGATCTGGCACCATAAAAGGCACATCTCTACCTATTCCCTCCTTATTCGCGGTAGACCAGATTCCTCAGCTTGGTCATGAAGTCCCCAAGAGGGTTGAAGACCATGCAGAGGAAGGTGGCTGTCTACTAGTTGGAACTGGCCATGAAGTTGCTCCCCTGTGTTCTCAGGGTGTCTCTTTGTGTGTCAGGGTGTTAGGTATTTTTCTTCCTGACTGTGTGGGAAATAAGAGGCACATGGTGGGGGTGGGGTGGGGTTGTCAAATTTGCTCAGCAAGAGATCTTTGCTAGGGACTGTTGATGTCCCTAAGGGTGGGGAAGTCCCTCTGGCTGTTATTGATCTGTCCTATGAGGGTGAGGGGCTGACAATGAGTTACACCTTTCAGACTTGTACAACTCATTTGGAATCTTTTCCAATAGCTTACCCATGATCTCATTTGATTCAAACACAACACCCGCCACCAGGACATACAGGTGGCCCGCAAAGTTCCATGAAGGGGACCCCCTTCTTTCTACTGCTTCTTCCAAGGAATCCAGCACGACCAGCATTTGAACTGCATGATGTTGCCTACTTAACTACCTGTGATTCTAAATTCCCAACTCGGGCCAGAAGTTCTCCCTTCTCGAAAGCGGCGCTTCCCACTAAAACACACAGTCTTTATTCCCCTGTGCTCAGAGGCTGGAGTTTGCCTAGACTGGTGGAGGTGTCTGCTCACCTTCCAAGTTTCCCGCCTGTTCAGGCTCCGCAGCCTCATGCCAGCTCCTCCATGCTATGAAAGGGCAGCCTAGGGCGGCCCTGCCTTTGGTGACTTACGTGTTTGCATTTGTCTGTGTCTCAGCATGAACCCCTGCCCGAGGAAGGTTCTTTTCATTCCACTCCTGAGAGTTGCCCTTTCCTGGCCACGGACCGTGGGTAGACAGCACTGTGGGGTGGTTTTCTCGGGCGCCAAGCAGAGATGAGGGATGGTAAAGGGCTTTTGTGTTTAAGCTTGTTCCAGAGGCAAAACATACTAATTAAACTTCAAATGAACTAATTCTGTTTCTTTACCATTCTTGGCTTGAAGTTGGGGGTTTTAGCCAGTATTTCTGTTGACCTGTTACAACACATGCAAAAATGTGGAGTATCCCGGGGTGTTTTGAAGCAAACACTGTTTGTTTTCCTGGATCCCATCCTCTGCTAAGCTGCCCAAAGAGTTTGTCAAAATGCATTGGAGGGTAGAATGGGAGGAGCGGTCATCACAGTGCCCGGTAACCTGTGTGGTGGGCTGCCCTCCCAAACGGTAAATACTAATATGTCATTCAATCTAGGTTTAAAAATCTGAAAAGTGCTTCTGTGATGGGATATAACTTCTAGAAAGTATAAGAACATCTATGGCCAAACATAATAAAGTGGAAGGATGTCAGCTATCCTTATTTGACATTTTTTTGTAGGTTTGTGTTATATACATGTACACACATTCTTCACATGGATATACATGTTGTAGGCATACAGTTACTCTATGCACATGGATATATATAATTATATACACATGCTCCAATATACATGAATACACACACATATATGTACAGTGACATGCATACACAATGCACATATACGTATGCATACACATACAAACACCACACATGGACATACATTTGCACGCACACATTTAGTGCATGCATATATGTATACATGGATAGATTTTATATTATGAATATATTCCCACCCATGAACACACACATTTACCATATACATCTATTCACACAGGCACACACAGCACATCCTGTGCGTGCACATGTACAGATACACGCATAGCACATAGCCTAGGCATGCACACACACACGCCACACCTTGCAGCTTGTACTGTGGCAGGAATCCAGCTTGGCTATTACTAGTCTCTACCGAGCCCTCTTGGGCAAGTCACTGCCTTTCTCTGGGTCTCTGCAGCTGTTGGGAATTGGGTAAGATCATATCAAAAGTGCTTTGTGCCCTTTGGAACTAGATTTACAAGTCCCTCCCTTGGTCAAGACTTTGCCCAAACTGTCTGCAGACATGCTGACATGCTCTTCTCCCGGCTTCCCACTTGGTGCATCTCTAAGTAAATACCCCAGCCAGCATACAAAAGTAAAGTTCCCATCAGCTCATCTCAAGCTTGGCTGCAGCTTGGGATGACCTGGGAATTTTTAAAAACAAATCCTTAGGTCCTGCTGTCTGCGGCTCTGATTTAGTCAGTATAGAGGGTGGTATAGGAAGCGGTAACTTTAAAACCCTCAGCTGATTCTACTATGTAGCGAAGTCCAGACCAGCACAAGGAGTCCCAGCACCTGACATGCCACTCACTCTCTCTTGCTCCCCTGGTGGAGTGGTTCCTAGTGATGGGCTTTACTCCTGACCACAGCTGAGTTCCCTTGCCTACTTTAACCCACCATCCTGCTCATGCCAGATCTGCTTCCATAGAAAGCTCCACGCTCCACCCATGCTGTGGGTTCTGTTGTCGCCATACAGGTTCCATCAGAAAGAGCAGGCTCCAGCAGAGCTGGCCTTAACCGTTGCTCAGCAGAGCCTGCAGGAACCTTACGAGGCTGAGGAGAGGGTGCCTAATGAAGGCAGCATAACGTGTTTTGTCCTTTGTGTTGTGTGCATATGCCCAAGAAAGGCCAAGAACCACAACGGGGTGCTTGATGAGGTTGCATTGGACGGTTTGCTCTTCCTAGGAGCCTCAGCACACCAGAGCAGGAGAAGCAGTTGGCAGTGTTTCCTGTGGCCAGGCAGACGCTTAGGGAACAGGGTAGCCCAAGTCCTGCTGGGATACTTGACCATCCGTTCTCACAGTTCATTCCTCCCGGACTTTTGAATATCTTGTGAGGGGATAGTGTCGCACTTGTGCAGACACATGACTGCCTCATTTAAATGTGGGCACCATAGTTGAAGAGAGGTCAGGGGTGGAGGAGTAAGGACTTTTTAAATCTGAAAGACTATGGGCTTCTTTTTCAAGAACTTTATATTGAGGAATAGGTAAGTTTGATTCAGGTATAGAAGAAGCAAAATGAAAAACAACAACAACAACAAAAAAAAAAATCAGCCTTATGGGAGAGAGATACAGACTTCCAGAGAAGTTTCCCTCTGAAAAGTCCAGCTCATCAAAGTAGAGAGATTTAGGAGAGACGGGAAATAGAGGAGTTTCAGATGCTCCCTGCCCCCGAGGGTTGCCTGTTGTTCAGGGGGGAGGTCCTTTTTGATGTAGAAGCTAGACCGGGGCTGGAGGTGAGGTGAGTCTGGTCAGTACAAGGTCCCTTGCTTAGGGAGCTCTCAGTTTTCTTCTAGAAGAAGGGTATGCATAGGTGCGTACACACACACACACACACACACACACACACACACACACACATACACACACATACACACACACACACACACACACACATACACACACACACACACACACACACACACACACACACACACACACTCACACTCCAAGAAGCGCACCAGCCGGCACAGCTAGAGTAAGGGTAGCCATTGGACCCAGGGCTAACGCAATTGTGATGACGGTCTGGAGTACCAAAAGATGCGTGAGATCGCTGATAGCTGAGTTTCGAACAGGGTATTGATTGCAGAGAGGGCGTTGCTCAAGAATGCTTCGAGCGCAGTGTGTGTAACCTGTTTGAAAGCGTGGAAGTCGAAAAGAATGATTTGCCCCTCCTATGTGAACCGGCCTTTCAAAGATTTTGTAGCTGAGGAAGCTTGGGTTGCCCACACGACACAGGAATGCCAGCCAGTCTCATCTAAGGCACAGAAGAAAAGACGGACACAGTCTACTGTCCTCCTCAGTACAGCAGACTGACATGGTTTCACACAGTGAAATTCTACATTGGCACAGGCTGAGGCAAGCCGCTCACACTGACTGTGGAACAGGGAAATTCATCGATGTTCTAAGGTGTTGGGGTTCTGTGTGGAGGCAGATGTGTGTCCCGATGGTGATGCCCAGGTTGAGATGGCTGCCAGCTTCACTGAGAAGTCACCATCATTTTTGCTCATGGCAAATGCACCTCCGTAGGGACCAGTGGGAAGACAGAAACTCATCAGGAAGGGCAATAGGATTCTGAGGGGTGAGCTGGATGTTCGGATCCTCTCCCTTTACCCTCACCCCCAGGATAAAGAATCCTTCTCAAGGAGGTGGACTTGAGCCTCTGTAGCTCCATACATCCCCCTCTCTTATTCCAATTAACACTACCCTCCAAGAACCGTTGGGGTAGAGGAGGCCCTGGCTGATAGAATTCTAAGACTCTATTTGGCATTAAATGGAGGTGTTGAGCCCCTACAGACCAGAGTACTTTCCCCACAGGACTGGACAGGAAAGAAAAGTGGTACCAAAATGTCCAGCTCAAGCCCATTAGGCTTCCTAGGAGTAAGTTTTGTAGAAGTGGAGAGACCAGGTGCAGAGTGAGCTCTCAGGGTTACACTTATTGAGACGCTCCATGTGCTTGCTGTTGCACTTAGTTTTTAGAGGACCTGGCTAACCATCCAGACACCCTGGGGTCAGGAGAGAGGAAGTGGTTTCTGTGTGAGAACAGCTCACCTTCTCTCCCTGACTACGGCTAGACGTGATTCGGAATGTGTCACCTCTCTAGATTCCTCTCCACCTTCGCCATCCCTACAGCTATGCATCTGCCTTCTGCCAGAAAAGCTGTGCTGGCTGGCGTAATGGCCGCCTCACTCTCCCAGGGAGCCAAGCAGCTCCCTAATTGCAGATACGTTTTGGAGGATGCCTTCAGAAGTTGCCTGGAAGGAACCGACCCAGTGAGAATTACAGCTCAGAGCTGTTTTCACCTGAGTCACCGTGAGACATGGGGACTAGCTCTGGGAATTACAGAGTATCTCATCCCCTGCTTCCATCTGTTCATATGTCCATGTGTCTGTCCATGTCTGCCTCCATGGCACAGTTCCTTCTTCACCTGGAGAATGTGTAGGAGAGCAGCCAGCGGACTGCGGTGGCACTCGCCTTTAATCCCAGCACTCGGGAGGCAGAGCCAGGCAGATCTCTGTGAGTTCGAGGCCAGCCTGGTCTACAGAAGGAGATCCAGGACAGACACCAAAACTACACAGAGAAGATCTGTCTCGAAAAACAAGAGAGAGACAGAGAGAGACAGAGAGAGAGAGAGACAGAGAGAGAGAGAGACAGAGAGAGAGAGAGACAGACAGAGACAGAGAGAGAGAGAGACAGAGAGAGAGAGAAAAGCAGCCAGGCTGGTGAAGGGCATGGAAAGGGGAGATGCCTTATATGACCTGTGGGTGTCAGGTCATGATGGTAGATTCCCTCTCACGGGGGTGGAGGCCTGAGTGGGAGCCTCCAGGAGATGATTCTTAAAGTAGGAGGCCTCCCTGGGGCTTTGTTGAAGTATCTGTCACCACCCCAGAGTTTCCATCTGGAAGTAGCTGGCTGACCCATACCTGCCCTTTGCAAAGAAATGCCTGCTCAAGAGATGTGAGCCAAGCAGACACTGGCCTGCCAAGCTTTGGAAGAGATGACGGACATGGGCTGGATCAAGGCGGGTGAGACCTGGAGGACAGCTCCTTGGAGTCCTGATGGTGTCTGTGCCTGGCTGTGGCCCCTTCTCTGGTGACCGAGGCCACAGGATTCTTCCTGTTCCTTATGAAAACACAGTCTGTCCAGAGGAGCAGCTGCAGTTTGGACAGACAGGGTCAGGAGCAAACTTACTGTACCTGTCAGAGGCTCTGTGGACCAGGCAGAATCCTAGGACTTTGTTTTTAGGGGAAGGCCTGCACCTGGGCCCTATGGGGTGGGATTCTGGGGCTCTATGGATGGAACAGGCCCCTGGAACGACCCCGAGGCAGGAGGCAGAGGGGGTGGGGTCAGTCTCAGTTGTCTGCCCCTCTTCCTTGAAAGCTGAACCTTATCTTAGAGAAGCTTCCCGGGATGCCATCAGGCACATGCCACTATAGCCACAGCACTCTGGGAGTGTATGGACCGTTTAGGATGCAGAGAAACTGCTTTTATTTTATTTTATTTTATTCATTTATTTATTTAGTATTCTGCCAGTACACAAGAAGAGGGCACCAGATCTTATTATAGATGGTTGTGAGTCACCATGTAGTTGCTGGCAATTGAACTCAGGACCTCTGGAAGAGCAGCCAGTGCTCTTAACCTCTGAGCCATCTCTCCAGCCTGAGAGAAACTGCTTTTTACAGAAAAAGAAGCTGAGGAGGCCCAGGGAGAGCTTGTGGGCCAGGCCAGGACCAATTCCAACCGTTAGGCTTCTGGAGAAAACTACGACTGTCACAGCTAATATCCCGAAGTCCCGCCCATCCTCCAAGATCAGGAATGGGAATCAAGGGAAATGCCCTTTGTCGTGGGTCTGGCGCTGGACAGAGGAGATGGCCCTAAGCAGGATGCCGGCCTGGTTCTGAAGTGCCGATCTTGTTCTTGTTCCCAATTCAGACAATTTGGTTCCTAGGAAATGACCTAGAGCCGGTGGGTGTGGCAGAAGTGTAAGGGCTAATGGATTCAAGGGAGATCAAGGTCCAGCCCCCCTCCTCCTCAGACAGGATTTCTGATGGGGGATTCCAAGCATCACTTTAGAGGAAAGGCGTGCGCATCCCTTAGAGGATACTTTTGATGAGAGTAAGGAAGACTTGCTATGGACGTGCAGGCCAGAGAACCATGGCTTATCTTTCACAGAGTTCTCAATGTAGCCGAGGAAATACGGACACCGGGTAGCACATGACTTGGGGTACAAGAGCAGGGTATAGCAGACACTAGAGAGACTGCTTTTGAGCGGGGGGCTGGTTAGTAAGGGGTTCCTGAAGGAGATGAAGTCTCCAGCCTCGCTTTGAAAGATGGATGGACAGTGATGGCTATAGCCCGGGAGAGAACACGGATTCAGCGCGCGCAGGGGAGGCGGGGAGGGGAGAATATGTCACTGAGAGCCATGTTTCCTGACATTGGGACCTCCAACAGACCAACTTGCTCAACGTTGGGGCTGTATGGTAGGCCTCCCGACTCCCTGCCGTTCTGTGAAGGGAAGAAGGAAGGTGGGTCCCTGCCACGAACCTCAAATCCAGCCTGCTTTTTGTGATTCAAAGCCACTTTGCCGCTAATAACCCTAATGACACCGTGTCCTCCCGCATAGCCTGTCATTTGTGGGTCTCGAAGCACTGTGAAGGCATTAATTAATCCTCACTGGGCCTTTGAGGTTGATTATTGCTCCCCCTTTACCAGCGGGAGGACCTCAGAGAAGGAAGGGGCAGGTTACCTGATCACCCGTGGGGGCTGGGCTCAGGCTGGCATTCGCAGTCCGGGCAGAAGCGGACTCTAAGCAGGTGTGCACTGCTGCGTGGCTCTGACCTTGAACCTCTGGACCTGGAATGTCGAGATCCTGCCTTCCTTCCCCATGCATCTTTGTAGAGCATGGACTCATGATTCCCTGTGTTGGAACTGCTGTTCTCCAAGGCGCTCCAGGCCAGCTCCTGACCTGTAGGTGTCAATTTCTTCCAAGGGGTCTCAAGAGCTGTCCTTGTGGCAGTCTGGTGGCTCTTTGCTGGCCCCTGGCTATGGAGGATGTGAGGATGGGCATGGCTGGTAGATGGCACCCTTCCCCAGGAACTCGGACTGCTTCCCTCCATGGAGGTGGTGGACCTGGATGCGGATGATACAGCGGGCGCAGGGATGGGTGAAGATGATGGTCATCCCTGCCCTAACCTCCCTGCTCTTCCCTCCAGGTTCCATGTATGATGGGCTGGCCGACAATTACAACAACTACGGGACCACGAGCAGAAGCAGCTACTTCTCCAAGTTCCAGGCAGGGAATGGCTCCTGGGGCTATCCGGTAAGGAACTGCTTCCGTTCAGAAAGACCTAGAACGTCTGCGGACGTGGTCTGGGATTCCCGATGCAGAAAGCTTTCGCTGGTTGCTCAAAAAGAGAAATGCAGACTTCAGCCAGTAAGTGAGGACTTCAGGTCCAATGAGGGCTGTTTGCTTGGCCATCGCCTCCCAGGGAACTCTGTGCAGTCTCCTTCCATGCTGATTGGGGATTTCTGGGTCTCTCAAGCAGTTTACAAGTCTGTTTCCCAATTTTTCTAATTTTGACCAAGGGGATATGAGAAGTCTGAATTCTGGAGGTCCTTTGTGGACAGGTTTTTAGGGAAGTCCTGAAGTAGTCTCTCTCTTCGTGTGTACTGTTGGTCAAAAAAGGACCCAGAAGGTACCTCTGAGACCAGGAGATCTTGTCCATTGCAGCAGCGTCTGTAAAGGCTGCCTTGGCTTGGAGAAGAGCTTTGCTTGAGTTTACTAATCAGAGAAATATGAGTTCAAATTCAAGCCCTGCCACTCACTGAGCATGTGTCTTTGGGTTTCAACTTCTGGGCCTCAAGTTCCTCACAAGTAAAGTGACTGTAACAAAGTCTTCTTGGGTTATTGTCAAGATTGGATGAACTAATACGTATAGAAAGGAGATACAATTTGTAAGGTTTTTTTTTTTTAAAAAAATTAATGTGGGTAGAGATAATTCTAGATCCTTCAATCCGGGTTCTGGCTCCGTCTTTCTCGACGCCCTCCACCCACCTGCCCATTTCCTGAACAGAGACCCATGGAGCTGAGCTTTCTATGAAGCATTGTGGCGGGCGCTCTGGATAAATATGAATCAGCACGTGTTTCATCCTATTCTAGAACCGGGGCCACTGGGCTGCATGGCACTCAGGGGTTCCCAGACTCCTCAAATTCCATGAGTTCTGTTTACTTTTGCTAATTCCAACATTAACCTGCGTTGTTCTTGGAAATTCTTATGTGAGGCTCAGGGATAAAAGATGCAAAGCTGAGGCTGGGTCTTCTTGGGGTCCCAGGATCAGCAGCATTTTATTTTGAACAAATGATCACAGATGTCA
Source organism: Peromyscus maniculatus bairdii (assembly GCF_049852395.1). Lineage (NCBI taxonomy): Eukaryota > Metazoa > Chordata > Mammalia > Rodentia > Cricetidae > Peromyscus > Peromyscus maniculatus. The sequence continues at coordinate 45,561,499 of NC_134862.1, read as the reverse complement.
CTCCAAGTTGCTGAAGATCCTGGAGTCCTGTGTAAAGAAGAGTGTGGGGGGGGGTTGTGAATTCAATGTTCTTTCACTGTGGCTTGATTTCCCTTCTCCATCAGTTTTGTTGGGGCTGACTGTGGAGGATGTATCTTCCATACTTGTTACACTCTGGAGACTAAAGAAAAGAAAGAACTCAGTCTGCTACAAATTCATTTCTGATTCCTTCTTTGTGAGGGGGAGCATTTATATCCATTGTCACCCTCAGTACAACCTAAATTTAGTTGATCAAACCAAATAAGTTTGCAGAGCACTTATAGATGTGAGATGGCTTTAATACAAAAGATGATGTCCACATAGATTCAGAAAACACCTTAGTAATGCAGAGTAAAGGGATTAGCTAAAAAAACCCAAACGGCTGATAACTGGACCTACTGATCCAAGCTAATAATGCTGACATGGTCATGGTCATGCTAACAATGCACATGTTCCGAGTTACCAGGCTGGAGCTTAGAGGTTTCTGAGCTGTTTCTCCTCTCTCCTATGACTCTAGATAAACCATTCTGGTCATCAGTTTTCTCCTCCGTGAAATGAGACTGATGGTACCAGTTCTTCTGCCTCGTTCACATGTTGCTCTCATGCTACATTAACTGTGTTATCAAATGGAGAGCGTAACCATGGAAATGTGGGAGGAGGTGTTTCTAAAATACCTCCTATGGCCTGTGCCTTTCTGACATTTTCTTCTAGATAATTAATCCTGAGTTGTCTCGTTTGCCTTTTAGTGCTCCCAGACAGCCCCCACACCTCCCTGTGCCCATTTTCTGACAACCACTGAAAATCCTTTTCCTTCCCCGCGCCCTAAGGCCCATCCCTCTTCACTCCTTTGCTGGCAACCCTGCAGACATGACTCATGACAGGGCAGCTGCCGGGGCTTGTCCCGTCTCCTCTCAGTTCAGGAGAGGCTATGGGAACAGGGAAGAGCTGAGCACACACGAGGATTTGGCGGAGGGAGGGAGGGAGGGGGGCTGAGGAGAGAGGAAGTAGAATAATTGATATTGAAGCCAGACATATAATCAGCTGAGCACTGAGAAAAAAAAGACCAAGTGGGGTCCAGATTTGGAGAGGGAGAGAGTGGGAGAAACCGTAACAATGATCCGTGGTGTGAGATAACCCCATGCCTGTGGGATTTTCCCAGGGTTGGTACAACTAGCATGGAATGTTGCACTTCCCACCCTCTGGTGAAACCAATATGGCAGCCCAAGGGAGGGCATACAGGGAGGAGGGTGTGGTTCATCGGCACAGGCACCGTCGGGAGTTTCTGAGAGCTGGTGAAGGACCATTCCCTACAGACACATCCAATCAGTCAGCCGGCTGGCACTGAGCAAATGCTGGGCTTGGCATCATGTGATGCACACTATGGCTGAAATGGCAAAGACTTGCTTTGTCCTCAGTGAACTGCTAGTCCAGGTGGGAGAAGCAAAGACCAACAGAAACAGAATAGATCATCATTTCTGTCCTGGAGAATTACACCAACACCCTGCTCAAATGTTTCTAGAACCTGTAAGCGTTTTTAGAAGGAGCTATTTCCAGTGTGTTTTAGAAGCCACGTAGGTACCAGTGACTTCTTTATTAAGATGATCTCTGTCAGATTAGAAGCAGTACAGCCCACTTGGAGCACTTCATTCCTTGGGTTTGATTCTGGTTCCAAATATCACACCATTCTCAAATTCCAAAGCTTTATCACTAGTGAGTAAACATTTTCTTTAAATGTAGAGGGATTCTATAGGCGATCCTAAAAGAAAAGCCTAACATTATTTTAAAATCAGTAGTGTTACTTCATATTCTGAATCATCGACAGCCTTCTAATTTAAAAAAATCTTTTTTATTTCATCTATGACCAAATATATTACAAATTTTAGAAAACTGAATAAAAAGAGTCCTATAATGAAGCTGAAAATGAAGTGATTCTGACCTACAAGAAGCATCCTACGAGGGGCTTAAAGAAAAGACTGGTCCAAAGAAAACCATTTGCCTCAGAGTTCCCCTCCTGACTGTGGGTCGCTGCAGCCTCCTCCTTCACAGACAGGCATTTGCCCAAGAGTCCCCCCGGCCTCCGGAAGAGGGAGGAATCTGTGCAATGAGGCAGAGTGTCCCCACACCTGACACCTCAGGTGGACTGATGCTGTCCCAGTTCTCAGAGTCAGAGCAGAGGGCTTTGCATTTTACAGATGAGGAAACTCAGGCCCAGGGACAATAAATGACTCAGAGGAGGCCACACAGATGTTTACTAGTATGGCAGCCTAGATCCCTGACCTACTGCCTGCTAACCTGGGAGCTCCGCTCTCCTTATTCTAGGTGCTTCTACTTTGTGTGGTGATCATCGTATCGGTCTCCATAAACCACTGTGTGTCGACATGGCAGCTGTGTTTGAGGAACTCACAAGAGATCCACAAATCCAAATCTTTTCATTCCTCTCTTACCCTGCCCTCCAGCCAAAGCTTGAGAGAGTCTAATGCTAACAGGGGAAGGCGGGGAATGGTCATATTTTCTCTTCCTAGACTCAATCTTTGTTCATTTAGCAATAATTATTAATAGGGAGTGGTCATAGTAAACTTGTAGGGTAAAATACAACAAATAAATGGTTTGGTACATAATTATAATGAAAAAAATTAATATCAGTGATTCAAACACGGCTATGAGTGTCCTGTGTTCTCAGTTTGGTACGCTGTCATTCCTGACATTAAAACAAGTGTCCATAAGAGCTCCTCTGCCGGGCCATGGACCCAACGAGAATGATATCAGACTGCTGCTGTTTCTAGTTGGGAAATGGAGGCCTTTTGGTCCCTATTTGTTAGACAGATAATATAATGGGCCACTTGAACACCCTTGTCTGGGTCAGGTAGACCAGGGCGAAGGGACCAGAGCATAGAGGCCATTTGGAAAGCATGGCTATTGTATTCCAAAGCTGTAAACAGTCACTATCATATGGGTCTGTCCCAGATGCAGCTAGAGTTTTCCTATTTTTAAAGCAAGAAACACATCATGAGCATTGAGTTATTTTGAGAGTGTTCTTTGGATGTGGATTGAACGTGACCATCCTTCCCGGGATCTGATCTATAGAGGAGAGAAGTCATGTGGGTAATACCAGCCAGGAGTTCTGAAAGCAAGGCAAACCATGGTGTCTGCCATATTGAACCACACACATCCAGCTTGGCAGTCCTGAGGTGAGAATCTCTAGGAACATAAGGAGAGAGAAACCTGTCTTTGTCCTGGATCTTTCTCCTGGCTGCTTACCTAATTGATACATCAGTGTTTGATGTTCCCTTCATGACAGAATCTTGTGGACTATGCGCTAGAGACCCTTTGCACTGAAGAGAACCAAGCCTGTTCATTCTGGACCCAAAGCAACCTGTGGGGGACCCTGGTACTGATGGGAGGATGGCAGTTGTGTCCGGCTGCGGTGGGAAATAGAAAACCCCAGCACCATGCTGTCTGGGTTGAGGGTTCATCTTCTGTCAGAGTCACACTGTTGATTATGCAAAGGGCCGGGTTGTGGACCGCACACTGCAGAGAGGCTGCCAGAGTCACGTGGCATGGTCCTTTGTCCTGGGAGCCGTAAAAAGAGACTGCCCTTGCTAATCCATAGTTAACAGAGGCTGTGACCCAAGATAGCATGATGTAGGGGAACAAGCCCCAGGCTTGGCTCGGGACCTTCAGCCCACATTCTGCCTCTCCCCCTTCATTATTTGTGTGACTCCAGGCATGTCCTTAATCTACCCGAGCCTCCGTCTCTGAAATGGGGAAAATCTCTTTCTCAGTGTAGTAGGAGGACTGTGTATACAGCACACCTATATAGCCATGTGGAGCTTGGATTCTAGTCTCAAAGAGACTGCTACAAGGTGAGGGTCCTGAAGTGACATTTGTTTTTCAACACGGAATAAGAATCTTTGATTAACTCTTTGCCAAAGGCTAACATGGGGCTCCATGGGGCTTGAGAGCTCGCTTGTGACTGACTCTGAGCTACGGGGCTGAAGCCAAACTTGGGTGGCCCCTGGTTGGGGTTGGTGCAGATCCTCTAGCCCAGGGGCCCTGCTTCAACCCTCCAGCTGACTGAAGACTCTGTACCTTCCTGCTCTCATGTGACCATCTCTTCCCACCAGGGAAACGGAAGTTAGTGAGCTCTTGCAACAGCTACATGAGTAACTACCTTAAAGTTCAGACTCTCCACCCCTACCCCACCCCGCTCCCTCTCCCCAGCCCTGGGTGCCCCTTTCCAGGTGTGCAAGCTGGGATCTTTGGCAATGCCTGCTGGCTGGCCTCTGCCTTTTCCTGCAAAGTCCAGGTGAGGGAAGATAGAGTAGACGACTCTGGCTCTTGCTCCCAAGGAGGCATGGGTCCTGCTCTGTGAGGGAGCGATTGATGTATCTGCCAACTCAGTGTCCCTGCTGCCAGCTTGTGACTCACTCCCACCCAGCCTTGCGAGATAGGAGGGGTCCCACGAAGGCCCCAGGCTATCACCCAACAAGAAGAGGCAATGATCCTGCTTGCCACAGGACAGAATGTGCCTCAGAGAGAAAAAGGAGGTAAATGAGAGAGTCGACGGGCGACTTGGGAGGTGACCCTTCCCTGTAAATGCGGCGTGTCTCTGCCAACTAATTGCTGCTACGGGGATGCTCCTGGCACTTCAACTGTGGGACTTCACCTGTGACAAATGTCCACATCGAAAGAGTCCCTGCACGGGCACTCCCTGACAAGCCATAGTCCATCAGAGTGGCTCTCCTTGTACCTGAGACCTCTCTAGGTTGGACAGCTTCCTTTTTATGCTTCTCCCTTCATAGCTGACTTAGCTTTCCCGAGTAGCTTGAGGCTATACTTCCCAGCTAAGGACCTCTGAAGTCTAACATCCATAGCCCGAATCCTTCTTTGGGGAGGAGAAGTGGAGGATGCACGCTATGCAGGCCCCGTGGTCCTACAGAGGTAGGAGGACATGGTCATGGTATATACGTGTGAATGGCATCCCTGAGTACGAGCTTCAGATGGGGGACCCGAGAGGCCTCTAGGAGATGCGAAATGTTGAATTGTGTGACAAGAGAGGAGAGAGGGTGGAGAACAAGACCCTGGGGCTGGGGAATGAGATTACTGCTCTGGCTATTCCAAAAGAATGGACTTCACCACACCAGGCAGCAGCTTGTGTGTGGCCAGCCCCAGAGGTCTTACAACCTGCCCCCTCGCCCCGCCCCCGGCTTTCTGCAGCCAATCCCCGAGGACCAGAACTCACACTGCCCCTCAAAGTGAATTGAACATGTCAACCTACCTCCTCCTGGATCCTCTGGTCCCCATGAGAGGCTGCAGGAGAGGTGAGCAGTGCTTTGCTAGGGATGGAGAGGGCAGGCCGGTTGTAGAGCTAGCCCAGGACATGGCCAGCAGCCCAGGGCATGGCCAGCAGCAGGCCCTTCTTAGAAAGTCCCCAGAAGAGAATGTTACTGTCTCCTGGGACGACAGCAAAGCCAGTTTTAGCTTGAAGGATCAGCTGTGGCTGCTATGCAGTTCACGCAGAGCTCCAAAGCTAGTGGACAAACGGGAAGAACCAAGGCTTAGACTGATTCACCAGGCTCGAGTCCTTCCTTCCTGACTAGGGATTAGGAGGCGCTTAAGAAAGCTGTAGTCCCTGAGGATGGGATAAGGAGGAAGCTTCCAGAAGAGGTAGCCTTCCCCACCCTCACATCTTCTAAGTACAGTCTCCGAAACTTCAGAGGGAAGACATAAAGACTCCAGAGGAATTGGAAATATCTCCAGTTTTCTCCAGCAGTGACTAAAGGAACTGTGTTTGGGGCCCTTTGGGGAGCGGGAGGGGAGCTGACGAAAAGCCATCTGCTTAACCAGCGAGTCTTTAAGTCCTCACACTGTGGTTAAAGACAAAGAACAGACGAAACAACAGCCTGAGAAGGGACATAATTAAAAGCTAAATTCTACAGCGCATGCTGACTTCAACCTCCCTAGGCCTCAGTTTCCTGGTCTGTAAAGAAAAGCTGGGAGGGGTGGGGGGCTGGGCAGGGCAGGTGATTGCCAAGCCTTCCCAGCTGGAGTCACAGGGTTTGGGGATGTGGTCCTCAGGTTCTGGATTAAAACAAGCAGGAACATGTAGGGCTAGCTCACCCCTCCACATTCTCCGTCAACTCAGATCATGTGATAATCCCTGGGATTAGGGCTGGTTTTTTTTTTTAATTCACACAGAACATTCATTCGTTCATGTTTTCATTCCCTGACCCGATTCCTTGGGTGTCCGTGAGATGGGTGGATACCCAAGCACTTTTATTCTGATTTGATTTGCAGGAGAATTAAGTTGCAGAAAGGTGCAGGGGCTTGCTCATGACCTCACAGGTGGAGTTGGCAGAACTGAGTCTGGAGCCCAGTGGCCACGAAGGGGTGTGAAGAGTGAGGAGAGATGGGAGCCAGGAGGGGCAGGAAAAGACGGGTGGTATCTCTCCCCTGCCAGCCAGCCCTAAGCCAGGAAGTGGGGACCAGAAGAAGGGCCAGAGACGTGAAGTGGTAGAGGCATTTTCTGGTGCCTCTATTGGTGAGAATTTTCCTTTTGTCACTGAGCCCAGAGAGACAAATGCAGTAGCCTTTCCCAGGTGGGTGGAAGAGTGATCCCCACCCTTTGCTAGGGTGAGGCTCAGCTTTCTCCCCCAGGGCCCTGGCAAGTCTCTGCGAGGCCTGCCTGCCTACCTGCCCCAAGAGCGCAAACTCAGCTGAAAAACAAAATCAAATCTGGCTGTGGAGGGGCAGGGCGGGGAGGGGATGAGAAGAGACACAGGTGGGGAAAGAAGCAGCGTGGGGGCCCGCCCCTAAGCCCCCACCCTATGTCCCGGGGAGTGGCCTTGAAGGGGAGGAAGACTGGGCTGAGCCAGGTTGGCCAGAAGGCTATGACTTCAGCAAGGGCTGAATCGCCTGCCGAAAACCAAAAGCCTTCTGGAGCGGTCTGTGAGTGGAGAAACTGAGGCTGAGGAAAGGAAGCTGATTGCCCAAGCCTGCACACCTAGGCGGGGGTGGGGGTGGGGGGGTGGGGGGTGGGGTAGGGGTGGAAGAGGACTGAATCCAGGTCTCCCGATCTCGTGCTCAAAGTTCTCGGCCCCTGGGTGCCTTAGGCTTCTTTTTAGCCACCGTAACATCCCCCAAAACCTAGGTCGAGAGCACTCGAGTATCACAGTTTAACAAAATCATCATACCAACTATGACTTACTGTTCAAGGAATAACTTTTCAATTTCAGTGCATTTCCTTCGCAGAGAAACCACTAAGATCACTAAGTCAGATGATACAAACAGTATTCTTGGCTACTAAAGGAAGGCCCGCCATGACCCTGATAACCCAAATCAATGATGCGAAACAGAACAGCTCTTAGTGCTTGTGAGGTCCATTGGTTCCCCTGGAAGGGTTGAGCTGTTTTGTACAGAAGTGTTGGTGAGTAATGAAGACGCGCAGGGAGCCATACCTAGGCTCAGGGCCATCAGACTGGAAATACAAGCGTTTCTATGTGCTTCAGTGATGGCCACTGCCTGTGACCTAAGGTCCTCTCACAGCCACCAGTGGTGCCTGGCGAAAATATGTGAGGATTCTGAGTCATAAGACAGTCATGTGGGATGGTTTGTCCCACGCTGACTCCCACCCAGATCATGAAGAGAGCTCTGTGGGCCAAGGAGAAAAGCACCTTGTGGAGCTCCTGCCCCTCAATAAGGCCAGCAGCCCCATGCCTGGCCCAACACTTTTTGTGAGTGGAGTATGAAAAGAGGAAGTCTCTGACTTTAGTCTCTGTCAAGGGCCAGGCTCTGTGGAATGGAACCCCCCCTTTTGGGTTCAGGGACAACCCCCAACTTCTTCCACCTTCACCTCAAATGCTAATCACCTTTTTGGAGGTCCCACAGTGCTAGAGATAGAGTGGGAGTACTCAGGGAGAAGCCAATGACCCATACTTTCCTCTTAACCATCCTAGAGTCTTGGAGCAGAAATCCACCCAAATCCAACGAAGTCCAGCAATAGTTGGCTAACTCCAAAGGACCCCCCTGCCAACCTTAGCACAAGCTCCTGTGTTCCTCACCCAACTTATGTGACCCAGAAGTGCATCGGGAGCAAGATAAGGCTTGAGGGAACCAGCTCCTCCTCTCATCGTTCCGCTCATGTCCCTACACAGAACACACCAGCTCTAGCAATCACAAGGTCTCCGTTGTCCTGGTGTCCTTTGGCCCAGAGGGTCTTTTCAGCCCTGGCTTTGGGCAGTAGACTTGTGTGACACCAATGATCAGCTAAGTCCCTTGCTTCTTTTCCTTTTCTCCCTCCCCCACCCCACAGCACTGAAGATAGAACCCAAGGCCATGCACATGCTAGGCAAGCATTCTGCCCCTGAGTTTGCCGCTCCACAAGCTCTATGCTCTTCTTAAATATATTCACGATCTCTCAGGACCCATAAAAAGAGGAGAGGCCGGTACCTCCTAGGCCTAACTCGCTCAGAACCAGGCTCGCCCATGCCTAGAGACACCTTTGATGTTTCGGCAGGGGGCCACCTAGGATAGAAGCGCTTTGCCTTTAGCTCTTGTTGTTTCGTTTTGTTTTGATGAGCTGGGTTCTCACTAGGAAGCCTAGAATGGCCTGGAATCCATGGTTCTCTTGGTTCAGCATCTGGAGTGCTAGGATTATAGTCACGTGCCACCATATCCAGTACCCTTAGCCGCGTACGCCTTGTTCCGTCGTTACCAGACTCTATTAGTTGATGGCTGGTGACTGGAGGACAAAGTTGGAGAGGAGACCAAAGATCTGATTCACTATCTACCACATCTTAGCCAAATGGCCTCAGACAAGATCAAGGAACTTCTCAAAGATTGTCCTTACATAAGACTACCCCTGGAAAAATGTGTGTTCCTCAAGTGAGTAGGGGGCACGTGTATAGGATGGGTACGTGCTTGGGCACATGTGGATACAAATAAATATCTAGATGTAGATGCTTGCATGTACATATGTGCATATACATACATATGTTTGTCTTCCAAACAGGTGATCTTCTACCCAAACATCAGGGAGGGGATAAGGGGTGGCCACATGCATTCATATGAGGTTCTTGATCCTCTAATCAGCAGGAATGGATTCGGGTCTTCCGGGAGCTCTTTAGGGCCAGGAAGGAGGTGCATCTTCTAAAAGTCTTTGGCTCTCTTCTAACACTGAGAAGTACGCACAGGCTCAGGGCTCATAGGAGTTCTGGGGCTATTCAGCCTCCCGGCTGACGTTCCAGGACAGGGTGGGGACATTGGCTGTGAGAGATCTTGACTTAAACCATCCTGCTGGGAAGCAGTCCACACTCCAGTGCCCCCTGACTCCTCCCTCCCTGGATTGACCCATCCCTGGGACAGCTGAGTCGGCCTCTGAGTTCAAAATCCAGAATCCATGACACTGCAATGCAGAATAACTTAGACTCCAACTTATCTGAGTTCGTGGGAGAAAGACAGCCAAGGGCCCGGGCTCTATTGCCACCTGCATATGAGAGGGCCGTGTGTCAACCACCAGCTCAGACTTCCCTTCTAGAAGGAAACATGGGGGACTTTGCAGTTGAGAGCACTTGCTACTCTTCCAGAGGACTGATGCTTGATTTCCAGCCCTCATGTCACACACGGCTCCTACCCCTCTGTAACTCTAGTTCCAGGGGATCGATCACCTCTGTCCTCAGTGGGCACCTGTTCTAACAGGCACCTACCCATGGGCAGACACACACTCCTATACACAGTGAACAATCCTTTTCTTTTCATCTTTAAAAAGAAGCATGCCTAGGAAACCTCGTGCCCTTGTGGCCAAGTTCGTACTGGCAGCGTTAGGAACTCGAACAACTCTACTTCTGGAGCAGTGTGCTGGAGGGGGCCAGAGAGGTGCTGGGTGAGCGATAAAGCAGGGAGCAGAGTGCAGAGACGGCTGGCGCTGGCATGGCATGGTGGCCATGCTGTTATCAAGTGCAGCTCACTTGGATGCCTCTCACTGTATACGGGGAGCCCCTGTGGGCTTCGGACGGAAGACTTGGAGCCTGTTACAGCCAAAGAGGCCAACTAACAGGGACATTGGGTGTCCCCGGGGAGAAAGTCACCTCCCGAAAGCCTCCCGGGCTACTGGCTGGAGTTCTGTCTCGTCCTCACACCTGGGCTTCAGTCATCTTGATGCCCTGGGAGATCTGTCTTCAGTTATTGCAAATGTTTCTTAATACTGACCGATGGGTAAATGCCCGCAGCTTCTACTCTTCAGCGGTCATGGGAGACGCTACAATCCTTGACCGGCTTTCTCGTAACATCTACATATGCTTCCGAGGTGTGCACTAAAACATTACTTTTTCAAGTTTTTTAGGTGACAGCCCATGGGCAGTGGCTCATCCCTGTAATCCTAACACTCGGGAGGCTGAGGCAGGATAATTATGACTTGGCTATGTGTTAAGACTCTATTTCAAACAAACAAACAAAATCAGTTAACAAAACGTATCTGAGCCCTGGGACTGGACTGTGTTGGACTTGTCTGGTGTCCCTCTTCTCAATGAATAAGCACTAGCTGTCAACCAGACACTACCCTTTAGTTCACAGGTATCTCTGTGCTTCTGGGGTGTCCCTGGGAAGACACTGTGGGTTTCAGGGTGTTGGTGATGGAATTGTGGGTGTGTCTCCTCCCTGCCTTTGAGGACTTCACAAAGAGGCACTCCCACCCCAGTCTCCTTCAAGGCCAAGTGGCACCACTCTCTGCCTGGACGGACATCAGGGATTCTGACCAGTGGGGTTGTTCTCACAACCGTGTGCTGGGAAATCAGAAACCCAGCCCAGGGTGGGACCTCTGCTTCTCAAGAGGAAGGTATACCCAGAGAAATCAGGGACTGGCACTCCTCCTGATGAAGTCTGGTCTTTGGTGACTCAGGCCTCAGTGGCTTCCTCACTGATGCAGACTGCTAAGAAAGCAGCATCCGGTGCCTTTAGGAGAACTCTCCATGCCTTGGGTCCTACGTGCCCCTCTTGGGTGCCTTGTTGGTAGCGGACCTGAGTCGGCCAGCACCTAGGAAAGCTCAGCAGAGTAATCGGCCAATCGGGTGTCCCTTGTTAGTCAGGAGTGATCGCAACCTTAGAAAGTTGCAAGAGGGCTGTTGTCATTACCGTGTGAGGGTCCTCAGTGAGCACAGGCAGGCAGTGGTAGGTGCAAGATAAGCAGCCATGGAGCCTGTCCTGGAGGGGCTTCTGTCCAGGTCCCTTCTCTAGAAAGCTCTCTCCAAGCCCAAGAGGGATGAGGACTCTGTGAAGTTGTATGTGTGCTGGCTTTCATGAGAAGGGCGTGGGGAGACTGCCTTGCTGAACATGGCCCTGTCGGACACTCCACTGGGTGTGTGACTTGCCAGGCAGAGAAGGGCGTGTCCTGTGGCAGAGCCGGTTTGGCCAGCCCCACCTTGTTGGCAGAAGCATGCTTTCAAAATGGCCTAATAGCCAGGGACATGGACACTCTTTTCATCTTGGCCTGCTTGGCATGGCATACATATACTGCTTCCAAGGAGGTAGGCAGTTTCAGTCTGGTTATCCAGAGCTGAGGTAGAACTTTCTGGGCTCAGCCAGGTATCAGCTGTATCCCAGGTCAGCCTAAAGGAAAGTGCCCTGGACCTCAGGTTGCGAGTTCAGGCTGTGTCGCCCTGCTCAGAGATCCTCCTACCCTCCACCAGCTCATTTTGTCTGTGGTAGACCCCGGGGCAAGGAGGCCATGGGGATCCCAGTGCTCCTCAGCAACTGGAGTCTCCGTTCCCAGGAGAAATTCTCCCCATCAGTAGCTCTCCTTTCCATGAGTGCTTGCTGGGAACCCAGCCTGCTAGGCTCTCCTACCTGCTAGGCACAGCTTTTTGGTTTGAAAAGCTTGGAGAACTAACAGCCCTACTGTAGTCACAGGGAACAGACAAGGCCAGGGGAGACTGGGTGGGTATGCAGCTGAAGGATTCCAGCTGTGAGCAGCCGGGCCAAGATGGGGCAGAGCTGACTTCATGGAGATGACAGGTTTGAGCAGAAGCTTGGGAGGAGTGTGGTGGGGTTCCAAGGTAGGTGGGCGAAGCAGGGGCCAGCATGTGTCTGCTGTTGTGGGACAGGGTGAGAAGGTGTGTTTGGGAGGGACAAGATGGCTGGGTAGACGGACTAGAGTCAAGTTGATGTGCTTGCCTGGTAAATAGCAGGGACACGTCAAGTCCTCCAGCACGGTCAGTCGGTCGGGGCTAATGGAAGCTTTGCCTGAGAAAGCAGAGAGCGATGGTGTGAAAAGGCCGGGATCAGAGCAATGGTTCTCAACCTGTGTGTCGCGACCCCCCATATCAGATATCCTGTAAATCAGATATATTTGCACAGGAGTAAACCGAGGAAATACAGGCCCACAGTCGAAGCAGTGGCAATTCAAAAGGAGGAGGCAGACAAAATGCTCAGGTGGACACCACCTCTTCCAGGACGGCTGCCTCCTGTCCTCCCCAATGACTCTGACAAACAGGAGTTTCTTAGGCCTTTGTAGCCCAAGAAAGGCATTGGTTTACTTTGCTCCGGCTCACTCCAGAACTCACGCTCCTTGCCTACACAGTGAGTAGCGGGCTCTTGAGAGCTTCCTACTTAACTGAAAGAAGAACGGGGATACAGAGACCATCAACGTGGGCTGAAATGCCACACTCCTTCAGGAAAAGGGGGGAGAAGGGAAAAAAGCATTTAGGGGCCGGACAGCCTTAAAGGCAGGGCCACTAAACAACCTGGGTGCTTCATTAGCATAATGAAGACGTGTCTTCCTCGGATGCAGGAAGAGCCATGTAAGGAAACAGATGCCTTGAGGCACAAAGCCTGGCTTCACTCTTAGAGCAGGTGAGTAAGGCGTCTTAAGCCAGCAGAAGGGAGGGCAGAACACAGGCTGGCTAGGGGATGCTTTTGGCCAGTGCAGTCTGTCTGGCTTGCCTTGGACTGTGGTTGACTTTCAAGAGCCCCACTAATGTTCGAGGTGGAGAAGCATGTCTCTGAGTCCACACTCTGGGCTTCAGTTGTAGCCACCTAATCCAGCCTGTTGACTACATGGTCCGTTCTGCTCCTAGGAAGCTGAGTGTCCAGTCTGGAACGCTTTGATTCACAGTCTGTCCCACCTGAGGTTTGAGATTCCCAAGAAAGCATGGGATAGTCTGACATTGTGTGTGTGTGTGTGTGTGTGTGTGCCCCCTTTGTATTCAAAGAAGAGGAGGCTGCCAGCAGATTCCTATCTGGGTGTGGGGGTGTGGCTGGAGAGGGATTGGCAGTGGAGTTCTCCCACCTGCTGTGGGCACAGGTGTCCATGCATTCTCTTCTGGCTGCAGCTATTTGCTAAGGACTTAGAAGACAGTGTTTGGAAATGGGGGTGGGAGTGGGATTGCTATCATTCGGAGCCTGGGGGCAGGGCCACCACAAACATCCTGTGGTGCTTGGGCATCCAGACAATGGAGAAGTCTCCTGCCCCAGATGCCAGGAGCACCCATGTAAGGACTACACCACCTTGGCAGAAAGCCTGCCTCCTTCTCCATGTACCATCTGGGCAGAATAGGTACCTCTGTTTTTCTCAAACATACTTAGACCTCTTCTGTGCTATGTAATGAGCTCAGCATGAGACTCTGAGTCCCGGGTGTCCCCTTCCTGGGCTCACCCCCATATGGATTACCTAGAAACTTCTTTAGAAATGGTGTGGGTTCTTAAAAATGCCTGCTATAGAATAAGATGAGGACCAGAGTGTCGATTCTAGCACCCACTTAAAAGCCAGGCACGGCAGTTCACATCTGTAACCCCAGTGCTGGGGGAATGGACCCAAGCGGATCACTGAAGTCCGTTGGCCAGCTAGACCAACTGAATCCAGGAGCTCTGGGTTCGGTGGGAGAATTTGTCTTAACTAATTAAGACAGGGATGGAAGCAGAGGGGCTGGGGAAGCGGCTCAGTCAGTAGGTTTATTGCCACGCCAGTATGAGGTCCTGCGCTTGAATCCCCGGGATCCGTGTGAAAAGCTTGGCATGATGGCATGTGCGTGCAATCCCAGCATTAGGGAGGGAGAGCCAGGGGGATCCCTGGAGTGCATGTGCATGTGTGTGCACCCTCCGCCAGCTCCTAAAGGCAGCCAGTGTGAGAGTCAGAGGGATGCAGATGGTCTAAGTACTCCTGGCCTGTCCAGTTCTAATTTACAGACATTAGTCTAATGATTCTAATGACCCTCTATGTCATGAACAATTAGGATCTCGGTTAGACAGCTGGAGAAACTCAGCCATCCTGGGTTTAAGGTTATACCTCAGGTTATACCCAAGGAGGCCGCCGAGACAACCAAGGCAATGTGACTCCAGTCCGAGCTCTCGACGTCGACCACATCTCCTTCTCGTGCGCAAGCCCTCAGCTGGTCATGCTTGAGGAGAGTATTTGGACCCCCAAGACGCCACCGCCAATTCAGCCTTAGAGGCTGCAGCTTCAGCTGGGTCGTGGGCTAGAGGCAGTATGCTTTACCTGACCCTCGGTGGCGGCGGCGGCGAGCACTCAGGCATGTGTAGCGCCAGGAGAGGGCAGGGCCCAGCTAAGTTTATCTCCTGCTTGTGGAAGCGACAGCGAAAGGCAGTGGGGGTGGGAGAGTCACCTCTGTGTCATCCTCACACAATCCAGCACTGTGACTTTAAAGGCTGGGGTGGGGCTCCCAGAAATGGATGACACTACTGGGGTGTGGCTGATGGGAGGGGGGGGTAGGCTGGTACCTACAATCTCACAGGGGCGTCCTCGCCCATTCCCTGGGGGCAGCCCACCTCGCTGAGACTTGCCAGGGCCGCCTGCTGCTCCTTTTTCCCAGCACGGGGTTGCTGAGCCCAGAACCTCTCTGGGGCTTAATCAGCAGGATGGCGTCTTCGCTGGGTTTGGGCCAGGAGAGCATCTGCGCTCCTCATCAGGTGTCTGAGATGACGTCCAGGTGTGTCACTTACTGAGAACAAGGGAACTCCTTGTTGTCTTTCCCTCCGAAGCGCAGCCTGCCTTGGGGAGTGTACAGCTTCCCCTCCTTCCCTGGGGAAGAAGGCAGAGTGTGGCCATTGCCTGGAGCAGCGCGGAGGCCTCTTGACATTTTGTATATAATTGCCAAGGAGTCCGGTGCACCTCCAAACGGCCAGAAAACTGCCGGCTCCTCTCACCTCTGCCTTATCATTGTTTGTGTCTCCCCAACGCCCACAGACCGGCTCACTGTGTGGCAGGGTGGTTTGACCCAGTTGGGGGAAGAAAATTGTGCCTGCTTGGCATGGGGAAGGGAGTGTACCTGCCACCACCAAGGTTAACAGTCTGTGGCTTCTGGGTTTTGGATGCCGTTTCCAACGGGTAGCTTGACACGCATTCTTTTCGGGGAACTGGAACAATGGGCCCCTCCTTAGGTCTGTGTGGCTAGATCCAACGTAGAGGGGATTCGCTGGTCTCCTAACAGCCTCCCCTGCAGACACACGGTTTGCACCCATTTTCTCACCTTTCTACCCCATCCCTTGATGAGGGTTGGGTGGGCAGCCTCCGGGCTGGACTTGGCCCTCGCTCATCCCCGCAGAGGTGAGTCCCAAGTCAACACCTGTATGGAGAGGTTTTATCAGGCTCAGTGTTGATCCTGTAGTCTGAGAACAAGTTCCGGCAGGCAAGACCCGCCAGCTTTCGGGTCTGGGAAAGTCTTCTGTGGAGAGTTCAGTACCAGAGCTGATTCCCACCAAGTCTCCGGCTTGGCAGGCTCCTCCCAGAGAAGTAAATTCCCAGTTGGGCTGTTGCTTATGGTACGTGTTTCCCTTTGGATGGGTTTCTGCCCTGCCTCTTCCCCGGCCAGCCTGACGACACAGCCCAGGGGTCTCCCCGGGCTCTACCCTGTAGCCCTGTACCCCCTCTGTGTGCACCATGGCTTCCTAGTTAACAGCTCTTTGTACATGAATAGAATAGACATTTCCAAACGTCTATGCACAAGTGCTGATGCAGGGCTGGCTGTGTCAGAAGCTGCTGCTGTTTGGGATGGCCTGCAGGGACAAGGCAAGGACTCGAGACAAGAGTCCTCCTGACTATTGAAAGACTCCCCCCGCTCTGATTTGCAGCCCCCATCCTAGACTTGGCCCATGTGGCCAGATCAGTGGTATAGAACATCCTTTTGCAGATTTCCACAATAAGAAGTACATTTTGGGTGCTGAAAGATGGCTCAGCAGTTAAGAGCACTGTTTGCTCTTCTAGAGGACCTGGGTTCAATCCCCAGGAACCACATGGTGACTCACAACCATCTGTAACTGCAGTTCCAGGGAATCTGACACCCTCTTCTGGTTGGTGTCCTTTTGGGCACTAGACATATACGTGGTGTGTAGCCATATATGTGGTGTGTAGACATATATGCAGGCAGAATACCCATGTACACAAAATAAATTTATTATTATTATTATTTGTTTTTTGAGACAGGGTTTCTCTGTGTAATTTTGGTGCCTGTCCTGGAGCTCTCTCTGTAGACCAGAGTGGCCTCGAACTCACAGAGATCCACCTGGCTCTGCCTCCCAAGTGCTGGGATTAAAGGCGTGTGCCATCACCACCCCACTTATTTTTTTAATTTTAAAAAAGTCCATTTTACATTGCAATTCAGAATCTACACACTGTAGCACAAGGCAGGCTATGTTACACTCTGTATTGTATAGTTTCTCACATATTTCTGTATTCTATACTTTTGATAAGGGTGGGCATAGCTGCTAATATGATCTCATAGTCCACAGTGATTCACAACCTGCACTGGAAAAGTAATACAGCAAGCAGATAACGCCCAAGGTCCCTTTCTCTGCAAATATTTCCTGATCCCTTGAACACTGTAGTGGGGCCAGGAAGGGCTGCCTTCGTGGACAGCCAGATCCAGGATCCCAGTCAGGAGCCTGACTAAACCTCTCGCCCCTTTCCTGTCCAGATCTACAATGGGACCCTCAAGCGGGAGCCGGACAACAGACGCTTCAGCTCCTACAGCCAGATGGAGAACTGGAGCCGGCACTACCCGCGGGGCAGCTGTGCCACCACCGGCGCGGGCAGCGACATCTGCTTCATGCAGAAAATCAAGGCGAGCCGCAGCGAGCCTGACCTCTACTGTGACCCGAGGGGCACGCTGCGCAAGGGCACGCTGAGCAGCAGCAAGGGCCACAAGACCACCCAGAACCGCTACAGCTTTTACAGCACTTGCAGCGGTCAGAAGGCCGTCAAGAAGTGCCCCGTGCGACCGCCCTCCTGCATCTCCAAGCAGGACCCGGTGTATGTGCCCCCCATCTCCTGCAACAAGGACCTGTCCTTTGGCCACTCGAGGGCCAGTTCCAAGTGAGTGCCGCGGGGCTGTAGTGGGGCCCAGGGGCGGGGCGGGGGTGGGGGCAGGCAATCTGCTAGCCTGGCCCGCGCAGCAAGGGGCTTCCAAGCAAGGGGGCAGGGAGGAGGGCGGGGCTCAGCCTGTGTTCTGGCTTCACTGGATCCCTTGAGGAATCTCTGGTCTGAGGGACCGCTGACTAGGGAGTCCTCAGAGTGAAAAGGTCACAGAACCCAGACATTGCGTACACAGGTTGTAAGGAGCACAAGTTATGAACAAAGGAGAGAAAATTAGCGGGCTAATGGCTGCCACGGGCTATAATGGCTGCCACGCCGAGTCTCTCTGATCAGCAACATCAGCAGCACCTGGGAATGCATTAGAAAGACTTGTTCTCAGAGCTGGAGGGATGGTTCTGCAGTTAGGAGCACTAGCTGCTCTTCCAGAGGACCCAAGTTTGATTCCCAGCACCCACATGGAGGCTGACAACCATCTTCGACTCCAGTTCCAGAAGAGCCAACACCCTTTTCTGACCTCTGGTTATGCATGTGGTGCATAGACATTCATTGAGGCAGAGCACCCATGCACATAAAATAATAAAATAAAATAAAAAAATATTCATTCCTGGGCCCCACACAGTCCTACAGACACCTGGAGGTCCTAGCAATGTGTGTTTCAGCAAGCCTTCTAGGTAATAGACACACACACACACACACACACACACACACACACACACACACACACTTCACACTGTGAAGGAGACCTGATGAGCTGTCCCATAGAGAGCCATAGGCAGAGAGTACTTGGGGGCCACAGTAACATTGAACCTGCCTTTCCAGGCTCAGAGTGCCATGAGCTTTCCAATTGTCCCTCATCACCTATGACAGCTACTCACTTACTTGGCAAACATTTAGGGAGCGTCTGCTCCGTGCAGGCTCTGTGGTGAGCACAGCAGGCACAGCCCTGGTGATCCAGCCACCGCACACACTCTCAGTGACTCTGTGTTCTTCCTATGCAGCCCCTTCCCAGGCAGACCCTGGTGAGGGCCACGGACAGTGGCACTTGCCCAAGGCCACACAGCTGGTTCTGTAGGCTGCACTCCTTCTGATCAGCCCCACACCGTTCTGAAAGAAAGCAGGTTCCGTTTAAAGCGGTGTATTTAGAATAACTTGTGAAAGGACTCAGAAGTCCTTCTCTTTGGGAGTCTAACCATGGCGCCGTCTGCCATAGAAGTCTAGAATTGAATGGCAAGCCACCCAGAAGGGACAGTTGACTGATAAAGGGTAAGGTGATGCCTTCTCAATAGAGGTCAGGTGGGCAACTAGCCCAGAGCCAGAGAATTCTGCTCCTTGGGTGATACTTTTTTCAGAAATGAAGTTGGATTGCTTTAGCTATAACTGTGGCTCTTTACTGAGCACCAACTATGGCAAAGTATCAGTTCTGTCCAAATGAGGAGAGGGTTCCCACTGTAGATGCTGAAGACACCTGTGGGGTAGGGCTGGGGCACCACAGAGGGTCTGTCTCTGCCCTCCGGGACCTTTTCTCTCTGTTCAGAAGCAGAGCACACTTGAGCGGAAAGGCTGCCCGTGGCTGTACACCATGGGAGCCGTGGGAGCCGGGGGAGGAGTTCCCAGACGAGGATTCCCTTCCTTGGAAAGGCTTCTTGGAAGGGAGACTCCAGCCGGCCTAGGCTAGGCCTTCGTGCCTGGAACCGAGGATGTTTTGCTACAACCAAGACTCTTGCCAGAGGCGAGGGAACGTGCCAGGGGTTGCAGTGAAGCCAGCAATCCATTAAAACAGTGAACTAATAGCCATTTGCTGTAGTTCAACCTAATGCATGCCCTTCAGTGTCTGTCCAAGCAGTGTGAACTTGAACCTGCTGTATGGAGAAGCTGCAGCTGGTTTCTGAGCTGGAGAACAAGCTCGTGGACAGGCTTTCAGGACCTAGTTAAAGGCTGTAGTATGCTGGGTGGAGCAACCCTCTAGCCTCTAGCCCCATGAAGGCTATCCTAACACAGACGGATATGGTGAGTGTGAGGACGAGAAAGACTGAACATAAGAGTTTGTGTGTGTAAGAAGCTAGCTGGACTTGGGGGTAGGGCGTGGAGATGGACTACACAGGCCATTCGCTTTCACTTTCCCAGGACACAGCACAGAGAGAATGGTAGGATAGATGTGAAGCTTCATCTCAGGAAGCAGGGCCAAGTTTGTGCACAGTGTAAAGGTAACTGTCCTGCTCCAGCCTTGACCCACCACAGGGGCCTTATCCCAAGAGAGGGAAACTCCAACCGAACACAGCCTCTTTCCTTCCTCGTAGGGAGCTGTTCACAAGATGTTCTCCAAGGGAGCCTGGCCGCCTTGTTCTGTTTCCCTGGAGTGGCTGAGTGTACAAGGAAGAATTTAGAGCCTGCTCGCCAGGGCTCCCAGCTCACCCAGCTCCCAGCTCACCCTGTAATCCGCTGTACCCCATTCTTCCAGGATCTGCAGTGAGGACATTGAGTGCAGTGGGCTGACCATCCCCAAGGCTGTACAGTACCTAAGCTCCCAGGATGAGAAGTACCAGGCCATCGGGGCCTATTACATCCAGCACACCTGCTTCCAGGACGAGTCTGCCAAGCAACAGGTAAACGGCTGTCCACCTTCCCCGCTGCTAGGTCCTGAGTGTGCCAGCCTGGCCCCACTTTTGGAGATGAGTGGAAGCAGGTGTAGTTGGTTCCCTTTCATGGCACCCAGCCACCAGGAGAAGGATTACTCCTGGCAAGATCAGAGCTGCATCTTAACCTGCCGAGTAATGCCCTCCTCCTGAGTGGACCTTAGACAGGTGTATGTATCCCACTGGCCATGTGAACATTTCCTACAGAGTTATAAAGAAACAGCTATCCACCTGAGACAGTGTACCAATGACAGACCCGAGTACTGATCCCACCAAGATACACCCTGGCATATCAGTGACTTTCTTGGGTTTATTTACAAAGCAGGGATGATGAGTAATTTACAAGAGCGTCAGTGACCCCCAAAGCAAGTCTCATCCCAGCACAGATAAAAAGATGGAATGCCCCCTCTCTTCATCTAATCTTTCATATTCTCTATACTCTATCACCTCCAAGACCTGAGACCACAGGAGCTTACGCAACTTGGGCAGAATTACATCTCTCTGGGAGGGAGGTGTGGGAAGGGGTGGCTGAAATCTCAGGCAAAGCTCTAATGATTCTCTCCATCCCCTCCTAATGACAGGCCCAATCTTTCTCTTTTACTCTGCATGTGCGTGTGTGTGTGTGTGTGTGTGTGTGTGTGTGTGAAGACAGCTATCAGGATTCAGTTCTCTCCCACTGTGTGAGTCCTGGAGATGACCAGGATTTGAACTCAGATCATCAGGATTTGCGGCAAGCTCTTCCATCCACTGAGCCATTGCCCCAGCCCTCAGCAAACACCATCTTGAGGGTCTCTTAGAAGCAGTTGCAGCTGTTGTGATGAAGATAATAACAGCTGTTACACTAGGAGGCTTGTGTTCTACAACAGCCATGGAAGAGACCCACGGATCAATGACAGCCATGAGTTTCCCAGAAATCCCCTTCCTCAGATTCCACTCAAGGATATGACTATTCCACCCCCCCCCCCCGACATCCCCCCACCCCCCCACCCGTCTCAACTCCCTCCCTCCCAGCTCTTTCCCTCAGTCAAAAACAAGGTTCGTTTCTGCCTCCCACGCTTGGCTGTTGGCCAGCTAGGAAAACACCTACAGAACACAGTGCAGCCATGTATGCCACAAGTGGCTTCCTAGAAGCCTGGGGAGTTTTCATCCAAATTTCGGCCATAGGAGAGTTTCTGTGGCACCTCCAGTGCATCTGTGTCCCCTTAGGATTCTGAAGCATGGCAGTCCATCTTCTCATCTAGTCTTTAGCATGCTTCAGAAGAGGAAAACAGGGCTCCAGACAGAGGAGAGACTTGCTAAGGGCCTCGAGTAGGATGAGAGCTGGGCTCTGAATCCAGGTCTTTGGCTTTCTTGTCTGGGTCAGTTACCATTAACTCATTGCTGTTTATCTGTTGTGGTTGGCTTGTGTGCTTCTGAACTGATTTTTTTTCCCCCTGAGAAACAGCTGCTTTGAGTAGAGAATAAGTGTCTCAGCCTCCCTCCCTTTGAACAAACAATAATGTGAGCCACTCTCTCGGCAGGTCTATCAGCTGGGGGGCATCTGCAAGCTGGTGGACCTCCTCCGCAGCCCCAATCAGAATGTCCAGCAGGCTGCTGCTGGCGCCCTGCGCAACCTGGTGTTCAGGAGCACCACCAATAAGCTGGAGACCAGGAGGCAGAATGGGATCCGTGAGGCCGTCAGCCTCCTGCGGAGAAGCGGAAGCACAGAGATCCAGAAACAGTTGACCGGTAGGCTGTTACGGTGGAGAAACCAGGGTGGGGACTGGGCAAGGCGGCAGAGTGTGTCCGGGGGCCGATCCTTCTAGGCTAGGCTAAGGTATGGCTGCATAGGTCTCACTGGGCTATAGTTCGGGAGTTCAGTGGCACTGGCTCCAACTGGAGTAGTGGTGTCCAGATGACAGCCTGAGATGGTGTACACTCTGCACACGACATCTTCAAGACTGGGGTGCAAGGGAAGGAGCCTTACGTAGACGGCAGTGACATTGGCAGGTGATGGAAGGGAAGCCAAGCCAGTGGAGCAGGGACTAGTGGGTTTTAAAGGATGACCTTACCCTGTATTCACAAAGTACATGAAGTATTCAAGGTGGGGTACAGGACAGAGAAGTCACCGTCAAGACTGGGAAGACAAGAATGTTCAGAGTAACAATGGATAAAAATTTCTAGACCGACCTCCATGGTCGATACTTTCCATGTATTGTTTCAGATGGAAAACAGAGAATGTTAAGCACTTCCAAGTTCCAAGATAAATGGTTAAAACTACTGATCAACCAACTATATTTTAGGAAGCTTTCATGTGCATAATTTTTACCTAGACAGGGGACGCTGAGATATTCCCAGACCTCAAAGAACCTGCAGTCCCCAAGGGCACTGAGAATGGGATCACCAGGGAGTCAGACAATGCGTCTGATGGGCCAATCCCACTTGGAAGGTAGCCATTGGCTAGAGCCCAAGCTAGGGGCAGCACCATCAGTCCCTAGGTTTTCAGAGCCCGCCATGTTGAGCTGACCATGTCTGTGTCCAGGGCTGCTCTGGAACCTGTCTTCCACTGACGAGCTGAAGGAGGAGCTGGTGGCCGATGCTCTACCTGTTCTGACTGACCGGGTCATCATTCCTTTCTCTGGCTGGTGTGACGGCAACAGCAACATGTCCCGGGAGATGGTGGACCCTGAGGTCTTCTTCAACGCCACGGGCTGCTTGAGGTGTGAGAAGAGGGCATGTAAAGTCTTTTTCCCCGGGGCCCTTCCACAGTCAGCCTCCACGTCAGCCAACATTCAGCCAGAGTAGAGAACATAATGCTCTTCCCTAGCCCTGCTTTTTGTGGGCTGGTTCCAGGACAAAGGGTCAGGTATCACCACTGTCTCTGAGTCTGGCTGTGTCATGAAACCACCTCAGAGGATCTAGACGGCATCATTGGGAGTCTAAGAGTGGAAAAGCCTGCATTTGAATACCCAAACTGATTCAACTAAATCCCCTCCTCCGCCCTCAGGGGGGAAAAATGTATTTCTTGTGCTATCTTGAAGAGCATTCTTTTATACAAAAGTCTGCTGACTGGCTGCTCATGAGTCACCTCCTGCCGGAGTGCTGAAACCGTTTGCCGTGTTCATTGGCATGGAGATGGTGCTGCCTTGCCCAAAGTTGTTTGAGATCACTGCAGGGTGTGGCAGAGCCCTGGTGGGATCTGGGTGTGCTGCGGGGTGGGTGCTGGCATGGAGCAGGGAACCGTGGAACAAGTTCCCTCATCGGGTCTCATTTGCTGTAATGGGAGTTTGTACCCCCCGGAACTCCGAAGAATTGGCAGAATAGGGGCGAAGTTGATATGTGCTGCTGTGTCTCAGCTTGCACATCTCCCCGCCAGCCTCCAGCCACAGCTTCCGGAGGGCAAAGAGGCTGGGTAGATGAAAAGCCAGAGTAATTAAGGACTTTATGGGGCCACAATGGCTCCTGGATGTGACAACACACACACACACACACACACACACACACACACACACACACACACACACACATCCTATACGTGCACCATACGCACCACCTAGGTCAGGAGGACCCACAGTGCTTGGGAATGAACGCAACCTTTATAGGAGGTAACTACGTCTGAACCCCACGTTAACCCCCCCACACACACACCCCTGCTAGTTCTGGTCCAGCACCCCCTCAGCTCTGCTTTGCTCAGGCAAAAAGAGCATGCTAGCATGCCACCCCTTCCAATTCCTGTCCCTCAAATGGCCACTAGAGGGCAGGAGTGGGGCTGTCAGATGCGGTGGCGCCATTGAGAGTCTTGTGTTGGGGACTAAATGACAAACTATGAAAACCGAGTTCAGAGGAGACCCCCTGCAGCCAGGGCCAGGCAGGCAGATATGGCTCAATGATTTCTTCTCCTTCTCCCCTTTTTCTTTATGTTCCTCTCTCCCCTTCTCCCTTACTCCTGTGACAACTTCCAAATTCTGCTCTGTGCTCTCTGCTGGCCCCCACTGCACCCCGGCCCTCCTGCCCTGCCCTCCCATCACCACCACCCCCTGCATCCTCCTCCTCCCTGGTTCTCTCCTGCAGGAACCTGAGCTCAGCTGATGCTGGCCGCCAGACTATGCGGAACTACTCAGGGCTCATTGACTCCCTCATGGCCTATGTCCAGAACTGTGTGGCTGCCAGCCGCTGTGATGACAAGGTGAGGGTACGGGCCCCTGGTGACACCTCTGTCTCCCACCCTGTTGTCTCTGGCCATAGCTGCAAAGCCGAGGGCCACACACTTAAGTCGGGGACTCTCCCTGGTCCTGACGTTTCTCTCTCTGAGAACCCATGAGTCAGGTTACACTTTCTGGATGCTTGTGGAATCTGCCCAGGGACAGGACAGGAGCAGAGGGAGGAAAAGTGGAGGGGACATTTAGAACATGTAAGTGCTTCCTGCTTGAGCTCAGGGGCCCCCTGTTATTGTGGTGCTAAGCCCGTAAAAGTGCTCCCAGGACCCCCATGTCCTTTCCAAGATGTAACTCCTTCCAGTATCCCCAGAAAAGCCATTGGCAAGCTGCCCCTCCTGCCTTCTCTAGACTTCTGGATGCAGCAGCATGAGCAAATTGAAGGGACAGTTCATGGAGAAAAGATGAACTGGAGGCTAGGACACTTCCTCAACAGCCGGACAGTGGCTCAGGACACAGTGAGGTCTAGTCCCCACACTCAGGTCACCAGGAAGGTCAATGGAGGGAAATTTTTATCTCTTGCTTCCTTCCTCTAAGAACAGCCTTGTCATTAAGCTGCAGGAAAAGTGCTCTTTTCCCCTTTTTCCTGGTCTGTGTACATCCCTTGTACCCAGACAACCCTAAGCACTAGAAGCCAGACTCACCCTGACCCCAAAAGGGACCACGCCCTTAGCCTGGAGGCTCACCACAAGCAAATGGCAGCTGTGGACTCCAGTGCTTCTGTGAAGTCCCGGGTCCCAGGTCTCGTTGTTGGTATGCACATAGCATCTTTAATGTTGGGGGCTGAGGGTTGACCATGGGAAGAGGGGACAGGAAAGACAGCGGTGACTAGATGCTTTTAAAGCCGGAAGGAACTGGGACTGCTTCTAAAGGAAGTCGCTTTAGAAAGGGAGACACTTTTAGTCTTCAGGCCCACACGTGGTCTGTAGCAATAGTCACCACTGTTTGCTGTGTGTGTTACGTGCAAGGCCCCAGGGTTGGTTTTCCTTCCTGTACAATCACCCCTCAGTAACCATAGACGTTGGTCCAGATTCCCAGGCACACTCGAGCCCTCCTATAAAATGACGGTATTTGAATATAACCTGTACGTACTCCTTTGTACACTTTCAATCATCCATATGTTATTTATGAAACCTAATACAATATAAACGCCAAATGAATAGTTATTAATAATGCCAAGAAAGAAATCTATACTCAGGAATACCTTGTGTGTTTTTTTTTAAATAATTTCAATTTGGGGTTGGTTCATTCTGTGGGTGTAGAATGGGGGCCTACTCTCCCCCACTAGACAAACGAGGTGAGAATAGTCCATTTTACACCCGAGGGAGCTGAGGCCCATCAAGGCGAGTCATCATAGAGGTACCAACAGCCAGGAGGTGGTTGACAGAGGCAGGAATTGGGACTAGTTCCCAGGGTGTGCCTGAGAGATCTTTCCTGACTTACAATGGCGCAGGCCACTGTGAATATTGCGGGTGGGTGGCAGGCCCAGAAGTCTGTTGGGACTGGACAGAACTTTTCTTTTTTTCTTTCTTCTTTTTTTCTCTTTCTTTTTTCTTTCTTTCTTTTCTTCTTTTCTTTTTCTTTTTTTTCTTTTTTCTTTTCTTTACACACTCCTTTGTGCCCGCAGTCCGTGGAGAACTGCATGTGTATCCTGCATAACCTCTCCTACCGTCTGGATGCCGAGGTGCCCACCCGCTACCGCCAGCTGGAGTACAATGCCCGCAACACCTACACTGAGAAGTCCTCTACAGGCTGCTTCAGCAACAGGGGTGACAAGATGATGGTGAGCGGGGCCACTGCAGAGGCGGGGCCCACGCCCCAAGCACCCACCAGGTCCACCTCCCCGCAGCCCTCTTCTCTAGGAGCCAAAAAATGCCCTAGAGGACAAGCCCACGCAAAGCCTTGTTCTTGGCGGCACACCACAGTCCTGCCGCCTCCTAGAGGGCACAGAGGACCCTTGGAGGCTGTAGGAGTCCAAACCACCCAAGGGCGAAAGCTGGAGGCCCCTTTCTGTGGGCCCCCATTCCTCTCGTTACATAATGGGGAAACCGTCCTTGTCTTCCCCTGACCTCTGAGGCTGAGGAAACAATAGAACTCTTACCATCTTGGGCAAGGGATCCCACCACCTCCTGAGCCTCCCAAGAAAGGTGCTGTAGATTGACAGTCGGGATGCAGAAGCCAAGCTCCAGGCCAGCCTTGGGGGCTCAGGGATGAAGCTCCCCTGGAGCACACTTCCTGAGATGCTGCCCAGAGTCCCTCGTTTGGGGGAGCTCTGGAATGTGCAGAGGAAAGGGGGTCCAGGGAACAGTCTTCTCCCATCCTTCCCCGCAGAATCCACAACCTGGGATTGGGGGAGAGGTAGAATGCTTGGGTGTGCTACATCACCAGGTCCCTCACTGCCCTGCTGTCTGTCTGCAGAACAATAACTATGACTGCCCCCTTCCTGAGGAGGAGACCAACCCCAAGGGCAGCAGCTGGCTGTACCACTCTGATGCCATCCGCACCTACCTGAACCTCATGGGCAAGAGCAAGAAAGATGCTACCCTAGAGGCCTGTGCCGGGGCCCTGCAGAACCTGACAGCCAGCAAGGGGCTGGTGAGGAGGCTCCCTCTCCATCTCTCCAGCCCACTCACTCCCTGCATTTCCCGCCAAGCCTATCCTTTCCCTGCCCGAGTCTCTCAAACGCATCTGGCTCTGAGTAAGCCTCGAGCTGCAGATGTGAGCATGTTGGACCCTGGGCTGGCCACCAGAGCAGTGATGGGGGCAGACATACCTCTGCCCTCTGAGAACTCCTGGGTAATGCCCACACTATAACCTCTTGTCCTATGGCGCTGGACCACTGGGGCTCCGCGTGCATTCGGGGACAGGGATGAGGAGTTTGTTTAGCGAGAGAAATCCCCATGTGATGAACTGACAGATAAATAGGCATGGGCAGATTCAGAGGAAGCTGTGACTGAATCAGCCTTGGGGTTCAAGGTCATGATGATGCAGGGAAAGCCATAGAATACTGGGGGGTGACCAGTTATTGTTAGCCAGATACACTCAGGACAGAAGAGACTTGGGGAGCAGTACACATGGGCATCTTGAGGGTCAAGATCACCTCTGGTTCTTAGAGGAGGAGGCTGGGGTTCTCAAGGACACCAAACTGGCCTAGATTAGGTCACACCAGGATGTGGGTTTGCAGCCCAGAGAAGCTGGCTTGCCTGCAAGGGATCCCAGTTCTATCTCCATATTGACCAAGACCCCTTCTGAGCCATCTTGGTCTTGGGCAAGGCCACAGTAAATGTGCATTGGATTCTGTAGGGGTTGGGGAGTTTGAAGATAATTAGACTTTTTAAAATTGTCACATGCCCTTGGCCCCGGGGTTTCATGGAAACAGATAACTACCCGAGAGAGGCATCTCACTGTGAGTGAGAATGGGACACCGCCAGTCTAGACACTAATCCTGGGTCACCATGAGTGAGAGAAATCCTGGGTCACCAGAGCTTCCGGTTGACCAGGCATGGGGACCGGCCAGAGGCAGGTGAAGCCTGGTTGTTCCATAGTCACTCGGGTCTGAGCAATTTTGTTTCCTCCTAACTTTAAGGGTGAGAGAGAAAAGGCTCGGGGTTTCTTTACTTGGGGTGATCTGCCTCTCTACTAACCTTGGTGCCCGGAGGCCACAGGTCAGCTCCTCCCTGGGTCTTTTCTCTCAGATGTCCAGTGGTATGAGCCAGTTGATTGGGCTTAAGGAAAAGGGATTGCCCCAAATCGCCCGCCTCCTGCAATCCGGCAATTCAGATGTGGTGCGGTCCGGGGCCTCTCTGCTGAGCAACATGTCCCGCCACCCTGTGCTGCACAGAATGATGGGTAAGATGCCTGTCTTCCACCTACGACACACAGGCCTGAGTTCTCTGGAGCCTTCTAGGGGGTCAGCCTCAGTGGATTCCATAGTATGAGGATGCTGAGGGGAGTTTGGTCCAAGAGAGGTATGGGAGTAAGAGGGAATTGTCACTTGATGGGTGGATCTACAGAAATCCGTGGGCCCTGTGGGTCCTTGAGGGGCTACCTTGCTTGCTGCCTGGCAGGGAACTATGAGTACTGAGGCTCTTGAGGGAACCCCTCTGCCAATCCAAGGCAATCCTGACCCCATTCCCCAACTCCTTTTTTATCTCTAGGAAACCAGGTGTTCCCAGAGGTAACCAGACTCCTCACCAGCCACACCGGCAACACCAGCAACTCTGAAGATATCTTGTCCTCGGCCTGCTACACTGTGAGGAACCTGATGACCTCTCAGCCTCAGATGGCCAAGCAGTACTTCTCCAACAGCATGCTCAACAATGTCTTCAACCTGTGCCGCAACAGGTGGACGGACGGACGGACGGAGGAGGGACCCACTTCCCCTCCCCACACAGGAGCTCCCAGGGAGCAGAGAATGTGCCCAGGGGAGGCAGGGGCAGCCTGAGGAAGACATTCTAGAAGCTGATGCCGAAGGGCTGTTGCTTCAGACTCCCATGGAGGGGACAGAGTAGTACACTTCTTAGCTGGGGGACATGCGGGGCACTAGGCTGTCCAAGGTTCAGCAGGAAGCATAGAAGAGTGAGATCTAGTTGTATGAGAACTTTTTCCTGCTTCCCTGGGCTCTCTCTTCACCCAGGGTTAGAGAACTCGAGGGTGCCTCCAGATGGGCCAGGGTGTGAGATGTGCCCATTGTATAACGGCTCAGGCTCACTGCCTCCATTAGGGCTCCTCTTTCATGCACTCAGGGCCTCCCCACATCTCTGGACCCTAAAGGCGGGTAGGGTGGGGGGTGGCCGGGGAAGGGGTGTTCCCGTGCCATAGGGACTTTGATCTCACACCCCATTTCCACCTGTGTAGCGCCTCACCTAAGGCTGCAGAGGCTGCCCGGCTGCTCCTGTCTGACATGTGGGCCAGCAGGGAGCTGCAAGGCATCCTCAGGCAGGTAAGAGCATACGCCCGCCCGTGGCCCTCCTGACCAGACTCTTCCCACACTTGCCCTGTGCTAAAGTCCCAGCAGATTGGGAAGGGAGGGAAAGGCTTGTGCCCTCCCCAGAAGCACAGAGAGAGCGACTCCAGAGGAGAGTCAGAAGCAGACGTGAGCAGCAGTGAGTGTGAGCAGGACTCTGACCAGAAGATCTGCCACGGGTGCCATGCAGGAAATGTGAGAAAAGCCCAGTGTAAGAGCACTTAGAGCAGTGGTTCTCAACGTGTGAGTTGTGACCCCTTTGGGGGTTCCAAGGGCCCTTTCACAGGGGTCACCTAAGACCATCCTGCACATCAGATATTTACTTGATGATTCATAACAGTTGCAAAGTTATAGTTGTGAAGTAGCAACAAAAATAATCTTATGGTCGGGGGTCACCACAACGTGAGGGAATGTATTAAAGGGTCTCAGCATTAGGAAGATTGAGAACCACTGGCTTCAATCAAGGTGGCAAGAAGGGTGGACAAAGGGCACACCAGCCATTTGGGAACGTAGTATGTCCTAGAAAGGCCAGGGCTCAGTAACAGAACCCCTTCGGTTTCCACTCAAGAGTTTGCTCTTGTGCCTTCGGCACTGGAGAGCCACTAGCCCTGTCCTCACTGTCTGAGACCTAGAAAAGCCAGGTGTGGTGGCACACACCTGTAATCCTTGCTCTCGGGAGGCAAAGGTAGGAGATTCAAGAATTCAAAGCCATCCTTGGTGTCTTAGGGTTCCTACTGCTGCGATGAAATACCATGACCAAAAAGCAGGTTGGAGGGGAGTCAGTCTCACACAGGGCAGGGACCTGGAGGCAGGAGCTAATGCAGAGGCCATGGAGGGGTGCTGCTTACTGGCTTGCTTCACATGGCTTGCTCAGCCTGCTTTCTTATAAAATCCAGAACCACAAGCCCAGGGATGGCCACACCCATAATGAACTGGGCCCTCCCCCATTGATTACAAATTTAAAAAATTAGCGGGATCTTATGGAGGCGTTTTCTCAATTGAGGTTCCTTCCTTTCAGATAACTCCAGCTGTTTCAAGTTGGCATACAACTAGCCAGGACACTTGGCTATGTCAAGAGGGCTACATGAGACCCATTCTCAAAAATAAAGAACTCTTAATTCTGTGCTCGATGTCTGCAAACACAAATAGGAAACTCAAATGTGCAAAATGCAAATTCACTAACGGCACTGATGTTCATGGCATTAGGGTATTTTTTAATCAGGTCCCTTGTGGCCTAGGCATACGTACACAGCGGTCAGAGCACACTGGTGTGTCCAGAGTCTAGATGAACCCACGGATGTTAAAGAAGTGGCTCCTGACCAGGCATCAAGCCCCCCCCCCCCCCCCCCCCCCCCCCGCTTCTCCCATGATGCATCGTGTGTTTGTTTCTCCTCTTACAGCAAGGTTTCGATAGGAACATGCTGGGAACCATAGCCGGTGCCCACAGCCTCAGAAACTTCACCTCCCGGTTCTAAGAAGAGGCTGTCCAAGCAAGTTCAGCTTGCAGGTGAGAACTGGCCTGCCCCATGGCCAGGGACATCTCCAGGCCCACCATCGTAGCCGCTCAGAGAGGCTAGGCCTGTGCGCTCTAGGGAAATACATCCTTCGGCTTGGCAAGCAGTTGAGCTCTGACTAGCAGGGCAGGAAGGACAGCCATGTAGACTCCTAGCTGAGGACATGGCTGTCCCGTCACAGGAAATTAAAGATATGTGGTGTTTTATTAACACTGGAAGGGCCCGAGCTCTGTGTAGGACTACTAAGTAGAACTGTGTAGGTTGCCCACTGCACAACCCAGGTGGTGCCACTCACGAGTGGGTTTTATAAAGGGGGGGGGCGTCACAATGCTGTTCTGGGTTAGGTCAGTAAGTATAGCTTACTTTCTGTTCTTATTTTTTTATTCTTATTATTTTTTATGCGTATGAGCATCTTGCCTACATGTATGTCTGTGCACTTTATGTGTGCCAGGTTTCCAAGGAAGCCAGAATAGGCCATTGGATCCTCTGGAACTGGAGTTACAGACCGTTGTGAGCCACCACATGGGTGCTGGGAATCAAACCTGAGTCCTCTGGAAGAGCAGCCAATGCTCTTAACCACTGAGCCATCTCTCCAGCCCCTCCATCCTTCTAAAACCCATTTTCATCCCGCACACACTTCGTGTGGACAAGCTTTGTTTCCAGTTGATGATTCTAGAGACCAGAAGCCCAAATCTAACACTCTGTCAAAGCTTTGTAAGCTGAACATTCTCTGGAATCAACTGGAATGCTTGCTACTCACGCTCTGGCCTTCCATCTTGTCAATTCTGACTTGATAGCCCTTAAGTGGGATGTAGGAAAATGTTATTTTTAAATGGGTATCCGAGGGGTTTCTCATGGAGAGAAGTCAAGAACCACAGATAAACATTGAAGCAGACACCTTTGGGAGGGTGTAAATGAGAAGCAGTGTACAGCATGGGCCAGACTTTCTGGTGTAGCAAGGTCTCACTACATGAAACTCTGTATGTTGCGGTTGTTAGGGATTTAACCAAGGACCTCACACATTCTAGGCAAACACTCTACCACTACGTTCTAACCTCAATCCTCTTTTGCTTATATTTTATCTTGAGATAGGGTCTTCCTAAGTCTCCCAGGCTAGCCTTGGACTTGCTCTGTAGCCTAGGTTGGCCTTAAACATGTGACCCTGCTGCCTTAGCCAAATAACTGATCATTGCAGGCACACACTATCATGTCCGCCTTTCAATATACCCTAACTTGACAGTTTCTCTTTCTAGAAAGACATGACCCAGCTCAGAAGACCTCAGGCCTTGAAGATGGGTTACCTGATTCATCCTGTGCAGTATTTGGAGACGTTCAGACGCAACCAAGAGCAACCTGAAAACTGTGGATGATGGAAATAATTTTTGATTCTTTTTTTTTTTCCTTAGGGGATCTGGGAGGCAAGAGGGTTTGGGAGGTTGGGTGGGGGAACTTTCTTGAGTTAAAGGGGCTTACATCTGATGTCAATACTTTCTTCTCTGAGAAACAGTATATATATATATAAAATGTGTATAATGTAAGTATGTGCGTGCATGTGTGCGCGCGTGCATGCGTGTGTGTGTGAGTGAGTGTGTGTGTGTGTGTGTGTGTGTGTGTGTGTGTGTGTGTGTGAATGCCTAACAACATAACCAACAACTGCAACAGGCTAGGTACGCTGATTCTTTGCAGTTCACAGACAGCACAGAGGACTCTCCATGTCTCCCTTAAAGACAAGAGCCACATGCGTTTTGGGTTAACTGAAAGTATCGTGTGTCCAGACAGGGGCTCTTGCCAGTCAAGCCACAGAGTTCAGCAGCCTTTCTCTGCCTCTTCCCAGATGGCATGAGAAGGGGCAGTAGCCAGGGCTGAGGCTAATGTTCCCTCTTAAGAGGCAGATGGGAACTCCAGAAGACGCAGGATGGTGTCACTTGCTTAGCTAGGGAACAGGAGCCGAGAGAGAGGCTCATCATTCTTTGGGGTTCTGCAGCCAAATGCAGCCTTTAGCCAGCAGAGCCCCAGATTTCAGAGAGCCTGCAAGCATCTATTTCAGGAGAAAGAAAGCAAGAGTAGTGCCTGAGCTAGGGAACAGGTAGTTGTTCCCATCCCCCCTCCCGGGGGGATTAGGGAGGGAACAGTTGGGGACCAGGTAGCTGCCTGTTCAGGCTTCTCACAGAACAAGGGAGGAGAACTGGAAATTATCTGTGATGTGCCTCAGACCCAGCCTGCTTAGTGTCGGTTGAGAGAGTGCTTGGGGGTCCCAGAGGCTGAAGGGGGGGAATTTGGGTGGATGGACCAGGAACAGAAAGTGTCCTGTTGGGCATCAGCCAGCCCACATCCTAGCCCTCAGCCATCCCTCTTTCTCCCGGAACCCTAATTGTCCTGTCTGTATTCTGTCCCTGTGAATCCAAGAGGCCTATCGGGGTGGAGGCAGCCAACCCCCTAAACTTTGCACTGCAGACAGTAGTAGCCAAAGAGCACCTGAGAGAACCCCAAGAGTGGACCTGTCTGTGTCAAGGTCCCTAGAACAGAGTGGGATGGGGCAGAGCTGAGCCTCCCCAGGACCTCTCATGTCTAGGCTCGCACCTCTCAGCTAGTGTGGTTAGATAAGAGTGATCAGGGCCACACCTCCCTCAAGGAGGATGTAGGGTGCTTCCTGGCCCACCCCTCTTCTTACTCCAGCAGTAAGACTGTAAAAAATCTCTTGTGGCTCAGGGTAGCTTGGTAAAAGATCTGTCCCCTGAGGATGGAGGTCAGATAGACGGGACATCGTCCCTGAGAGGAGTCCTCAACTACCTAAGCCAGCGTGCTCTGGCACTCTGAGTCTGCAACACGCTTCCCAGTTTGGCTCATGTTAGACTCTGCCCCCTGCCTTCTCCAGTATCATTGTGGGATGCTGCCCCATCACACTGTCCTTGAATAGGTTTTTTTTGGGATCTCCCTTGCCAGTCATTGGGACCCCAAACAATCCATTTCTTAAAACATGCCATTGGCACACTACTCTGTGCCAGGCAGCATTCTACGGAGGCACTTAAGGTACATCAGTAAATGGAACCTCCCACGCCCCTGTCCCATAGAGTGTGTGTCCTCCCAGGGAGAAAGGGTACCCAAGTCCTGGGCTTTAGGAACCGAGCCCTTCTTAAGTAAGTTGGAGAGAAATATATAGAACACCCAAGTCAACCAGTGGAACTGTTACAGACCCCGAGCAACGCCCTCCCTTCGGCACCGTGCTCACTTCCTGCAGCCCAGGGGCTTAGTCTTCCTTTCCCTAGGAAGAAGGTTAGGTAGGCCCACCTTTTGCTTTGGGGATGAAATGGGTGCCCAGACATCCCGGAGCCAGGCCTGATGATGGTAATTTCCTCCATGATTTCAGGCTGGCCAAGTGGGCTGGGCCCAGCTCATGCCTGTCACTCAAGAAGGGTAAAATTAACGGGGCTTATGGATACATCCCTAGAAGCAGGGAATAAGAGGCTGGCTGGACTTGATGTATCCCAGACCTGTCTTAGTGTTTTAATTCGAATTTGCTTCCTATTTCCATGCCTAAAACAAGTTACAATTGAGGACCAATAAGAAAGGCCTTCCCTGACTTTGGGATTTCCTGTGAGAGATCCAACTATTGGCCACCAGCAGCCACCCAGATCCCACACCTCTTCTAAGGACCCAAGAGGACAAGGATGGCCTGTGCATGTCCACTCAGCTCCCGGCTGGAGCTCTGGGCTTGTGGTCTCTGGGAATCTCCCTCCAGCCTCACTCTCCTGGCTCTGTCTTGTGTGAGAACCTTGTGCCGGCCAGACCCTGTTTCCCTGTATGATACACCATGTATTTGCTTTGTTGAAATATAGGAAATCAATAAATTGATAGTGTTTCTTTGAATATTTTTTCAAGCTTTGTATTATTTGGGTTACTATTAAGGGGTGAAGGGCCTTCTTCTCTCCAGTGTCTCCTCTTACTGACTACACATCAGGCAAAGATTGAAAATGTCACCCAAGGGCTGAAAATGTCACCCAAGGAGATCCTTGCTCCACTGCAGTTCATGTGAACACCGGGGTGCTGGGGCTGCAGTCCTCATCTGCAGATAGGTGGGGCTCAGGAGGGAACACTTCTGACTGATGTCACCCAGGTTACAAGTGGGAAAGTCATTCTGAGCACAACCCCATCCATCCGGGCAGAATTCTGTGGGGAAGGAAATTTCAAGGGGGAAGACCCAGGGATTCATGTTTTCAGAATGCCCATGCTGCATGGGTTCCATGTTAGCCACTGGAGAGCTGCGAACACAGGGATATGGAAGTCTCCTGGCACGATGTGGGCTGAGGCCCATCATCATCCATGAGAACCAGGGGTGCCTGGGTTGAGAAGGGGAGATGCTAATCCATGGAGGGGAGCTTTTTCCATCCGGGAAGGATGATGACTAACAAGGCCTCCATTAGAGCATCCTGGGATATCATGGTGTTTGGTAATGGCACCACTCAGGAGATAATTGTGGCTCTCTGTGACCCACACCGTTAGATGTACTAGGCTGGGGTTTCTAGAAGGAAATGCTTTGGGACCTACAGACTTATACTGGCTGCAAAAAGCAGATCAGATTACAAAATCAGTAAGTGCCATCTTTATGCATGCTTTAAAATATAACTTGGATGCTGGGCGGCAAGTGGTGCACGCCTTTAATCCCAGCACTTGGGAGGTGGAGCCAGGCAGATCTCTGTGAGTTCGAGGCCAGCCTGGTCTACAGAGTGAGAGCCAGGACAGGAACCAAAACTACATGGAGAAACCCTGTCTCAAGAAACAAACAAACAAACAAACAAACAAGCAAAAACCAAACAAACAAAAAATACAACTTGGAGATCGAAATCACACAATTTACAATGCACACAGCTCTGACCCTCTTCAAACTGAACAACACCCAGACCAAGAAATGGTACAGGACCAGCCCTCAAGCCTTCCTCATGGCTCTCCTCTTTCTATCCCACTGTCAAGGAGAGCATGGCACTGCCCTGACTTCTAACACCTTATTTTAATTTTTCCTTTTGAACTTCATATAAAGGGTGCCAATGCTAAATCCATCCTGTTTTTCATTCTCGCTTTAGCTCAGTAACATGTGGTAAGGTTTATCCATTCCTGATGCATGCCTGGTCGGTGCTGTCCTGCTGCTCCTGTGCCACAAGGCACAATGCCACACGGCATTGCCGTCATTCTGACATCTTCATGTACGCATGCTCAGAAGCAAATTATAGATCCATTGTCTCACTTTCCCAGAACCACTACATACGATTATTGGGAAATTGTAACCGTGTAGAAAGTCAGTGTTATGCTTGAGGTGGGTACAGGCGTGCCAAACGACTATAAATGTAAAGTCCCAATTCAGCTGTCCTGGACCAAAAAGGTGATGGGCCTTTCGGGGGTCAGGCTGATGAGTGTGGGAGGGTCTTGGCTCCAGGACTGGATGGACAAGAGCAAAGGGACACCAAGGACACAGGACATCTGAAAGGTGAGAAGGAAAAAGCTTCAAAGACCTGGAAGCCGAGTGTCTCAGAGCCCATGTCCACACATGTCCACATGCCTGACCTCAAAGCTACCTCCTCTTGTTCCTTCTGCAACTTACCTGGTAGGGGGCGGCTGGACACCCCAGGAATCAAGGAACTAAAGCATCAGTCTTTAAAAACAATGCCTCCTGCTGCCAGCACAGCTGGAGAAGGGTGAACAGAGGTTGGGCAACAGTCTTCTTTGAAGAGCCACACAATGACCCGTTCACTTTCAGAGCCCCGAGGCACTGTTTTCTGTCTGGAGCTGCACTTCTCCTTAGTAACCCGGGCAGAGCATGGGGTATCAAATTCCAATCAATAGTTTCCAATCAATAGGAAACTGAGAGACGGTAGCCAGCTCCAAGTCACACAGGGAGTTTACGGAAGTACCAAGCCTGGATCAGACCCAGGACTCCTGGGTCCTGAGTATCAGAACATGCAAGGAGGCAGCCAAACTGCACACTATCAAATCTCCAGTGAATCAGGGTTCACAGAGCCTTGAGACCGCGTAGGCTTGCACATCCTATGAGGGGTGGTTGCTGTGCAGACATGCAAGAGAATAAGAGTTCTGATTCACAGACTGTCTATCGGATGCCAGGAACTGCTACAAGCATCATCCAGTCTAGAGCTGGCAGGTTTGGTTGGTTAGAACATGGAGCTAATGAGCCAAGGGCTTCAAGGCAAGAAATGTCTCCTTGACCCCAGCACGTATTCCCCACCCTGGCTAGTCATCCTGCGGACACCTGCTGGGTCAGCCTGTGTGTATGCCTCTGAGAGATGGGTTGGCCATCTTGAGGATGCCTGTGGAAGCTGAGGAGCCTGTGACAGGGGATCAGCAGAGAACCTCACACTT
Organism: Peromyscus maniculatus bairdii; assembly: GCF_049852395.1. Lineage (NCBI taxonomy): Eukaryota > Metazoa > Chordata > Mammalia > Rodentia > Cricetidae > Peromyscus > Peromyscus maniculatus. Next base: position 45,524,492 of record NC_134862.1, on the reverse strand, counting down.
TAGGCTTCTAACATGTTAGTGTCTCCTTTAGTCAACCAGTAAGAAATTTCACACTTGTGGGGTATGTACTTTAGATGGTAGTGTGTTTGCCTAGCATGCACAAAACCCTGGGTTCACTCCATACCCCTGCAGGAAACTGGGTGTGGTGGTATGTACCCACAATCCCAGCACTGGAGAAACTGAAACAGGAGGATTGTGCATTCAGGACCAGCCTGGTCTACAAAGTAAGACTCTGCCTCCAAGCAAACAAACAAACAAACAAAACAAAATAAAAGCTTCAATACTGATGAATTAGTAAATAATTTTTAAGATTCGTTTCTGCTGGGCATAGTGGTAATTATCTATATTCCCAACATTCCCCACTGCTTAGGTCATCCTTGACTACAGAATGAGTTTGAGGCTAGCCTCGGCTACAGTGAGCCCATGTATGTAGCTCTGGATCCTCTGAGACTCAGACTCCTGCACTCTGGGACCTGTGTTTTCCTGGAGGACAGTTAAGCTGCAGACGACAGATAGAGACTTGACCGCTTGATCTGTGATCGTCAGCAGAGTGAACACGGACACGGACAGACAGACACTACAAGGCTGGTCCAACCATGCCCATATCGCTCATTCACAGTTCAGAGAGGCAGAGAGGCTAAGCAACTGGAACCAGGGGAACTCCGAGGAACCATGTGGCTATGTGTGTATGTAGGGTTTTGTAGTATTGTTTAAGAAGGAGGAGAGAGAGAGAGAGAGAGAGAGAGAGAGAGAGAGAGAGAGAGAGAGAGAGAGAGAGAGAGAGAGAGAAGTGGGAGGGGAAAGGAGGGGAGAAGAGAGAGGGGAGAGAAAGGATTTCTTCACACTGGCTGTTTCTCTTGACTTGTGTCCTGGGAACGTGACTGTCACCTGCCAGGCAAGCCCTGAAGACTCTTCTGTCTGCGACCTGGATATGGATCAGTTCCAAAGGAAAGACCTGGAAGCGGATGGCGAGCCTAGCATGCCACCTCCTCGGCTGGCACCTGTGATAACAGCCCCACCCACCACATCCTGCCAAGGGTCCAGCTATCTGCTTTGTTGGGACTGGCTCAGTCCCAGGAACACTCAGAGCCAAGCAGAGCGAACCAGGCAGGACCAGTTCCGAGTGTGTGTGTACACAGTGTGTGTAGTGAGAACTAGACTCAGAAGTGGCCGGGAGGCAGGCTAACTGGGAAGGGATTTTCTCAATTTCAAAAGGGGCTGTGGAGAATGGTTTTCGATTTTTGCCTAGAAAAGGTTTCTGGAGGACCAGAGCCTTTTCCCCAGGCATTTCTTGAATTAAAGAAGGAAAGATGAGAAGCAAAGGATTGGGACACAGGCACTCATCCTTGTCTCAAACCCAGGTAGCAGAGCTCAGGCTCGGTATGGATTACCATGACAAACAGGACTCTTCTTGTAACCCTAACATGCGTGTCCAAGAATACAGACAACAAACTGGTCCCAAGTGCCCCCAAGTTCTAAAGAGGTTTTAGGACATTTGGGCCAGGCCTTTCTTAACAAAAACCCGAGGGCTTTTAAACCAGAGCTGACGAAGAGGAGCGGGGAGCATGGAGAGCAGAAGAGAGACCCACAGACTGGACACCTGGCCTGTGCCAATGAGAAGGAATGTGAGTGAAAGCCGAGGTGAAGCAGGAGGCCGAGACGCAGGGGCAGGCAAGGGCACCCACAGATGGAGAGCTACCCCATCTGGGTCAAGTGATGCCGAGGAGCGTGTAGGACGGATGGAAGCTGGGCCCTGGCCTTATGGTTCCTTCATTTTTACTCCCTCCTCCTCTGAAGTAAAATATAGATACAGTGAAATGCACAAACCTTAAACACATCATGCCAGGCATCTCTCAAACTCACACATGTATGCAACCCAAAGTCCATGTCATCACCTCAGAAAATGCTTCTCACATGCTTCGGGTCAGTGCCCTCCCCAGAAGCAACGCTGTTCTGACGTTCTCTCCCTCTCCCTCCTGCCTCCCTTCCTCTCTCTCCCTCCTCCCCCTCCCTTCCCTACCTCCCCCCCCCCACCTTAAACAGTCTGGCTAGATGCTTATCTATTTATCTCATTACCAATTTCTACCTGTGCTAATTTTCTGTCTGTTCCTTATTATTTTCTCCTGCTTAATTTATTTTGCCTTTTAGCCCCTAGATTTTTGTTTGGTTTGTTTTTTTTGTTTTCTGTTTGTTTGTTTTGAGACCGAGTCTCTCTCACTTTGTAGACCAGGCTGGCCTCTAACTCAGAGAGATCCGCCTGCCTCTGCCTCCCAAGTGCTGGGATTAAAGATGTGTCCTGCTGCCGCCGCCGCCACCCAGTCTTTTCTAGATTTTTTAAGTAGAGACTTAGGTAATTGATTTTGGGCATTCCAAGCACTGTTTTAGATGCACTTTAATACACTGGTTACACTTCTTTTGTGGGTTATTGAGAAGAATGTTACTTATTTTAAACATTTCGAAAATTATACATACTTTTTATTTATTCATTATAGGCAAAGAACATATTCCCTATTCTGTATGATTTCAATTCATCTAAATATATTGAAACAGTCAATTTATTTCATGTCATGACATATTTTCTCAGTGAGTGAATTGTGTACAGTTGTAAAACACATTTGCTGTGTATTCATTGAGTGTACGCACACATCTGTTTGCTATGATTTCCCAGTGGATGTTGTCATCAAATGTCCTTGGTTCTGACGGCTTTCTTTTTTTTTTTTTTTTTTTTTTTTTTTTGGTTTTTCGAGACAGGGTTTCTCTGCGTAGCTTTGCGCCTTTCCTGGAGCTCACTTGGTAGCCCAGGCTGGCCTCGAACTCACGGAGATCCGCCTGGCTCTGCCTCCCAAGTGCTGGGATTAAAGGCGTGCGCCACCACCGCCCGGCATCTGACGGCTTTCTTTGGGGGCTTTGTTAGTTGGATGTTTGGTTGGTTTGCTGCCTTGCTTTTTGTGTCATTAGCAAATATATTCATTATGCAAAATTATGGGTTTATTGCTGACCTCTTCATACTTATGTATCATGTACTTTGCTCATTTTCACCCCCACATCACTCCATTTCTCTGTCTTGCTCCTTCCCACTAGTTCCCATCTTCTTCCTAGACAGATAGTCTCGTGTGTGTGTGTGTGTGTGTGTGTGTGTGTGTGTGTGTGTGTGTGTGTTCTAGATTTTTGCATATGAGAAAACATACAATAATTGTCATGCTGCATCTGGCTTATTTCCCTTAGCACAATGATCTCCAGTTCCATCCATGTTCCTGCAAATTGTATCATTTCATTACAGCTGAATAAAATGCCATTGTAGTGCTGGCAAGATGGTTCACTGGGTAAAGGTGCTTGCAGCACCCACATAACAAGCCAGATAGGAGCAGGGGCTCCTGTAACCCCAGTGCTGTCAGGGGAGGGGACAGAAGGACTCCTGAAGCCTGTTAACCGCCATCCCTCCTCCAAGTTCAGTGACAGACCCTGTCTTACAAAAAGAAAGTGAAACCACGCTGATTCCAGGGGTCCGGGCCATCACTTGGGGCCATGTTGGTGTCTGACGACCATACTGCCACTGGGGTCATGCCAATCTGGGTGGCCTTCGCTGCAACATGGGGCCAGGATGGCATCCAGACCTGGGGTGCTGCCGAGGACCATGTCTGGGTCAATGGTCCTACTGCAGCCGGGGTATGGTGGTATTTTATTTGTACTGAAATGTGATTTTAATTGTATGTTAATAAATAAAGTTGCCCGGGGGTCAGAGCTATTAGAGCCATAGACAGAGTGTGGCAGTGGTGGCGCACACCTTTAATCCCAGCACTTGGTAGACAGAGCTAGGCAGATCTCTGTGTGTTCAGGGATACAGCCAGCATTGGAGACACATGCCTTTAAGACCTGGAGGGCGGTACTTACAGGCAGTGACGAGGCAGTCATGTGTTTGGGTTTACAACCAATGAGAAGGCAGAACAGAAAGACTATATTAAAGACAAACACACAGGAAATAACTCTCTTTCGGAGAGGTAGGAGCACCACAGGAGGAAGGGTGAGATTTTAGCTCTGAGCTCTGACCTCTTGGCTTTCTCTTTTACATTGGTTCTGTGTTTCTTATTTAATAAGACGGTTGGTTGCATCTACACTGAGGTCTGTGTGGAAGTCAGTGGCCCATGTTGCCACCAGGGCCCACATGGAAGCCTGGGGTCTGGGCAGCAACCTGTGGCCTTGTTGGTGTTTAAGGCCTATGCTACATCCAGAGCCATACAGATCTGGGTGGCCTGTGCTGCCACCAGGGGCTATGGTCTCATCTGGGCCCAGGCTGGTGCCAAAGGTCATATCTGGGTCAGTAGCCCTATAGTGGCCATGGTCTGGGTTGACATCTGTGGCTCCTGTTGCCACCAAGAGCCATGTAGATGCCCAAGGTCAGGTCAGCCACCTGAGTCCATGTGGGTGTCTGAGGGCCATGCTGCAGCCAGGGCCATACAGATCTGAGTGGCCTGTACTGTTACCCAATGCCAAGGTGACATCCAGGCTGAGCTGCAGCTGAGGGCTATGTCTAGGTCCATGGCTCTACTGCAGCCAGAGTCTGTGTTGATGTCCAAGGCTCCTCTTACTATCGAAGACTATGCAGATGCCCAAGGTCTGGGGCCACGTTGGTGTCTGAGGACCAAGCTGCCGCTGGGGCAATGGTAACATCCAGACCCAGCTGCTGCCAAGGACCATGTCTGGTCTGTGGTCCTACCGAGGCCAGGGTCTGTGTTGAAGTCAGAGGCCCGTGTTGCCACCAAAGGTGGGTCACATGGAAGCCTGGGGTTGGGGCTGCAGCCTGAGGCCTTGTTGGTGTCCAGGGGCCCATGCTGCTACCAGAACCGTCTTCATCTGAGTGGCCAGTGCTTCCGCCTGGAGCCAGGATGCTGTCTGGGCCGGAGATGCTGCCAATGGCCATGTCTGGGTCTGCGGTCCAGCTGCAGCTGGGTCTATGTTAATGTCTGTGGCCTGTGTCACCTCAGCGGTGGCCATAGGAACCATGTGGAATAAAATCAGAGGGTCATGTTGAGCTGGCCCTGAGAAAGCTGGCCCTACCTCTTGCTGGACACTGCACCAGGAGAGCTGGCCCCTGCACTCAGGAGAAATGGCCCCACTTCTCACCTCGGATGAGGGAGAACTGACCCTGATGGTGTGGGCACAGGGGATCTGGCTCCATCCCCTCACCTGAAGCAGCAGTGGAGGGGGGGGGTCCACAGCAGGGCCCTGGGTTGGCCCACCTGCTGGAGCTCATGAAGGGACTGGTCCTGTGGGACAATACATGCAGGATCTTCATGAGTCGGGCAGCTGCAGGCTATCCCAGAAGAGTTTGGATGAGGATCCAAAAGCAAAAGCTAGAGGCCTTGAATCGGACCAGTGACTCATTGTAATGAACATTTGCTAGTTGTGGTGGTTTGAAAGAAAATGGCCCCAAAGGGAGTGGCACTATTAGGAGGTGTGGCCTTGTTGGAGGAAGTGTGTCACTGTGGGGGCGGGCTTTGAGGTCTCTTTTTCTTAAGCTTCCCTCAGTGTGACAGTCAGTCGACTTCCTGTTGCCTCGGAGTCAAGATGTAGGACTCTCAGTTCCAGCACCACATCTGCCTGCACGCCTCCAGGCTCCCCATCTCGATGTGATGGACTGAACCCCTGAAACTGTAAGCCGCCACCCCAATTAAATGTTTTTTTTTGTAAGAGTTGCCGTGGTCATAGTGTCTCTTCACAGCATTAAAGAGCCCCATCTAAGACACTAGTAAAGCTGATTGGACAAAAGGTATTCTATGTGACACACCAAGGCTCCCAGTGCCACCAGGACAAATGAAGAGGTGTTGGAGAGGCAGGAAAGATGCAGAAGTGAAGAGGGTTTTTTGTTTGTTTTTTGTTTTGTTTTGTTCTTGTTTGTGTTTGTTTACTTTGGTTTTTTTTTCCTTTGGTGGGGTGCTGCAGGGGTGAGGGAAGAATATGAGGGGACTGGGAGGTGAGTGGAATTAGGGTGCATGACGTGAAATTCCTAAAGAATCAATAAAGAAATTAGGTTAAATAAAAAAAAAAAAAGGTGAAGAGTGATAGAGCAGAACACCTAATTGCCTCTTCCCTTCTCATGCAGAGGTAAGTGCACCTGTACACACACATGTGTGCACACACACACACAACATATAGACACACCACATGTAGACACAACACATATAGATACACCATGTACAGACACACCACGTATAGACACACATACAAGCCAAAGGATGGAGGTGAGTGCCCTTACTTTACTTTCATTCTTCAAGGACATTGCTCCAGATACAGGATTCTGATGGATGGTGGCGCTCTTCTTCCATCACATTAAAGATGCTGTTTCTCCATCTTCTCACTGCCATCATTATTAGCAACCATGTACCTCTTCTCTAAATGTATTCTGTCATCTTTTCCACTTTCCAGACACTACTGCTTTAGTCTGTAACAACAGCATGCCCGGATGTGGCTTCGCTTGCACAGGTCCTGCTTGAGCTCTGCTGAGCTTCTCGGTCTGTGTGCCGTGTCTTTCAGCACACCGGGAAATTTGGGGCTGTTCTGTTTTCAATTGTCTTTATATCTCCTTTCCTTTCTCCTTCTCTCATGCTGGAACTGGGGTTCAAAATGTGCTGGACCTCTCGTCATTGCTCCACAGATCAGTTTCTAGTCCCTGCTCACTCCTCAGGTGCGTCCATCCCTGTTGATCTGTGCTCAGATTCAACACTTCTATAGTTTCAACTGTGAGCTTGAACCTGTCAGTGGACTTTCATTTTACATACACTTTTCGGCTTTAGAATTTCTATTTGGTTCTGTTAAATAATTTTTTACTTTTTGGAAATGTTCCTTTTACATTTACAAATGTTGTTTATTCATTACATTTTTCTTCACATCTTCTAGCAAAATTATAATTTCTGTGTTTAAATTATCCAATTCCAATATTTAAATAGTTTGTTTCCTTTTATTTCAATTATGGATCACATTCTCTTATTTATTTATTTATTTATATTTGCTTGTTTGGTTTTTGGTTTTTGTCTGTTGGTTTGTTTTGTTTTGTTTTTGATACAAGGTCTCTCTACATAGCCCTGGCTATCCTGGAACTTGCTATGTAGACGAGGCTGGCTTTGAACTCACAGAGATCTACCTATCTCTGCCTCCAAAGTGCTGAATTAAAGGCCACCATGACTGGCTATATTCCTTATTTCTAATTTGCACCCTGAATGTAATAAATGATATTTGTGTATTTTCTGGGTTCTCCTCTTTGCCATCTGAAGGATACTGACATTTTGTCAGGCTGTTAATTGCTGAGCTCAGACTCCAGCCTCCATTTCCCTTGTGGTGACCGGCAGCTAAACCTTTGGTCAGTTCTTTGGGGTCTGTTTGAGCTACCCAGGTAGTCTTCCACACATGCAAGGCTGAAGAGCCAATCAGAGATTCAGGTGTGGTTTATTTATCATTTTTAAATGTCTATTACATCTTTACTTCTTTCAGTGTATGTAGTGTGCATGTCTGTGTGTTGCACACATACAACACACGCCACAGCACACATGTAGAACTCAGAAAACAACGTGCAGGAGTCAGTTCTCTCCTTCCCCCAAGTGGTTCTAAGGATTGCACTTGGATCTTCAGGCTTGATGGCAAACACCTGTACCTGCCCAGCCAACTTGCCAGCCCTTAGTTATGGCTCATATTTGAAATTTGAAGCACTTGCTCTGAGACTGTATCACATTTGCCATATCCTTTTTTTTTTTTAAAGTTCCAGGCTTCCTCAGCCAGTCTCCTCTGGTTCTTAAAGCCAGTGAAATGACAAGCTTCGATTTGACTCTTAGTCTGTATGGAGCCAACTGCAGTCTGCCCTTGGATGAACATAGAAAACTCATTGAGTGAAATTTCTTCTCCCCTGCCTGCCTTTGGTCAGTCTCCAATATCTTTGGGTGGTTGTTACATTTTACCTGTGTCGGAGGGCGTGGCTCTTATCTACAGGCATCAAAGGTTTGGTAAGAGCCACTCCACCATTTCTGGAAATGGAACTCTCTGGCCACCCAATGAATGGCATGGAAGATGTCAGTGTTTGCTACGTTCGATTATGATTGAGTGGTGGGGCAGACATCTGACTGGAGTACATTCAAGCAGAAGGAAGGAATTACAAAAGCAAGGTGCTCGGTTCCCTGAAAAGTTCCTGGTGAAGAAAATAGGGGGTTGATAACAGTTCAGCTCACAACTGGCTGCAATCCAGTTCCAGGGGACCCCAAAACCTTCTTCTGGCATCCAAAGGCACCATGCATGCACTTGGAACATAGATACACTATACATGTAGGCAAGCCATCCACAAGAACATAATAAAATAATTAAATATTTTTTAAATAATAAGAAAATAGGTGCTTAGGGGAAGTGAACGTGGCATTCGGATGGCCTTCCTGTGAGACGTTCTGATGACAAGGAGCAGCTGTTGGTCCAAGAGGAAAGAACAGCTGAAGTGAGAGGTCCTTGTGTGGATGAGAGAGGTCAGGACCGACTATCCAAATGGCAGCTGTGGCTAGCCAGTCTTCTGCAGTCTCGGACACAAGGGTAAGTTCATGTGACGGGAGCTTGCTGGCATTCTCTCCGGGTTGTTTCCGTGTTCTCAGTGAGACAAGCCTGCCTGGGATCCAGCGTGAGGATAATGGAGACACATAGGTGTTTGGGAAAAGGGAAAAGACATGAAAGGGAGGGGAGCTACACTCATGGTCATGAACTTCAGCGCATGTAAGCATGCATTCTTCTCTACCCATTTTTGCTACCACCCTGGTGAAGGCACAGAGCAAGGCCAGAGCCATACCCACTCCACCAAAGCCATGCCTCCTAAGAGTGCCACTCCCTATGAGATTATGGAGGCCAGTTACGTTCAAACTACCACACATGACTGGAGTATTTGAAGTTAGAAGGTAATGACCCAAAGGTACACTGCTTAAAATTGAAAATACAGAGAAATTTTTGTTCATGGCCACAGCCAACCTGGTCAATCATGGGGGTGAATGGCTAAGGTAAGAGAGGACCAACCAGGCTCTTGTAGAGAAGAGAGCAAGGACCAAGAAGCCGGGACTGTAGAAGGATCACGCAGCACATAAAAGAGAATCATTAGTCAGTGGAACAAATATTGAGAAAGTGGTGGTAGATCTTGCTGCAGGCCACAAGCATATGAAATAGAGATTCAGCTGTCTACGATAAAGCTATACCTAGAAGGACCTAAACCAAACTCTTTAGGGAAATGACGGGAGTGTCTGGGATGTCTATCAGTGTCTACAGCAGAAGGGACAGTAATGGTGTAGTGTGCAGACAGATGTTTGCCAGCTATTGAAATAAAGGCTGCAGAGCCCCAGCACACCTCCGTGCCAAGACCAAAATCTATAGCCATTTCCAGGCAGATCACAATTAGCTGCTGGGGATGAGGTGAGCCTCCTTCCTTCCCAATACTCTGACAACATGTCAGAGCAAGAAGGGTTAATACAGTCCATTCCTTGAGTCCTCTAAGTCTCAACCCTGTGGACCACCAGCTCTGCTAGTGACTAGTCTACCTCTCAGCAAGGCAGGTGGGGAAGAGGGGCTCTCTGGAGTCTGGTGCAGGGGACACCACAAACACGCCATGCCGGCTTCCACCAGCTTGTGACCGGTTTTTACAAATCATGGTTGAAATGGCGCAGGGGGTGGGGTGTGGATATGCAGGTGTGAAGAGGCAGAGGAGACTGTCTGGATCTTTAGCAGACAGGTGGGACAACATCTGTTGTCGCTCCTTGTTCATAGGAAACAGGGATCCCATGACACGCACGTGTCTTGGCTCGGGAGTTCCATAAAGTTCAAAACCATCCTGAGCTACAGGTGGTGTGGGTTTGTTCGCTTTTAAGAAATAAAGACTAACTGGAATCGCTACCCACCCATCCTCCCAGATGAGTGATTCTGCCCTCGCCTCTAATTCTTCCTTTCCCATTCAGGCAGCAAGTCCTGATGACTGAACTATCCTCTTCTCTCCACACACACTAACCACTGCAGGGAAACGTCAAGTCTGGCCCTTTTCTCGCTCTCTGCTGCCACCTCCTGGCAGGCTTCACTCCCATCCCGGCCCACTGCCGCCCCTAGGCACCGGGGTGTGCCTCCACCAGACAGATCTGTCAGTAACACTAACCGCACCCTCCACCTTTTGGAAAACATCGGCCAACACCGAGCTTCCCGTCCACGGATCTCTCAGGCCAACCTCTGTCTACCTGCCATGTCCCCTGCTTGTCTCCGTTCTCTGCCTGGGCTTCCCCTAATGGCGTCTCCCCAGGAGCTGCATGGATTCGAGGCCACTGTCCCTGTGTTGCTCCTGTGGCCTCGTGTGGCCTTCCTCAGAGTGCGCGCTGTGCATCAAAACTCTGTTCACCCTCCAAGAGCCGACTCACATGCTGCTCCCTCCGTGAGGTCTTCACATTCATGTCACTTCACGGGCCGTGACCTGTGCCTGTGGAACGATGACCCACTCATGTTTGTGTCTCAACACTAGCCCAGAGTCCATCCCAGAGCGTGTACTCAGCACTCTGTGAGCTCCGAGTGTAGATTCAGCCTTTCCCAGTGAATTGATCTTAAAAGCCTTCCTGACTCTCCACAAAGATCCAATCCATTTCCGCTGTCTGTCTGAGCCAGGTGCCAGCTCTGAGCTCTACAGGGAAGAGACCCCAAGATGTGCTGATTTCCAGTCGTGTCTGGTTCCTGTGACATCCACTGGCTGGCCTTGTCTCTGCCCACAGGGCCCATGGAGAGCAGGTCTCTCTTCCTTCCCTAAGGCAGCCATCCTATCCCTTCGAGTTTTCTCATCTCCAACCTGCACAGTTTCTTCAGCCCTCCCTGAAAGGTGTGGTTTTGCGTCCCTCTCCCTGTCATGGTCACCTTCTCAGAACACATCTGAATTTGTCGTCATTTCTCTTGAGACCTGGAGCGCTGACTAGAGGAGGGGACAGAAGATGTCATCTAAGGATATCAAGTACAGTGTGGGGCTAGAATCCGGGATTGCAGCATCCATTTCTAGTGTGTTCCGCCATACAGGACCGGGACCACCAAGTGAGGATGGTTTCTAGGACTCCATTTCTTAGAAATTCATGTAAAGATCTCTCTCTCTCCCCCTCCCTCCATCGCATCATCCCTCTTCCTCTCTCACCTTCCCGCCTCCCTTCTAGAACTAAGGATAGAAACCAGGGCTCTTGCATGCTGGGCAAACACTACCACTGAGTGGCATCTCCCGCCCATGAAGATCTCTTCTACTGCACAGGCTCCACAAGGTCAAGCTTCTTCAGCCCGCATTGGCAGCCTCCTCAGGAAGCTAACGAAGAGGAGAAGACAATAGGTGTGGTATGCTGCTATTTAGAAACGGGGTTCCCCAGAGCTGGTGGATTCTGCTTTGGGATGCATTTATTCTCAGGTTATTCTGAATACAACAGGAAAGAGGCCCAGATGCCACAGAAATGGTGTCTCGATGAGACCATCAGGAGATCGCCAGGGTCGATACCCAGCCTTGGAAACCTCCTCAATAGCTTCTTTCTACCAAAATAAGGGAGGTTCCTGGGGGCCCCCAGTGCTGCTGCATTAGGTCATTGCCTTATGATCTCCATGTCAGTGCCGGGTTTCTGTCACTACAGATCCCAGGGTCCCCAGAATCTCTGCCAACCCCAGACCTTGGCCCCAACTCACTGGCCAGAGAGAGAAGCCCTCAGCACTGCATTCCTGCAGATTCCCACAAGCTCCCGGGCCAGCCTCCTCAACCACGCTGTTAGTGGCGGGAGGCGGTGGTTACAGAAGCCATGAGTCAGGCTGTCGGAACCAACCCTGCCAGTTCCTCCTTCTATCCAACCACAAAGTCAGCAAAAGGCAGTCCAGGGGTTGGCTGGAAACCGCTGTCGCTACATACTCCGCAGGTGGGCAAGGCAAATGGAATCTGCCCGTGTGAATTGTCCTCCCTCCGGATGGACCACGCCTTCCTTTCCCCGACGGCTGGCAGCAGCGAGTCTTCTTGTCTCCTGCAGCAGGGACTCCAACTCTGGAGCACTTGCTGGAACACAGAACAGTTGAGATTCAAAACCGAAGTAGAGCCATCCAGAGCAAGAGAGGTAGAGATTGCTGTGTTGACACTGCTCCCCCTACCCAGCCCAACCCCGGCCAATGCCACCAACCCACCTGGGAAATGAGCGCGAGGGTCCAGCAGCAACCAAAGCACCTCCAACCAGAACCTTAGCCACTGGGGTGTGGGTGTGGGAGCGGAGGAGTTAAGGGATCCTGACATCATTTGTACAGGCTCACAGGTGCTAAGTGACAAAGGTGTGGATTTTGGAAGCTCTGAACCAATGAGTTAAGTAGTTTTCTTTGCCCGAGATCTCCAGAAGCTTTACTGCGCCGAGTTGTTACGGGGCAGAGAGAGTGGGGGAGAGAGACAACACCAAACCTTCCCGTGAGCCTCTGCAGAACGCTGGCCAAGGAGCCATCGGGGCTGCGGCCTCGGATTGTTTAAGCTCACACGCGGAGAGAGATTTCATATTCCTAAGCCAAGGGCTCCCGGAACACACCGTGGCAAATCAGTACACAAGGAGAGCTCTGTCTCTGCTAAGCCTGTGCTGGGAATGAGGCCTTGTGTGAGGACCCTTGGCAAGTCCAGCCCTGTGCCAGCCACGTGAATGGGCTGGTACAGGAGCAGGATTCGGGTGTCGGACAGGTCCATGGGCTGCTCTGTTGTTCATGGAACTGGACATGCTCTCTTCTCTGTCACCGGTCTGTACCAGGGGGCCTACGGTCCCAGACTCTGCCTTTTCAGGGACTGAACGCCTCAGCAAACCATCAGTCAGAGGACCACCCTTTGAACTGCAAGCTTCCCGGAGGGGCGGGCTAATTCCAATGGAACAACCTGCATGGGAAAAGCAGAAGAAAGTAGAGTCAGGGCTGCAGAACGGCATGAAAGTGGGAACAGTTTAACAGCGAGGCAGGTTCCCGCAGCTGAGGCATCAAGGAAGTCAGGTCCTACGGAGACCTGGACCTTACAGATAGGAATAGAAGGGGAGACTGGAGCAATGGCTGCAGGATGGACAACATCCAGTCATTGGCGAATCTCTCACAGGCCCACATTTGTGACAGACAGTGATGGTACCGGGACCGGAGACCATAGCCGGGGTCCCTGCTGACCCCTCTGTTAACAGGCATGATTGGGCTCCGGGTTCCTCTCTTCAGAAGAAATCTCTGCCTTCCTGATAGGAGATGGGATGTCATCAACACCTTTTACCTCCTGTAGCTGGTTGGCTACACGCAGCAGGGAAGCGAGGCAGCATGGGTTGACTCACCCCACCAGGATCGTCTTCCCATGACCTGTAAGTCCCAGGCTTGGCAAGGGGAAGGAAAGGGTGGGAGGAGGGGCCTGACTACAGACACCCTGTGGCTCCACAGGGTGGGAGGAAACGGGGACCTAAACTGTGGGAAGCTCCGGGAAGCGGGTAGGAGGGGGAGCACTACCCTGGAGGAAGAACAGAGGAGGCCAGGGGACATCCGCCATCCCACAGTGTCCCAGAGATCACAGTGGATGTTCACATGCTTCCACCTCGTGCTGTTTTGAGGCTGATATTTACACAAGCTCGTTTAATCCCCACAAGAACCTGGTGAGGTCATTGCTAATATCATTCCCATTGTGTAGAGGAAGAAACCTAGACATCGTAACGCTGCCAAAGCCACTCAACAAATATGTGGGGGAGGTGGCATTGAACCCGAGAAGCCTGGTGCCACAGCTTGGTGCCTCCAATGACGCTCCAGAAGAAACTGATTCTGGGCAACGCGTGACATCTCCTCTCCCTGCCCCCCCCCCCTCTCCTTGACCAAGTGAGCAGAATGCAGAACAGGTTGCTTGCTGGTGGCCAGGAATGACAGTCTGCCCTCATGAAATCTCTTCAGGCAACCTCTTCTTCATGAAAGCTTTTTTGCTCACTCCCCTTCTGGCTGAAGTAACCCTGGCTTTATCCTAGACGGACCTCCTCAGACATCCAGCGGCTCCCACCCGGGCGGGGGGGGGGGGGGGGCTCCAAATCTGTTCACCTTTCAGAGTAGCAAGACTCTGTCTTTTCTAGAACACCACGTGTGTGCAACCTGTTCAACAAGAGGCCAGGACTCTGGGAGAGAGTCATTCATCATTCCTCATACCCAGAGAGTAGTCACTGCGTGTCACCAAGTGCCACCGTGTGCCCAGTGAACAAAAGGCCAACCCCGGCTCTGTTGTGCTTTCGCTCAAGTGGAAAGACGCCGTGAAGACAAGATGAGCCAGGGCAAAGAACAGCATGTAGCAGCAAAAAACGAAAACTCCGAAGGGAGCATGAAAGGGAGAGGGACAGACAGACCGACAGTAGAGCGCACGCGCAGAGCCGGCTTTGGTAGCCAGGGGTGGCCTCCCTGTGAGCCGGGAAGACCTGAAGAAGGTGGGGTTGGCCATGCAAAGTTTCACTCATGCTCCCAGTGGTTCTCGCCCCTCTGGGGGCTCGGCCCGCTGGACTGCGGGGTCTGTGACGGCTTCCAAACCACCACGGTCGCTCTTGCTTCCCACACTTGAGCTGTTGAGACTCCCTGATCCTGCTGGAGCTTGCTCGCCAGTCCGCTGTTCTCCTTCCTCCTCTGACCAGTACAGACTAGCCTGTGGGGTGAACCGGGAGGTGGCGGGCCACTGCCCTGTCTGCTGCCGGGAAAGGAGAGGGCTGAGTCTTGGTTTCATGGCTGTCTTACTGCTACCCTGGGGTAGATGATCCAGGTTCCTCTGACTTTGTGCCAGACTCGGAGAGGGTCAGGGGTAGGTGGGCGCAGGGGCACACAAGGCCTGTCGGGGGCCAAGAGTGAGTGTCAGTCCCATACAGCAGCTTCAGGGACTGGAGGGTCTCCCACCAACTCTCCAGACCCCAGCCCTGGGCCAATGCTGTGATGCATCCATCATCTTCAGGAAAGGCACCTTGTCATACTGCCTGGCCTCTCATAGCTTTCCACAATCAACCCCTTCAAACTACGAGGGTAAAGATAGTTGCTTGGAGCCTCTAGAGGTAGGAGAGATTCAGCCAGTTGTCCCAGGGCCCTGATTCCACCATGGCCTCCAGAAGTCTAGAGGATGTCAGGAGAGCTTTGATTGCTAGACCGTGAGAGGTAGGCCTCCCCTAACAAGACAGGGCCATCCTATTCTTTACTAACAGCCATCCATCTGACTCTACAAGGGACCCAGAGTCCATCCCAGTCCCAGATTCAAGCCACACACTGTGGTTGTAAATTGCTTGCCTAGAGCCTGGGCAATAGTCATAGTCTAGAACTATTTGGCAGGAAATTGGAGCTTCTGGGGACCCCAAGAGTGGCCTAGGACATCATTCTTAGAAGAAAAGAAAGAAAAAGAAAAGAAACTTGGTTGCAAGTTTTTCTTTCCCTGAAGTAGAGACTTGAAGCCCACTGGCCAACCACCCTAGCCTCCTTGGTGAGTTCTAGGCCAGTGAGAGACTGTGTCTCAGGAAGCAAGTAGACAACACCAGGGGAACAATTCCTGAGGCTGTTCTTATGTCCATCTTATGTATGTGCATACATGTACACATGCACCCCTGCACTCAAATAAAATAAGATTAAATAAAAATAAAATGCAGATCCCAAAGACAGCCCCAGCTGCCCAATATAAGGGCGGTGCTGTAGGGAACATCATGAGGGAAGGGAGGGGAGAGGAGAGGAGGAGGGGAGAGGAGGGGAGGAGATCCTCAAAGGCAGCACATCTCCTCTTCCCTGATTCTGGGGGCTTTGCCTTCACCGTCCCCCACCATTCTCTGACTCCGCTTCCCACCCACATCACCAGCTTGACCCACCAGACATGGCATCTGGTCCAGTCGTCCTGTGTCCCTTCTGGCCCTCCTCCAACCAAAGAGATTTTTAAAAGCATAAATCAGGCTAAACTAGTCATCTGTAATCGCAGTACTCAGGAGGCTGGAGCAGGAGGATTGCAGGGAGTTAGGGGCCATCATGCTCTGTCTGTCTGTCTGTCTGTCTGTCTATCTCCCTCTTTCTTTCTTTCTCCTCCCCCCTCTTTCTCTTCTCTCTCTCTCTCTCTCTCTCTCTCTCTCTCTCTCTCTGTTGTAATGTAGGAGCTAGATAGTGGCACAGATCTGTACTATTATCTCAGTACTTGGGTGATGAAAAAAAGTATCTCAAGTTCAAGGCTATCTATCCTCAGGTACATAGAGAGTTATAGCCTGAGCTAAATAGGCCTTTTCTTATGAATGATAGGTGATAGGTAGATAGATAGATAGATAGATAGATAGATAGATAGATAGATAGATAGATAGATAGATAGATAGACAGACAAGATATACGAAGAGAGAGACAGAGACAGGCAGGCAGGCAGACAGACAGACATGTAAACCAGTGTGTTTCACTCTTGCTAAAAATTCTCAATAACTTCCCATAATGCCCTTCCCCATGTCCTGCAAGGACTGACATGATCCTGGCCAGGCCTGGCCTCTTCTCCCATCCTCTCCAGCCCCTCTCAGTACCTTGACCACATCACATCCCCTGCCATCTCTCTGCTACCAACATCCTCTCCACTCGCTTCCTATGGCTAGCTGCTGTCAACCCAGAGAACCGAATCCAGGGAAGGTTTCTGCAAGGAAGCTTGTTCACCAAACCTTCAGCTAAATCAAGTCCCATGCCGAGCATTTTCTCTTTCTCTTGGTTTTTCTTCACAATTTGAAACAGGCATGCACAGCTTTAACTGTATATATGAATTATTTATAACATGTCTTTCTAGCTTCCGCTGGTGTAGTGTCTGCTTATTATCTCTCTCCCCTGGTCTGTGAAGATCAGTCTTGGTCTGTCACCATGATAACCTCATAATCAGACAGTAGCTGGCATAGGGATGTGTTCAATAAACATGTGTTAAATTTATAGATTACTGAATCGATGGATTGATAAGCTCTCTTAAAAGAAACACCTACACTTAACAGACCCAATGCTTACACTGACATGTGTATTAGGTAAGTACATTACTCCCCTTTGTTTCTTTTTTATTTTCTGTGTATGTTTTGCCTGCACGTCTGTATGTGCATCATGTGCATGCCTGGTGCCCAGGGAAGTCAGAAGAGGGAATCAGAGCCCTTAGAACTGGAGCTATGAATGGTTGTGAGCCACTGTGTGGGTGCTGGGAACCTAATTCAGAGCCTCTGGAAGAGCAACAAATGCTGTTAACCACTGGGCCATCTCTCCAGCCCCATCACACACACACACACACACACACACACACACACACACCACTACCACCACCACCACCAACAACAACAACAACAACAACCATGCTGCTTTTTTATTTTGTTTGTTTGTTTTGAGACAAGCTCTCTCTATGTAGCCCTAGCTGTCCTGGAACTTACTATGTGGACCAAGCCGGCCTCAGACCCACAGAGATCTGCCTGCCTCTGCCTCCCGAGTGCTAACATTAAAGGAGTGTGCCACCATGCCTGGCCACATGAACTTTTAAGAGAAAAATTGTTCTTCTAGAGCAGGAATGCCTTTTGACATAGTGAAATGCTATTGTTATCTACAAATGCATTGGGTCGTGACTATCACTTTCCTGGGACCCAGGCAGTCTGTGACCTGCAATGTGGGCAGCTTGTTATAAAAAGCTATCGCTTTGATTCATTACAGGACTCTGTAACTGCAAAAGATAATGTCTGTTTTGCTGTGTGTTTCAATCATGTTATAGTTGATGTCCACAAACCAGGTTCTATGCAGGTTACCTACTGTGGGAATGACTTCTGGACTCACTCAGTCTGTTTGGTAGGACACTAGGATCTATGAATGAATGAGCTAGGGCTCTAGGCATCAGTTTACATAAGAAGGGAGAAGAGGGGATCAGTAGCCACAACTAAATGAGAAAAGGGCTTTAATTCACAAGCCATGACCTGATTGACCAACAGTGATAGCATCTGACTGGCCAGAGAGTGATCAAAACTTTGCAACTGATAGATTTGTACATTATTTCACACAAGTTTTCACATGGCAAGGGTTGGAATGCACATATTTTGCTTTGCATAATCAGAAATCATTCGAATATTTGTTGGCTAGAATACTAAGTAATCTCTTGAAAATAGACTTCTTTTGTCTTCCTTCATCAGATAGAAAGTGTGTTGTGCAAATAATCTAAAATCATAATAAAAATGATCCTATATGCAATCATAATAAAAGTAATCCCAGCCCTATGTGACCTAGGATGAGTCACTTAACTTCTCTGGGCCTCAATTTCCTTGTGTATAAAATGGGTTTACTTATGTAGGACCTAACTTTGCGTGTTACTGTAATTAGAGTTTACATAGTACAGTGCCTAGCACACTATAGACACCTGGTTCATGGGAACTAATATTATTTATTAGTATTATCCGTAGCTCATAAACTATACCTGCGTCTCAGCGGAATCCATCACTCACTCCGTCATCCTCTGTGAGGGCCTAAGTCAGTGAGAGATGCCAAGCTAAAGGGTCCCCTGGGTCAAATTCTCAAGGAAAAAATACTTTGTTCGTTCCCCTAAATCTTCATCCCAGTTGCCGGCCTCTTCTGGGAGCTGGCAGGGCCTGGTGGGTGGGAAGAAGATGAACCCAGACAGCTCATCCTCAACAGGCCTTCAGACCTGTCACTCTGTTCTGCCAGCCCAGCACAAACTCAGCAGGTCTCGGCCTGGGAACCGCCCCACCCCATGCCTTGCCCACCGCTTTCCTCAAGAGCACCCCAGCCTGGCCCAGGCTCTGCATTGCCCAGGCCTGACTTTCCAGAGGAAACTACTTTGAGATTGGCATGAGCTTAAGGTGTGGCTCCTGTGGCCCTGGCCAGCGCTGAGTGTAGAGCCACAGGGTGGAGCAGGGGCAGGGTGGGGCGGGGTGGGATGGGGAGACACAATGCACACCCACTCCCCAGGGCCTGGGTGCTTTGCACAAGTGTGGAAACATTTTTCTCCTGAGTCTTCAATTGAGAGCAATTTAAATTCCTGTAGCTGTTGGGGTGGAGGCTGAGAACCTGGGGTGAGCTGGTGGGTGGAGCCAGGGAGGGAGGGTTGAGCGGGGCACCCAGACCTGACTTCGGGGAATCACAACCTGGGTAGATCCTCAGTGCGGGGAAACTGAGGCCTCTCCAGGGGAAACAAGAGACACTAAGGACAGACATAGTCAGAGAAACAGGGACTGGCCGCAGCCCAGAGAAACAGGGCCAGGTGAGCTCCGGAAGGAGAAGCAGTGAGACCAGGAAGGGCATTGCAGAGGCAAGAGTGGATAAAAATGGGGTGAAGGGAGCTGTGAGATGCCTCAGGGAGTCAGGGTGCTTGCTGCCACCTCTGAAGACCCGAGCTGAATCCCTGGAACCCACATGGTAGAAAGAGAGAATTGACAACTCCTGCAAACTGTTCTCTGACATCCACACGTATACCCACGCATGCGCACGGGCACACACAATGTGATTTTCTTTTTTAATTGTTAAAGATAATGCTGACCCCCCTTCTCTCTAGAAATAAGATGGCAGCGGCAGCTTCCAGGATCCACTAATCCTTCACCAACCCAGGACATAAGAATGGGCTATGCACTCCGACCCACCCACCCACCAAGAGAAGGCTACCTGCGCATCCTATGGTTCCTGAGAGCCCTCTTCAGGCTGGCCCCCCTCTGCTGGACCCCACATCTCCCATCAGGTCCAGGGCAGGGAGAGGAGGAAAGGGGCAATGGGAGCTGAGTCCCTGGACTCAAACTCTGTGCCCTGACCCAGGTAGACCCGCAACTAGTTCACAGGAGACGCCGACTCTGGCCCAGGTGCTGCATTTTGAGGAGGCTTGGAGTGCTTCTCAACCTACAAGGTCCAAGCGCAGAGAGGGCGTGAACTGACCCGGGTCGGTAGCGGTACCCCTCTCATACCCCACCTCCCTCAGGAACAGAAGCAGCAAGAACTTGCCCAAAGCTCCCAGAGTCAGACTTGGCAGAACCAGAATTTGACAAGTTCTCGGTCCAGAGCACGGGTCTACAGCTTCAAGAGTTGATCTCAAGGCAAGCGGACCCCTCGAGGCCCCTGATTTTAGTTGTCCCTCCTCTAAAGTGGGCGTAGTAGAAAGGCGCTCTGCCCAGGACATAAGATTGAGAGCAGATATAAGGGCATGAGAGCAAATCTGTTGGCAAGATGGAGCAAGGATCTCTACTGCTCCAATCCGGGGCCAAGTGGGGCATGTGAGTGGACAAGGGGCACCCAGAGCTCCTTAAGGCAATGGGTCAGGGACCCGGAGTAGCGCAAGGTTGAAACTGAGGGGTCCAGCAAGTAAGTTGTTCTTGGGGGTGTACAAGAAAGATGGGCACGCGGGAGTCAGGGTGCCAAGTGTGCATCGGTCCTACCCCCGTCTTTCTGACAGTCCCCCCCCCCAGCTCTAAGGTAGTCATGAGGCCCAGCCCATCTTGGCCATCCTGGCACCTCTGGTGTTAGACCCAGTTCCACAGTAAACACAACAGCGATGTCTGGAATGGACGAAACACGCAAGGCTGTGTCCTTGTGCTCCGGAATCTATCTGGGTGTTTCTGTGCACATGTCCATGGTCCCTCTCATGGTCCCTCTGTTCCCTCAGAGTATCAGGGATAATGTGGAGGACCACTTGGCCTCAACACATCCCTTGTCTGTTGAATTTAGAAGGGCTCCCTGCCCTGGCTCGTCACCTAGGTACAGCCCTGCACTCTGGCATTCTCTTGTTCTCTCCTCCGTGAGTAAGATAGGTCAGGGCCAACTCCTTTGGGCTCCACTTATAAGTGAGTACTTCATGACCCATGAAGGCCAGGGACTTCAGCCAGACATGGGGTCTCACTTGGATCTAGAATCTAGAAGATTGGAGCTAATAGGGAGACAGTAGAATGGGAAGGCAGGGGATGGTGTGTAAGTTCTTGGGTTCTCCCAGTCGATAATAATTCATTGTGTGTCGTGCATTTCAAAATAGAACAGTCTTCCAGTTCCTGAGGAAAGGCTCTCTCCTTCTCGACACCTGGAACAAGGCTAGGACCAAGACCTACCTACATATGTGGTGGTTTTCCTACCCACGCTGAAGTTTTGCTTGCAACTTAGGCACAGGAAAAGACTAACAAAGTAAGCAATAGCAAACTAGAACAACAGTACTAGTATATACCGTAATAAAGAGTTATTTGAGTGTTCCTCCTCTTTTGCCTCACCCTCCCCTGTCTTGATACCTTCTTGAAATGCTTGTGGTCACACTTCTTGGTGGCGGAGAGCGACCGAAGGACTGTGTACTGGGGTCCGGCCGTGGGAACTATTGGAACCAAAAGCTCATGACAAATATCCCCACTACAAAGAAATGGTGACCTTCGGAGAAAAGATACGTTTGGGGGCAAGTTCAGAGCAGAGCAGGAGAACAGGCTGCCTCCTGTTTCTAAGATTTGTAGACCTCTCCCCACCCATACACACCTCCCCCCCAACTGCCCCTGCTTCCCACTAGGACTCAGTAGACACACTTCCCTCCAGAAGTCCTCCTGCCTGTCACGGCTCTGTCTTCACCTTTTATGCCCATCACAGCCACTCCGTGACTGGCGCAGTGTCCAGCATATAGTCAGAGCTCAGGACATGGTTATGAGGGATGGGTGTGGTATGGTTTGAATGGGAGATGCAGCCTTCACACACACACACACACACACACACACACACACACACACACTTCTCTGCCTCACATGCACACCGGCTCATGTGTTCAAACACTCCATTCTCCAAGAGTGACACTGTTTGGGGACGTCGTAGAACCTTTGGGATGTGAGGCCTAACTGCCAGGCAATAGACCTTGGAGGTGGGACTGGAGGGTTCGAGGCCCACTCTACCTATCCTGTCCAAGCTGCCTGTGCTTCCTGATCCACAGAGATACGAGCAAGCCGCCTTACACTCTTCCCTGTGGTTTTCCCACCATGATGGACTGTGCCCTCCGCTGTTGAAGCTGTGAGCCAAAATGAACCCTTCCTTTCTTAAGTTGCTTCTGTCTGGTATTTTTTTATCATAGTAACGAGAATAGTAACTCGTTAGAATAGAGAGCGCTGAGTAAGTGAAGCCATGACCACAGGCTAAGCCCCTCGGATGGTATTCTTTTTTTTTTTTTTTGGTTTTTCGAGACAGGGTTTCTCTGTGTAGCTTTGCGCCTTTCCTGGGACTCACTTGGTAGCCCAGGCTGGCCTCGAACTCACAGAGATCCGCCTGGCTCTGCCTCCCGAGTGCTGGGATTAAAGGCGTGCGCCACCACCGCCCGGCCTCGGATGGTATTCTTTTCATGTCTGTATCACTGATGTCTGTTACAGGAACGTAGCTCAGGATAAATAGGGAGTATGGTGTCCCAAAAGCAGGACAAGTGATGCCTGTAGGAACAGGCTGACCAAGTAGTGTGGGCCGGAAGATGTAGATTGAGCCCAGATGCTCAGCGCAATGAGAGGTGAATCCACTATGCTTGGGAGATCCCAGGGAAAGTTCTGAGACAGGACTTACAGGTGTTGCTGATGGATGGCACAGGGAGACCAGGAGAAAGGATTCCAGCAGAGGGAGGTCTGAGAAAGGCCTGGTGGTACAGGAGAACCTGCCCCCTTGGGGGATTGCCCTAGAGGGCTGTTGAATTGGGTGTTCTACTATCTCTTGTGGATTATCTATCTGTCTGCTCAGAAACTGTGCTACCATGCTGTCTTCTTAGCTCTGGGATTTTTTAAAAAATAACTTATTTAAATTTATTTTATGTGCATTGATGTGAAGGTGTCAGATCCCCTGGAACTGGAGTTATAGACAGTTGTGAGCTGCCATGTGGGTGATGGGAATTGAACCTGGGTCCTCTGGAAGAGCAGCCAATGCTCTTAACCTCTGAGCCATCTCTCTAGCCCCAGCTCTGGGATTTTTAAGCCGTGGAAGATATGCAGATCATGGGAAAGGGGAAACTGAGGCACTCAGACTAGCCCAAGCCTCTTGGCAGCTCTGGCCTGAACAGCTGCCCAATGAAACCATCCTTCCTTCCTCCCTCAAGGGCTCCCTGCCCCTCAGACAGTGGGCTCTCAGTGCCCAGGCCAGGAGGAGAAAGAAAACAGGAACCATCCAAAGAGGCTCCATTGTTCCCCAGCAAATGACTCACATGGGGAATGCTCCCTCCCTATGTGACAGGCCTCTTCTCCAGTGTGCTGTTCCTGGTGACTCAGAGGCTAAAATCACAAACCCTGTCCTCTGTTCCCACCTCCCTCCTGGGCCCTGAGAATGTATGTGCATTACTCAGGCACCAGCTCCTCTCCTGTAGGTGGGTAAAAGCTGTAGGTGGGTAAAAGAAGACCAGTCTGGCATAAGTTCCTCCAGATATGGCAGATATGAGGTCTTGATTCCCTGTGACGCTCGGGAGAAACGACAGAAATACCACTCCGCGTGTGCAGTGTGCTGGCCTTTTATTCCTGGAGTGGTGCAGGCATAGGGGGGGTCGGCAGAGTACGGGCTTCTAGCTGGCCCAGCTCCCGCTCTCCAGACGGGAGTTTGCACTGGGTGCCCAGGAGGACCCAGAGCTGGGGTGCTCAGGGCAGGGACGCAGGCAAGGGGTAGAGCTTTGGCGAGAGCAGCACCATCTCTATTTCCAGCGCCCGGTGACTTTGGCCTTCCCACGGGTTTTGGAGCTGCAGGAGAAGCAGACCCCGTGAGATGGAGGGAGAGGGGGTAACAGTTCCCAGTGGGGCAGAGGGCAGGCGAAGGAAAGCTAAGGGTTGAGATGGACACCCTGGAGCAGGGGTGGGATATGACAACGGCCTTGCCCCGCCCCATCCCACCCTGCACGGGTAAGCAGTGGCTAAGGCTGAAAGAAGGAAGCTGTGAACGCAAGGAGAAGAGGGAGGGCTGGGGTCCGAACCCTCACAGCAGGACGGGGAAGAGAGAGGCAGGCTGCACCGTGAGAGAGGGGCCGTGGACACTTACACTTTCTGGTTGTCATTGATCCTGTTTCGCAGGACGTTGATCTGGAAGGGAAACAGGGAAGATAAAGGCTAAAGTGGGGGGTTCATTCAGTGAGGTCTGGGAGGGGGAAGGGGGTTCAGCATAGGGGTGCAAAGCGGGGGGAGGTAAGCACCAGAACACTGCGGGGGAGGGCTGAATGAGTCGAATGGACTGATGGAGGACAGGGAAGGAGGCTTTGAGGGTCAGCCTTGGTGGGGAGCAGGTCAAACCGGACCACGACCGAAGGATGGGCACAGTGAGCCGCTCACCTCGTACTTCTGCTGCTTGAACTTCTCCTGCAGGTCGAACTTCTCAGCCTCCAGGTTGTGAATGCTCTGCCACAGCTCCTTGGCCTTCTCTCTGCGGGAGCCGCAGTGGGAGGGGAGGGGGGCCCAATAAAGACCGTGGCTTCGGCTTTCCCCCTGGCCCCGACGGGCCTGCACGGTCCCCCAGCCTGCCCTCGCACATTCAGGTCTGCAGAGGGTGCCTCCAGCCTGGGCTATGGGCCTGGCCATTCTGAAATTCTGGGTCCCTGCTACTGTGCCCAGTGTTCAGGGACAGACACCAAGGGCTGCCAGAGCAGAGTTCTGAGAGTCCTGGTACTGTAGAGCATCTAGTTCAACCCTCCTTCCCCACCTTCTGCGTGAAGGTGGCCAAGCAAGGGCTCAGTTCCTCCCTGTCAGCAAAGCTCCCCCGGGAGGCCTGACCTGTGAGGCCCAGCACCAGCCCTGGTCATGAGCCTTGGTAAATGCGTGAGGGAGTGCCTCCCCCTGGTGGTTTGCAGTAAGAAGTACCCTCCACCCCACTCTAGAGAACACGGCCAGAGGCCCCTCAACCAACTGGGCCCACCTCAGCTGGTCTTCATTCAGGTGGTCGATGGCCAGCGCCTTCCTCCTCTCGGCCAGGATCTTCTTCTTCTTCTCTCGCTCGGTCTGTCTCTTCCCACTCTTGCGCTCTGTCTGAAGCCGGCGGGGAGCAGGGGCACTTGTCTGGAGATGGCTCCTCCCTGTGCCCTGACCCTCCCTGTCCCCTGACCCTCCCTGACCCCTGACCCTGGGGACATAGGGCCAGGTCCCTATCCTGTTGCTCTAGCAACATGACACACCATCACCTTCTAGATCCCCCCCCCCCCGGAGAAACTGAGGCCGGGGCAAGGAGGAGGCTAAGTGCCCTCCCTCCTCCCACCACAACTCCTCCAACCAGGTGTGCTCCCCTCCCAGGGAGCACTCTACAACTAAGGGAGGACTCGAGGTTTTGTACCCACCTGAGCTTGCTAAACCAGGAAACCATGAGAGAAAGACCCCGAGAGAAAGACCAAGACCGCCACAGAGACACGGAGAGAAGCAGAGTGGGAGACGGGAAGACAGTAAGGACAGGGTGATTCGGCTGCTCAGCAGGGGCTGACTGCTGTGCTGAGCACAGGTCTGGGGCTCAGGGAAGGGAAATGCTTAGAACATTTGCCTGGTATGGTCACTGTGAGGACAGAGACACAGGGGCAGAGCTGGGGGCTTAGGGTATCTAAAAGAAAATATTCCGATGCCTCCATGCATAAAGAAAATCGGGCCTGGTTGGGCACGGTGGCCCTTGCCTTTAATCCCAGTACTTGGGAGGCAGAGGATAGGTGGATCTCTGTGAGTTCAAGGCCAGCCTGGTCTACCTAGTGAGTTCCAGGACAGTCAAGGCTACACAGTGAAACCCTGTCTTTAAACAAACAAACAACAACAACAAAAAAGATGAAGAAAGAAAATCAGGCCCCAGCCCTGACGGGGTGGGGGGCTGGGGGGCCTGAGGGCGGGGTATCTAGTAGGCGTGAGCGTCCACGAGCAAACCACCTCACATCCGTGCAGCACACACTTGCCATGCTAGCTCGTTGCCTCCCTGAAGCTGCAGGGCAGGCAATACCAGGCCATGTGAGGAGACAGGATCGGAGGGCATAGCAGGCCATGCTGCTGTGTGTGGCAGAATCAGCTCTCCAACCAGAGCTCCAGGACCCATGATTCTCCCGGTTGCACCCAGTCACCTTGGGGAGCCAGCATGAGGAGGCATATTAGTGTTCTAACCTTTGCCCACAGCAGAGTGAAGCCACGGTCAGGCTGATAGCCAGCTTGGGGTGTGGGGGCGTGGGGGCTAAGCATGGGGAGACCTTAGACTTCAGCACAGCAGTTGGGAATTTCTTCATGGATCCAGGCAGCCTTGAGGATACACTGAGATCTCCTGGCGTCCGATGCCGCTTCCCACCTACCTTCTGGATGTACCCTCCAAAATGCATCATGTTAGACAGAGCCTTCTTCTTCCGGGCCTCATCCTCAGCCTTCCTCCTGTTCTCCTCCTCCTCGCGCCGGGCCCTCTCTTCCTGATTTCAGGGAGGGCAAATGAACGCATTAGTGTCGAGGGTTGGAATCCAGATTCTGGGTTGAAGCTGGTGTTCTTTACAAATGAGCTCAGCTTTCTTCCCATTGGACAAGGAGCTTTCCGAGGTACGCTCTGGCACAAGATGGGCAAAGTGGAGTTTACTGAATGGGTAGATGAACTGTTGTATGAATGAGTTAATGAAGCACGGATTCACATCTGTAAAATCCCACCATCCCACCATCCCCCCGCCCCCCAGGCTGAGAGGTCCTCTGTCCTCACATCCTGTACTAGGGAAGGGATAGGGGGTTAGGGGATCTTAAAATCATGAGCACAAGGCCCCAGCGAGTCTGTCCTGTTCATTGGTGTGATGCCAACACTGCGCCAATGACCTGAACTTCTGTGATAAATGCTGCCTCTCAGACTGATGCCTGTGAATAGAGAGGGCACTGGGACTTGTGGGTCTCCCTGGCTAGCATGGTCACTCACAGCCAAGCGGTTCTGCCGTTCCTTCTCCCGCTCGTTGCGAATGCGCTGCTGCTCAGCCCGCTCTGCCCGCCGCTTTTCCTGGGGAGAGAGGTAGAAACTCCTGTGTGTGCCCAGGAGGGGTGTTATCCCCAATCCAGGGACTGGGAGGTGGCCCTCTTCCACACGCTTCTGCTCTCAGCCTGCTCCAGGGACGCAGATGGAAGTGGCCCATCACAGGTGGAGACCGTCTCCATTCTGCGGGAAATGCCAAGTAGCTTCTCTTGTCTCCCTTAAGGGCTGTATCCATGCTCTGGCCCCTGTCCCGGCCCTGGCAGCTTTTCTGTGCTCAAAGATACATGACTGGAGTGCGCATCTGAGGAAAGCAGGCCGGGTACGGAAAAACAAGGAATCATATAATCTCCTCTCTCAGAGTGGAATTCTGGGTGTCACCTAGGATTGCTCAGGCCGATCCCGCATCTCCTCCAGTAGTGAGGCAGCTATGCCCCATGGGTAGGGAAGAGGAACAGGGAACACAGACTTGACTGCTGGTCCACAGCCAGTGGTGCCTGGTCAAGCCCAGCTAGAGCCAGAACTTATCAGGCTGCTATTGGCAAGGAGCATCCGTACTGATAGGCAGGTGGCAGGGACCCAAGGAGAGCAGCATCCAACAGGTTGGCAGCTTGAGGCAGACTGCGGAGGGGGAGCGCGCGGAGGGGGGAGGGCGGGGGAGAGCGGGGGAGGGCGGGGGAGGGCGGGGGAGGGCGGGGGAGGGCGGGGGAGGGCGGGGGAGAGCGGGGGAGGGCGGGGGAGGGCGGGGGAGGGCGGGGGCGGGGAGGGCGGGGGAGAGCGGGGGAGGGCGGGGGCGGGGAGGACAGGGTGGACTGTGGAAGATTGACACCTACGATCCTGTCTTTGAGCGAGATCAGCTCCTCCTCCTCCTTCTTCCGGTTCTCAAAGTGAGCCTCGATCAGCGTCTGTAGTTCATTCAAATCCTTCTCCATGCGCTTCCGGTGGATGTCCTGTGGGGAGAGCCTGGCTGAGCCTGACGCACCCGTGAAAAGAGTGGGCCCAATGCAAAAAGTACTAACCGGGCATGGGACCTGAACCTCTGCCGTCCCTACAGCGTCCTGCCCACGGCCTGCCCCAGCCCACAAGATCAGGAGCTCGGTCACTCATATTGGAGTCCTTGCCCCCACCCCAAGCCGGCCTGCTCGACCCGCAGCCACCACTCACATCAAAGTCCACTCTCTCTCCATCGGGGATCTTGGGTGGCACCAAGTTCGGCATGAAGAGCCTGCTGCAGAGAGGAATGGAGAGTCCAGGGGTCACCAAAGCGACTGGGGAGGTGAGGGACCATGTGTTCCTGGAGCCTCTGGGGCTGGCTCCCAGCAGGAGTGTTCACCTCTGTGATGATGTCAGCACCAACATCTACCTCACTTGCTCAGACTTTCAGCGAGTTAATTTCATTTTGTCCTCTCACTAGATCCCAGAAGGGGGCAGCGCTGAGCCCCCCCCCCCCCATCAGGAAAATGGAGGCTTAAAACTACACAGCGGGGAAGCGGAAGAGCTGAGCTTGGATGGTGTGTCCGTGTTTGGGTGCCCCCCCCTCCCCCCGTGGATCTCTGATTCTTGATTTCCTCACATGCTCTTGGGCCTTTGGGAGCTAGAAGGAGATGCTCCAGGATATGCAAGGCAGCTAGCCAGGAGAGGATGAACAGAGCTAAGACCCACACAGGCCACTGGAGGCCATGAGGGTGCTAAGGCGCCATCTGCTGGCGGTATAAGCATTGCCAAGAAGGAAATGCTCCGTCCCAATGGCTCCCCACTCAGAGCCTCCAGATGTGGTTCCAGGTACAGGACAAAGCTGCCCTGTTCTGCCCATTGGTAGCTCCCCGGAGCTGTCATGCCTAGATTGGCACGGTTTCACTGCTCGGCTCCCCGGAGTTTGCGCCCCTTTCCCCCTAGGTCCCACCCTAATTGAGAGGGAGGCCATCCTGTGGGATAGGCAGCGTGTCTGTCCAAGGCCATGACTAGCCCTTCCCCATTCTGTAGATGAAAGTAACTCCATCCATGTTAGGGCATAATTGGTAGTGAAGTTCAGGGTGCAGTTCATCCCCTGTTCTCCCCCGCAGGCAGAGATCTCTGTTCATGCTCGCTATACCACATGCCCGCCTGCCTCTTTCTCATCAGCCTCCCTAACTGCCCTCTGCCCCCAGGGCTTTACTACAGATAGGTGCATCCCACTCACCTGGGCTTGGGTTTGGACTCCTCTGCTGGACCGTCTGGAGGAGGGAGAAGGACGTATGGAGTCAGCAAGCCTGAGTAGTCCCAGCTCCACCCTGAGCTGGACACCTGTGGGTCTCTGTTTCCCCGCCAGCACAGGGAATCTCCCCCAGCCCTGGCAAATCTGGACTTCCATAGTCACCAACAGGCACGAAGGTCGCCTGGAGGTGAGGTCACAGAGCTTGACTGGCTGTGTCTACAGGGACACTAGACCTGGGGCCTCAGAGCCTTTGCTCATCTGTTCTGGGTTGGAAGATTGCTTCTCAGACGTCACAGTAATGCAGGGTCTTGTGGGAAGGTTCCCAGGGGGCTCCAACCCTAGAGCCTTTCTCAGATTGGCCTTAATGTTTTGGGCCCTGGAGTTCCTGGTGGCCACAGGGCCAGGGAGGTAGTGGGCATGATTCCAAGGCCTGGCTGGCTATCCCCCCCAAACCCCCAAGCCCCCAGCCTCAGTGACTGGAGCCAGCTGATAGAGGCTGCAGCCTGCCAAGGACCTTGATGACGATGTCGCTACAGCATGGAGCATCTATGTCTTGGAAGTCCATCCTACCAACACCAGACCTCACCGGCATTGCCTGGGTGCCAGGAGCCTAGGGTGTGAATGTGACTTCTGAGTCCACTACCCTTCACAGAGTAGGGGGGCTAGATGCTGGTTCCTTCTCCTTTTGGGCACTAAGGCCCCTTCTCTGAGGTAAAGAGGACAAAGGTTCAGAGCCACCCAACCCCTGCAAGTGCCACCAAGTTCTGCCTTCTAACCCTTTCCTGTATAACTTCCGGTGGAATCCCCGGGCACAGTCTTCCTCAAAGCTACTGTGAGAAATTCCCCTGTCATGTCTGACTCCTGTGCTGATACCCAGCACTTACCTTCAGCGTCTTTGGCTTCTTCATCTGGACCAACCTCTAAACAAAACACGAACAATCAACAGAAGTCCTATTCTGAGCTCATTTCCCTGGGAGTGCGCCCATGGTCAGGCATGCACGCCTCTTCGTTTGTAGGGTCAGCCATGAAAGAAGCACTGGACTGCTGCACACACACACACACACACACACACACACACACACACACACACACACACACCCCAGCCCAGCCAGGAATGGCAGGCACACAAGCTAGAAAGCACCTGGCCAACTGGCTTCTTCAAACACCACCCCTGAGGCCCTTGTCCCCTTACCCCGGCGTACCTTCTGCTTTGGTCTCCTCTGTCTCAGCCTCACCCTCGGGCTCAGCCTCAGCCCCGCCATCCTCCTCCTCCTCCACTGCCTCCTCTTGCTCTGGAGAGGTGAACCAGACACCATGATCAACCAGGCCCCTCTCTCAGCAACCAGACAGCACCCCCAGAACAGAGATCAGCCTGGGAGGGGTGGGAGAGGACTAGTAATATCCAGGTTCGCATGATTCGGGAGCCTTGGTTCGTTCCCGGTTGGCACCAGAAGGCAGCAAACTGGAGCTTACAGCCACACCCAGCCCAGGCCAACTTCTGTAAGCAAAGGTTCTGAGGCACACAGCCTCATTCACTCATCCACACTCTCATCCATGGCTCAACCCCACAAGTGAGGGGGTGCAGCTGGGACTGTGGGTCCTGCCAGCCCGAAGAGTTCACTCTCTGCTCCTTTGCAGGAAAAGTGGGACCCAACAGAAGGGTACCATCTGGCTGGTAAGTGTCCCAAATTTGCCACCCCGGGAGTTTGGAAATCAGAATGGGGTCTTCCACAGTGTGGACACCCATTTGCCACCTGGAGGTTTCTGGACAAGCCAGATAGTTGAGGTGGGAGCACGTGATGTGGTGGTGGGTGCTATAGGGAACACCAGTGATGGAGGACAGCAAGACTCACTGCTAGGGAACAATTGGGGTGAAGGACTATCCAGCCTCTTTCTGCCCAAGTTAGAACTTGCTCCTGTGACCTCCCTGGTGATATGATTCCATCATCTTCCCTAACTTTTCACCCTGGAGGCTCCAATCAGTGTCTGGCACCACAGGACAAGTCCTGACTAAACTGAGGTGCCAGGGAAGGTCTGCTGTGAATCCAGGGACTCTTCAAATCTACAGACCCTTCCTCCATGTCTAGCAGAAACCAAAGCCACGAGGTTGTGCGGGTGGATGAAACGCCCAATATTTAGAGGGTTGTGCTACCCAAAAGGTTGCCAGGAATTTCTATTTTCATCATTTGCTTGGCAGGATGTGGACCCCGCCTCTCCCAACATTCAGAAGGGACAGACAGATTAGAGAGGCAGGATGCCATCCAGACCATGACTCGGCTTGGCGGAAGTGCTTGTGACATTCAGTGATGGATAGGCTGACAAGTGGTGGCCTTGGCAGAGGGAGGAGAAAACATCTCATGACAGAAAGAACCGCCCGAGGGAAGAGGGCACCTCCACACGCTCTGCTCATCCCCTCCGGCCTCCTTTCCTAGGACTGGGTCCTCATTGAGGTCTGGGGTACTTCTTTCAACCCTGCAGGAGGTTTGCCAGTAGCGTGAGAATAGAGGAAGATGGCCAGTTCTGGGGTCCGCCTTGAGGCCACCATGCTGGCACCTCTTCCATACACCCTAGGCTTCATCTCTCTGTGCCACGTGCCCTTGGTCCCGTGGTCACACACAAGCCCAATGAGCAGGTCACACTTAGGGCCTCCCTTGGACGTCACTGTGGGAAAGCTGGTCCTGAAATTAAGCCCCATTCTGTCTCCTTTGCCCTCCTGTTATCCCTGCGAGCAAGTCCAGCCTCCCCCCACCACTCGGCAGCACACATCTGAAGGCTTACATCACACCCTCTCTGCTCTGGCTCTTCACAATCTTCTCTGCTACACTCTCCAGCGACTTTGTCCTCAGAACCCTAACCCCTTGGCCGCTGTGCCTTGGGCAAAGCAGGGAAGGTCCCCACATGGAACACTGCCATGCATGGCAGAGCAGTTGGGTGGGGTTCATTCGTGCCATAAGAACCCCTCTGTGACCACACGTGGAGCGCAGCCCAGATCCTTCCCACTGCCCACCCCAGAGAAAAGCCAAGAAGGAAAGGAAGGAATGGTCAGGGGGTCCTAGGGTCCTGGCTTGAAGTGACGGACCTTCCTAGCCCAAGCCCAGAGCCCAGGGGAACGGGAGAGCAGGGGAGAGGACAGAGGAAGCTGTATACCGTCTTCGTCTTCACTCCAGTCTTCCTCTTCCAGGCGCGCAGGAGGTGACAGCCGCAAAGGGAGCAAGCGGAACAGGTTAGTGTGCATGCGCAGACAGCCTGGTGGCGGCAGCGGCGGTGGTGCAGGCCACAGCCAGCCCAGAGTTAGGCCTGAATTCCCATCCCCAAGCCAACACTCAAGCCACATGGCAGGCTCACTCCTCAGCGACATCCCCACGCCTCAAGTAAACAGACACCATGACACTCAGTTCCCGATCACTACTGAGAACAGAACGCCTAAAACCAAGCGGAGCCTGGCACCTGAAAGTATTCAGCCCCGGCCTGCTTCTAGGCTACAGGTCCCAGCTTCTCCCTCACTAAGATAGTGGACCCCAGTATCAGAAAATGGGAAAAAAATTTACTCCCTCTCCATCTTCTCCTACATTCCTGCCCTGAGTGAGTTTGGGGACTATCCCACAGAACATTCACAGACTCCCAGAATCACATCTAGGACCACCACACTGGGGGTCATACCAAGGGAGCCGGCCTGGCCTGTTGGAAGGCATGGACTCATAATCTGAGGGGGCTGACTGTGTTTCCCCATTGTTCTCCATGCAAATCTCTGCTTAAGGAAGACTTTAAGACACCAGCAATGGTGGCACACGCCTTTCATCCCAGCAGGCGGATCTCTGTGAGGTAGGTTGGAGGCCAGCCTGGTCCCCAGAGCTAGTTTTAGGACAGCCAAGGCTACCCAAAGAAACCCTGTCTCGAAAAACCAAAAAAGATATGTGTGTGAGAAAGAGAGGTGGTGAGGGGAGGTATCTTAACAGCAATGGGAAGATCCTTTGCCCTAGAAAAAAAGACCCTTAAGACTCTCTGCCCTGTAGGTTTCAACCACTCATCTGGACCCTTCTTTTATGAGCCAGAGGCGGTGCCTTGGACCATGCAGGACAAGTAAGGCAGAGGCAGATGCTGCAAGGCGCTCACTCCACCGAGAACTTTGACTCCTAGACAGAAGCCGCTCTGTGTGAGTGTGTGTGTGTGTGTGTGTGTGTGTGTGTGTGTGTGTGTGTGTGTATAGTAGCCAGGCTGAAGGTCCCAAATCTAGCTGAAGTCTGTTTCCCAAACCCTACCACCAAGAGCCTGCTGTAAAAAATCCCCCAAGGCAAGGGAATCCCCAGAAGATGGAGTCCCTTCTATGGGGAAATTGCAGGCAGCTGGGCTCTTGATTCAAAACACCTTTTTGAAGCTGGACATGGTGGCTGTGGCTCATGCTTGTAATCCCAGTACTGAGCTGAGGCAGGGAGATGGCCACAGCTTGAGACCAGCCTGAATTATAAAAAAAAAAAAGCCTTGGTCTGGAGATTATCTCAGTGGTGGAAAGCCAGGTGGGCTAGGATGAGAGATCTTTCTAACGGCTCCTAAAAACCAGAAATGGCATCTGTGGACCCTTTGTGCTTGTGGCTCCTATTTGGCTACATGACCCCAGAACAGGCGTAAAGGAGCAAGAGACTCCTCACTTTTCCCAGAAAGCCTGAGGAGCGAGGGAGGTGTGGCTCCCTAGACAGTCAGAGACCCTTTTCCTTGTGTCCACACAGGACATGACTTTCCCAAACCACGGCAAGCCGGGCTGCAGACTGGTGTGGTATAGAAGCCAAGAGCCACAGGGTCATTCTGGGCCTTCCAGGAGGAAGAGGAGAGGGAGAGGGAGAGAGGGAGAGAGGGAGAGAGGGAGAGAGAGAGAGAGAGAGAGAGAGAGAGAGAGAGAGAGAGAGAGAGAGAGAGAGAGAGAGAAGAGCCCAAGCCGAGGAGGGTGACATGTCATCATATCTAAGACGAGGGGACAGCAAGATGGACCTTTGACAGGTTATAATAAAGCTTCATGCCCATAGGAAATGTCCCAGGTAATGGAGCACTTTCATAGCCACATTTTCGAAAGCAATCAATGGAATGTGCTTCGGTTTGTTCATGGCATTATGGCTGTGTTTGTTTGATGGACTTATTTTTTCTAACTTTCAATTTAATTTAACCTTTTATATATATGGATGTTTTGCCTGTATGTCGGTGCACTTGTGTGCATGGTGCCCGTAGAAGCCAGAAGAGGGTGTCAGATATCCTGAAACTGGAGTTACATATGGTTGTGAACCACCATGGGGGTAGCAGGTATTGAACCTGGGTCCTCTGGAAAAGCAGCCAGTACTCATAAGTGCTGAGCCAACTCTCCAGCCCACATATCTTGAGATATGTGCTGAAGTAATAAAGTGCGTATCCGGGAATGGTTTGTGGTGCCTCCTCAGATCAGCTGGGGCAGAGATGAAAGGTTGGCCACATGGTTATGATTGCGGAGGCTGGGTGACGAGAGCGTGAGGGCTCGTTATTCTTCTCTTCCTGTCTTTATACATTTCGAAGTTTTCATGGTAAAATACATGTATGTATGTATGTATGTATGTATGTATGTATGTATGTATGTATGTATGTATGTTTTATATACATCACACACATATATATATATATTATATATACATATATGTGCAAAAGTGATTACTGGGGACATCTCTGCTCAGCTAGGAGTTCAGGGCAAAGAAAGACAAGCTATTATCCCAGAAACACTGGCCTCCCAAAACTCCCCTCTGGCTCCCCATGTGCCCGAGGTACATACCTTCCACAGCTTCTGTTCAGAAGAGAAGACCAGGGCGAAAGAGAAGAGAGAAGAGGTGAGTCAGTTTCCAGCCGCACTGCCCTGCATCTGTGTGAGCATCCCCATGAGCGCTTACCTTCCTGTTCCCTGCGTATGAAAGAAGACACTGTCAGAACCGCTGCACATGCTACACACACACACACACACACACACACACACGCACACGCACACGCACACGCACACGCACACCCTCCACACAATGACCTTTCCTTGAAGCCAGCCAGCTGCCTTTTCCACTCCCTTCTTGTGCAAATGGCACCCCATCTTCTGGCTCGCCCTGCGAAGGCCCCCAGCAGCCTGACCCACCCTTCCCAGGCAGCACTATCTGCCACTGTCCCTAGCAAACCTCTAAGTCAACAATCATCTCAGCCTTCTTCCCACTTCTGCCTCTCACCTCACCTCTGAGGTTCTCCCGGGCAGTGCTCCTTTTCAGAAAGCCCTTCCCTCCCAAGTCTCTCTACAAAGGCTGCCAGGTGAGGCCTACCTTCTCCACACAGCTGCCTCTGACCACCCCAGTACCCACTCTCCCTCTTCCCTGAGCTCCTGCAAAACCTCGGCCACATCTGCCCATTACATCCCTTTGCTAAGCCCTTCCGTGGTTCACATCTCAGCGGCCCAAATGGAAAGGAGGTTCTGTGTGGGTCCATCTGACCTCCCTGACAGCATCTCTACTCAGAATACTTGTTGGAATGCCTAACTGTAGCTCATCTTTGGCTTCTCCAGGACAGGCCTGTAGATAGGCACTATGAGGGACTAGGGATCTGAGAAGGAGTGATACTGCTGTGCCCTGGGGAAGGATGAGGGAGGCCACCATTTCTGTGACCTCAGGAGAGCTGTTGAACTGTTAGCAGTTTCAACAGGCCCAGCTACTCAGCTTCCCCCCCCCCCCCCCCGCCCCGATGGCCAGGGCACTAGCTAGTAAGACCCTGCTGGTCCTGGAACTGGGTCCTGTGTTCCCAAAGTCCCCAGTCTGAGGTTGCCTGCTATCCAGAGCTACAGAAATGGGAAGGAAGGGGAGAAATCCCAGCTCCAAGTCCTGGAAGCAGGTGTAGCCCCTCCCACCAGGTCGTGGGGGTTGCTGGGCAGCTCACTGGCTGAGTATGAGGAGACAGTGCGCGAGGCGGGACGCTCCGATACTTACTCCTCCTCGTACTCCTCCACCACCTCCTCCGTGTCAGACATGGTCTCGGCTCTCCCTCCAGAAAGAGAAAAAAACATCATTGCAGGCAGTCAGAGAGAGGCGGCTGCCCTCTGCAGGAGCCTTCTGCACCTAGCTATACAGGGCTCCAAGAAGCCTGGGGATGAGTTCACTGTGTGACCCACGGGACAAAGCCAGTACCTCCTTCTGCAAGGAGGCAGCCAGGACCCCTGAGTCACCGCAAGGCAGCAACTGGTGTTCCCCCATTCCTGGCCCCTGAGCAGGCATGCCACCCTGGATTTCTTACGTTCCTCTTTGTAAGTCCCAAAGAAACGTTAGTTGTGTTTCTCGCTTCCCAGGGGAGCAGAGAGTCCTAGTGGATGGCGCCCTATTTCTGTTCTCACTACATAGGTCGTCCTGACACAGAGCTCCCTTGGGATACGGATGACACCAACTCTAGCCCTGCACAGCACGGAAGTCAACAATTAAAAGAGATAAACAACTGGTCTGTTCTCTCAAGCTACGGCTTGAGAAAAGCCAACCGTGATGGTCATACGCTGTGTGACTCCATTTATAACTTTCTGGAAATTGCAAGGTTATAAATGTGAAGAGTAAGTCACCAGGGCTCATGTGGAGGGCAGGAGGGAAGTGGACATGGTAATAGTCATATGCATGAGGGACCCTTGCTGGCCTTTTTGAAAATTGCATAGTTATTTATTTATGTGTGTGCACACGAATATCACAGTGTGTGTACAGAGGTCAGAAAACAACTGATTTTCCTCTTCCACTATGGAGGTCCCAGGGATTGGACTCAGGCTGTCAGGCTTGGTGGCAGGTTCTTTTACCTCTGAGCCATCTCCCAGGTCCCCTTGTGGGTCTTGACTGCAGGGATGAATACATGAACATACCCAGGTTAAAACTGTGTGGAACTCAACCCACACAAAGCGCAATTGAAGCTGGGGTGGTCTAAGTGAGAGCGTGGATGGACTGGATCTGTCTGCACACAAGTTGTGATATCACATTATAAAGTTTTGGAAGTGTTTTGTCTGGGGAATGTAGACAAAGGGACACAAGAAACTTCTCTGTTTTCTTTCTGCCTTTTTGGGGGGACTTATTTTTATTTTTTATTATGTGTGTCTGTATGTGAGGATGTACACATATGAGGGCCGGTGCCTATGGCGTTCAGACGAGGAATTCAGATTCCCCAAAGCTCAGTTACAGGTGGTTGTGAGTCACCTGACGTGGAAGCCAGGAATCCACCCTGGATCCTTAAATATGT
This sequence comes from Peromyscus maniculatus bairdii, assembly GCF_049852395.1. Classification (NCBI taxonomy): domain Eukaryota; kingdom Metazoa; phylum Chordata; class Mammalia; order Rodentia; family Cricetidae; genus Peromyscus; species Peromyscus maniculatus. The sequence goes on along the minus strand of NC_134862.1, from coordinate 45,487,189 downwards.
GCTCTTCACTGCTGACCCATCTCTCCAGCCCTTCTGTATTACTTCCTAGACTTGAGTATCAATCCGCACAATCTCAATGAAGATTCCAGCTTTAAAGCTTTCCTGGGAACCCAATTGAACTATTCCTGTAACTGTGGCAGCAACCATGCTGGGTTCCGGCTCTCCTGTGTTAGTTTGCAGAGATGTGGGTGTGCTTGTAGCACAGCTGAACCACGGTCCTCTCTGAATGATGGAGGGAGTACAGATACCCTCAATAAGGGCCTGTAAGAGGATCCAGCAGATGTTAGTGAGTGGACGCCTAGGCATGGCCAGGTGTAATAATGTCCATTCATAGTCACAAGAAGCCACAAGGAGAGGTGGAAAGAGCAAGGCCTCAGTGCGAGGGTCACCTGGTGCCCTTGAGTGTGACCTTGGAAAGGTTATTTCATTTTCCTGCACCACAATTCTCTTTGGGAAAGTTCTCCTCCCCTGCGGTGTATGCAACAGAATGGACAGATTGGAGATAGTGTAAAGAGCCTGGCCTGAGAACAAACTCAACCCGTATTATTACAAGCCAGTTCCCGGAGGCATATCAGTGCCTAACGCGGGGACACTGTCAGGTTGCCTGAAATTTGGACAATGCCCCCTGTTGTTACAAAGGAGAAGGAGCACACAGTGTGGCGGGCTCGAGCAATAGAAGCACGCTGATTGACAGGACCACCCCACAATTTTCCCTTGTGCCCTGCTTCCTGGCCGCACTGAAGCCACCCCCTGGGACGTGATTGCCAGTATGGAAGGGTGGGACCTGGATGGTGCTGCCCCTGCCTTCTCCAGCTGTCCCTGTATATCCCAATGCAGGGAAGAGGGCTGAGACCCAAGCCAGGCACACACACATCTATGGACATCCATGAAAGGCAATGTGTTGCGAGATTGAACTGATGGTCAGCACAGAGCCACCCTTGAGCCTGGGCTGTTTCCAGAAAGCTGGCGCTCGCCAGATGTTCTGAGACTCAGAAGTCACTGCAACTTGTTGGGATTGGTCCAGGCCTGCTTGGTTGGGGACAAGCACAGCAAGTCCCCACTCTGCTCCCTCTGCTGGAGGAGGACAAAGACAGTGGGGATGGCATGGGGGGGGGGGGCTGCTCAAGTGGAACTCTGGACAGCAGCCCTGTGCAGAATAGGGATGTCAAATGTGTAAGGTGTCTCAACGGGAGGTGGGAGGGGGGGAATTGGGGGGTGGAGCTGTATTCTACTGAGAGAAGACTTGAACACCAGGTGACCTCCACTTGGATCTCAGAGTGAGCACGGCCACTCCTGAGCCCAGGAGTCTGGTAGTAGACTCACCTTGGGTGAGACAAACCCCAGGGGTAGGCAGTCAGAGCCTGTGAGGCATCGGGGGTGTTGGAGGTGACGGGAGAGTTCTTGGGGGGAGGTGTGTGGCCGCCCCAGAGCTTCTCTCCTGCCCTCCCACCGGCTTAGAGCCACTGGACATCTTGCTGAGATCAGAGGAGGTGGGATCGACTCGAACTCCCCACCTTGTCCCCAGGAACACCATCCAGCTCCCCAGATAGCACAGACCACAGACTGCAGAGTCTGAGGAATGCTTCCTTCCAGCAGAGGGGGCACACCTAAGCCAGGGAGGCTGGGAAAAGGAAAGGGGAGGCTGAGCCTGAACAGAAGGAGATGGGGATGCTGGAGGGACGGATATGAGCATGTCCAAGGGCCCTACCCTCCACCAGCTTCTACCATCTGCCCTCGCTCTCGGCAAGCCACAGGGGTCACCTTTCACTGGTAATAAAGCAAAACTACAGAGAAACCAAGAAGACCCTCTCCGGGGAGCAAAAGATCCACGGTTTAAACCCAGCTTTTACTGTGTGGCCTTAGCTAGGTCACTAAACGTCTTTGAACCTTTACTTGATTTACCTATAAAATAGATTAGCTTCAGATTCTGGCCTTGCAGTTTCTGAGGCGTGTAGGCTCTGTCCTTCAGCCCTGGTCCACAGCATCGAACTGGGATCTTCCTAAAGCTACAGCTGTTAACCCAGGGGACGGAGGAATCAGCACAGGGTGAAGGGAGGGGCATCGGCAACTTGATCCCCTCAGATTTTTCTGCCCTGAGAGGAGGAAGATCTGCCCTGTGAGAAGAGGGTCAGAGGAGGAATCCTGGAGGTCAGGGAGCTTCCCAGCTGGACTCCCCGTGGAATGTGCTAGAAATTTCTTCAACTCCAAGCAATTACCTCCCAAACTATGCTCAGAAGTCAGAAAACCTGCTACAATTCAAAGGCACAGAACAAGAGCAAGTTGGGGTGGGGCAAAGGTCACACTGGAAGGGACATGGGGGTCCCAGGGATAGCCTTCCAGGGTGGACAAGCTTAGCTCGCCTCTCCTGGGAAAGGGATCTTAACCACCCTTGACCTCCTCCAGGAGTGGAATCACTCCCGGTCCCAGATGCTCAGTGGATACAGCGCATCTGCTTAGAGAAGTCCCATCAGGCCCACATGCCTCTGGACATTTGACCTTTCCCAGGGCTCCCAGGGCAGCATCTTTCCTGGACATGAGAGCTGGGTCACCAGGATTCTTGGGCAAATATAGCCATGGTCTTACCCTGCTCTCTAGGCCTCTAGAAGAAAGGTTCGGGTGGCCCTTAACCTGACCAATCTGAGGATCCCTGTTGGCAGGGGTTCTGTTGTATTTAGCGGCCCAACAACGATCTAGGCCACTCCGCTCATGAAAAAAAGTAAGACCTCTGGGGAGGAAAAGCAACCTACTGCAGACTTTAAAACCACACAGTGTCTTTAGTGGCAGATTGGGACCTCCCACTCACTTCTCATCGAGAACGCAGGATCTCCCCACTCCACGGCTCTCATGCTGGAATCTATCCTGGGGACAGCTCCTCTGAATGTGGAGGTGTTCTCCCCCCTAGAACGGGCCATGGATTTCCACCAACCTAGTGATCACTCAGAGTGGACACAAACCCGGGTCAGGGAAAATGCCAGCGCCGAATCCCTCGAATTCTCCTACCTGCCTCCGCCTTTCCCTAGAACCTCCCCCCAGTCTTACCTCTGAACAGGGGCTGCACACAGGTCCTGGGGTATCTGCTCAGCCTCGGGCAGGGACTGGCCGAGGGCAGGGCATGGAGAGAGCTTTAAGCAGGCATGTGGGCTGGGGCCTTGAGAGCCAAGCCCTGCGGTGGGAGGAATGTGCAGCGGGAGATGGGGAGGGGGGAGAACGACACAATGGAGGGTGTTGGCTGCTATTTTGGCAGGTGCCAGGCGCAGGGCGAAAGGAACAAGTACCCCACGCCATATAAGCTCATGTGGTCCTCCAGCTGCCCACATAAGCTATTTTAAACCAGAGCAGATATGCTGGGAACATAAACCAGCTGTCCCTCTTGAGAATCCTGATAAAGCAGATGCCAAAGCCCGGTGGGTGGGGGAGGGGCTGGGAGCAGGGTGGGGGGCAGAAGTCAACATTAGAGACACTTCAAGAGCCCTGGGGAGCAGAGGGCAAGAGCTGGGGGGCAGACATCTGGGCGGCTGGCTGCTGGCTGCTGCTGCTGCTGCTGGACCAAGAGGCCTCCGGCAGATGGCAAGTTCTACAGGCCTTGGAAAGAGCACCTGGAAAGAAGTCTCCGTGAGCCCCAAGCCACATGCCAGGTCCTCCTCACAGGAGTGGGCTCCAGCAGCCAGAGGAGGTTGGGCACGAGAATGGCGACTCTCCTTAGCCTGGTGGCAGGAGTATGAGTGGGGTGCGGAGAACCATTGGGGTTGCCCTCCAGGGTTGGAGACTGGGGTCCTGGTGAGCAACTTTGTCCAGCTTGCCCACTAGATCAAAAGGCCCATAAGACCAGGACCCAGCTTTTGCTGTAGCCGGAATGCTTAGGTCCCTCAGCCCACAGAGGGTGACTGGCACAAGGTGGGATGCAGAGTGTGGTGGAACTAAAAGAAGAAACTAAGTTGGGAGGCAGCTGAGCTCTCTCCCAAAGTCTCTCTCCCTCCACCCCATCTTCTCAGTAGGTCCCACCGAAGTCCTGAAGAACAAATACCTCCATGGACCAGGCCCAACTTCCCAGATGCCCCGAGCCCTAAGATCCCTGACCCTTCCAGACATCGTTAGTGACTCATCCTCTGCTTTCCACACCAGACTCACCCAGCCGCTGCCCTTCTCTTCTTTCCTGACCGTACGCCCAGCCTCTCCTTTAGTTTCCACCACTTAAGAGGGACGGGGCTGCCCTTGTGTGAAAGTCCTTGTCAGGACCCTCTGCACACAAGATGTCCACACTTCTAGCCAACCTACCCATTATTCAGCTGACACCATTCCCTTCCCATGGTCCCCAGCAGCCTCTGAACCCAATGACTTTGATCCCCAGCTCCAGGCTTATCCTGAGCCGTGTGCCGTTCTGCCAGCAGGTCAGCAGCAGGACCAGCTGGAGCCACAGGCCTGGGGGCAGCATCCCAGGAAAGGGGGGGTTCAGGAAAGCTAGGGGGTTGGAGCGGGGAGGCTTGGGAAAGGCGGAGGGAGGGAGAGGACTAAGAAGGATAATGAGACGGAGCCAAGCTGGCCTCATAAAGAGCATGGCAGTCTGCTTCCCTTTCGAGCCCACCAAGCTCCATTTTGCATTGAATCTCAGTCTAGAATCTGCTGGAAATCAGGCGTTGCTCTTCCTAAGCTCTCCCTGAACTTAAACTACTTTCCAAGGAAGCCCATAACCTTTCAGACAGGCCATAGCCAGTCTTCATGGATGCCCGAAAGAGGAATCTGAGCATCTACCTACAGAGAGCACCCTCCTCTGGAAAACTAGTAGGTTCTTAGTATCAGGAGACTATAGGTGTGGGGCTTCATCCAGACAGCCACTGCTTGGCAGCCATACTGGTATATTGCAGGGTAGTCCCAGAAGCAACTTAGAGGCCAAGTCATGACAAATAATGAGCAGAAAATCAGAACTGTGATGATCTGAAGAAGCATGTGAGTTGGTGTATGCACACTGGGGTACACACCCAATGACAGGATGCTCCTTGGGTCCCCCAGGCCACTGCAGCAGCAAAGTGGGGAGGTAGACTTACGTCCAGGGGGCACTCAGATGTCACTTCCTACACACACACACACACACACACACACACACACACACACACACACACAGACACACACACACACACACACATCTCTGAACCCAGCCACCTCCACACCCTTATGTAATGGCACGCAGGTAAAGCCACGGAAAATGTGGCAACATATAGATTAACAGAAATGGGCTGAGTTTATGCATATCAGCTAGTTAGTAGTAAGCCTGAGCTAATGGCTGAGCAGTTTTAATTAATATAAGCCTCTGTGTGTTTGCTTGGGTCTGAGCAACTGCGGACTGGGTGGGACACAGGAAAACTTCCAGCTACAAATGGTGCCCACACGTGGTGGCAAGAGTTTCCACCTAAAATCTGAGAGAGCTTAAGAAGAGATTATAAATGTAGCTAAGAGCACCTTTCTAGTTCATGTCACTCATGGCAGGCCTAGGTACAATGTTGTCCCCTGGCTATGGCGGGATCACAGCATGCAGGCTGGAGCTACAGCATGTTGGATTCCTGCTGAGTTACACAGAGGTTTCTGTAAACTGCACAACATGATGCATGGTAGATACAGCTTTTGATAGTTAAAAAAAAAAAAAAAAGTTTCTGGGCTACATGCTGCTTTGATAGAGGCATAGACCCACTGCCTCCCAGAGTCGGTGGAAAATTATCTCCGCTGTGTTGGAAAGCTGAGGTGGGCAGAGCCAGCAGCTAAAGCTGCCATTTCAGTCCTAGCAATGCTGCAGTTTAAAGCAACAGATTCACAATAAAACAGATTCAGATGAGATAAACCCTAAACTGTTTACATGTGTGTAAAAATGTACATAGGCTTTAAAAAAAAAAAAGAGGAAAAAGGAGGATAGACAGTTATATAAAGAAATAGATAGTTTTAAAAAATAAAGTCTTTAAAGAGAAAGTAAAAGTAATATAAAAATAAGTCACATAAAGATGCAAATCACACAGAGTCTGGATTATGTTGTCTTTGGGATTTTTAACTGCAGAGAGATATTTGATTGTAAAAAGCTGCTGAGTTAAACCAATATATATATTTTAAAGATAACTTGATTTCAAAATTTATGTCTAAGGATATGTTGCTTTGGAAAAGAGGTTCTGCTTTTGTTTCTACAGAAGATGAGAACCTGTGGATTGCTTCCAGGCTAATATGGTTTGACCAGCCAAGACCCCCTGAAAGGTCTCTGATGACACCATGGCTCAGATGATCCAACATCCATAATGGCTTCATGGCAATTGTCTCAGACAATGCAGCCTCACAGACTATTCCAGTCAGGACTTGACCATAATTCTTAATTTTCTCAGGATCCCCATAAGACTACCAGTGCCCTCTATCAGCAGGAAATAGCCTAGAAAACTATGCCCACATTCCCAAAAAATGGATTATCGATGCTTGCCTTTGTTTTAGTTGTTGGTTACAAATTGTTATTGGTCATAGTCAATATCTTTCTAAAAGAAGAAAAGGGGATATGATATGGAAATATAGGATATAGATAGGATAGGATAAAAGGGTAGATTGTCAAACCTACTTTTAAAGAGCAACTTGTTTAAAATGGTTTACATTGGTATAGATTTTAGTTTATTGATACAAATTTAAAGTTAATTTTGTTATACTGTATGTATATTTACTCTTGTTTAAGATATTATGTTTGTGCAGCTCATTTAAATTGTAATGTATAATTAAGAAATACAGATTAGTAATTAGTCTTCTATGACAGTCAAACTTATAGTCATGTTAAGTTTTCTAGGTATACATAGATATAATTCAGTTAGGTAGGTAATCTTCAAACAATTCAAAGACCTATCGAATATGGCATTTTAAATGTTTTAAGAACTTTGACTTTCTGGAAATTGAGACATGTCTGCTCCTGGCAGCATCGATTTACTTCAAAGAGGAAGATGGGTACTGAAGAAACTGATTATGGAGTTGGCTTTCTTTGTGGCAAAAGTTAGCCACTGGGCAAAAAAGTGCCCTTGTATTGATGATTGACAATATGTTGTATTAAATGGACATGCACGACCCATAGGAAGGTGACCACTGAACTTTGCAAGGCGAGATGTTCCTTCAGGTTCCCGCTTCATAGAAGAAACTGCCAGACATTCTACAGGACACACACGGACACACACGGACACACACAAAATGACTGAGAGACTAGGCCTATGGGCTGAAGATGGATGCCCCCAAAGCTACAGAGGAACTTTGGGTGACTGTCTAGGCAGGCAGCTGTCTCTGTCATTCTAGACTTTTGGGAGTTGCTTACAATGCTCTTCCTGTTTACTTAGGTAAAATTGTATCCTTCTGAGTTTTTTTCCCCCTTCTGAGGTTTTTTATGTAGTTGAAGACTAGATAGTTATAATTTTCCTTGGTTATGATAAAAGACAAATTAGATATAAAACTTTAGATTTACAAATATAGGAAAGACAGAATATTTTCTTTAATTTTGCCAAATACAAATAGACTAGATATTGTAACTGTAATTCTTGCTTGATAACTGTTTGTTATATGTAATTTTAATATGTTAAAGTTAAAAACCTTTCTTTTTAATTAAACAGAAAAGGGGATAATGCTTTTGTACACTGGTTTAATAAAACACTGATTGGCCAGTAGCCAGGCAGGAAGTATAGGTGGGATAAGCAGACAAGGAGAATTCTGGGAAGAGGAAGGCTGAGTGATGAGACGCCAGCCTGCCGTCCAGGGGGCAGCATGTAATGGCACACAGGTAAAGCCATGGAACACGTGGCAACATATAGATGAACAGAAACAGGCTGAGTTTAAGTGTAAGAGCTAGTCAGTAGTAAGCCTGATCTAATGGCCGAGCAGTTTTAATTAATATAAGCCTCTGTGTGTTTACTTGGGTCTGAGCGGCTACAGACCAGGAGGGACACAGGCAAACTTCCAGCTACACCCTTGTTCATCAGCTGCCTCCAAAGCAGAGCAGGTGGCAGAAGAAATCGTGGAGTGGAGCGGCTGCCACACTCTCCCCAGCAGCCTGCTCACAAGGGCCATCCCAAAGAGGGGATGCAGGCAGAGGTCACACCACTTTGAGTCTGCCCCTGATGAGCATCCCCTCCATTGTCTGAGGGGAGCACCCATGAGTCTCTCCTAAGAGACTGTAGGACAGCTCCACCAGCTACAAAAGTTCACCTGCCAAGGAACTACTCAAAATCTGCAACACGAACATCCCACAGCCATTTGAGGTCGCCTGCTTGAACTCTCAGGATGCAGAGAAGGGAAGGGCATGGGATCATTCATAGTCAAGGTGCTCACCAGAACCAGAGCAGCCACAGCCTCCATCGTCCAGGTGACACACAGCCACCTCATCTGCCTTGCCCAGAGTTCCAACCCTCAATTGCGGATCAAGTTCTTGGCAGGATGTACAGGGTGTTCCAGGCAGGTCTTCAGGGTCTGCTCTCCCCCCCACACCCCCATACACCTACCCCAGCCTAGCAAAAGTGTGAGACCAGCTGCAGGGGACCCACAGAGGTAAGCCAGCTCTGGGTATGAACAAATGAGCACATCCTGGGGCTGAGGGTCTCTGTCCTCGGGACTAGAGGGGCCTTCACCCAGGACACAGAGACAGGTGGCACTGGCTGCCCCATCAACTACGGAGCAGGGGGCCCGTGCTGTACTTATTAGCCACGTTCTGAGAAACTGTGGGGTTGTCTCAGGCTGCAAAGTGGATATGGGCAGCCTTCGAACCCATTCTCCCTCAAGCTGGTTCTAGGTGAAACCAGAGCAATCAACCTTGAGGGAGAGCTGTAATGACTGAAGACCTCCTTTAGACTCCAGCCATAATCGGGTTGCAGGGCACAGGATTGCCTTTCTCAGTTTGCTGTGCATTTTCGGGTGGCTCAGCATTCTATACACACACACACACACACACACACACACACACACACACACACACACAGGGCCATGGTACTGGACTGGGAAGAGGAAGCCTGGGGAGAAAGATGGGGTGAAGGTAGGTGGCAGTTGTGTGCTCTTAAATGGTTTTATTGTGTGTGTGCTCTGCTTACATGGATGACTATGTACCATGTGCACGCGGTGCCCACAGAGCCCCTGAAACTGGAGTGTCAGACATCCGTCAGTTGATATGTAAGTGCTGGGGACTCGAACCTCGGTTCCCCTGGAAGAGCGACCAGGGCTCTCAACTGCTGAGCCATCTCTCCAGCCCCCAGTTCTGTGCTATTAAGTCACCAAGCTAGGACCATTGAAGACAAGCCTAACATCTAAATATGAGAGAAGATGGGAACAAGGAGCGTGATTCTCCTTCCACAGAAGCCGGGGATCCACCTCTGCCTGCAGCTGACCCGGAAGGAAAGCAGAGCTGGTGAGGTGATCCACCTCTCTCTGCAGCTGACCCCGAAGGAAAGCAGAGCCGGTGAGGTGATCCACCTCTCTCTGCAGCTGACCCCGAAGGAAAGCAGAGCCGGTGAGGACAAACCCATCAACATCACCAGCCACTTACGCCTGAGGATGAACGAGTTTATCAGATCCTTCCTGAGAAAAGAGTTTTCTGAGTGAGTAAGGCTGGTGGTAATACAAAAAGGCACTGAGCTCCGGATAAGGGGAGGGTTTTGGGGGGGGCAGATAAAGCAGGGAGTTGCAGCACATGGGCAGTGAGCGCCTGGTGACTCCTTTCCTTTCTGGCTTGAAAAAGCCCCCAGGAGCAGTGACTAGGTCTAGGACTTAGTTTGGGGAACATCACGGGCACACAGAGTACCTGCTGGGAGCAGGCAGGACAGATAACTCTGGAGTTGGCAAAACAACCCAGCCTGATGCCGGAAGTGAGCAGGAGGAAGAGGCAGTCTCTAGACAGGACATGGAGACTCCATGACTGACGTGCCAGGGCTGTGATCTGGGTCCTTCTGGGTTCAGGATCTATTGTGCCTGCTGCACAATAGAACATAAGAAAGCTCCAGAACATATCCACCCCCAGGCAGGGCTGGGGAGGGGCCGGAGGAGTGTCATTCATGCTCCTGGCCCCCAGGGGCCCTGACCAGACTGGCTGAGGGGCAGAAAGGGAATGGGACATCAAGAGTCAGGAGTGCCTCAGAAGGGTGGCATGAAGAAGGGCCCTTGGGGTACATGTCTGCAGGGCTGTTCTGGCAGGGCTTGTCACACCTGTGGGACAAAGGCCAATTAGAAAAAGGGAAAGGGGTCCCTGGTGCCCTGGGGGAGGGCACCTCTGGACAAGAAGATAACCCTTTGGACAAGCAAGCCTCCACCCACAGTGGGTAAGTACCCCAAACCCGATGGCTAGATGGGAGAGGCTTTGCCAAGCTACGGCTCAGCCAAGCCAGGGTAGGACTCCCATCATCTCATGGGTGAATCCTCTAAGCACACGGGGTTCGACAAAACCTGGGTGCTGAGACCACACAACTGCAACCCACTTAGAGTATGCATTTTAGATGGATTGGGGGGCCTTCCACCGTATCCCAGGGCTGGGCCCCTTCCGGCTCACTCACCTCCGCATCCAGGGACACGGCCGACTTGTTTGCCCATTGAGCCCTCCTGGTGACAGACACCTCTTTCTGTGCCTCCTGATTAGGACATCAGAGTAGAGACCAAGACCTCAGGGGTAAGGGACTTGGGACTCCCGCCTGTCCCCTACTCCACGTGGCTTTGTTCTTCCTGAAGTGACAAGGACCTAGACCCCCCCACTCCTCTCTGTAGCTCTCACCCACAAGCTGTGTCTCTACCCTCTACCCTCGCCACTGGCTCCACTTCTGGAATGACCCATCGCTGTCAGGCCCATCCCTCCTCCGACCTGACATGCGGGTAAGGGTACCTGAGGGCCCTGGTCTCCGGAGTCCTGGGTCTTGCTGATCCACAGGTTAAGTCTTGATGTCACAACCCCTGACAGTCGCAGATTCTCCTGGAAAGAGAATTCCCACCTTGAGGTTCGGAGTCCCTGACAGCACTAAGACTCTCCCAGAGGCCCCAGAATGGGGACAAGATTCTCTCCACCACAACATCCACTCGGCACAAACTATGTGTGCCTGGGACAGGCCCCACCCTGGGGAGGTCTGCACCCGGTTAAGGAGACTCAATACAGAACGATACAGTTTCTAACACTGTCGAGGCCGAGGTCCAGGCTTCGAGGATGTCAGTCTAGAACCCTGGCAGCTGGGATCTGGCCCTCACCTTTCGGATGGTTGGTTCTGCACGGTTCTGGCCTGCCAGCTCCTTCTCAAAGAGGTGGCGCTTGCTGGCTACACCAGCAGGAGCCACAAGGACCTCAGTGCGGGAGGAGCCTGGAGACCTGACGGATTCGGATCTCTGCAAATCAGAGATGCGAGAGGTTGAACGGTGTCTGTATGTTCATAAATAGTGCCCTCCACCCTGGCGGGGGCTCTGGGGGATCACTCTGCTCCTACCTGAATGGCTGTGTGGTATCTCTCGAGTTTCTCTCCTAGCTTCAGTGTGCTAGCCGGCAGCCTCACACTGGCACTGGAGGATGGGAAGACAGATTGAGATGAGCCAGCTGAGGCTCTCACCCCGGGGAGGCCAGGCCTGCCCTCGGGGCTTGAAGAACAACCCCCTCATACCCCATCCTGCTGGCAGAGAAGGATGGGGACTGACGAAGTCGCCTCTCTTGCAGAGCGGATTGTAATGGTCAGGGTGACGTGTCTCCAGTCTCCAGACTCTAGGGGCTTTCACACCTCTGAGGAACAGCCTGCCTGCTCCAAAGGGCATCTCCGGATCGGCAGCACTTCCCACGTCTCCTCCTCCCTTCTCCTTCCACACCCTGTCACTTCCACTCACCTCACAGGTCATCATGGCCCCTGTGCGCCCTCACCTGCTGGCCCTGCATCTGCCTGCCTGGGTGGTTCCCGGTTTAATGGTCTCAAGTGAGTTGCTTCGGGCTAGCCACTGACTTGTCTTTGTTCTCCACCTGTCCCAGCCCCAGCCTAGGAACCTAAGCCCTTATTAAAGGTTTAGCAGGAGGTAAGCACATCAAAGGTGGATGGAACTGGTAACACCAGCACCAGATTTCAGATCTTATTTACGTTTGCCTCTCCTCCCTGCCCCACGTAATGTACCATTCTCCATCTTCTTGGCTCAGTGTTCCAGGGGAGTTACTAAACACTCCGGTTACACACACACACACACACACACACACACACACACACACACACCGACGCTAGGCCTGCCACCGCTGAGTCTTTCCCTTCTATGTCCTAACCATAGTCTCCCTTCTGGAAAGTTCTCTCACCCTTTCCCACCCCAACTCCAAGACAGAACAAAGTCTCCTCCCTCTTCAGAGACCCATCAAAGCTGCATCCAAGCAACTCTGCCAGGGACCATAGGATGCGTACTCAACTCCCTGAAACAGCACGCTGGCCCCACATTGGGCAGCTTCGTCCACGATCTCAGCATCCAGAACCACAAGGTAGCCAAGAGGGGCCAGCGTACATTCATCCCAGGTCTTAAGCATCCCAATGACCACGCCCAGAGGCTGGTACCTCAAGGTCACAGGCAGATGTAACAACTACAGCTGCCTCCCTAGGGGCGATGCTTCAGGGCATGGCTCACACAGCCACCCACCCACTGCACAAAGCTCTCGTGACACTTCCTCCGGGCGTCATCCCACCCAATCCCAGGACCGCCTGTCAATCCTGTCACCCGGCCGGATCTAGAGTCACAACTCACTTGAGACCATTAAACACACTATCTGCCCCTCCCCCAATGTGCGCTGTGGCACAGCCTGGCACATGACAGCAGGTGACAACAATCAGATAACCCGACCAGAGAGAGTCAGGCCTCCAGGCAGCTCACCTGCGGGTCAAGGTTGTTTCTGAGTTGTCTTTCCTGGGGCTCATCTGAAATGAGAAGGGTGAGGTTGGTAAGTGAGGGTCTGAGGGAAGTCCCTCTCCAGTGAGGCGGCTAGCTCTCAGGATGCATCTTGTTCCTGAGATAACCCCACCCCACCCCCACACCTCTCTACCCCGGTGCAAGTGCCAAGCCTTCATTAAAAGTCTTAATCTGGAAACACCTGCCTTGGCCCTTCAGTGTGGGTCCAAAGCCCTTCCTCTGCCACCCCAGCCTTGCCAAGGTACCTGTCACAACCTGTATTCCTATCTGCCTCTCCACTAACCAAGAGCCTTGGGGGTACTGGTCAACCTCAGGCATGTGGCCCCTTTCCCAGGGCCTACATCAAGGCACAAGGCAAACTCAAGCAATGGATGAGCAGATGACCCCGTAAACAAAAGGACCAAGAATAAGCACTGAGACAGACCAGATGAGACTTTGCAATCTCATCACAGGGAAGCAAGGCAGGGGGAGAGAACACTGGAGAGAAAAACCTGCAGCTCTCTCCTAAGGAAGATACAAGACGCCATGACAGGCCAGTCTGGTCTGGCAAGTTCATCTTCCTGCAGTCCTGTTCTTATCCACTAGGTGGGGCTGCTCACATTTATTTACACACTCCCTCCCTACACACATTTTCTAGGTCTTCAATCTGCTCTTCTTTATTTAAAATTTCTCGTCTAGTTTGGGCACCCATGGAAATTCAAAGCCCTTCTCTATCCAGTCTCTAAAGAGACTTCTGGCTGTGTAACAAAAGCTCTTGCTTAATGGGCACTGGTTTCCTTTGCCTGCTCCACAGTGGATGGATGACGAGGGTTCCCGGCTCTTACCCGAAAGGAGATGGTCCTGGGGCTGGAGCGTTTGAGGGAACTGCTGAAGGTGAACAGGGTAGGCGAGGGTGTGTCTGCCTCTTCGTCCTTGCTGGGAATTTTTACCTGAGTGGAGAGCAAAGGTGTCTGACAAGAACTCACCTTCCTCAGGACAAGGGGAGGGTGCTCCTAGGCCCCAGCGGTCCCAAGCCCAAACTTCCAGAGGGACCTCGGGTGGCCTGGCTAATCCCAGAAGCTAGAGATGGGAAAGTCAGTCCAGCTGCCTATGCCTCGCTCTCCTACCCCTGCTACGAAGTAACCACATAGACTCATTCATGTAGCCCGGCCACCAGGCGCCCGGCCACCAGGGCTCCATCCTTTTGGAAGGATCTCAGGCTCCCTAAGAGCTTGCTATCTAGCCTAAGGCTCCCATGCTTAATGAGTGCCGGTTTCTTCGGAGGGCTCTGAGGTGGACAGGTGACGAGGTTACCCTGGCTCTGAGCAGAAATAAATGGCTTGGGGGGCTGGAACCCAGGACCTGGATGAGGATGTGGTTGGAGACCCCAGGCGCTCTCTGCACACGGCTCCTTTCGGCTCCAACAGTCTGCCTCTGACTCGGGGTCCTATTCAGACCATAGCTAGGAATTCTGACTTGCTAGGTAAGAAAAAAACTGCAAAGGCCAGCCCAAAAGCGGGAGGAGAGGAGGAAGTGGGGGAAGTAGGGGCCACGGGGCCGCCAGGGACGGCAAGGGAGAAAGGGGCAGTGCCAACCTGGAGTGTGATGGGTGGGAAGCAAGAAGCCTTAGTCGGAGGGTCTGCTGTGCCCTGCTCTGCAGAGGAAGGTGGGCTCTTCCCAGGGACGGCCCTCCCTCTGGGCTCCCTTGTGGCGGCCTGGCTTCCCCCAGGGGCCTGGGGCTGCTCTGAGGCTGCTGCCTTCTTCGGAGTCAGCTTCGTCTCTGAGACCAGTGACTTCTCGAAGATGGATGCCTTCTCGGACACCAGCCTCCTCTCTTGCATCTTCTCAGAGACGATGGCTTTTTCTAGAACCGGAGGGGACCTCTTCTCCGGTGCCGCTGTCTTCAGAGACACGAGTGTCTTCCCGGGTACCGTCGACTTCTCTGACACACTCGCTGTTTCCGGAACCAACTTCTCTGGGCTGCGTTTCTTCTCAGTCAGGGGTGCTTTCTCTGTGGTCGCCCCCTTCTCTGAGGGGCAGGCTTTCTCCGGAGCCAGTCTCTTGGTAGGCACCGGAGTTTTCTCTGGGACAGGCAGTTTCTCAGAGAAGGGGGTCTTCTGCTGGGCCCCTGACTCCTCCGGAAGCTCCTTTTCCCCTTCCCCAAGCTCTCTGTCCTTTGGGTGTTCTTCTTCCTGGGCCCAAGGGCCTCGCTGCTCCCGACTCAATCTCCGGCGAGGCAGGGGCTCCACTTTCTTCTTAGGCACAAGGGGCTGGGGCAAGGTCTGCTCGGGGCCGGACCTGTCCCTTTCCCCCTCCGCCTCCAGCCTCTCCTGCGCCGGGGTCTGGACAGCCTCTACCACATGCCGCCTCTGTCTCCGTTCCTTCCGAGTCCTCAGGATGGCCTGGAAGTCCTCCTCTTCATCTTTGGAGGCTGGGGGTGTTGGCTTGGAGACGACCTCTGCTTCCTCCACGCTGGGCAGCCTGAGTCAAAAGACATGGGGACCCAAGGTGGACAGAATCAGATGACGTCAGGAGTGAGGGTGACCCGGGGTGTAGCTGACTCAATGAGACGCCCCCGGGGCCACCAAGGAGGAAGCAAACAAGTTAGACCCTGCTCTCCCAGCCCCACCACCACTATTTTCAAAATAATCACTTTTATCTCTTCTGTACGCTGCCCTTCCAAAGGGGGTCACTTGAACAAAGCACCCCGGGGCTCTAGAAAAATCACAGAGTCCTGTACTGCGTTCCATGTTCAACCACAATCACTAACACTGATCAAGCAACTGCTTTATAGGTTCTGGGCCTGGGGCAACATTGGCCAAGAGGGCTCAGGGGAGCAAGTTCAGTCCCTGTCCATTAGAGCCTAGAGGAGCCCGTGGGAGCGAACTGGTAGGAAGCTAAAAGGAAACCCAAGGCTTCTGAGGCACCACTCTAGTATCCTGGCCATTGTAGGGCGTAGATCTGGAACACGATGGCAGTCACGCGTGTGGGACAGCCCACAGACACCGCCTGGTCTTTCTTCATCGGGATATGTAAAGGAACAACTGCAGGACTCAGAGGCCCTAGACTCCAGCTCAAGGAGCTGGGCCTCCTGTCACCCCGCTTTTCATGTGATTTCAGGCAAGTTAACTTACTGTCTGAGCTTTTCAAACCTGTAAACTGAGCTTGTGACCTGCGCAGCGAAACGAGAGCCATCCCGTGAGAGCAACGGCCTTAGCCCGCAGGCAGCATTCGGGAAGTTCTGGGACCTTCTCTTCCTTTCCCTCATAATCCCCAAACCTAGATGTCAAGATTGGTCCCCTCTTGCTCCCCCTGGAATGGGGAGGCTCCGAGTATGGGGAGATGGCCTGATTAAGGGAAGTTTGACGAAGCCGGATGAACACTTGTGGCCACACACACACACAGGACCTCGACGGGTTATCCAAGCATGCTTCCCTGAGTCTCTCCCACTGTAAAACAAGCTATTAACAGTGGCCTCTCAGACATCCTGAGGACCGAGGGAGCCACATACATAAAATGTCCAGCAGAGGCGAGCTCATGGACAGGTTCACCAAACAGCATCTGTGAGTGTCGATGAGGAGGATGGGGACCATGGTTGGGCCGAGGCTGGGTCTAGGGGTGATGAGGAACTTGAATTCCATCTTCCCACCATCAGCCTTACTCCTGGACCAAATCTCTAGCAGGTCAAACAGATTTCACAGAGTCTTCTGGGGGCAGCTAGGTCCCTCACGCGCACTCAAACTGAAGGAATGATGTTCAGCTCCTAGCCCCAACACATACCTCTCCACAGGTCTCTGAGCTCCATTCTGGGTAAGTTTTGGAGATTCATCGTCCGTGGTTGAACTCAGGTTGCGATGCCTCCGCCTGCGTTCACGCTCCTGTTCCTCCTCATCCTCCAAAGTCCGCTGCCGGGCCAGGCTGAGGGAAGGAGGCAGGGATCAGCACAGGCCAGAGAGACTGGTGAACATCTTCCCTAGCCAAACTCCAAACTCCCACAGGCTTGGAAACGACAAGTTGCCTCTAGGCAGCCCTGCCGCCAGTGGCCCTGGGGTTCTGCCGAGCAGGTGACTTGGGACAAGAATGTTAGAAGTACACATACACAGCATATTTCCAAGACCCAGGATGGAGAACAAAGTGTAAAAAATTTCTCATTGAAATAGTGTAACTTTCTGTGATGGCCTGTATCTGTAGTTCCAGCTAGCTAGAAGGGTTGAACCCAGGAACTTTTAAGTTCCCCTGAGATACACAGTGAGAGTCTGTATCAAAAAGAGAAGCGGGAGGGGTTGAGGATTTAGCTCAGTGGTAGAGCGCATGCCTAGCAAGCGCAAGGCCCTGGGTTTGGTCCTCAGCTCCGGAAAAAAAAAAAGAAAGGAAAAAAGTGTATATAGAATACGTGTTGAAATGATTGCTTTAGGGTATATTAAAGCAAGTGGAGATATATCATTTATTTTTCCCCTTTTACTTCTTTAACATGGCTGCTAGAAAATTTAATTTTTCAGCACAGTTCCTTTCTTCACAGCTTGCAGGGATCTAGTCAGAGCGGAGTTTCTCCCGGTTGGCACCCCTGACATTTTGGCCAGGTAATTTTTTGCGAGGAGCTGCTCTGGACTAGAGGAGACCAAGCAACACCCCTAGACGCCAGCAGCAGCAGCGCCCAGTTGGGACAACCGAAGACATTTTCCAGAATTACCAAATAGCGCCTTGGGGTACCGATGCCCCCAGCTGAGGACCACTGTGCTGGATTTTACTGTGGGAGCAGAACGTCTCTCGATGATGGGAACAGGGAAGGGGGCGTGGCTCTGTCTGAAGGAAGAAGGTGACCTTGACAAGGGCCACTCTCTTCTGAGTTCTTGACAGACAAGAACTGAGGAATTACCTCAAAGTAGCTCACAACCCACAAAATTCCTTAGCCTCTGGTGGTAGGGGGGAGGGGTAGACTCACAAATAACACAGAGAGAAAACCACCATACATACCCTTCCACTTCTCGGGGCCTCTCTCGACCTTTAGAGCTATCTTCTCCCTGCCTGGAGGAGCAAGGGAACTCCACATACTCTACATTTGGTTTCTGCTCCTGTGAACTTCCATTTGTGGAACTAACTGGACACTTTCAGGCAGCCGAACAACCCCCGGCTAATCCATTCCCGCAGCCAGCCAGTCATCTGGCAATCCATTCAACCCATGTACCTGCTCTTCTCGCCATCTTTAAACACCTACACACCAGAAAGGCACCTATTGCCCACTCCCAGCCCATCTTCCCTCCATCCACCCAGACAAACAACAAATAAACACTCAAGGGCTCTCATGAACGGCATCCTTAGTCCATAAATTTGGGTATGAAGGAAAGTATGCCTTGACATATTCCTTTTTCTTATGCATAATTCTGTCCTTGAAGCAGCAACTTTTTAAAGGCAAGTTATGTTGGCTTGCAGCTGAAAAGGGGAATAGAGAGTAAAACATTCCTCAAGCTTGGCGGTGGTGGCACACGCCTTTAATCCCAGCACTTGGGAGGCAGAGCCAGACAGATCTCTATGAGTTCGAGGCCAGCCTGGTCTAGAGAGTGAGATCCAGGACAGGTACCAGAACTACATGGAGAAACCCTGTCTCGAAAAACCAAAAAAAAAAAAAAGAGCCGATGCTCAGAGGAAGATGGTAGACTAGGAACAGTCTACAGAGAGCTGGGACCAAGGTCAGAGCAGCGGGGTGTGAAGACCTCTGGTGTCTAACATGGAGACCAGCATATAGCAAGTGCCAACAAATGTGGAAGAACAAGTGTAAACGTCACTAGCAGAAGCCAGGACTCTCCTCTTCCTGAGAAATCGCCAACTTCTACCTTGATGCAGAATACAGAGAGGGAGCCAGTAGTGAGCTCCTGGAGGCAATCTGTCCATCTCTCTACATAGGGAAGGGGGTGTCTGCTCATTACCCCAAGGAAAAGAGCAAGCATAGTAGAGAATCTTCTGGAATATCCCAGTTCTACCATTATGAGGGCAACCTCAGTTCCTCTGCTCATCTGAGTCATGATTGTATTCCACCTCAGCGCAAATGAAAAAGGGCCAGGGTCTTTCCCTATGGCCTTGACCGTGGATCTTGAGCGGGACTCCCCTGGACCTTCACCCGAGCCCCATAATCTTCATGTATTTATGGACCAATCCTTCATTCACCCCCACACTGCACACAGTCTCTTACGAGCCAGAGCCTGGGGTCCCGTCTCTCCTCTGCCAACTTCTGCTGCCTTGCAAAGGAGGACACTGTTAATTCTCTCCCTCTGCATGCACGCTGCTCCTGTCCTGGTTTGGGAACAACTCCTACCCTCCAGAGAGGGTCGGCAGCCAGAGGAAAGTGCACACTCCCCACCCACACCCAGCAGAGCTGGCTGGATCCTCCAGGATTCCTTGACCATGAGCAACACCGTTCTCATATGGTGCTCACTGCCCTTGAGGAAGCAGGGGCTTTGTCTTCTCTCCTCTGGGGCCCTCTGCGGTGCGCTGTCAGCCTGAACCAGGTCTCTTCAAACATGACTCATAACCAGGTTGGGCCAAAGCTGGCTGCAGAAGTCAGGGCCCGGTGTACCTGAGTGTTTCCAAGCGTTACACCCAGACCCCAACACTCAAGAAGGGTGATAGGGTCACCAAGAGCTGCAGCTCAGAAATCACGGGGCTACTGGCACCCAGCAAAACATGAGTCCTTTCATTATCTCACCCCAGCCCGGGGGAAGAATGTTATCTCCAATAAGCAAAGATGATTGGCCTCTAAAGGAAGAAATGGACAGAAATGGAAGAGAAGGAAGGCCAAAGGTCAGCTTCCCTCGCAGGTGCAATTACTGGAACCCCGGAAATAAATCCATCATTTGGGGGGGGCCTAAAACAGGGCTTGGAATCCAAATATGGTGAAAAATGAATCGATAAGTAAAAGAATGAAGGAAGACGGGGCGGCACTACTGTGTCAGCGTTTACTATAATGCCAGAGGCTGGCCCAAGCACTTTACGAAGACCACAGATGTTAATCCATACCAGGCTATGAGCAAGCTGGGGCTACCCACCTCGGATTTGAGAAACCCGGGGCTTGGAGGAGCTCATAACTTTCTACAGAAAGCATGGCTACTGAAAAGAAGGAACCAAGACCTCCCACCTAAGTCGTTCTCTCAAAGCCTCGTGCCTTAACCAAGACACCAAGGGCCAGGAAGGAGGCCCTGCCAGGGCCGCTCCTAAATCAGAGCAGCAAGAGCTGAACATTCGGAAGGAAAGCGGAGCCTAAGCAGGAGCAGGGCCAGCCAAGCTCAGGGTGCAGTTTCGAGGACAGAGGTTTAGGGAAGGCCGGCAACCACGGAGCCCTAGAGGCAGGCCCTATGGGAAACCTGCAGGCTCCAACAGCCCAGAGGCTCGGCAGCTGACCCTGCAGGCCAGCCAAGGAGCTCGTCATTCACTCCCTTCCACGCCCTTTCCTCCACCTCCTGGCCGTCACTGGGGGATGCACGTCCCTCTCTGCACCTCCAGAGGAGACTGCTATCCCTCCCCATTCCTGATTCACCAACCCCACCCTTTCTCGTGGATGCCTAAGACATCACTGCCCTGTTACACTTAGGAGTAGACCCCATTTCCCCCATTGGTCACAGAGAAGCCTCTTACAGGCTCAGCTGCTCTAGTTTAAGTAGCTAGAGGGTTTGTGAAGATGCCCCAGAAGCATGGGGTGAACCCTGGGACTCAAAGACCTGGGCCTGAGGAAGGGGAGAACAGTGGAAGAGCCCTCAGTGTGGCTGTGACTTTGGGCCAACCTTCAGCTCCTGAGCAGGCAGGCCTCAGGCTCCCCTTCCACTTACTGAGGAGCTATTGTGGGTGATCTGAGGTCCCTTCGGCCCCAGACAGTCTGAAGAAAGGTATCAGGAGAATCCAGAGAGGCATGAGAGGTGAGAGGGCCGTTAAAGGGCCTGGCAAGGAAATGATTAACCACTGGTCACTTAGTCCCGGGGCTCTCAGATCCACCCCTCACCCCCCACAGACAGGCTGGCATATCCTCACTGGTCACCAGGTCAGCACATGGAGGAAAGGAAAAGACTGACCCGGGCAAGCAGCTCACCACTACCCTATCCCAGGCCCGCAGCCTCTGAGCCTCCCGGCTGAGGACAGTGGGTACAGGCTCACATCTCCGCCTTGGTTCTCGCTGAGGCCACCCTTGTCACGCCCTCAGCACAGGCCTCCCCAGTCTGGGAGGCTCGGTTGGTGGTGACTCACAGCCCCTTCCTGCAGCCCGCTGAGGCTTGTTGCTCACTCAGAGAGCAGAGCAGGAGCGGTCCTCTGTTCCAGGTGCCTCATCGGGAAGACTGTTGGCAGCAGCTGCATCTGCCCACGGGGTTCCGTGAAGGCTGGGCCTGGGCCGGGAGGCCAGACTCGGTCCCCCAGTGGCAGGACTGGTTCCCCAGGGGTTCACTACCACTTAGCCTGGACATCCCATGGGAACTCAGCCCCACCCCTCAGCCACATGAGTCTGTCCGAGTGAGCAGGTGGACAAGCTAAGACCAGACCTCATTCCCATTAAAAATCCGAGTGTCCCCAGCCAAATCCTCTACACACACACACACAGAGAGAGAGAGAGAGAGAGAGAGAGAGAGAGAGAGAGAGAGAGAGAGAGAGAGACAGGCTTTTAAACAAAAAAAATAAGTACATAAAATAAAAATCACAAGCACCCTCAACAGCCTGGGCACTTGTAAGGAAGTAAGATCTGTTTTGTAGTTTTTAGCTAATATGCAGTACTAACACCTTCAACAACCATTTCGATGGGGCACACTGGGAGCAAACTCAGCTGCCCACACAGATGTCTCATCTCTACACGGGCCGTAAACACGCTCACCCACACAGAAGCGGCACTCCATGTATCTGAGCGTGCATTCATAGGCACTGATGTGCCCACACCCAGAAACAAAGACACTCCCGCCACAACCCCATGCACACTGACCCACAGGCAGAGTCCAAGGCCTGGCCCCCCGCACCCAGCCCCACCCTCAGCACATACCTGCCTTGGGGTGTGTCTGACCTCTAAGGCAGCCTGGGTTCCCTTTCCAGAGCGATGGATCTCACCCTCCTTGGGGCTTACCTTTCCCCTTCTCTAGATAGCATGGGCCTCTCTGCACTGAGGCTGAGGGGACCCATACTTCAGAGCAGTGCCCTAAGGGTCTGAGGAGGTAATCCTCAGACCCAATGGATGAAGTTCTGTGAGAGACTGAGACCAAAAAAAACAAAAACAAAAAAAACCTGAAGCCCTCAGGGAGACCCTGAGGGGCAGCTGATCTTAGGTGATGAAAAATGTGTGAAAGATGCCTTCATAAGCAAGGCTATGGTACCCATGCTGCTGGAGTTGCCGGGGTGCATCTACAGAGATAGCTCTGACCCCACGGTAGCCTGAAGACCAAAAGCCCACTTGAGAGAGGCCAAGAAGCCATTTCCACCCTGACTGGAGCCTAAGGAAGAGAAAGAGCAGGGCTCCGGTGTGAGCCTCCGTTCCCTTAGGACAAAGGATGCATTCCAAATTAGGGACTCAGTCAAAGGACATGGGAGAAGAGATGCTATTTCATCAGTCCTGGAGAGGGAGGGCGGCAGCTCGGAGAGGAGGCAATAGAGGGCTGCCTCTCTGATACCCACCCTCCTAGGCTTCTCGGACCCTGATAGGCTGTCCAGCCGGCAGGGAGAGCAGTTACAGTTTCTGACCCACTGGGACCAGATCACGAACAGGACCAGCAGTGCAGACAGGGATAGCAAATGTCTTGCCCCCAGCGTGGATGCCACCCCAAATGCGAGCTCAGAATTTGAGCCTCTCTTAGGATAGGGGAGCTGCTTTCTCTGATCCTAGTCACAGTCTCCGGCTCCGTTGACTCCATTAGGTGGGGCTAAAGGACGCTTCCCAGACTCACTCTAAAACTCTTAACGGAGGCTCAGAGACTCGGGGTTCACTCAAGCAGAAGGCTTGGGGTAACTCATGAACCTTCCCAGCCCGGTAAAATGTTCCTTTGCCCTCACAGACGGTGGCACCCTGGGCTGTCCAGGCTGCGGACCAGCCTTCTCCTAGCCCATTCTTTAGGACCTAAGGGGATAGGAAGCTGCGGAGCAGGGAAACCACCCTCCCTGTCACCTGAAGGGTCCAGAGTTTGGTCTCAATTCCGTCCCCACCCCAGAGCAACAAGACCAGGATCCCGCTTCGGCAGGGGAGCAGGCCTGTGTCCGGGAGAGGAGATCCGAAGGGGCGAGGCTGTCCCCCCGGCCCCGGCCCCCCCGGCCTCGGTGGCGGCTCTCACCTGGACAGCGCGGACCAGTCCTTTCTGCTGACCGACATGCTGCCGAGCCCCGCGGCCGCCGCGTGCCGAGCTCCGCGCTCCGCCGCTCACCTGCGGCCCCTCCCCCGCGCCAGGTAGGGTCACATGGCCGCTTATCTCAGCCCGGCTCGGCCCCGCGCCGCCGCGCTCCCATTCGCCGGCCCCGGGAACTGCCTCTGGGGTGTGGACGTCCCAGACAAAGCCGCGCCGATCTCCGCCGCCGGGGCGGGTCTCTCTCCAGCGCGGCCGCTCTGCC